>NC_052945.1:927500-1527500 GCF_013358895.1 Oreochromis aureus | reverse complement strand
AATGCAACACGCACAAGTCACATGGTCTGTCGATCTCTATAGGATGAAACCAAAGATCAAACCCTGTTTTCAGGTCCAGAAAATGGGAATAGAGCAGCTGCCAGAGAATTCAACATTAATGAATCAATGGTACAGAAGTGGAGGAAGCAAGAAGTATGAGTTAAGTAAAGTTTGACTTATCTGACTGTTTGTTTCGCTTAATGTGCCTTATAATCTGAAAAATGCGGTAACTTCTACCTTCCTTTAGCATGTCCAGAAGTCCAACTTTTTGAGCGATGGTTAGCATCTTCCTCTGCCTTTTGGGTGCTACCGCAGGAGCCTTTGACGGTGGAAAATGTTTCGTCGACATTGTTGTGTTCGTTTGGGAGAACACTAACAAACATACAGCACAGCACTTCACAATAGCGATCGAAGATTTATGTAAATTTGATGGTCTACAGAACGCAGAACACAATGCGCTGTAAAAAAAAAAAAACATCTGCAAAACAGCGAGGCCAGGTGAACCACGTTATAGGGAGGGACCACTGTACACATGAAACAGAAGACTATCAAAATAAAACAGGAAGTACAAACACTCAAAATAAGACCTAAGACCCAGGACCCAGTGTTTTCTGTCCGTTTCCTAACCCTGGACCTGCACTGGCCGTGAATGGGGGGAAGATCAGCACCCATGATGCTCTCAGCAGCCCTGATTGTCTGTTGCAGTCTGGGCCTGTCCTGCTTCCTGGCTGAGCCGAGCCAGACAGTGATCGATGTGCACAGGACTGACTGCATGATGACTGTGTCGACAACGACCAGTAGCTCCTGTGGCAGGTTGCACTTTCTGAGTTCCTGCAGGAAACACAACCTCTGCTGGGTCTATGTAAAGACTATCCGTATTTGTATTTTTGTATTATTGTAGGCTCTTTACATTATAAAGTGCTTGAAATAAAATTGAAAAAATTACATTGAAATGAATGAATCCAGCCTGGTATCTGGTCAGACCTGCTGACAGTGTTTCACCTTCAGGGCTGTCTGACTCTCACAGCTGCTCTGTTGCAGCTCTGAGAGGCTGAAGCTGGAGGCTGTTTCCTCCTGTGAGCAGCAGAGGGCAGCGTTTCACTGAACAGCCCAGCTTCACAGCTTCACCTCTGAGACTCTGCTGTGAGTAGAAACATGTTCAGTTTGTTTCTACTGGGATGTTTTACTGTCTTCGTGCTGAATGGAGCTCCTGCTTCACTTTGTGAGTCACAGTTTGGTCTGTCAGTCAGCTGCAGATGATTTTATATCCATGTAGAATCAGACACTTTAACGCTTTCAGTGAAGTCATTTATGTTACATTTTCTCAGTAAGGTTCAGTTCTGTCAGTGTTAAACTATCCTGTGCATGTGTATGCACTCATTCCTGTTTGATGTGTCTAATTACTGAAGAATAATCTGTTCACATCAAACATTTGTGCTCAATGGTTCAGGTGTGGTTGAAGGTTGGAGTTTATCTCACTGCCAAGCCTGGTGGGTTGGCACTTACTGAGGATTTACACCAAAACCTGACAGGACACGCTGGGAATGAATACCAAAACTATGAGTTGTTGATTGGGTTGTGTTTGTGTGAGAGAGAGGAAGAGATATCTGTCTTTCCAGAGAATAGTGGTGTGTGAGAACAAACCACAGCCCCGAGACGGGCAGATCCTTGAACCAGGTTGAGGCGCTTCCATAACAGCACTCTGAGCTGTATTCCCCTCAGTGAACGATACAGGTCAGCCCATCCAATCACCCAGAGGAGGACACCTGAGAGCGTTCTCCTGTGGAGAGCTCCTGGAGCTCAGAGACTATCAGGACACAAAGAGAAGAAGACGTCTGTCTTTCAGCAGGTTATCAACAACCTACTTCTGTTTTATTACATGCACGAGTTTATACAAAGGCAACAAATGAAACAAGTCCGACATGCACAGGAGAATGACCTTTGACCTGAGCGAAAAGAACAGAACAGCCTGGAGTCACTGAATTAACCAGACCCTGATTTCTCCATCAGCCTGTTTTATACCACATCAGTGCCCATAGCAACCGCTTAGCAACCACATTTCCCGTCTCCACACAAACATATTCCTCTGCTAACACAGGGAGACGTCTGCAGACACGTCCCACTGTCTGTCTGCACGTTCACATGTGTTTGCTGCTGAAAGGCACAAGGTCAGGACTTCCTGTACAACAAGTTCAGGCACAAAATCCACAGCAGAGCTGGTACTTAATACAACACACAATAACAATAAAAGTCAGACATCATTTAGACTGTTTAGCAAACTCCTCAGCACGAGCCTGTGGGTTCACATCAGGACAGATGTGACTGTGATTATAAGTGCTCATGCTCCGGACTACAAAACATGCTGTAACATATACTGATACACAGTGTTGGGAAGGTTACTTTTAAAATGTATTCCATTACAGAATACTGAATACATGCCCCAAAATGTATTCTGTAACGTATTCCGTTACGTTACTCAATGAGAGTAACGTATTCTGAATACTTTGGATTACTTCATATATTATCGTGCTGTTTACAACTACGTGAATGTACTATTGCTGTGATTTATTACTGTTACTGAAGGTCCGCGGCTCCGAACAGTAGTAAGGGGACCTCGGGGTAATACGGTGGGTTCCGTGTCGGGCTGGTAGCCGAAAACTAGCTTTACTTTGTTGTCTGGGTCAACTTTGCTTGCCAGAGACAGAGAGAGGCGTTGAAAGGCTGCTCCAACGGAACTTATTTTTTCCGGAGGAAAACACGAACACAGTGTACAGTTGAGTCTTAATAGCTTACTTACAGCTGGGCTCGTCAGGCACTCTTCTTGGCTGCAGTGGTTATTATTATATTTACATGCTTCCAGCTCCCGTTTTGCTCCGTGACAGCTCGGACTTTTCCTTTCTCTCCTCCCTCGCTCACAGACACATAACGGGTATGGTAGTCCATTCTCCTGCAGCGCGGACTACACTGCCCATGAGGCTACATTCTTTAGGGCCATGCCTGTAGCATTCTGCCTTTTAGCTTAGCACAACAACAACAACAAAAAGGCGCTCTCTCACCCAGGAAACACGCAGAGAGAGAGCGTCACCCTGTAACCATGGCAACCGTAACGCTGCCGCCTGGAACAACAGAACACAGCTGTCAAACAAACCCAAATAATCCTGACCATGACAATATGAAACAGGGAAGTACCGCCGTGTAATCCATTTATTTCAACAAAGTAACTGTATTCTGAATACCACCTTTTTAAACGGTAACTGTAACGGAATACAGTTACTCATATTTTGTATTCTGAATACGTAACGGCGGTACATGTATTCCGTTACTCCCCAACACTGCTGATACAAGAGTACAAATACTGGATTACATGTGTATTGGAGTATGGGTAATGCATTATGTGTATATACAAGTTTAAGAAACCGAAGTTTTTCCATCCACAAACATGTGAGAACCGTCTGCACTGAAGCTGAACCACACATTTACATTTGGATCAGGAAACAGTCCTGTAGAAACTCCTAAAGTAAGAACGTGGAGTTTATCCAGGAGAAGAAACACAAGAAAACCCTGAAACCCAAAAATCCTTTAAAATGAGAACAAACTGTATGGATGTAGAACAGAGTCTGTGACAGCCAGCAGGATCTAATCTGATCAAACTGATAGATTACCGATCTGTCCCACTGTCCAACACACAAAAACACATTGAAAGCCATTACTGTGTGTTATCTCACAGATCACCACTGGATATGAAAACAGTCACACGTTAATGAAGATAAAAGTTCACTTAACATCCAACAGGTCACTGCAGCAAATCCAGAGTTAGGCTCCACCTGTTTCTATCCTGTTTCAGTTGTTTCAGACTCACAAAAGGAAACATTGTAAAGCCAAAATATTAGAAACATCATCTAAATCTAACATCTTCCAGTTTTTATTAACATGTGGCTCATACAAAACTCAAACCTTAAAGGAGACATGAAACACTACCCATATAAAGGCTAATATACACCACTGAGCCCTGCTCTCAGAAACTGACTTAGATGTAACTCTGTGTGTTAAGCTGGGTTTAAGAAATAAGTGCTTAAACCTAAAGTTTAAAGACATGTTTAGCACCATCTTCTGTCAGTACGTGGCGTGACATCACCCGGTTGGTTGGTTGATTTGTTGGGGCTAATAGACTTACATTAGTTCATGTTAGCTAACTAGTGAGGGTCTGTGCTGACGGACGTGGGTTACTGACCTGGTAGCCTGGCTGCCCCTGGGTGGGTCCGGGATGGGCGTGAGGTTCTGGGGGCGCTCCGTCTCTGGGCTGGGGCCCTGGCCAAGCCTCAGGGGCTTGGGTCCTGGTTGGTGTGTTGCCGGGGTTGTGGGCGGGTGGGTGTATGGGGGCCCAGTCCTGGCGCAGGGTGCCGCCTGTGCATCGAACCACCTGGGGGGCTCTTCAACTGGTGGGGGAGGTTGTCAAATCCTGCAGGAGATTTCCTCTCTTCAGGAACTCTCTCTGCAGGAGGGGGAGATACAGGAGAGGTGGAGGAAGATCTCAGCCTGGGCGTCTATTGTCTTGTGTAGTCTGGAAGATGAGTGGATGATGGGGTGGGTGCAGTTTTCTCTGTGGTGGGGTCGGGTGGACTGTCCCGGGCTCTGTGGGGCTGGGCGGCGTTGCTGCACTGGGCCCCGGTCCGGATGGGCCTGGGCCCCCTTTCCTGGCGGGTTGCAGAGTATGGGGGTGCCTACTGGGGTCAGCGGGGGAGCTGGCCCCAGGGAGGGGTCACTTGCCCCTCCCTTCCTTCCCTCCCCATCTCCAGCTGCCTCCCTCTTCCCGCTCCACCACAATCACCCACACATGCAGGGCCTTGGGGTAGGGGTGTGTCACCAGGGTGCAGAGGAGACATCCCCCCCTCTGTCCCCTTCTGGCTGCCTCTGCCTCAATTTTATCCCACAACTTAGACATTCACATTACTCACACTCTCATTACACATACATATAGGATCTTGGGGTGGGCACGCTACACGGATTCCAAATTACCATCAGGGTGTACACCTCACCCCTGGCGTCGTTGCCCACCTCTCAATTTTAAATACACGTAGACATTGAGGGCTAGCAGGAGGGGCTATACGCTACCTGCTGCTCTGGCAGGTAGCTCCATGCCCTCCTGGGTTTTAAATGCACCTTAGAACACACATACATCAACACTACATAAGAGCGGGTGGAGGGAGGTTTGAGTCTTCCCACACCCCGTTCTCTCGCGGCCTGCTGGAGCGGGGAGGCTAGGAGGAGGAGTTGGCCGTCCGACTGGGGTCTGGAATGTGGGGCCTCCTGCTGCTGCGGAGTCGGGCAGTCTGCTTCTCCCCACCGCAGGGAAAAGGGTAACATCACCTGGGTCTGGGCGCAGTTTCCCCCTCCAGGGGCAAGGGTACCTAGACCCGGGGCTTAGAGTACGCTTGGGGAGTGTGATTGTGTGTACAGCGTCTCTTTATGTCCGTCTCCACGTTGGGTGAGTGTTGAGTAATTGTATATGAGAGCATGAGGGTGGGAATAGATGTTTGTATCTGTGTGTGCCTGTTTGTCTGTGTCTTTATGTCAGGTTGGGTATCAGACGCCACCTCTCTGGGGACATCTCAGGCCCTCCAAGGTTTGAGGCCCATCTCCCCCACCACTTCCCTGCCGGTGGCAGACGCCCTCAGACATCGGTGCGCTGGTGGTTCTTTGTGTCCGGGGTGGGCGCCCAGGTACCCACTGGCTCACTCCTTGGCGGCTGCTTATCGGGGCCTGGAGCCTGGGGCTCGCTCGGGCCACTGGGGATGGGGTGCCTCGGCCTCTCAGCCCGGGCTCGGTCACTCAGGCACAGCTGGCTGCCGGGCGGAGCTCACGGGCACGCCACTGCAACCCCCGGCTTCTGCTCGCGGCTGCTGAGTGACCCCTCATCTGGGACTCTCCTCAGCTCTTTCTGGGATAGCATGCGGCTGCCCTCTGTTGGTCTTCCTTGGTCTCTTGTGTTCTGGGGGCCTCTGGATGTCTGGAGTTTTGATCTCCTCCATACCTGCTTCATGCCCTGGAGGACGGGCAGTGGCCCCCACACCCTCTAGTAGATCATTACATGAAGGAACCTTTTTAAAACAAGCGCGTTCATGCTCACAGGTGCACACACGGGTGATCACACACACAAACTACACCCTTTTTGGCTCCTACCTCAAAGCACACTGTGCGCTGTCGATCCTACGTGCTGCACAATAATGTTTAATATTTAGTATTTACTGTCATATTCCCATATATCATTGTGATGTTGTTTATTACTCTCGTTTTCTTCTGCTTGCTTTCTTTTTTTTCTTTCTCAACAGGTGATCCAGGTGATCGATATATGTATTTTTGTCTGCTTATTCTGTTGGTTTTGGTTTTGCCCTTCTCCCCGTCCCTCTTCTCAGCTGTTTTTCTTTCCTCTTTCTTTCTCCCTTTCTTTCCACCAGTCAAGTCTGTCCCGTATTCAGCAAGTCAAAATAAAATAAACAATAAAGGTGAATCAAATGGACCATTACGGCAAGGCTGGGATGGTCCATTTGGTAAAGTAAATCCGTTGGGCATCTTTCTTCGCCTTTAGACAATAATTCTGATGGCAAAAGAACCAAACGGGACAGGTTTAAAAAAAAAAAAAAAAAAAAAAAAAAAAAAAGCTAACTAGTGACAGATTGCTAACTCAGAGGAAAATGACGACATTAAAAATAAAAATACTTTTCATGCGATCACTTTAGTGCTGCTACAATGAGTTTATGTTAAATGTGCAGTCCACATTCACTCTGTCTCTTTAGCAGTAAGTGGCTTTTTGCTGTTTGGCTTGCTGCACTCAAACGGGAAGATCCAGCTGTTAGCCGTAACATTCGTGTGTGTAGAGCCCTTTGTGAATGAGGACTGACTCTGCCACACATCCCTCAACCAACCACATGACGTAATCTTCTGTACTGACAGAAGTTGGCGCTAAACATGTTTGTAAAACTTTCACTTTAATCTCTTATTTCTTAAACCCAAAGATGGCCCACTTCTCATGGTTCGCTTGTGAATGATGCTGGCCGTGATGGTGCTGAACCACACCCACTGTGATCATTCTGTGGACATAGCTCTCCATTTGTGGTTGGTCACTATTACAGTTCTTTACAGAATTTGTAGATACAGTAACTTGTTGGTCTTGTTGGGCATTGGTCCACTTGGTATGTGACAAATCACTTTTAATAACACCAGCACCTTGAGGCAGCTGTTGTTGTGATTTTCAGTTCAATTCAATTTTATTTATTTTACACCAAATGACAAAAACAGTTGTCTCAAGGTGCTTTATACTGTACAGAAAAGATCCTCACATTATACAGAGAAAACCCCAACAATCATATGACCCTCTATGAGACAGTAGGAAGGAAAAACTCCCTTTTAACAGGAAGAACTCTGCAGCAGAACCAGGCTCAGGGAGGGGCGGCCTTCTGCTGTGATTGGTTGGGGAAGAGGGGAGGGAGACAGGATGAAGACACACTGTGAAAGAGAGCCAGAGATTAATAAGAACCAATAACTAAATGCAGAGGTGTATAAACACATGGTGATTAAAGAAGAAACAGTCAGTGCGTGATGGGAAGCACGCAGCAGGCTACACCTATTGCAGCGTAAAAATCATGTAAAATCATGAAAACATTAACTAAAATAACTAAACCTACAACCACCATGATTTCTCCTTTATGGTTTTCTAGATTTTAGATTTAGTCTTTTATTTTAGCAAGTACGCCTAAAAACGCTATTCCCACGAACAGCATCATACCAACTACAGCACCAACCCCAGCTCCTGTTGTAGGCGTCAGCTCACCACCACAAATAAAATACCCAACTGCACAGCCGACAGCCATTCCCATCAAACCACACCTGTCATAAAAAGAGCGCCACTCTTCTTCTGGCTTTGGTTTTGTTTTCTTTTGTATTTTCAGAGCTTCTTCGGCCTCCTGGAGCATCTTAGATGTGTACAAAGGTTGACATTGTTCTTCTGTCATCTTTTTTATAATCTCCAGCAGCTCGTCGAGTTGAGACTCTTGTTGTTTGATGTCTTCAATGTTAAAAACAAAGTATCTTTGCTGGAACTGATCGGTTAATCTTGTGAGGGATTTCAGTGTTTCCTCCATGATTTCCTTCTTTTTAGTGGTGAACACCACCATAGTGTAGTCCACTGCCTGTTTACCAAACGTGTCCTTAAAAACCTTCAGTGCGTCTAATTTCTCTTGTGAGATCTCTTTAAACCTCTCCACATACAGGAAGACATGAGGACCAGGTTCAGCATGTTTGATGGACCGCTTGATCTCTTCCACCACTTCCTCTCGATCATCACCTACTTTAAACAGACCTGGAGTGTCAACAACAACCACTTCTTGACCCGTGATGGTCTTTCTTTCCTTATGGCACTTCTTTGAGTCCTTATTAGAAGTGAATATTTCTCTGTTGCCCAGGATGATGCCTCCTAGAGTACTTTTACCCTGTCCACTCTGTCCATACAGGACGATCCTCAGTTCACCTGTTGGAAGAATGTCAGTGAGAATTAGCCAGTCTTACTCAAACCTGATTCAAACTGTGGATCATTTTTAACACTTAGACACAACATGCATCCAAATGTTTCATCCAGAAATCATTAATCAGACTTTAAAGTTCACATACTGCACTAGGTTACAGATATTTTTTGTAAATTCAAGAATTTGCTTTGATGTAAAAATTCTAAAATCTAAACATCTTAAAATTAAACTCCCACTGAATTCCATCATTGTCCGACCTGATTGCCTTAAGATGTTTTAACATGCGCTGTAGGTTATTGAAGATCATTGTGATAATAAATATGTACTAGTGCTGTCAGTGTTAATCTCATTAGAATAACGTTAAAGCCATAACCGGATTAACGCGGCAAATCTCCGTTTGCGATTTAGCTCGGATCGCCCCGTGCATCGGGCTGCATGGCGCTAACGCGTTAACAAGCTAACCACGCTAATGTGTTGACACCGTGAAGCCCCATGCAACGAGATTAATGCTGACAGCACTAATATGTTCACATATAGCAAACACAGAAATATAACACTACCGAAGACTTTAAAAATTCTGAAATAAACTGTGGTTTGGTTATTTCTTTGTTGTAACAATGCGTCTGGGCAATAAATGGGGCTTCTGGGAAAACGTGTTTTTTCGCCTTAAATGGTGCCACATTTGTGGGTTGGTTTTTTTTGTTTGTTTGTTTGTTTTTTCCTATTTCTTGTTTTGAGCATGTGGTACCCCAGGTGATGACAATTAGGTACCTGATTAGTGGCACCTAATGAAGGGCATTAATATTGCAAAGATGAAAATAGGCAGACTGGGTTATATTTTTTATGTTTGCTGTGAAGGTAAGGATGACACTCAGACTCTTAACCTAAAGGAAAGCTATAGATCACGTTAGATTTAGGCGGTATAAATTTGGTGCCAAAAGGAACTAATTCACTTGTATTGCCATTAAGTTTAAGAATGTATGTAAACCAAAGTTTAATTTCATTTAAACAGAAGTGAATGTGGGTGGGAGGATAGTAGTTGTTTTAGAAGACAAATAGAGCTGGGTGTCATCTGGGTAACAGTGATAACAGTGAAGTTGAATGTTGTATTTTCTAAAAATATTGCAGAGACGTAGGCGATAAATTATAAAAATGGCGCGGTGGGAAATTGTATCGAAAGCTGTAGTGAGGTCATAGAGAATGAAAATGATGGTGAAAAGTCCAGAATCAGTTGCAAGCAAAATATTTTCAATGGATTGAAACTCAATGGCAGCAATGCCTTCTCAATCGTCCAGGTAAGTAAATCTCCAAAAGTTAATTCTGTTCATCTGGACGAAACGTTTTCAGTGGGAGAAACGTTTCGTCACTCATCCAAGTGAGTGAGAATTGTCGCGAGTTCAAATATTGAAGGAGGGCACAAAACAACACTGGTCCAGAAGAATTAAGTCAAACAATGATTTATTGAGCACACACGTGGGAAGATGTATACTGCAGCACCAGCATTGATCTTCCCCGAACAGCTCAGTTCAGAATGGTTTCATTCATCAGGGTTACGCCCCCCTCATGGCGTGATTACAGATTAAAAATACATTGTTTACAGTCAATGGTACATCTTGTACATCTTTAATGGCTATAAACAGACATAGAACTTCTCCTTTTTATAACACCTTCCATGCAAAGTCATAATCTTAAGCCTTCAGGGTGTCTGAGGGCTGGTTATCGCCTCCAGTCATCTGTTACCAAGTAGACCAAAGTGCAACAGGTTACAAAAAGAAGCAGAAGACATTTGGGCCTTCGCTCAGGCCTGTCACTAGATTTATGTGTATTGTAAGCATGCATGCAGTCAACCGTCCATGCTCACCAGTGAAGCTTAAGACCCTTTTGGATGGAACATCAACTCCAAATAAGCACAGATATGCAATGTGTATACAATGATCATAACTACACCTGTAAATAGAAAAGGTCAATGTGATGACAAACATCTTCAATGCAATATGAACCCTGTAAGAAATATTACTAATAGAATAATGCTGTAAAACATGTTATTAGTGCAATTATAATAATGCAGGTTATATGGCAGCAATAAAAGAATTTCTGAATCTCCACAGAATCCATTGACAGTAAAACAAGAACGTTCCTTACCATGCATGGAGGGTTTCAAGTCCAGCAGCCTGAGACTGTACACTAAGTGGAAGAAAGAGGGCTAGGACTAGTGAGTGTCAAAACCACCATCTAGGATGAGACAACAAAGTTTCATGAGTACATTAGGAAGAAGCCACGACTGATAGTGTGCTCAGTGAATACTTCAAGCAACAGATGCCTAAGAAAAAAGAGGAGCAAGAAGATGAACCCTTTTGGAAGGACAGGCCTCTGCATGAAATGTACCACCTGCAGATAGAGGAAGTGGCTGATATCAAGATAACCTACCAATGGACTGGAAGGGTAGGGGGGTCACCCAGCAGCCCACAGGCTCCACTGGCAGCCAGCTACGCCAGAGCAGACCAAGCTCTGGGCCCAGAGACCCGAGACCCAAGGGCTTCCCACCATCTAGGGTGCTGAGAATGATCCTTTAGGACTTCCAGATACAGAGATACAAACGGGTGATGGCTAACCAGCCAGACAACGTAGCGGTGAACAAGTAGAGAAAGATGGCTGTAGTGATAGATGTAGCTATACCGAGTAACAGCAAGATCAGAAAGAAAGAACATGAGGAGCCTGAGAAGTACCAAGGGCTCAGTAAGGAGCCTAAGAAGATGTTGAGGGTGAAGGTAACAGTGGTCCCAGTGGCATTCAAAGCACTTGGGGCAATGCCTCCCAGTCTGGGCAAGTGGCTCCAACAGACCCAACGAACAACGTCCAAGATCTCTGTACATAAGAGCACAGTCATAGGAATATCAAAGACACTGCACAGGACCCTGAAGCTCCCAGGCCTTTGACAGAGGCCCACAGAAGCCCACAAGACGAGTGACAAATTTTATAAATATATGTATGTAAGTTGGGGACCGTCCTAAAGTTAGCCAGTGTCTTGAATTTTCAGAAAGTTCATGAGAAAAATGTTCATTTAGTGTCACAAGATTTTCTTTTAATGTTAAGTTTATTGTTAATGTTGCATCCATCATTGTATCACTTTTAACCCCCCCCCTCCAAAAAAACCCAGCACATGAATCTTCACACCTCAAAACATAAAAAACGTGCATTGGAAGCATTTGGGGGGGGAGGAGTGTGATTGTATATGTGTGTCTGGGTGTGTGTGTGTGTGTGTGTGTGTGTGTGTGTGTATCCTGTATCAGCTGAAGAGAGAGTGTCTTTTCACCTTTTAAGCAAAAGTCAACAGTCCTCCAGCCAACGCAGGTGACCTTGAAGGGTCTGGGCAGAGAATCAAAACACAGTTCCATAATCAGGAAGAATTTGTTTTTCCAGCCAGCTTCGGCCTTGAGGCCTTCCAACTAGCAATGGGTAACCAAATGAGATCACGGGTATTTGATTTAGCATTAGAGCGAGCAGGCTGTATGTAATTATGCATGTAATCTAATATCCGTCACTGGTACCCGAGTCTATCCAATTTCCTTTGCAGAGCCGTGAGCTTCTCCAAGATCTTATCAATATTGCATTTAATAAGCACAGTTCGAGTACTCATGGCCCTAAACATTGCTCAATCATGCCGTCCAGTCTTGTGCGGTTTTGAACAGCTATGACTGCTTTCTTTATTCTTCGATAAGCCAGCGCCCAGCCAGCTCCAATCAGCAAGAACTCTGTTGTCATGGTTCCGAATAGGTAGATGTCTTCAGACGACGCGCCATTTCTCAAACATCTCTGCAGGACAATCAGGCTTGCCCGAGCCCGGGCTTCTCGTTGAGAACAGCGTGTAAATTGCATTGAGAGACCAGTTGATCAAATCTATTATTCTTTTGTTTTAGACAACAACTGGGTGTCAATCAGAAAAATGAGATTCAATATGTTCTGGATCTTAAAGCAAAGCTGCACACAATGGGGAGGTTGTCAGCGGGAGGTTGGGGAGGTTGATCCTGGAACAACATTTACTATGTTGATCTGGGAACAACACCAACATGATGATATCAGATCATCCAGGTTGTCATGGGTTGTCAGGCTCCTCAGCCTAAGTCGGGCGATGGGGGTATGTGGCGGGATGTGGATTGTGGCTCAGCTGCAGGGGAGGGGTGGGTTCAGCAGTGGGTTCAGAGTGTGGTGTTGGGGAGGCTGACTCAAACTCCTGACCCCATCATCTAATTATGTCTCCCCTGTTAAAGGTGATGCAGGGACCATAGGAGGGAGTGGTGTCTGTGCTACAGGAGCAGGGCAGCTGGAAAGCCAATAAAGACGTGTTAAACTGCAGCACTGCTGTTGATGGGTCCTTCATTGTCAGACTTCGACTTGCTGCCAAAGTTTGTTGGGGTTTACGTTGGGGTTTCTGCCAGTGGACAATAGGGTTTGTTCCCTGCACCTTCAGGTCAGGAAACAGGTTGTGACTGTCATCATCGCATAGCAGTTCAAAGTACCCAGACTTCTTGGAGTCCCTGGGCAGGATGCTTAAGGGAGTTCCACCTGGAGACTCTATTGTCCTACTGGGAGACTTCAACACTTATGTGGGCAATGACAGCAAGACCTGGAGGGGCGTGATGGGAAGGAACGGCCTCCCGGATCTGAACCCGAGCGGTGATTTGTTACTGGACCTCTGTGCAAACCAAAGTTTGTCCATAACAAACACTGTGTTCGAACATAAGGTTGTCCATAAGTGGATGTGACACCTTAGGCCACAGGCGGATGATCAATTTTGTGATTGTATCACCAGATCTGCAGCCATATGTTCTGGACACTCGGGTGAAGAGAGGGGCTGAGCTGTCAACTGATCACCATCTGGCGGTGAGTTTGATCGGGTGGTGGAGGAGGATGCTGGACAGACCTGGCACACCTAAACGTATAGTGAGGGTGCGCTGGGAATGCCTAGCAGAAGCTAAAACCTCTGCAGAGCTTCAACACCATTCCGAGGGAGACTGGGGACATTGAATTTGAATGGACCATGTTCAGCACCTGGATTGCCGAAGCCGCTGCACTGAGCTGGTTGGTGCCTGTTGTGGTGGATGGTGGACACCAGAGGTGAAGGAAGGCACCACATTGAGGTCTGTCGTTCATTTAGCATGTGGGAGTTATGAGGCAACTGATAGGTACCGAAAGGCCAAGCGGAACGCAGCTCAGGCAGTGGCTACAGCAAAAACTCAGGTGTGGGAGGAGTTCAGAAGCCCATGGAAAAAGACTTTTGAACTGCCTTGAAAGAGGTTCTGGCAAACCATCAGGCAACTCAGGAAGGGAAAGCAGTGCTCTACCTGCACTGTTTAGTGTGGGTTGAGCACTGCTGACTTCAACTGAGAACAGTGTCAGTCGGTAGAAGGAATACTTTGAGGCCCTCCTTAATCCCACTGGCATGTCTTCTGTGGAGGAAGCAGAGTCTGGGGACAAGGGAGACGACTTGTCTATCTCCGGGGGTGAGGTCACTGAGGCAGTTAAACAACTCCTTGGTGGCAGGGCCACTGGGGTGGGTGAGGTTCACCCTGAGTTGCTGAAGGTTCTGGATGTTGTAGGCCTGTCTTGGTTGACATCCCTCTACAATGTTGTGCTATGGTAGAGAGCAGGGACAGTACTTCTGGACTGGGGTGGTGGATCTAAACTTTAAGAAGGGGGACCAGAGGGTGTGTTCCAACAATAGGGGAGATCACACTCCTCAGCCTCCCTGGGAAAGTCTATGCCGGGGTGCTGGAAAGGAGAGTTCATCCGTTAGTTGAACCTCGGATACAGGAGGAACAATCAGTGTTGGGGAGTAACGGAATACATGTACCGCCGTTACGTATTTAGAATACAAAATATGAGTAACTGTATTCCGTTACAGTTACCGTTTAAAAAGGTGGTATTCAGAATACAGTTACTTTGTTGAAATAAATGGATTACACGGCGGTATTTTCCTGTTTCATATTGTCGCGGGTCAGGACTGTTTGGGTTTGTTTGACAGCTACGTAATGTTGTTCCAGGCGGCAGCGTTACGGTTGCCATGGTTACACGGTGAGACGCTCTCTCTCTGCGTGTTTCCTGGGTGAGAGAGCGCTTTTTTGTTGTTGTTGTTGTGCTAAGCTAAAAGGCAGAATGCTACAGGCATGGCCCTAAAGCATGTAGCCTGATGGGCAGTGTAGTCCGTGCTGCAGGGAGAATGGACTGCCATACACGTTATGTGTCTGTGAGCGAGGGAGGGAGAGAAAGGAAAAGTCCGAGCTGTCACGGAGCAAAAACGAGCTGGAAGCATGTAAATATAATAATAACCACTGCAGCCAAGAAGAGTGCCCTGACGAGCCCAGCTGTAAGTAAGCTATTAAGACTCAACTGTACACTGTGTTCGTGTTTTTCCTCCGAAAAATAAGTTCCGTTGGAGCAGCCTTTCAACGCCTCTCTCTCTCTGGCAAGCAAAGTTGACCCAGACAACAAAGTAAAGCTAGTTTTCGCCTACCAGCCCGACACGGAACCCACCGATACTCCCCGAGGTCCCCTTACTACTGTTCGGAGCCATGGACCTTCAGTAACAGTAATAAATCACAGCAATAGTACATTCACGTAGTTGTAAACAGCATGATAATATATTAAGTAATCCAAAGTATTCAGAATACGTTACTCTCATTGAGTAACGTAACGGAATACGTTACAGAATACATTTTGGGGCTTGTATTCAGTATTCTGTAATGGAATACATTTTAAAAGTAACCTTCCCAACACTGGGAACAATGGGTTTTCGTCCTGGTCGTGGAACACTGGACCAGCTCTTTATCCTCTCAAGGATACTTGAGGGTGCATGGGAGTTTGTCCAGCAAGTCTACATGTGTTTTGTGGACTTGGAGAAGGCATTCGACCGTGTCCCTCGGGGAGTCCTGTGGGCGGTGCTTCAGGAGTATGGGATGTCTGGCCCATTGCTACGGGTCATTTGATCCTTATACAACTGTCTGCATAGCCGGCAATAAGTTAGACTTATTTCCAGTGGCTGATAGACTTGAGCAGGGCTGCCCTTTGTCACCAATTCTGTTCGTAATTTTTAAGGACAGCCAAGTGAGGAAAGCTGTCATTTGGGTGGCCTCAGAATCTCATCTCTGCTTTTCACAGATGATGTGGTCTTGCTGGCTTCATCAGGTGATGGCCTCCAGCTTGAACTGGAATGGTTCGCAGCTGAGTGTGAAGTGGTGGGAATGAGAATCAGCACCTCCAAATCCAAAGCCATGGTCCTCAGCCGAAAAAGGGTGGAGAGCCCACTCCGGGTCAGGAACAAGTTCCTGCCCCAGGTGGAGGAGTTCAAGTATCTCAGGGTCTTGTTCACAAGTTACGGGAGAAGAGAGCGAGAGATCGACAGATGGATTGATGCTGGGGCTCCAGTGATGTGGATGCTGTACCGGTCCATCATGGTGAAAAGAGAGCTGAGTGTGAAAGTCAAGCTCTCAATTTACCGGTCGATCTACATTTCTACCTTCACCTATGGTCATAAGCTGTGGGTAGTGACTGAAAGAACGAGATCGCAGATACAAGCAGCGAAAATGAGCTTTCTCCTAAGGGTGGCTGGCCACTCCCTTAGAGATGGGATGTCACCCATGCCGAGGATGTCACGGCCAGACGGTCCTCGCCAGTCGACCTGCCTGTTCGGGTTGTGTTTGTGTGCACTTTGCTGTTTTCTCTTCTCCGTCCTGTTGTTTGTTTTTGTTTTGATGTGGGCGCATGTACTTCTGGGAGTCGAGGCACCGAATGGCAGCTGACCCGGAAGGAGTGCTCCGTGCAGGAGCCGCCGCACCTGTGGCTTAATCACCTCACAGGCTGCTACTAATCATTTACAATCCTGAAGCAGACCTTTTTAATGGTGTGGTCAGACGACAGCTAGCGCTGGAACGCAGGGTAGAGCAGCCGCGACTTAGTGTGTTTAGAATTGTGAACCTGGGAGAACTATCTATTTATTGTGTGTTTGTGTGTTTCTGTATATACAAACCTCAGTTACTTATGTATGTAGGAGCACTTTGTGTCCTCCTTCTATATTTTATATTCCCCTTGCTATGAGAGCTGTGTCACAAACAAATTTCTCATTCGTGGGATAATAAAGGTTTACTCTATTCTATTCTATTCTATTCTATTCTATTCTATTCTATTCTATTCTAGAGATAAGAAAGTTAGGCAAACTTAAAATACACTATTTAGCACACCCTCATTCTATGGTTAGGTGGACCAGGCCGCTCTGCCATTCTCCTGTGCCACCTAATCCAAGACACCACTAGGTACTGATCAGTTGACAGTTTCACCCAGCTCCACACCTGAATGTCCAACACACTTGATAAACATTCATTTCAACAATTAAATTCAATTTATATCGTATATATTTCATATTATTATATAATATGTGTTACAACTTTTATAATTTATATAGCACCAAATAAAAACAACAGTTTCCTAAAGGCACTTTATATTGTAAGCTAAAGACCCTACAATAATTCAAAGAAAAGAGATAAAAACCCCAACAATCATTTGAACTCCTTTGAGCAACAGTGGGAAGGAAAAACTTCCTTTTAAAAGGAAGGACTCTCCGGCAGAAGGGAGGGGCAGCGAGCTGCCACAACCGGGTGGGCGGAGAGAGAAGGAAGACAGGACAAAGACATCCTGTCGAAGAGAGTCAGAGATTAATAATAACTAATGATTCAGTGCAGAGAGGTCTATTAACACATAGTGAGTGATGAAGAAACACCCAGTGCATCACGGGAATCCCCCAGCAGCCTACGCCTACTGCAGCATAACTAAGGGAGGATTCAGGGTCACCTGGTCCAGCCCTAACTATATGCTTTAGCTTTAGCATAAAGGAAAGGAATTCTGGATTTAACAGGGAGACTTTTTAAAGCCCTAGAAGTTGATGTTTAGTTTGTTCAAAGATTCATTAGCTGCTTCATTATCTACACAAAAAGCTAATCTTACTGATACTAATCTACCAAAACAAAGATGGTTAACTGCTAGCTGTCACTTTCATTCATTTAACTGTATAAATCACAGAAGAACAGAAAAAGTTTTTTTTTTCTGTTTACTTACCTAGAAATGTTTGCAGAGTCCTAATTTTCAGTTTTAAGACGAGCTTTACTCGAGTAACGAATCAAAATTCAGCGTCACGTTTAAAGATTTAACCACAGAGGTTAAAGACATTTAAAGAATTGTAAGTGAAATGGCGGCAAAATGCGGTCACGTGTGCAGACAGATTATTCTCCCAGATTAAAATGGACACGTCCAAAGCACGAGAAACATCATAAAGTAAACAAAAACAATCACAACATCAGGACTCGTTATGAAACCTACTGAATGAAGTCAAAATATTTAAAAAAGCTTGGGATTGTTTCCTTTTTCTGAGTGTTTGTGTAAAAATCACCAGAGGAGAGCTAACTCATTTTTATCATCAACTGATCTGAGGATCATTTTGTTTTATCTGTAAAATGTGAATAAATTAATCTGCAGTTTCCTAAAACAGAGAAAACCAAACCATAAAGCAGATCATTTTTTCCCTAATAACTTAAGAAAGTAATTAAAAAACTTTAACTTTTAACTTTAACTTTAATTTTATTTCGACTTCTTCAGTTGAAAGGATCAGATGTTTGACCTGCTCTGAAAAACTTAAATAACTACGCTCCACATTCATGATATACATTATGTGTATTCTACATAAAGATTACAATTTAATATAATGTAATATATAGAAGGTCATTGTTGAAGAAAAAATGTACTGTCCTTAGGACATCTGTAAAATATCAATGTTTATAGTTTTATTAGTTGATTAACTAAGTAGAAATCCTTCATATTGAACTGGTCAGCAGCTCACACTCACTTCACTCAGTTCCACTGAAAAGTTCTCTAAATGCAGGTTGGTGATAATCAGACTCTAAACTTAACATAAAGGAACAATCTGACATCTCTGGACTTCAAAACTGTAAATTTCAGAACGAGGCTGAAAATGAATTTCTAACAAAATAACTTCAAAGTAAAGCACAAAGAAGGAGCTGCCACTGGCTTCTGTCTTTACTGTAATTTCTGTCCCAAATATCAAACTAAACACCACCATGACTGTCAGTGCATGACAGATACACTCACCCATCTTATCTGGATCTTCACTGGGAACAGGTACCCTGCAACACCGTGCTAGCTCAAGAGAGTCCATGACTTATTCTGAGTGGTTACAATTCCATTTCACCTCTATATTAAAGCCTGCTGCTAGGTCCCTCCCCTACAACACTGGGTGTCCAATCAGAACTGTGGTTGAAAAGAACCAATCAGAGGGCTGAACAAAAAGTGCATCAAGCAGAGTGCATCCCCATGGGTCTACCTCCTCACCCATAATCTTCTCTCATTTACATCATTACATAAAGTCAACTGGAAACATTACAAGAAAACCAACATCCATGTGTTTCTCATGTACAAGCTAAAAGTTTCACATAAAACATTCCAGGTGCAAATAACCCCTCAACCTCCAGGGCTGAAAAATGAACCAAACACTGAGGAAGGAGGAAAACACGGCTCTGTGGTGGTCTTTCACAGACCCCATGGACAGCGGTCATTGTCTACATGTTGTAACTGTTTATTGTCACCAGGGGACAGTGACACAAATGCCTGATCTGCCAGACTCTTGCTTGTGTTGTTGTTGGTCCTTCAGTCACGGGGAAGCACGATGTTATAATGCAAAGAGCTAAGCTTAAGTTCTCTATTCTCACCAAAAATGTTCCCCAATCAGCATTCGATGGACACACGGCATCATTCACAACACGTTCTCACTCCCAAAGCGTAACATACTACGCTATGTGACAAATCGTCAGGATGTTACGCTTTCGGGCACCCAACACGTTTCTATGTTACGCGTTGGGAAACAGGAGGAAACATGAGAACCGTCTGGACTGAATCTGCACATTTACATTTATTTTATGTTTTTGGAAAACATCTAACACCATTAATGTTGTGGTGAAGGTTAGGGATAAGGTTATGGTTAGGGCTGGAATACATGGCTGGACATGTGTTACCGCTGGAACCGTCATTCTATTGGATGTCATTCAGAATCCGGAGCGTATCATGGGAGCGCCCAAGGTTATCTTTCACATTCCCATGGCACGCCTTGGGATGTGACAAATCGCCGGTATGTTATGCGTCAGGAATGGGAACGGGCTCTCATCCATGTTGAGCTACGTGCTGTTGGGTTTTTGGACGACTGCATACAGGCTATTTGCATAGGTAGCAAACCCCTCTGTACTGGCAAATACCAACAATGACACATCTGTAGCGCCACAAATTCGTTGTGAAAAAAATGCACAAAAATGTGTAATTCCTCTAATGTCCACTGGGGGCATGAGTCAGTCCCGTAGACTTCCAGATTAAAATGCATAACTTTATAGCCTGATACAGAAACTGTTCTGATGTCTATAGAAAATGTCCCCCTTCATAACACCTGTACAGGGATAGATGTTTTTATAACTCACCTGTTTAAATTGTATTGAAGTTTGTAATATTAGGGTCGTGGCCATTTTGACTGACAGCTAGAATTGTCCTAATCTGTCAGTAGTTTTTTTGATTAGTCGATTAGTCTACCATTGTTTCAATCACTCATTTCTGTTATTTTTTTAATAATCCTTTATTTAAACAGGTAAATATCCCACTGAAATTAAAAATCTAATTTCCAAGATCTCCGCCTTCTGTGGGCACACCGTCTGTTCTAGGCTCCAGTGCATGCTTTACCTCACCGCCCACAGCAAATAAAATAATGACCCATGGAAGAAATGATTTTGAAACTAGTGAAATGTATTTTTAACATTAATGTGACCATCACATTAAAAATCAAATAAATAATGCAAATTAAAGTGCAAGTAATTTTTTGTTTTTACATAACTTAAAAACAGCCCAAAGCTCTGAAAATCCCATAAAACATACATTTTAAAACAATTAAATCTTTTTAACATTATTTAATGTGACAAAAAAATAAAATCTTTAAACAAAAAGATAATGTGCAAATAGGTCAGTAAAAGTGGCCTCTGTCCAAGAAACCAAACAGGGCTTCAAATTAAATTTCAAAAATTGTTTCCAGTGTAAAATAACTATGAAAGGTTTACAGAACATTTAATTAATGCATCTGCTCATGCTGTGCAGTCAGACTTCCTCTCTTCTTTGACAGTAGGATAATTCATCTCATTCAAGTTTGTGTTCCTGCATCCCCAGCTGCCTCTGCTTCCATTTACTTGAAGTCAGTTTCCTTTGTTTAAAATGCTTTATGAGAGGCCTCGCTGCTCCAAGTGCTTTACTGATCACAGTGCTTTATTCAATACCAACTGTAAAGTGTGATCAGTACAGTAGACAGACTGTATTTTTCTTGCACTATATTGGAGCTTTTGTCAAGAACAAATGCAAACTTTTCTTGGAGGAATCTCAAAGTTTTCCACAGTCTGCTCAATCCAAACAGCAATATTTGGCCTACTGTGTCATTCTTCTAATGGCATGGTTGTGAGGCAGAAGCTCATGAGCTCCCAGTCATCACTTATAAAGTGACAAGTGATGCTGAGATATGTAACTGTCTGGCAACACTCTTCCAGATGTCAGCTATCAGGGCAATCTTGTTCTTTAATCTTACCAAGAACAACTTCATACTTTACGTCCATGAGTTTTGTAAAATGAGTGCTGTAAAGTGAGGTGATCAGCAACACTGGAGCACCACAAGGGACTGTCCTCTCCCCTCCCCCTTCACCCTCTGCACCACAGACCTTAGCCCCCGCACAGAGACCTCCATCTTCAGAGGTTTTCTGATGAGTCTGCGGTGGTTGAATGCATGAGATGGAGTACCAGGCTGTGGTTGACTCCTTTGTCATGTGGTGCGAGCAGAATCATCTGCAGCTCAACATGACAAAGACCACTATAATTATAGTATTTATAGTCCTATATTTATAGGACTATAAATACCTCGAAGTACACACAGATAGTAAACTGGACTGGGTTAAGAGAGAGAGAGAGAGAGTCCAGACCTCAGCCTGACTGGGACGCTGTGTTGGGACCTTCAGAGAGTTGTGCATAAACAAATACCCACAAACCTCATTTGGATTTGTTTTTGTGAAATAAATAATGATGATCTAATAAGTTATGTGTTATCCATATGAGATTGATTTTAGATCATTTTAAGAACCAGTAAGAATCAGATAATTTTTTATCCTGACACATAAAAGCTGAGAATCAAAAGACAGCCTTTGGGCATAAAGCAACAGTCAGCAATCACCATTAAAAACTGGATCAGCAGCCTTACAAAGTACAGGTGGGTCTTCATAGTAGTGAGTGGGTGTGTTGGCAGGAGCAATGACATCATCCCAAATCTCTACTCTGCAGATTCTCACAGTAGGTCACGTCTGTGGGAAATTTAAGTTTTAACTTTGGAAAAGTGTGAAGAAGTTTAGCCAGGTGATTCATCTATGATGGAACTATTGATCCAGCCGAACTATAAGCTTCAGAAAGGAACATCTGTAGTCTGATCGTCTTTTTTAACAGCTTTAGCAGAGTCATGGTCTGAATGCACTGTGCTTTGCTAAAAGGAGCTCTATAAACTCTCTATAGAAAGGAAGAAAGGAGAGGAAAAATGAGAGAAGGGGACAAAGTAGGCCACAGCACAAAAAAATCACAGCGATCACCAACACAGCAGAAAGACAAACAGCAGCCGAAAGAGAAAACAGACAAACAATCTTAAAAGTAGAGATAGTGTCTGTCTCCTGAATCCCAACTGGAAGCTGGTTCCACAGAAGAGGGGCCTGAAAACTGAAGGCTCTGCCTCCCATTCTACTTTTAAATATCCTGGGAACCACAACAAAGAGCTGAGAATGAAGAATTATGTTTTAGGACAAGATACTTTAAGATATGACGAATATCCAGAGCTTTATAAGCAAGAATTTCATCTGAGTCTGTGCAATGTGGGTGATTTTAAGCAGTGACTGAATTATCTATGCCTTCCTTCCAGAGGATTTAATTCAATTTAATTCAATTTTATTTACACAGCGCCAAATCACAACAAAAGTCGCCTCAAGGTGTTTTATACTGTAAGGTAGACCCTACAATAATACATACAGAGAAAAACCCAACAATCATATGACCCCCTATGAGCAAGCACTTTGGCGACGGTGGGAAGGAAAAACTCCCTTTTAACAGGAAGAAACCTCCAGCAGAACCAGGCTCAGGGAGGGGCGGGGCCATCTGCTGCGACCGGTTGGGGTGAAAGAAGGAAAACAGGATAAAGACATGCTGTGGAAGAGAGACAGAGATTAATAACAGATATGATTCGATGCAGAGAGGTCTATTAACACATAGTGAGTGAGAAAGGTGACTGGAAAGGAAAAACTCAATGCATCATGGGAATCCCCGGCAGCCTACGTCTATTGCAGCATAACTAAGGGAGGATTCAGGGTCACCTGGTCCAGCCCTAACTATATACTTTAGCAAAAAGGAAAGTTTGAAGCCTAATCTTGAAAGTAGAGATAGTGTCTGTCTCCCAAATCCAAACTGGAAGCTGGTTCCACAGAAGAGGGGCCTGAAAACTGAAGGCTCTGCCTCCCATTCTACTTTTAAATACTCTAGGAACAACAAGTAGGCCTGCAGTGTGAGAGCGAAGTGCTCTAATAGGGTGATATGGTACTACAAGGTCATTAAGATAAGATGGGGCCTGATTATTTAAGACCTTGTATGTGAGGAGCAGGATTTTGAATTCAATTCTGGATTTAACAGGAAGCCAATGAAGGGAAGCCAAAACAGGAGAAATCTGCTCTCTCTTTCTAGTCCCTGTCAGGACTCTTGCTGCAGCATTTTGGATCAGCTGAAGGCTTTTCAGGGAGTTTTTAGGACATCCTGATAATAAAGAATTACAGTAGTCCAGCCTGGAAGTAATAAATGCATGAACTAGTTTTTCAGCGTCACTCTGAGACAGGATATTTCTAACTTTAGAGATGTTGCGCAAATGGAAGAAAGCAGTCTTACATATTTGTTTAATATGTGCGTTGAAGGACATGTCCTGGTCAAAAATGACTCCAAGGTTCCTCACAGTGTTACTGGAGGCCAAGGTAATGCCATCCAGAGTAAGAATCTGCTTAGATACCATATTTCTAAGATTTTCAGGGATGCAAATGCAGACTCAGGGCAGATAGACATGAACAAAAAAACCCCAACCTTTATTACAGCCAAGTCCAGAATCTCAAAGCCCATAAAATGAAATGCCAAAACTGAACCTACAAAATACCATAAGACACCAGGCGCAGGAACAGATGCTGGGACAAAGTGGACACAGCTGGTGCAGATAAAATGGAGACAATAAAGACCAGTAACCATCAAAATAAAACAGGAAGTGAGAAATGGGAAAATGCAGACATGTGCATGAACTTAACGTAGGGGAGCTGACAGAACAGGATGCGAATACTGAGGGAACAAAAGAAACTCTAACACTAGATTTAATTATAACAGGAACTATAGACTCCAAAATACTAAATAAAACATAAATATCAATAAATCAAAGTATGAAGACCAAACCAAGAACGCATCCTAAACCCACAACCAGACCCATGACATTCTGTGCCTCACTTCCTGTCTTTCTCAGCTGCTCCTCGCAGCTTCCTGTGAAACGCCATCAGGTGTAATCACAGCTGTTCTGAGTCTGTGATCAGTTCCAGTAGCTGTTTGAGTTCAATGCAGCTTTTCTGCAGAGAGCCAAGTAAAACACGGTGAGACCATCTGGGCGTAGCCTGCATGTGCCACATGGACCGGCACATCCTGGGCTCATCTCGGAGGTGGTGGAGAGGTCGAGTGCAGTGCGTTTAGGGGTCGATTGATCTAAATATCTAAAGTATTGATACAACACTGGTACTGATGTCAGATCGTTACTAGGGTGATGGGATCAGTACTTCAGTGATTCGCCTTCTCTAAGGTCAGTACGTGGCTGCTGTTCATCACAGAATGGACACATCTGTGCAACCTCTGCTCCTCTCATGCAGACACACCTTGCTCCACCCCCTCTGTGATCATGTGACTCAGCAGCACTGAGCGCAGCAGCAAACAAGCGGCAAAAGAAAAGAAGAAAGAAGGACGGAAATTCTTCAAACGGACACACACCCTCAGCACAGAGGTCAGAGGTCAGTGTCACAGTCCCTCCAGAGAAGCAAAGAATTACCAGGTAGCTTCTACAGTGCTGAAAATAATGTTTCATTCATAACGGATGCCAGGTATTCAGCATGAATTATGTTTGTTGATAGCTGTTACTTTTCAGACTGATTACCTGCAGACTATATCCAGACATTCAGGTAATAAATTCAGCCCACTGGATTGTGTTAAGTAAATAATTTTATTGGAAATGAAAAAACATATCTCGAACATCAAGAATGAATCTATTACGTCTGAATATTAGAGCCACTTGTGTTTAATGTCAGGTCTATTTTGTTCACATAACAAATTTAAATAACAGAAGCTGACCCAAAGTGCTTTAAAGAGAGACACATTTACACTCAGGTCCCTAAAAACCAACGATCCATTCTCTTCCACTTATCCCTGTCAGGGTCGCGGTGGGCTAACGTAGGGCAAGACGGGCACACCCTGGACAGGTCACCAGCCTGATGCACGACTAACACAAAGAGACAGACAACCAAAACCTAAAAGACAAAGTTTCAAGTTAATTTCTTCTATAAATCACTTCTTAATCAGCTGAATAATGACAGGAGAGAAACAGGTTTGTCTCAATCATGTTTGATTTATTGATGAGATTCTGCTGTTAATATCTGACTGAAGCTGCATCATTTCACACACTGATTCGTACATTAACATCTTAACTCTGTTACATCATAGAAAGGAATGAAAAAGCACCACAAAGAAAGGAAAAGAAAAAAGAAAACAATCTTTCTTTTTTAAACACGTCCACTGAGTGGAAGCACAAAATCCATCAGGCTTTAACATTTAACATGTTTTTCAGAAAACCAAAGAAAAGAACTTTGATAGAAAAATACAGTCTGTGCTGCAGATTCTCCAGAAAACATCTGTTGTCAGGTTTCCCTGTAACTGCAGCAGAGGCGCAGAAAAAACTCAGATCTTTATGGAGAAGAAATCTTTGCAATTTTAGACACAAAAGTTGCACCTGCCCCACATATATATATATATATATATATATATATATATATATATATATACACACACGTATGTCCTGCTCTTATTGTTTTTTCCTGATTATTCCTTGTTCACCATCAATAAAAGGAAAAAAACACAATTGAAAAAAGCACAGAAGTATTTGCATTAAATCATTTAGAATATAATGTTGCAGCTGGAAAATATGGAGTCCAATTGAACCAGTCCAAATGTCACTTCTGCTATAATGCAAATTATAATAATGATAAAAAAAAAAAAACATGATTTATTTATTTGTTGTCTTGATCTCAGTCTGCAGAGGAACCGAGTCTGTCAGATTAATAACTCGGATTAAAAACATCAAATATTTCCCTCTTGTTTGTTTCTCTGACTGAGCTGCAGATTTAATACAGCAGATTTAATTAATCGATCATTTTTTAATCATGAGTAAAGTCTCATTTTTTCTTCTGTTATTTAATTAACTTGCTCTAAACTCTGTGATTCTTTTGTGAATAGAGGCCAGTTTTTTATCCTCATTTCTTGTGTTTCTGAGCCACCTTCTCCGTGTATTTACTGAAATAGTCTGACACTTTTCTATGTAGTTGAAACAGGAACTTGCTTAATTCGCCCCCTCCAGTTACCAACTCAATAAATTTGGTCAATGTGTCATTCACATTATCTTTCTGTCCCGTCTTCTCTAGTTCCTGCATTTTCTGGCAGAGGGCTTCCTGTGCCTTCTTGAACATTTCCTCTGTGTAACACTCCCATTTGTTGTTTTCAGCCACCTCTCTCAGCTTGTCCACTAACTTTCTCACTTGATCTTGGACCTTGCCACTATCAACATCAATATCACTGCATTTCTCTTTTTCACACCCAAAATTTGTCTCAATGAAACTCATTATTTCATCTCTATCCTTTGGTTTCAACTCTTCATCATCATGGGTGATCAAGGGTAAAAAGTAACGCACTGACTCGTCACCAAAGAACTCCCTAACGAGTTTCATTCGCTCCACGTCATGTGTTTTAAAGCCGTTCTCCCAGTCTTGCACGAACAGAAACACATGGGGACCAGGCGAGAAGATGGATGCTGTAGTTCCTTTCTGCATTTCCTTTGACACTTCAGTGTTTTCTGTCTCGTCGACTTGACTTGGACTGTCTTGGATCAGAGTCTTCACCAAAACCATTGTAAAGTCTTCCTGCACAGCATTTTCTTTCAGGAAGTCTTCAATTTGTGAAGTCAAGTTTTCAGTCTTTCCAATGAAGACAATCCTCAGCTCCTTTGGCCCTGTTGGAGAATTTATATTGACATATATAATTACAGTTATCAATCAATGTAAGTTCTGTTGCAGTCATCTGGCTTTAGGAGTTCTCAACTTATACAGTGAACTGTAAAAAGTGTTGGCTGCCTTCCTGATTTCCTATTTTTTGTATGTTTTTCACGCTTAAATGTTTCAGATCATCAAACAAATTATAATATTAGACAAAGATAACACAAATAAACACAAAATGCAGTTTCTAAATGAAGGTATTAATTATTAAGGGGGGGAGAAAACAGATCTACATGGCCCTGTGTGAAAAAGTGATTGCTCCCTAAATGTAATAACTGGTTGCGCAACCTAATCAACAACGACTGCAATCAAGCATTTGCACTGACTGGCAATGAGTCTTTTACATCTGTGGAGGAATTTTGACCCACTCATCTTTGCATAATTTGCCATTAACAGCTGTTCTATTAAAAAAAAAAGAAAACAAAAACATCCAATTAATTAATTTAGTCAAAAAAAATGTAAAATGTTGCAAATAACAGCAATTGTTTGATCAAAGCTGGCACGTGGCCCATACAAGGGTTAAGAATGAACATGTAAGCTGCTATGATACTCTACTGATACTGACTGCATCTGTGCAGTTTTATTTATACAGCACCAAATCACAACAACAGTCACTTTATATTGTAAGGTAGACCCTATAATCATATCAGTTACATTGTTTAGCTTTATTACACTGGAAATTTTTGGTGCCAGTTCATGATAAAGTTATCAGACAGAAATTTCTAGCCTTTTATGCACATGGATGACTGAGTAATGTAATATAACAATGTAAAAATGTAACATCAGTATAAGACATATTAATTGTGAGTTGAAGCAGCATGTGAATATTGCTGGGAATTAAATAAGTAGAAAACATATGCAAATTAGGTCCACAAGACAAGACTAAAATAACTAAAACAAAAACAGCAAGCTAACATTTGCAGGTGAAAAAGATTAACATTAAAATGTATAAAAGTGTAGGATGTATAAGTGAGTTTCTGGTGGGTAATAAGACCTGAAAACAGTAACAGGAAGAGAAATGGCATTGCTCTGCTGGTTTACAACCTCAATGCAACTAAAATATATTTACCAGAACTGGACATGGTTCCTGGTCGTGCTGGTTGATCTCAGAAGTCTTGGGAGAGTTGATGTGGTGTAGTTGTAGTTTGTACAGTTTGTTTTCAACTTTATACTCCAATCTGCCTTTAGATCCCTCCCACTAAAGACAGGTCATCTGTTACCTCACCAGTTTGACAAACAGCCAACCAATCAGAGACCAGAAAACAAAATCTGTGCAAGCAGCAAAGAAAAGTCCACTTTACCTTAGATGTGAGCACATTTTAGTTGCCTTTAATTTTATATAAACATTGTTTTATATAGAATTTATAGTATCATATGTCACTGTTTCCATGCATCCACCTGTTCCCATGTGGCATGGAAGCTGTGGCATTCACTTACCTTTACCTGGAATGCAGCTCCCAGAGAAGACAAATCAAGGAAGCTAACAAATGGTCGATTTAGAGAAAAATTGTCTTTGGATTTAGAGAGGGCAGTCTGGGGAATGAACTTTCTAATCTGGTATTATCAGTCGTTAACCTCAATCTTCAGTAGCGGATGTGAATTATTGCTGCATGGAGCAGAATTAACAAATGATGGAACTGTAGGGTGGTTTTTGTTGGTGCTTCTTGCCTGTTGGCCTTTCCATGACAGCAAGAAGATTTTGTAAGAATCATGAGAGATTATCAGCTAAACCTGCAGACGACCCAGTCCTTCTTTACCTGACACAGAAAACAGTTCCATGTACTGAGGTCGCTGTCTCATTTACACAAAAGGTTTTCTTTGACTGAGGTGAGTGACGTGGCTGTCTCGTCTAACTTTTCAGCGCAAAAGGTCACAGGTGGTAAATGGATGTGTTTGAACTCAAACTACGAACTTTATGAACTAGCTCTAACCAGGTACCTGGCAGTGCCTGAACATAACCATCACTACTTTTTAAGTGCCTACATTTAAAAAAAGAAGGCAACTTCTGTGCCACAGTAGTAAAACATGCTTTGGTTGGGTCTTGGAAAGCTTCAGGTAATTAATGTTGAAACTCATCAGAAGGTACCATCAAAAAGGTCAAATGAACAGACTATGGATGAAAGTATTAAAAATAATCACCATACATTTTTCTTTATGTTGGAATAGAGAGGATACTTGTTCATTCGATTCTACTTTGATATAGTACCCAGTGATATAGTGAGGTCTTTGAAATAATATTGGGCCTCATTATTCAAGACTTTGTATGTGAGGAGAAGAATTTTAAATCCTGTTCTGGATTTAATAGGGAGCCAGTGTGCGAGAAATACCCTCTCTCTTTCTAGTCCCTTTCATACTTTTTCATTTCAATTCAATAAAATTCAATTTTATTTCTATAAAGCCAAATCACAACAACAGTCACCTCAAGGTACTTAATACTGTAATGTAAAGAGCCTACAATAATATAGAGAAACCCCAACAATCAGGCAACTCCCTGTGAGCAACCACTTTAGAAGTCCTTAAGACATTCCTGCAGTTTAACTAATTGGTGTGTGTTACCTGGCTTCATGGACAGATAGAGCTGCGTGTCATCTGCATAGCAGTGAAAATTTATGCTATGTCTTCTAATGATGCTGCCTAAGGGAAGCATGTATAATGTAAATAGAATTGGTCCTAGCACTGAACCCTGTGGAACACCATAATTGACCTTAGTGTGTGAAGAGGACTCTCCATTTACATGTACAAACTGGAGTCTATTAGATAGATATGATACAAACCACTGCAGTGCAGTACCTGTAATACCTACAGCATGTTCTAATCGCTCTAATAGGATATTATGGTCAACAGTATCAAACGCTGCACTGAGGTCTAGCAGGACAAGCACAGAGATGAGTCCACTGTCAGAGGCCATAAGAAGATCATTTGTAACCTTCACTAAAGCTGTTTCTGTGCTGTGATGAGCTCTGAAACCTGACTGAAACGCTTCAAATAAGCCATTCCTCTGCAGATGATCTGTTAGCTGTTTGACAACTACTCTTTCAAGGATGTTTGATATGAAAGGAAGGTTGGAGATTGGCCTATAATTAGCTAAGACTGCTGGGTCTAGAGATGCATTTATAACTCTATCCCTCCTAACGTTGGCCTGTAGAGTCTGAGATGAACCTTTTGGATTCCTTGCACTGATTTTGTGACATAAAGGTGAGAAATAAAAATTACAGTATAGTGAATCTGAATCAGAATGCTGTGTTAATCCCAGTGAGAATGTGCTCCAGAAGCTCAATGAAAATATAAATATTGAAAACTGAAGAATGTAACCTCTATATAAGAATATGCAAAAATGAGACACTCCATTAAAGGTGAAATTTTTACTCTTTTTGCAGGTGCTTCCCATAGGGGTACTGAGGCTCCGCCCTGGAGCCAGACCCAGGGAGGGTGCCCAAGGTCGAGTGCCTAGTGGCCAAGCCTTAGTCCACGGGGCCCGACTGGGCACAGCCTGAAAAAAGGGACATTCCTGTAGGCCCAGGCGGTGTGGTAGGTGTAGGATACAGTGTGTGCTGGGTGGCAGCCAGTTGCGGAGACGCTGGTGGCCCGATCCCCGGCTACCCGGACTAGCGATTTTGACATGGAATGTTACCTCTCTGCTGTAAAGGAACCTGATCCAGTACATGAGATGGAGATGTACCGGCTAGATATAGCCTCAGCGCTTGGCTTTGGGTCCGGAACCAGGAGCTGGACTCTGTCTCAGTCTGGAGTTAACTTTGGTGAGAGGCGACAGGCTGGGGTGAGTATCTTTGTGTCCCCTCTGCTTGCTGCCTGTACATTGGAGATTTTCCCAGTGGATAAGAAGGCTTATTCCCTGTGCCTTCAGATTGGGAAAAAGGTCCTGACTGTTGTGTGCACCTATGTGCCAAATGACAGTTCAGTGTACCCGGCCGTCTTGGAGTCCCTGGATGGGGTGCTTGAGGGTGCTCTACATGGGGAGTCTGTTGTGTTACTGGGAGACATCAATGCTGTTGTGGGCAATGACAGAGAACTGGAAGGGTCATGACTGGGGGAAATGGCCTGCCAGATCTGCACCCAAGCAGGGTTCTGTTACTGGACTTCTGTGCAAACCACAGTTTTTCCATAATAAACACCATGTTGGAGCATAAGGGTGTCCATAAGTGCACATGGCACCAGGACACCCTATGCTGCAGGTCAGTGATGGATTTTGTAATGGTATCATCAGCTCTGCAGCCATATGTCCTGGACACTCGGGTGAAGAGCCGTGCTGAGCTGTCAACTGATCACTGTATGGTGGTGAGTTGGATCAGGTGGTGGGGGAGGATGCTAGACAGACCTGGGGGTCCTAAATGTATAGTGAGGTTTCAGTGAGAACACCTGGCAGACATCTCCATCCGCAAGATCTTCAACTCCCTCGTCTGGCAGAGCTTCGACAACATTCCAAGGGAGACTGGGGACACATGTTCACCACAAGGGCGTAGATTTGGTTTTGGCGTTGGTGGGGACGGATGATTCAACCATCGAACCCCGCCCTGTTTCTTTTTTTTCCTTTTTGTCTTTGCTTCAGGATAAAAAAAGGAGAAATATACTTGCCTACATATGCTATTCTACATGCTTTTAATCCATTTAAAATTACAATTCATAGTTTTACGTGTGAATTATATGATGTTAAATTACTATGAAACAAATGACTGACTAAGTATTTTAGACTTTAGTTTACTTCAGCCATATTCCATATAAATCAGGTATCATACAAAAATAAAAATAGGTTCAAATACATTTATGACAATAAAAAAAATATGACTTTAAGGACTTAACAACATTAGTTCAGTTATAGTGCACCAACATCTCTGATACATTAGCACTAAGTGAACACTGAATGACCTGCTGGGTTTTGTCCATAAAACTACTCATCTAAGATTAGCACAAAGTAAAAGATCTCTCAGCAACATTTTAGGCACTATTGCCCCGATCAGCTCAGTGAGCTGTTTATTCTAAACATGAACTACTGTTACAGCAACAGACATGGACACAACAACTCAATGTCCACTATGTGAAGCAGCCAAACACATGCCTTCTCCTGTCATTAATCTATAGCACCAAATCATCAGTCAGTCACCTGTGACCTCGCCTCTCCACCTCTGTCCGAGCTACAACATGGCAGAGCTGCCTCTGTCACCTGATGAATAACAGTGAGACATTCCAAATACATGCAGCCACACATGTGCTTCAAATACAGTCATGAACCATCAAGTCATCAACTGTGATCTTGTATCACCATTACTCTCTGAGCTTTGTGTTGGTTCGTCTGTCACCTGACAAATAGGACATACATGACAATAAGAATAAAATGTGGAGCTGCTTCAGTGTTTCTGTCAATGTGTGCAGATCTTGACTCATCAGTAATGTTTGTAGTGTGAGTGCATTTTTCTCCTCCTTGCAGGTCCTCGCAGCGCAGGCTTGCCGCTGCTAAAATTAAACAGAGCTCCCTGAAAGGCACAGCCAATCACATTGGCCATATTTGTCACATGAGGTAGGACTCCAGTAGAGAACGTAATTTAACTCTTTCTGTAACGCTGGGTGAATGAGACGCTGACAGATCTTTTTTTGTTTGTTTGTTTTCTTTGTTTTTCTTTACTCGAAGAGATCAAATTATTGGTCTGGACAATTCAATAATTGCTGGATATTGGTGGGGACATGTCTCTTCCCCCATGCCAAATCTACGCCCTTGGTTCACCACCTCCATTCAGCACCTCCTTTGCTGAAGCTGCTGCTCTGAGTTGTGGCCACAATATCAATTCATTAAATCCTGAATCAGTTTTTAAATATAAATTCATTTTGCCAGAAACGCCAGAATCTAAAGCTCACAAAACTTTTTCAACAACTGCCAAACAGCTGCTACCTTCCATTCATATCAAACATTCTAGAAAGAGTAGTTGTGAGACAGCTTTCTGATCGTCTGCAGAGGAATGGCTCCACAGTGAAAATAAGTTTTACAGTTTAGAGCAAAATGTCAAAATAATTCTATATATTTATAATTGAGCTATGTGTATATATTAGAGCTTTTGCTTCTTCTTTGTAATATATTGTATTATTTCATTTAGTTGAGTCTGTTACTGTTCTTATTGTCTTGGAGCAAGTGTGACCACATAATTTTCTTTGCGATTAATAGAGCATCCTGATTCTGAGTCTGTACTTAAAAATACTTTGCTTCTGGTGATAAATAAAACGGTGTGTGCTCAGGAAAGCATGGCCTTATTTACTGAGGATTTCAGGCATTTCAGCAAGTGTGTTTCCCTCTGCCTCTGTTGTCACTTTTGGTTTTGCCCTGTTAGGTGCACTGTTTTTGTGCCTGGGCTGTACAGTTTAACAAAGACATATATGCCCCCAGCAATGGTGAACACTGTGTGCCAGGCAGAGATGGGCTGTAACGCGTTACTTGTAACGCGTTACTGTAATCTGATTACTTTTTTCAAGTAACGAGTAATGTAAGGGATTACTATTGCAAAAACGGTAATTAGATTACCGTTACTTTCACGTAGGAACGCTGCGTTACTGCGTTACTAAAACCGTGATTTTTTGCGAGAACATCTCATGACAGTGACGTAAGTGAGTGCGACGTTCGTGACAACAGCTGTCTGCAGATCATAATATATCGAGTGCGGGACAGAGTGTAGCATGCAGCGTTTAAAGCGTGGAAGTACTGACCTTATTTTGAGTTTGATTCCATAAAAAGTGACAAAAACATTAGTGTCCGTTGTGCGTGGGAAGAAAACTTCTTTTTACAGCGAAAAAACCCCTAAACTTCCAGGCAAGCGCCGAGTGCGCTACGACGTAATGTGAAATTCACAGAGAAACTCGCGGATTCTTCCACTGACCGCTGCAGCACACCTGCACCAGGGTAAACCTCCGCCTACCCCAGTCCTGCTTTACAGGTAAAAATAGAGCAACAGGACCGCTAGTCTTTGATTTTATTTATTTTCTGCTGTGTTTTACTTTCATCTATTTGAAAGAGTGAGTGTAAACACAAAAACATATTTTATTTTATGTGCTGGAATGTGCAGAAAATAGGTTTAAATGTTAAACAAATTTCTTCCAGTCAGAGAATGTTGCATATAATTTAATTTTTGCTTGATGCATAAAGTTAAAAGATTAAAACTAATAAAACAAGTTTTAAAAAGAGACGTTTCCATTTGATTACATTTTGTATGATGAATTATGCAGAAAAAGTAGAATTGGGCTGAAAGATCTATCGCTTTATCACCTATTCAGGTTGTAAATCGTGTTTTTAAAAAGTAACCAAGTAACTAAGTAATTAATTACTTTTGAAAATAAGTAATCAGTAAAGTAACGGGATTACTTTTTGGGGGAAGTAATCAGTAATTAGTAACTGATTACTTTTTTCAAGTAACTTGACCAACACTGGTGCCAGGGCAGCCTGGGAATGGCTTGTTGTCTACGGCATTGTCACTCTTACCTGCAAATCACCCGAGGTCCGCCCATTGCCCATTTCCCTGTGTGTGGTTTAGCTAATGACATGTAAGGTGCAACATGGTTTATCGGGGTCTCTGACTTTGCAGGTCACGACTGCGTAACCTGTGTTGTCCCACTAAGAATGTTTCACCAGCAATGTTGTGGATTTTGCTTTTCATACTTCAGGTCCCAGAGAATGTTTAGAAGACATGGTGCCGGGTCAGCAGGGTTTCTGCATCATGCGGTGGCCTACATAGTAGAGGTGGGCAAACTGATCCAAGTATCGATACTTTGTTTCTCTTTGTTCAGTGAATAAATAATCTTTTTAGAAATGAAAACATATACCTCAAACATGCACTATAAAAAACGTCTGAACCTCTTTGTGTTGACCGTCACATCTACTTACCCACTACGAGCCTACAGGACATTTAAACAACAGAAGTAGACCAAAAGGCTTTAAAGGTGGGAACATTTACATTCCAGGTCTCAAAAAAACAGTTTCAAAATACACAAAGAGCTGAAAGGTGTGTTTTGTTTTGTCAACAGTGATTTAGAGATCATTCAAATGTGTGAAGAATTTACAAATTGATGATTAATCTCATAAGTCATGACACAGGAGGATACCGTGTCTTATCTCCTCCAGCCTCACATTGATTGTAAGGTGCTTTTGCCATAAAGGCAAAACCACAAGTGCTCTCGGGTCTCTATGGCACATTAACTTTGTGTAACCAGAACACGTCCGGTTCCGGCTTCCTGCAATTCCTGCCCATCTGTGTTCCAACATTTCTTCCAACTTTATCCCGGAACAGATATGTGTTTGATGCTCTTACGGAAAATGAATGTCAGCAGATTACGTTTCACACTCCACTCAGCTAACAGACGTGTACAGATGCTGTTCCTTTGTATGATGATTAAATGAGTAAAATGCTTATTTTGTTTGCTATAGTCTCAGATTATTCATATTATAAATATTAAATGTAGCTTATATTTTTACACTTTCTGTAACATGAATGAACACAGACATCAAAAAGGTGTTGAAATGATTCTGAAGAACGGCTCAGTCTTTCTTTTTTTTTTTACAGCAGATAAAATCGACCTTTAGCTGTGGTATGAAGTGGGTTTAATTACTCTCTGTCTGTACTTGCCTTTTCCCCTTTTCCAGGGAAGGGTATTAATGTCTCAGAGTCATGTTACTGAATAAATCTACCTGTGAGAACAAAGACAAATATTTCCTGCAGAAGACTTTTAATAACCATCCATGTAACACACAAAAGGTTCATGTGGGTGTGAGGTCCCAGCCCATTGTTCATTCAGTAGTGCTGGTTTCAGTCATTGTGCAAATGTTCTGTTTATACGGTTGGAAACCTGCAGTAAAAAGTAAAAACTGGATGATTGAGCATGCATCAAGACATCCATGTAAGATTTTCCAGTTAGTGATTTTTAACACCACTTATTTTCCGTGATCTTTGTTCCTCCATCAAATCAAAAGCACTCCAATTTATGTACATGAGGACAAATGATTTCATACGTGCTTCATGAACTGTCCTTATGTGTGTACATTAAAAAAGCATTTTGTGTCTGTGTTGTTGCGAACACTTACACAGTCAGCTCATTCAAACCACACGTCTCAGTTCTGTCTTGAAATTTGGATGAAAAATTGCGCAGCGTTTTTCACTTCACAGAGAATGGCAGGATTGTTTTTCTTTATAGATAAAATCTTTGATCGTGGCATGAAAACAGTTGATTTGGGCTGTGTTTGTGCTTGCTTTCGGACTTTCAGGGAAGTGTGTCAGGATGCCAAACTCTACATGTGAGGACAAAGACAAATATTTCCTGTAGACTTTTTCTTTCCTTTTGTTGGGTTTATGTTTTATTATTGTCATTTATGCTTAGAAGTATATAAATGTTTGTAGCTTGATGGAGGTTTGATCCTTAGCAGTCTGTAAAGACTCTGTGTGCCTTCCAGAGTGTTCTGGCATGGATCACACACCTCCTAGGTTGAGAGAGGTTGTATCTTCTCTTGCTGATTTATGGTAGGAGGGACACCTACTCTGTATCTGTTTAAGTATAAGAGCCCTTTGTTTAGGTGGACCACAGGACTCCTGGCACCAGCTTTGGGGAGTCGTCACAGGGTCACATCTTGACCCACATACACAAACATACCTACACGGCACACAGAAAAGGTACTCTTCACATGTATGCCTGTGTAAGACGTCATATGTTAATGAACTTATGCATAGTCATGTAACCACAATAAAGAGCAGTGTTACGAGGGAGCAGACGAGAGCAACTGGGGTCAAGCGAAGGAACGGCGCTCGTCACAGTTCTCTCCCTCGTGCACAAGTAACACAAAGAACTTTGGTGACTTGCGTCTTGTTTTTGCTGTTGTATTAGAATTGTCTCGTTCCAGCGGTGGGTCTGTGTCAGACGAACTGTCAGGAGTTTTCCTGTATTGCAACTCAGGTCAGAATAAAGACACTCAGACAGGTTAGCGTGTACACGGGTGAGACTCACGGAGACTCGCACCCTGCAATAGTTGTCAGCCTTTATTTATAGCATTCTTAGAGACGTACAGGAAGAGATAAAATAGAACTGTGCTGCATGCAGGCTTCCTGTTGAACAGACCGTAACTTCTCTATTTAAGCTGAATACTGAAAGAGCAAACACATCTAGATAATGAAATGTACTTTTAAGCATAACATAATAAAAATCCTAAAATCCTAAAACCCCTTAACATTCCCACCTGTTGTTTGATCTTTCCTCCTATATATGTACATAGCAACCACTAACATTGTATCAGTCTATGGCCACTTGTAAACATTTTTAGCCAAGACATCATAAAATAGTGGGTTTTGTGAGTATGTTATATCCAAGTGTCTATCTCATTATCATCTTCTTCATTCTGTGATAGGGTGATGTAAGCATGAATTGAAGCAGTTACCATTCTTGATACCATGTTCTTCAAACAAGGTATGACACATGAAGTGAACAGACACAATAACAGTATTATAACACCAACAAAAACAAGTCCTTTAATCAGCAGGGATTAAGAGCCACGTAAGCCAGTCTTCCGTGTTTGTGGCATAGTCTCGTTGTTGTGCATCCCGAAGTTGTCTGAGTGTTTTCAGAGCATCAGTCATGTTTGGTGAGTGCACATTATCTGGAATGTATGTGCAACATGTGTTGTTAAAGAGGACACATAGTCCTCCTTTCTTGGCGAGAATCATGTCCAATGCTACCCTGTGTTGCATTACTGCAACGCGCAGAGCGTCAATTTCTTGATCCTGTTCGTCGTCGATTTTACATGAAGCATTCAGAAAAAGTCCAAAACGGTAGTTTAGAGTCTCTATCCTTAAAGCGTGTTTTCCTACCCCCACCCATGGGAAGAGTGCGTGAGTAATTTTCTGTCTTTCAGTCCAAAGTTTAAATTCCTCTGGGACATCGGAACCCCACACAGAATCATGCTGCTTGAGGTCTGGGGTGCTTCGTCTTTTTCTTGTTGTTGACGTCGAAGTTGACGTGGCGTCCATGGTTATCTTGAAAGTGTGGTCAGATGTGAAAATGGGAGCGCACTGACCTGTCCAATTCCCAGGAAGGATAAAATAGGCCCGTTGGCCACAGAGCCAGGCCATCCCTTGCACCCAGAAGGTGCCATTTGAGATGTTGCTGCTCTTCACGGGCCCTCCAGGAGCGTGCGTTTGTACTGCTTTGCAGTTGGTGGTGTTTCCCATTGGCGTGGATCCGTTCTCTTGGCGGTAGCATGGGCTGTGGCTCAAACTCCCATTGTTTTCAAGAAAGACTGGGAATGATTTAGCCTTACTTCTGTGCTTCACTTTCAGGTCAACCCAGAACCATTCGTCACATGTGCCATTTCGTAGTCCTATCTGGAGAGGTTCCTCATGGTTGACCACGATTCCCTGGAATTGATACCCAAGGCTGGCGTAGCTTGCGGCACACTTTGCCTGAATTATGTCCATTCCCTTCGCATACAAGGTGGCGTACTGTGTCGTTGGGGGCATATAGGAGCAAACATAGCAGTCTTTCCTGGGTGTGCTGTCATGTATATATCGATACCATGCGTTGTTCATCCATGGGTGAATGTGGTCTTGTGTCATGTCACGAAGATGTGAGTTGTCATGTGTCCATCTTGTCTGCAGGTGGTGTTGTTCATCTTCTTTCTTTCGGGTGAGTGTTAATAAACTCACCAGGAGTGCAACATTAGCCACTAGGAGGACGAGTGTCTTCATGATGACCAGACACACCTGTGACCTCTGATGAGTAGACTACCGGCAAGAAGAAGAGGGCGGGGTGTACCCGATCAGCCCTCCCTCCACCAATAGATCACCAGGAGTTAGGGGTGTCAGCGTCTAAACGTTTAGGTTGTCACTCACTTTTTTGCAGTGGCTTTGATGAATCCAGGACGGTCTTTCTGCTATTTTGCAGGCAGTGGGTGTGGTGAGTAGCACTTGATAAGGACCTTCCCACCTTGGTGAACTCCAATTTTTCCTTTGGAGTACTTTGATCAGGATCCAATCAACTGGTTTCAACCTGCAAGACACTGGAGAGATGTCACTTGGCAGTTGGTTGTTTAGAACAATCTCCTTATTTTCAAGTAATTTAGTCATCCATTCGGCTAGTGTAGTTTCTCTTATTGACTTATCTATGGGCTCACTTGTGATTGGTAGTGGAAATGGTCTACCGTGAATAATTTCAAAAGGTGTGAGTTTCTGAGAACTTTGTGTCAGTCTCATCCACATTTTTACCAGGCCTATACACTCAGGCCATGGTCTCCCTGTTTCTTCCATGCATTTTCTCAGTCTCTGTTTTATTGTGCCGTTAGTTCTTTCCACTAGTCCGGCACTTTGGGGGTGGTAAGCACAGTGGTGTTTGATGCTGAATCCTAGTGCTTCAGAGACCTTACTGATTACTTCATTAACAAAATGTGTCCCATTGTCTGATCTTATCAGAGTGGGGATGCCATATGTTGGAATGAAATGGTTGCACAGATGTTCTGCTACTGAGATGGCGTCTGCTTTTTTTACTGGATAGATTTCTGGCCATTTTGAGAATACGTCTATGATCACTAGAGCGTATTTTGAGCCTTGGCATTCATTTAGCTCAGTAAAATCCATGTGGATTGTATGAAAAGGATGAGGTGGTGTGGGAAAGTTACCTCTTCTCGGTCTGAGGTTTCCCTGTGCATTATGTTTTTGGCAAATCATGCATGTTCTGACAAATACTTTTGCTGAAGTTTCGAAATCTTGGGTGTAGAAATGTTTAGAGAGTATATCTACCATTCCTCCTGTCGACACATGAGTAGAACCGTGTGTCACTAATGCTGCTGTTTTGTGTAGGGATTTTGGTAGTATTGGTTTGCCATTACAAGTCATCAAATCATTTTCTAGCCGTGCTCCACATTTTAACCATTTCTTTTGTTCTGTAGTCGGTGCGGATTTTCGTTCATTTATAAGCACATCAAGTGGTATTTGCATTGAGGAGTCAGACATTAATGTGTCTGTAGTTTGTTGTGCTGCTGCTTTTGCGGCTTGATCTGCAAAGTTATTGCCTTTAGTGACCTCTGAGTAGCCTTTCTGGTGTGCAGCACATTTACATAATGCTAACTGTTTTGGCAATATTATCACTTCCAACAGTGCCTTTAAAAGATTTCCATGTTGCACTAACCATCCCTCTATTCTGCCAAATTTTTGCAAAATGATGCACAGCTGCAAAGACATACTGGCTGTCAGTGTATATGTTTATGTCTTGTCCTTCATGCAGTTGACAGGCACGTATGACAGCTGTGAGTTCTGCGCTCTGTGCAGAGTGTGTGGAAGTTAGTGCTTTTGCTTCTAAAATTGTGTCTACTGTGGTTACCGCATAGCCTACACAGTTCCGCCCAAGGCTACTTTTGGACGCTGAACCATCTACAAAGATATTAACGAAACCAGCCTGTGGGGTGCTGTGAAGGTCAGCGCGTGGTTTTGTTTCCTCATCTAGCTTCCTAGCTCCTTTATACAGCAGTGTGCGTCACCATCTTGCAAAGTAGGGAGAAGTGTGCTGGGGTTCAACTGTCCACACTTTTCAATCCTGATGTGTGACTGTGAAAGCAAAATGCCTACATAGGAAAGTTGTCTGGCATGTGTCAAACCTCTAAGTTGGGAAAAACTTTGCATTGCTTACAGTTCATAGCTCACAGCTCTAAAACTAGGCATCAACAAATCATATGCCTAATCATTATGTGTCACTGTGATCCACAAGTATGATCACAAATTTGTTTTCCAAACTTACAAAACAAACAAACAAAAACAAAACAAATTGCCTATGGCATCAAGGCTTTGCGTTCATAATAATTGAGTATAAGCTGCCTTCCTCATTGCAAGTGTTTGTTATAATAAGGTTTAATTCATGCATCTTATCACTGAGTTCTAAACTATCTCACTTCCGACTCTTTCCAAAAATAATTTCACATATAACAATTTGTGTATGTGTTGTCTGTCCATTAATATAGTTGTCAATTATTTCTGTCATTATTTTGTCGCTTTTGTCGCTGCACTCAAGGTTCCAGGTTGAGATAGATCCACCCGTATTGACACACTAAAGCATACAATTAATATCATTTTCATTACTTTTCTTAAAGCATTCATTCGCTTCATCTTCTTAGAGTTTAACTCGTCTGTTTCTCTCTGTGAGCTGTCTTGACACACCACAGGCACACATAATTCCTGTTTCTGCAGACTAATCGAACTCTTTTGTTTTTCTTTGTATTCATAGTCTATAAACCCTCTTTAATTCTACTAAATCTTGATCTAAAACCAACACCTTTATATCACGCTCACACTTCTAAATAGAGCCCTTTCAGACATCAGGAATCATCACACACACTGCCTTTTCTCTCAAACTTCCACTTGTTCACTCACTCTACTATGAACCTTTGTAGTGTTATTATTACTTATTTTTTATTATTTTTGTACAAATCACACCCAATCACTCAAAACCTACTACTCACAGCATTCACACAGTTAAAACCACTCAAAATATGCTTTCATACGAGTATTTTAGACATGCTTTTCATAATCAGAAAGAGCAAGTCAAAGAAAAACAACTGAAACCTCTAATCACCTTTTAAGAACATCCGGCTGCTGGCACTGACACTGAACATGCAGGTTGATGCTGACGAAGCTTTCACTGTCGGAAGTTCTGGTTTGAAACATGGTTCATGTCAACATGCAGCAGTTTGTTGAGTCTTTAGTGAGCTGCAGAACAGAAATGACCTCCACGCAGCACTTTGTGTTTGGACTGCAGAGTAAAGAAAACTGAGTGAAAGCTGCTTTTAGAGCCTAACTGTGTGTGTAAAACCAGAATCACAAACTCTGTATTGATACCCACAGGGAAGCTGTTTATCAGCAGCTGCTGAAGCTGCAGGATGAAAGAAGGTCAGGAGGGAGGAGGTCCTGTGATGATCAGAGGAGCAGTGAGTGGTTCTGACTGAGCGCACTCCTCTCCTCAGTTCTGATAACTCCCTCCTCTCTGTTGAGCCAGCTCCTCCCCAGCACTGAGCCCGCCTCCTGGTTTGAGGATGTTGGACTGAGGAGCAGTGCAGCTGTTTGCTGAACGTCTGCCCTCTGGTGGCCACAGGAGAAACTACACCTGCTGGTCTGTCTGGGTTTGACTGTAGAAAACATGGACGACGCCACAGCTCCCCAAAAATGAAGCCAAAACGTCTCTATTTTTTCCAAAGATTCTTTCTTTTGTTATCAATAGTTCTCATCATGCTGATTGATGTCCAAGAGGTCTCCTTTCCCATAAGTTTGATTCTAATTCCTACCGCGGTGATGTTAAATTGGGGTGAAACGTCATCATAACAGCTTTGACTGGCAGCTGCAGTCACGGAGAAACTTGCGTATCTCTGTTCGGGAATAGCAGATGCGTATCTGTGTTCGGGAATAGCAGATAGAGCGTAGGCTCTGAGAGCAGGGCCAGCGTTTACGCTACGAAAACACAACCGAGTGTTTTAACCTGACAGCCCGAGGTTTCCTTCAGTAAACTGGACTACCCGACAGAAGGACCCGAGGCCCCGCTGCACTTTTTCGGTAAGTTAAACGTGTTTGTAAGCTAATCCGTAACTACCGTCCTTAGCTATGTCCTGAGACCTAGCTAGCTAAAATGAGCACTCGGCTGTCAGGGTTCGTTTAGCTAATCTGTGCAGGTGAATGAATTTACTAAAGAAATCAAGAGAAACGTTCCGGGCTAATCAGTCACTAATTACTGTTACTGTACTTTTATTACAAGTATTATACTGTAAAAGCAACAGGCTGCACCCTGCTGCAGCTCCTGTGCAGAGCTGAATATTAAATATGTGCAAACAACAGCATGTTTTCAGTCTCTCGCCACATCTGTAAAGACAGTAACATCTTTTTTTATAAGCTTGTACTTCAGTAACTCCTCATTAATCAGGAACTATGGATTAAAGTACTGTAGTGTACTGTAATACTGAAAAATGTAAGAGAAGAACTTCAGATCCTGAGTGTGTGAGGACAGAAGAATCAGCTTTATTTCAATTTTGAGGGATAAAATTTATATTTGAGTTTGTGATGGTTCTGTTCTCTTTGTGATTACAGGGGCTGCCCTCAGATTCAGACCTCAGCACCACCCAGTGACAGCAGACAGATCATCCAACATGTTAACTGCAAAATGAACTGATGAAAACAGTACAAAGGTTAAAGTACCACACGTGCTGTAGTGAAAGCTGCAGCTTTATTGATAAAGTTAAAGACAAAAAACAAAAGGATTAATCACCCCTGTAACTGTGTCACTATATATCAGCATTAACAGGACCTCAGTTTGGTGTTTCACAAAGCTGCTGATCTCAGACCTGCACAGCTTCCGTTTTAAACACTTGGTGTACTCAGCTGCATGAAGAGCATATGAGATTTTCTCTGGCACAATTAAATAAAACCTGATGAAGGTCAAAGGTCATCACTTTGTTGAACTACAAACTTGTCATCTGGAATTCTTTCACAGTTTTTTGCAGATAGTGTGTTATTTGCCATAAAGTGATTCAGAGTTATTCATCCCAGAGTAACCAGAGAGGATCATATATTTTTAAATATATAACTTTCTACAGGACTGAATATAATATCTTTATGTCAAAGTCCGGAGCCTCTGGGGAGTATCCGAGTATTTATAACATTACACAAACCAAAGGTCTCCATCACAGTGTTCATGAAATGCTGGGTTTATCCATCTCCTGGATCGGGCCTACAGAGGAGTGCTGAAGATTTCCCTGTGAGGGAGCTGCTGGTGAAGATCATGAGTCCTGCTTGATCAATGCGATGAGCTTCAGTCTTCCTGGTGTTTCTTAAATGAAGCCTCTCTCAGTGGGTCAACAGAACATCTGGCACAGGACAGCTGTGATGAAAGAAAAGGAAGAAGTTTCTCCAAACCTCTGGACCCAGGAAACCCAGCTTGGTCCTGATGGTCTCCCTCACTAGTTTCTCTCCAAGGTGAATGTAGCTGTTGATATAATATGGACTCTATTAAATGAAAAAAACAAATTAGACTACACTACTGAAACCTTCTGCTGATGTTTTTAAAGTCTCCATGTTACCAGGCTGTAGAGGGCTCTGAAGATTTAAACAGTTTTAGATCCATGACACTCACAGTCTTATGTTAAAATCTCAAAGGACAGCATTATATTTTTGATATTAACAGTAACTCTGGGCCTCTGTAGAGTGTGCAGATGATCTCATCGCTGTCTAAAAATGGATAAAAAAACCCACAAGTGCTGAATCCTTCAATAACACAGACTATTAGAGTAGCAGGTGTGTAGCATCGCTAACTAGCTAGCAACAAGCCTCCAACACAGCGCGTATGCTAGCGCCTAATCTAGCTAACGAATTAACAACAGAGTGATTTTAGAACTATAAGATGATAAGCTGTGTGTCTTTTTTATAACAGTGACATGGTTGTATTTACCTTAATTAAACGAGTCGTCAGTAGCGGTAAACCAGCAAAAAAAACTGGAGCATCCGGGCTACGTAAAAAGTGTAGGGGGGCGTGTTTGCGGTCACGTCCAGCGGGTGTGTGGGCGGGAGCGTTACACAGTCACTCCACCGCCAGACTCTGGGCGTTTATCAATATGCGTACTTGTGCGTTTCTTGCGTTCTCGTACTCGTGCGTGATACGTCATCAGTCGGAGACCAAGTACTGTTCCAATTGGCACGCATCAAGCCGAGAACGCGAAAAAGTCCCGGATGTGTTCTCGATCCGCCCGTTTTATCGAGCATGCATCGGTGTAGACTTGGGACAGCTATATATCCCAGAATGCATTTCGTCCAAAACTCAACAGCGGACTCCCGGCACATCGTCCCCCCCTCCCCGCCCGCCCCGCTCATGGACTTCTCACTACTCAGGTTAAAGAAACCCCAGCAGCTGTCTATAGTATTGAGTGTCCACTAGAATAGAAATAAAAGCGTTCTAACATCTCACCTGCTTGTTTTATTAAGGTATGTACACGTATGTACATGTACACTATTTTTATTAATAGAGGTTTCACTACTGAGGTTAAAAATGATATATAAGTCACTTAGATCACTTCTAAATGTTAATGTTTGGTTTATTTCAGTGTTTTATTTGTTCCTGAGTAAACCGGTTTGGCTGTGATTACAGTTAAGCTTCATAACATGTTACTCACAGTTAAATTAGGAGGGGCGGCAGTAAAAACTCCGGACCTGTGACATCATCACGTGCGCTGGTACAAATCACGAGTCCGTGCTCGCGTGCCGAGAATTGAGAGACGGCCCACGAGTCCGTGCTCGCGTTCTCGGCGGTGCGTACTCCGTGCCTTCTCGGCGAGTACGTACTCACCGAGAACGCGAGTACGTACTCGCGTACTTGGGCATTGATAAACGGCCTCTGGCTCCAAATTTGCAAGATGGCAGCCTCCACAAGCGGGAGCTCCACGGTAACCGGAAACACGTGACCTCCACAGTAACCGGAAATACGTGACCTCCACAGTAACCGGAAACACGTGACCTCCACAGTAGGCAGAAATACGTTCCTGCGTGGATCATCGACTGCGGAAATCTTGCAAGTGGATCGTAAAGGTTGGGACAGAGTCTTTCATGTATAAATTTGCAGTTAATAATAATATAATTTTAGGAATCAGCTAGTTTGCTTACACTGATTACGTTGGCACTTTGTTAGCGTTACAACATCGGTCATACCTCCGAACTATCTAAACTTTAGTAAGGAGTGTGTGTACTTTTGACACCTCTGGTTAGCATTTAGTGGTCAGTTTCAAACGTATTTATTTTTTGCTTGTTATTGAACTACTTTTCACTATCTGTAACATCAATGCACATTGTTCAATTTACTGCATATTGCACGTTATTTATGTCTCTCATTCCACCTGCAAAAACATTGTAAAGTTTGTCACAAAGAGGTTTATATATGTATAAATACTAATATTCTCTATTCCATTCTGTTCTGCTTTTTTATTGCCCAGATATTAGTTAGCCTTTGTTAAATTGTCTGTTATATGTCAATATATACGTATGCCACAAATAAAAGTGTTTTGTAAATTATGTTTTTGTAAAGAATTTTCTCCCAAATCTCTTACATGCTAACTGTAATGTGTTATTTCTGCTAAAACCTGAACTTAAATGTGTATATGGTGTTTATCTGTTTTTCTCTCTGTTTTAGATGCTCATATCAATTTGGAGTTCTGCCTCCAAGCCAGAATTGCAGTAATGCACCACGTGTTGGCTGTTTCACTGCCCTCTGTGCCCCACTTTCAGCCCTATTGTCAGGAGCATATAAATGGACACATTAAAAATGCTTTGCCTTTCAAAGGTATGTTGGTATTAAATATACCTCATAGTTAAAGTTATAAATATGCTCTTCTTTTCAGCACTTCTACAGTCTCTTTGTTGACTTAAAAGTTGCTTTTCACATTGTACAGTTCAGTGCATTCATCAGCGAGAGAAAAAAGCGTGTTTTCCTTAAATATTTTTTTTTCCTGTTCACCACATTTCCTGACAGCTCTTGTGATCCATACCATTTTGCTTTCATTATTGAGGATGGCTTGGATATTTTTGTTAATATGTACAATCCGATTGTTAGATAAACTGATTGCATTCTATACAACTACATTTAAATTACATGTTGTTTTTGTTTTTTGTTTTTTTCTCTCTTACAGACAAAATGATATACGGTGCACTTTCACTGCCCTGTCTGTAACATGACAGTCATACAGCGTGGGGATATGGCAAGGCAATTTTTCTCATGTCAGCATTCAGGACTGCTCCCCACTGAACTCTCCGAGGAGCCCCATCTCCCTCTCGATGTCTTGTCTCCAGTATCTAAACCATTTTCTGAATCTTCGGTAGAACATTCATGTGCTCTACCCTCTGTGCTAAATGAAACTGTGGCTTGTGGAAAGTCCTTGAAAATGAAACGCCCTCACTGTGGTCTTAGTCTTCTTGAAAAAAAACTTCAAGGCTCACATGATGAGGAGGCATTCAAACAGATCAATAAATGTTTGCCTGGCCTGTCATCTGCAGTGTTTTTGTGTAGAGGGACTTCTTCCTCTTTGTTTTTCAGTTTGCAGAGGACATGGAGCTCTTTTTAAAAGCTTGTGCTGATGAGCAGGGACTACGGGTCAATGCGATGTTTGACATTTAATGGACAGATGAAGGCACTGGCTGTTTGTTTGTGTTTTTTATGTGTTGTTTGTTTTTCAGTGTACAGAATTCCAGTTAAACGTGTTATTAAATATCCACTTGTTTCCATGTCCATACTTATAGTAAAAAAAATTAAGTGTAAATGCAACAGCATTGTTTATACTTGTAACTTCAGAGTAAAAAGCTTATTGTTGATACGAACATTAATATATTACCCTGTAATCAATAATATTTTTATACATTTTACGCATTAACACTCTGATCTCTATCCTGGCCATTTGTGGCCACTTCACTTCTTCTTTTTTTGACTACCACACTGCAGTGGATCAAAAGAATGACACAGGTTTGATCTTAAGGATCTAATACTTGTGTGTGTTTGTGCATGACATTGCAATGCAAATATGTATTTGCAAGATAAACTGAAATAAATTATGACGCATCAAATATTACACAGGCTGCAGTGAATTTCTGTTGATACTGGCTATTGAGATTTGAGTTTCCCAGTCAAACTTAGCTTTGAAGCACATGCTAAAAACACTTTTACTCTTGTACATTTCATAACAAGACACCATAGCCAAAATATTAACAAAATATATATTAATAAAAAAATTCAAAGCTGCAGCTGCAGCACATACAGCAACAAACACTGTTAGTAAATGTGTCCGGGAGTTTATGCAGGTGCAGAAAGTGCTGTTGCTGTAAGTAAGCCTAACAGCTTCCAGATCACTTATTTTTCTGGAAAGATGGTAGGAAGGGCATCACTGCTCATTTCTACAATCTCCCAGATCTTGGAATACAATGCCTATGTACCATGAAACCACTTCACAGTACTAGGAGTCCACTAAAACCTACAAAGAGAGTGATCCTGGAAGAAATGGGGCACACACTAGTGACCTCAACAATTGCAAGACAGCCGTTTCCCCGATGCTCAGATGAAAACATTGGGACTTTATTACCGTTTTATCTGAAAAGTTAATGGTAATATATAACCTAACTGGCTATAAAGAGTAAAAAATTTAGATACAATTTTGATTTTGATGAAAAGGACTGGTGCTATTTTAAAGAGTCACGTCGGTAAAAGTAGATAAATGTTTTAAGAAATATACATTTTATAGCATTTTGTGAACATACACAAAAAGTGGCCATTTTTGGCAACAAACAAGGGTGCAAAACGTTTCGTCGGCATTGTTGTGTTTGTTTGGGAGAAAACCTACAAACATACAGTACAACACTTCAGAGTTACACTGCTAGCGATTGAAGATTTATGTAAATTCGACAAGCTAAACGCATTCTGTACTGTACAGCAGCAGTCCCCAACCTTCTTTGCACCACGGACCACTTTAATGTCAGACAATATTTTCAGGGAACGACCTTTAAGGTGTCGCGGATAAATACAACAAAAGAATAAAAAAGAAACTGTGGTATTTTGTAAATATAATAATAAACGTGACTTGAGCTGTGCGCCAACAACAATCACAGTGACATCCTCCTCTCTGCTTCTTAATGCTCTCTGGTCGCTATGGTAATGGGTAAATAGTTCTTTCAAAATAAGACACACAACTACAACCATACATTTCACACCGGAGCCTCAACTCTCGCGGAACGGTACCAAAGGACTCCTATTAGGGACCGCTCCTGTACAGACACTGGACTAGATTGATTGACAATGGTCTACAGCAATCAGAACGCACAACACGATGTGCTGTAAAAAAAAAAAAAAAAAGAAAGAAATCAGCGAAACAACCAGTGTCGCGGAAGGTGCGCCGCGTTATAGCGAGGGACCACTGTACACTTTTGGCCACGAACAATTTAGGGGATGTTGAATTTTTTTGAACAAACCCAGAGTGTTAAAAAAACCCCACTTAAAACCATTTTTATTTCTCAGCAGCATCAATAGGAGCAAAAACGCAATTTAGTTTTCGCTGTCAAAGTCGATTTAACTGAAGTTACGTGTTTCCGGTTACTGTGGAGGTCACGTGTTTCCGGTTAGTGTGGAGGTCACGTGTTTCCGGTTAGTGTGGAGGTCACGTGTATCCGGTTACTGTGGAGCTCCACAGTGGCTGCAGCCAGGTGCTCTTGGGATATTTTGGCTTCATTTTTGCACAATGGTAGGAGGCGGAGTCGTGTTGTCCATGTTTTCTACAGTCAATGGTTTGAAACGTCTGACACAGGCTGAGGTTAAAGGGTGAAGTGACCTGAAGTGTCTGCATCCACGATGCTGATCCACATCCGCTTCTGTGATGAAGATAGCTGAGACTTGTTTCACTCATGAGCTTATTTCACTTTCATTTATAAATGCTCTATGAAGCAAAAATTGTCCTCCCTTTGGATGAGGTCCCAGAATCAGAATCAGAGAGACATTATTTATCCCCAAGCGGCAATTAAGATACAAGAGAGCAGCATGATATTAAAGATAAGGACAGGGCATAAACAGGCAATGAGAATGAGATAATAAATGTAGCATCCCTGGCTGAATGATGGTCTCTTATACTGATGCTTCACAGAGGTTTTATTGGAAAAGTTTTTATTGAAACATTCAGTGAAGACACCGTAAGAGCTAGGAGCAAAACAAAACCAACAATATTGCTACCACCAGTGGAGGCGCCGCCCAGAGGGGAGCCATTGAAATGCGGGGTGAAGAATGTGAGAGGGGTCGTTGATGATTTTGGCTGCCTGTCTGAGGGCCTGTTGGCTGAAAACCTGTGCCAGAGTTCTGACAGGCCAATGATTTTAGAGCACACTGATGCAGTGTGCTGCAGTCTGTTCCTGTTCTGAAGGCTGAGGGAGTGGAACCAGCAGGTAATGGAGAAGGTCATGATGCTTTCGAGGAAGGCATAGTAGAAAGTCATCATGATGGGTGTGCTGACTCCAAAGGAGTTGAGTTTCCTAAGGAGGTATAGCCGTTGGTGGCACCTCCTGAGAATCTCCTCTGTGTTGGCAGAGAATTTCAGGAGGTTGTCAAAGATGGTTCCCAGGTATTTGTACTCCTCAACTACCTCCACTGGCTTCCCGTGGATGGTGGTGGTGATCCCTCTGCCTGCTGGAGAAGGTCACCACCATCTCTTTGGTGTGGGGGTAATCATTTGACGAGTGTGTGGAAACTTCTGACCACAGCTTGTCCAATATAAAGAGCATCTTATAGAGCAATGAACTGCCTGAGCTAAGAACAGTTTGGAGACTGCCACCATTGGCTCAGACAATCTAAAAAAACAAAAAACATTTATAGACATACAAATAAACCATCTGAGAAGGTACACTCTTAGAAGAGATCAGCTCAGGGACAACACATGGTATGTCCATTTTAACACAATTAATTTGTCTGCTTCTTTAACACATCTTCTGTGTCAAATAAGTCAACACAAAGATGTGTTAAAATGTGTACTTTTTTTTTTTTTTTAAGGGAGAAAAAAGTGCAAAAAGTGCAGCCTTACCTAATGTCCACCCTACTGTTACTCATTTATATTAAGATTTAAACATCTAGCTGGTATTGGTATGGTGAGTAACCTTCAGTAATAGTAATAAATCACACAGCAATGGTACATTCATGTAGTTGTAAAAAGCATGATAATAACATTAAGTAACCCAAAGTATTCAGAATACGTTACTGTCATTGAGTAACGTAAGGGAATACGTTACAAAATACATTTTGGGGCATGTAATCTGTAATCTGTAGTGGAATACATTTTAAAAGTAACTTACCCCACACTGGTCTCTTCTTAGTGCTAATACAGAACCAGTTCTATAAGTCTGGCCGTAGGGTTAACCTCAAGTTGTCCAAAAGACATCTGCTTCTTTCAGTGAACCCACACTAACTAGATAGGCATTGGACACATCCATTTTCTTAGCTAGATTATCACTATGCTTATAGTGATACATGTGTTGAACCTGATGTTTAAAAGCCAATGTTTCTGACACATTTTTGAAGTTACAAACTGAATGTGCTCGTCTTCTAAATGGATTGGCTTCCAATCGCATACACCAAAGTTTAGAGAGAGGTCCAAACAAAACCATCATCCTTGGATAACATATCATAAAATGATGTTTCAGAATAAGATTTGTGGCATACAGCTGTTTGAAAAGAGTATGGTGCTCTATTATCAGTTCTTTTAGGAATACTGCAAACCCCCTTGTAACAACTGGTGCAAAGATGATACTGCATATCTCTCTCAATAAAATCAATAAATGCCAATGTTGACTTTTTCGGTCTACACAATCTCCAAACAAAAAAGACCAGTAAAAGGCACCACATTTGAGAGGCTGTATGTTTTAACGTGCTCTCACTGGTTCTCAAGTTCATTATAACACTTGGCTTGTTATTAATGTCTCCATGTCCATATTGAAAACTAGAAATCCACTCATTTAGCTGCTCCAAAGTCATCAGCTTCTCCTCATAAATGAAATGGCGAAGCATTAATTTAACCTCTAAAGGGCTACACCTTCAAGTATATCATGCATGATATCAAAACTTATGTTTTCTGTCAGATGAGGAGTCCTCTTTCACACCAGTTTTGCTTGGTTCGTTTAGGCTGACATGTTCCTGATAACTGTCTTTGGTGCACAACTCAACTTTGCCTTCATCATATATCAACTGTGCATCTGCTTTGTCAATCATGCAAAACTGACAGAATTTGTTTGCAGAGAAACTTTCAAGGTAGCCACAAAGTGAATGAATTGCCAAATTATCTGCTGTTAACACACAAACTGTACCATATAGTTGATGGCTATGACCTTTTAGATCCACATTTAGACCAGAATTTTCAAGAAATCTAAAGTCATCAAGAATTGGTTGCAAAATGTTGTCAAATCCATATACCTCCCTGTCAATCGAGTTGAACAAAAGACACAGGTGAATATTTGCAAGTGAGGAATTCCACTCTGGTACCAAATTCTTCAAGGTAAAAGACACAGTTCCTAGCTTATATATTTTTGTCTTGGAACCAAAAGGATTTGTTGTTTCAAGGTGTTATGGATTCAAATATTGAGGAGGGATCCAAATGACAACACTGGTCCAGGAGGATTAGGTCAAACGATGATTTTAATGAACACACGTGTGGAGATGAACACTGTACAGAGTCAGCAGTGATCTCTCGAACACTACACAAGCAGTTGTTTTATATCATCAGGGTTATACAACGCCCCTTCATGCGTTAAGCAGATACAATACATGCATACGTCAAATCAAAACCACAAACGTCTATTAACGACTTCTGACACGGTTTGAAAAGAACATCGCCTCCATCTCCATCCCAGGTGTCTTCCTGTAGCTCGTCGTGCCCTCGCTTATCTTTGGAACATCATCAAAGTAAAGTTGTATTTGAAGAGCATCAGGGTATATTTTAAACAATGGGTGTGAGGAGAAGTGAGAGTCATCACAGTAATCACGCATTTTGCCATCTGTGTTCTTCTCATTCTCAACAAAGAAGTCCTGTATGTCCTCATGTTGGAATAAAAACTTCAGCGTTTCAATGACTGATACATACTGATATGTATCTGCTGCCAAAACCTGTTTCATCTGACCATCTTTTCTTACAGTATCTGACCTGTGACCCAGAAAAAATTCCTGTGGTTTAACAAGGGAAAATTTCTCAGTGAAGTATTTCTTCATTTTATATATTGTGTCTACATTTTCAGATATGTTTTTACACTTTCAAACTCCTTCATTAATGCTTGAACAGCCTCATTGTCTTGTGGTACATCCAAGCTACTCAACAAAGCAGCAGCTGACGTTTGCAAACAGTCTACAGTTTTCTCAAGCAACTCCTTTGTACAGTTTACACTTCTTGTAACATCTGTTAAAGTAATATTTGATGATGCATACATCTGTGCCACAAAAGAAGCAGCACATTCACCAAGATCAGTATAGTTTTTTAACTTTGATACTGCACCTGCTACATCACTGGGCATCTCCTAAGCATCAGGAACTAGATCATCAGTTTCAACTGAACTGTTTGATGTCTCTCCTTGGTAAGAAGGCTGAACTGAGTCAGCATCCACTGAAGATGAAGTAGAATGAGATCTATGCAGATGCTTTGAAAATGAATTTAAGTTATAATACGTCCTTGGGCAGCCATCTTGGCTACATATAATTTTCATGTTTTGTCCATCTGATAAGCAGTGTGTTTGACGAAGATGCCAAATGAGGTTTCTCACCTCTGTGAACACAGACTCTCTACATTTTGGACAGGTGAACATTTTACTTGCATGCTTTAACCTGTGCAATCAGCTCCAGTACTTTGGTTTTCCTTTGGGTGGACAGCGGCAGGTCATAGACAAACTCAAAGAAGGTGAAGACAGAGCCAAGCGGTGCTGGATAGGACAAGTTACATACCCAGTACAGTTTGAAAAGCTTATCCACAGCACACGTCAGGCCATCATTCAGAGGAATGGTTACTTTGTCATTCTTAGCAACAATGACGTATTGCCTGGTTGCACTCTTTAGATCACCGATGCATATCAGCTGGGGTTGGTGTGTTGTGGACGATGCTTCAGGATCACTGCAAAGCGATGCAATACTTGTTCCAGGCTTGGAGATGTTCCAGACTTGGAGATGGGAAGATAACAATAGATTTTTAGAGAAGTAATCAGTGAGGTTTAGACAAATGCTTTCCTCAGGTAAATACTGTGTGAACTTTACTGAATACATACCAGTGCAAAATCAACCAAGTGTGTTATAGCTGATTTAAGGCTGCAACGACTGGCACCAACGGGTGGGAACAGGTGTGTTAACACCACAAGAGCAGTGTAACAAACCTCATCTAACAAAGAAAAGCAAGATGTAAAATTATTCAAAATACAAAAATGTGTTATTCAATTAATTATGAGATGTAAAACAAAAATTACTGTCTCTTTTGTGAATAGATGAAATCAGAAATGCAGAGGCTTAAGGCACCTCATTTGCTGTGGCGTGTCCAGCGGGGTGGCCTGGGGGGGCACAGGCCACCCCCCCCCCCAACCAGACTGGCCACCCCAGGTGCCACCCCGAAGCCAAAACAATAAAATCCAATGAAATATCAAATGTACGATTATGTTTTCACAGTGAAGCTCAGATATCCGAGTGTAAGTGAATGCAGCATCGGCTTCTGCGCTATGAGCATCATGTTAGCAAAGGTAGGAGAGCCAAGCAAGAAAGAGGCACCGCAGAAAACAGTTTTTCGGCGAAAGATTAACAGTTTAACATAGCTGGACTGGCCATCGAGCATGGCGGAGCTTCCACGGCGGCTAGCAGGTGGATGAGGGAAGGGTAGGCAGGAGGAGGAGAGACCCGAGGTGGCTGCTGGTCCGAGTGTCAGGTGAACTGAACTTCAGGTAAGAAGTTATGACCTGCAATCTATCTGGGTCAGATATAAACCAAGTTTAGGTGGAGTTTATTTTCGTTTGTGAAGGTTCTCAGTCATCCAGGTCATCGTAGTCAAAGGAGTTTGCAAAAGAAAAGCGTCTGGACTTCTTTGAGTTGCTTGAAGACGTTTCACCTCTCATCCGAGAAGCTTCTTCAGTTCTAAGGTCAAATGGCCGAGAGTCCCAGATTTAAACCCAGTGGGAGTATCCCCCCAAGGATTGACAAAGGACCCCCTGGTGATCCTCTAATCACATGCGCCAAGGTGTGAAAGTGGGTGTGGGACCTAATCAGCCAGGGTTTCGGGTGAGCTCATCCGAAACCCTGGTCCTTTGTCAATCCTTGGGGGGATACTCCCACTGAGTTTAAATCTGGGACTCTCGGCCATTTGACCTTAGAACTGAAGAAGCTTCTCGGATGAGAGGTGAAACGTCTTCAAGCAACTTAAAGAAGTCCAGACGCTTTTCTTTGCAAACTCCTTTGACTACGATGACCTGGATGACTGAGAACCTTCACAGACATCTAGGTCTCGACTGAAGTCGAGAGGTGACCGGGCCTTTGCATCCGTGGCACCAAGACTCTGGAATAACCTCCCTGTTCATACTCATACCGCCGAGTCTATCCAGTCTTTTAAATCACGTCTTAAAACTTATCTTTTTACTTTGGCTTTTGATTCTAACTAGTTGTGTTGTTACCTATTGTTTGTTGTCCTGTTTTATTGTTTTGTCTTGTCTCAAGCTTTTACTGACTGTGAAGCACTATGGTCAACATTGTTGTTTTTAATATGTGTTATATAAATAAATTTTGATTTGATTTGATATGATGAGGAGATGAAGGAGGAGGAGAGGCAAAGAGTGAGTCACAGTGTGATGTAGCATAACTTAAGCAGCAAGGAAGGTGATAACTAAATAGCATTAGCAGACGATTGAAGTTCTTTTAAGCATACTTTATTGCTGGCATCTCCATTTTACCATAAAACAATGAACCAGGCATGCAAAAATCCCACTTGCTTTATACAGGACTTTGCCCACACCTGACCTCGTTAGTCCCTACCATTGAGACAAAAAGGTCAGACCAAACAATACAATTCTAAACAAAGAACAGGAATAAGATTATGCATGAAACTGACAAACTCATTTACTCAGCTAAATGGTTTGTAAAGTAAAACACTGCATACAATATAACTCAAAAGGCTACTTTAAAGAAAATAAACAATACTATACAAAATGAAAAACCCTCCATTTGGTTACACCCAATGATGCAATCATTGACCTCATGACCCTATATAAACAGGAAGTACTGGGCGGCCCTTCCCATATACCTGTCTTACATATAGGACCTGAATAAACAACATGGACACCATGGTAAGTATAACCAAAGCAACATAAAGAAACATAATTTACCAGACATTTGCCTGTGAACAGAAGAAAATTCAGATGACCTGATGGTTAGTAGTGTTTGCCATAGCTGGACTGGCCATCGGGCATACCGGGCATTTGCCCGGTGGGCCGCTGGTGATTTTTTGTTTTTATGGGCCAATGGATTTTTTTTTTTTTTTTTTTTTTTTTAGGAAGGGTATATATAATGAAAGGTGTTGGATTGGCCAATTGGTCATGATCGACTCTGGGCTGGACCAATTACAGCCGAGGAGGCCGGATGCACCCTCCCCTTGTTTAGCAATCTTATAGACGAACTAAAAGAAAATGGAGAACAAAAAAAGGAAAGGAGGTGTTTATGAAAATATCACTAAATCTGCCATTTATTAATTTTAATATTAATTAATGATCATGTCTCACCTCTAGTGTTCTTGGTCTTAATTTAAGGTTTCTACCATGTGTTGTAGATAGTTCAGGAGGTTAACTCGACCAAGCAGTCTTTTTGTTTCTGCTATGTACTGTTTAAAATCCAGAACAGGGAGGATGGTGTAGGTTTAAGTTTATTAGATTGATACATATATACCACCAAGGCAGTGTACATCAAAGCAGTTGTTTTCATGCAAAGGCTTTATGGTTTTTCCTATAGCGATTGACAGATCACGTGACTTTCGCGCACTGTATTCCGGGAACTCGTGGCAAAACAATCCAAGTACCAATGCAAGCATTTGCAGCACCGCAAAGCGTTCATTCTCCGGTTCCAATACCTTCTTGGTTTTTCTTTGCCGCACAAAAAAGGAATGTACAAAACTAAGGAGAACAATGCCGGTCCGTACAAAGACAGACTCGACGAAAAGGCAAAGAAAAGATACGAGGAAAAAATCAAAGGAGTGAGAGGGTCAGACCCTTACGAGCACACAGAGTGGACAAAAGATGTTAGCGTGCTGCCCAACTTTCACCACGCTCAGATTTATAATTATACGGTTCTTGGAGTGAGTGCATACACTCATGAAGTTTAGTAACTTCAGGTCACTGCAACAAGCCCGGGTACAGTTTACCGACGGATGGGTACAGGACCTTGAAATGCACCGTGTAGAACGACCATCGTACAAACAAAGGTAAGTTTACCAGTCTCACAAATCGTCGTCATAAATACACAATCGTTAACCGTTTATTAATATAACCTTTGAGCTCAATGGTAATTAATTAGTAGTGGAAATAATTTCTGGTACGCATTACAGAAATGTAGCAGTGACAATAATATTGTATGTTGTAATCGCACTGGACAATTAGTGATACAAAACAAGTGTTTTATCCTGTGAATAAAAGTATATGTTTTTGTCAATGTACCGTGGTAATAACAGAAGCGAAACGCAATATTGTGTCAGGACAATTGGTTGCCATAATGGTCTTGAAAAGTTAGTAATGGCTCTACTGAAAGAATATTGACTGAAGATTGACAACATCAGGGGTCAACGTTACGATGGGGCTGCAAACTTGAGCGGGCACTTTAAGGGACTTCAGTCCAGGATGCAAAATAACAAATCCAAAGGCCTCTTATCTGCACCGTCAGGCACACTTCTTTAATCTGGTATTGGTAGAGAGTGCAAACTCGAATATGTGTTTTGTCAGATTTTTCAGCCTGATTGAAAATTTTTGCACTTTTGTGGCCAACTCGTCATAACCACACTCTGCATTTATTAAAATGCAGGAGATGTTGTACCCTGAGCAGCGCCCACTGCAGCTCACAAAGGTGGACCTGCAGAGAAACTGCTCTCAAGACAATGAGGAAGATCCAGCTTTCATGCAGTTTCATGAGGCAATACCAGACTCTTCGGCAGGTGATGCTTCCTTATCAAAACCATCGATTTTGAATTCATCCTGTTTCTGGAGATCGCCTGTCCCATCTTCCAAGCAACTTCTACTGCATCTGATGCATTGCAGGAGAAAGCCGTTGACCTGGCTGCAGGATCCAAGGTTGATGGAGTTTTGAGGCTGACCCACAGCAAAACAGGCTACAGAGAAGGCTGCATCATTGGGCCTGGACCCCCCCATCTGCGGTCCCTGGACAAGCTCAAAGGAGGAAAGTCGCAGACTCCGGACCATGACATACACCAAGCTTTGCCAGTTCGATAACATTGAGGAGGAAGACAAATTGCAGACAGAGCTTAAGGTCATTCATGCTTCATACATACGCGAGTTTTCGACTGTCCTGCTGAGGGTTTCTACTGCCTCCTCTTAACCACTGAATACAACCCAGAGGCTTAGCAGCACATTAAACAAACCTGAATCCAGCCTGGTGTCCATTCAGATCTGCTGACAGTGTTTCACCTTCAGGGCTGACTCTCACAGCTGCTCTGTTGCAGCTCTGAGAGGCTGAAGCTGCAGGCTGTGTTTCCTCCTGTGAGCAGCAGAGGGCAGCGTTTCACAGAACAGCCCAGCTTCACAGCTTCACCTCTAAGACTCTGCTGTGAGTAGAAACATGTTTTTACTTCTTCTACCTCCACGTTTCAAAGTGAAATAGTACATTTAATGCTAAAATTGAGAACTCACATGCTTTGGATGTTTTTTTTGTGTGTGTGATCAGAACTGAAGTTGATTTCAGCACAACTGTTACCTTATACAGATTTGGATCCTGATAAGTGTCTATTATGGCTACTCATCCTGACTTGACTGACGTGTGTGATGATGAAGACTTTATGTCACCGCCAAACCAACTTACTGCCAGACACAATATTGCTGACAATGGGCATAAAGTGCAAAGTCTACATGCAGAGGTTGATATGCTCCAGCAATGAATCTTTGGACCTCTAGAGGAATATTTTGGAGCAGTGCAGTCAACAAGAAAGACCAGTCCCAAAAGTACCAGATGCCCAGGCTACTCACCCTTTTCCTCTGGCCTCGTCTACTCCATATGTGCCAAGCCTACCTATCAGGGAAATGGAGCAATCCATCTCGGCAGCTGGCTCCATGCAGCCCACCAGGGCTCTGTCTCAATCCCAGTCAGATTCTCTAGAGCTGATTAGTACAACCAGAGTCCTTGCTGCAGCATTACTTACTTAGCATTTAGTTCCCCCTACGCCGAGCTGTGCATCAGGCAGCTAATGATCTCCATCGATGTCGGTCAGTGGCGACAGCTTCGGCTTCGTCCCAGGCAATGTTGACGGTTCTCAAATCTTCACCCAGAAGAATGGATACAGTCTGTTAATACTTATAAAATCTCCTTAGATCTAGCAGATGCCCAAATCCAAGAAAAGGAATGAGCTTCACAAGATCAAGGTGCGGAAGGCTGCAGGTCCAGATGGCGTCAGCTCCAGGCTCCTGAGATGCTGCGCAGATGAACTGTGTGGCATCCTAGGATATCTGTTCAACCTGAGCCTGTCACTGGGGAAAGTACCACAGCTGTGGAAGACCTCCTGTGTGGTACCGGTGCCAAAGACCTCCCATCCCAAGGACCTCAGCAGCTACAGGCCGGTAGCCCTGACATCGCATCTGATGAAGACCCTCGAGAGGTTGGTTCTAAACCATCTGCGCCCCCTGGTGAGGTCTTCATTGGATCCGCTGCAGTTTGCTTACCAGCCTGGCATCGGGGTGGAGGACGCCATCATCTACCTCCTGCACCAAGCTCTGACTCACCAGGAGAAGCCTGGAAGCACCGTGAGGATCATGTTCTTTGATTTCTCCAGTGCTTTCAACACCATCCAGCCACAACTTCTGAGAGACAAGCTGGAGCTATTGGGAGTGGACCACCACATGTCCCAGTGGATACTGGACTACCTCACAGAACGTCCACAGTATGTGAGGTCACAGGGCTGTCTCTCTGACACGCTGGTCTGCAGTACGGGGGCCCCACAGGGCACTGTGCTGGCACCGTTCCTCTTCACCCTCTACACTGCAGACTTCTCCATCAACTCCCCACGCTGCCACCTACAGAAGTTCTCTGACGACTCTGCCATAGTCGGCCTCATCACAGGTGAGGATGACTCAGAGTACAGACAGTGGACTCTGGACTTTGTGGACTGGTGTCAGCAGAACCACCTGCTGATCAACGCTGGGAAAACCAAGGAGTTGGTGGTGGACTTCCGGAGACGCAGACCCACCACACTGACACCGGTGAACATCCAGGGAGTGGACATTGAGATAGTGGACTCTTATAGGTACCTGGGTGTTCACCTGAATAATAAACTGGACTGGAGCCACAACACTGATGCTCTTTACAGGAAGGGTCAGAGCAGACTCTACCTGCTGAGGCGGCTGAGGTCATTTGGAGTACAGGGAGCGCTTTTAAAGACCTTCTATGACTCTGTGGTGGCATCTGTCATTTTTTACAGTGTGGTATGTTGGAGCAGCAGTTTATCGACAGCTGAGAGGAAGAGGTTGGATAAACTCATCAGGAAGGCCAGCTCTGTTCTGGGATGCACCCTGGACCCAGTGCAGGTGGTGGGAGACAGAAGGACTCTGGCCAAAATAACATCTCTGATGGACAGAGTCTCCCACCCCATGCATGGAAATGTTGCTGAACTGCAGAGCTCCTTCAGTGACCGACTGCTGCATCCTCGATGCATGAAGGAGCGTTTCCGCAGGTCCTTCCTCCCTGCAGCTGTCAGACTATACAATCAGAACTGCTCCCAACAATCATAGATGTTTACATCTGCGCTGTAACTGCAATAAGTTAATCAACCGATTTGCACCACAACCTGGTTTGCCTCTTATCTGTAGTTATTTTTATTTAATTTAATAACTGTATAGTACTCTTTATATAGTAACCATTGTCCTTAATGTAAATATGTAAGAAAAATTGTGTATGTTTCTGTTCTGTGTCCTGTTTGTTTGTATATATGTCTTTTTGGCTGCTGTTACAACCAAATTTCCCCTTGTGGGACAATTAAAGGATTATTCTATTCTATCCTCAGAGAACTACCACACTTCCTAGCTAAGGAACCAAAGAAGTGGTTTAGTGTGCTCAGTCCTCATCTATCTACTTGGGCTAAGTTTTGTGAACTTTTCAGAACTGTCTTCTTGCCTGCTGACAACCAGGAGTACATTTTGAGAGGCATCCTGGACCGTTTCCAGCACCCTGAAGAGCCCCAGCCAACGTTTGTGGCCCATATGCTCAGTGAGTTCAGGAGACTGAGGAACCCACCATCTGAACAGGAGCAAACTGAGCTCATCTGTAAACACGCAGTGGAGAAGTACAGAGAAGCACTGTATGGGATGCCTGTAAGGTCAGTAATTGATCCAGTGCTGCATGCCCATGAGCTGCATTCTGTTCTCGGCACCAGCCTTTCACAGTCTTCTCGAGTTCAGCTGAAAAACAGAGCTGAGGGACGACCCCACTGTTTAAATGTGCCATGCCTGGTGTTATATCTCGCACATGCCCTGACTGTTCCACTGATTTTCAGGGAGCTCGACACTCTCCCAGGTCGGCTCCGGAGTTTCCTTAAACACTGCCTGCCAATCACCATCCAGTAACTCAGCCTGCAGATCCAGATGGAACTCCCTGAACGCTGTCAGGGAGATGAAACCAGCTGGCAGGAGGCAGGGAAACTTCAGGGAGGGGAGAGTGTTTCATAGGGGCAACCCTCGCCCCAGCCAATAACTCAGCCCTCATTACTTATGTCAGAGCCAATTGTGCCACCTGTGCTCAATCACGTTGAAGATGGAACTTCACAATCAGCATGGAACACCCCTCTCAGAGTTAAAGTGAACTTTAATGGGGCAGCTCTGGATGCCACGCTAGATATGGGTGCGTCTCTTTCAGCAGTAAATGCAGACCTGTTACCTGGGGAAAAAAGTCATTAAAGAATCTGTGGGATTCTCCACCCATAAGACTGGCCAATGGCACTAACTGCAGTCCATTGGGAATAACCTGGTTAACCACTGGATTTATGGGCAAGCGAGTCTATCAGCGGTTTGTGATAGTGCAGGACTTGGTTCTTGGGATGGACTTTATGACTCACACTTCACTAGCAATACATGTTCCAATGAGAACTGTAATTATGGATGATAATCCCCCATGTGTTGATGAACTCTGTGAAAATGGCTTTGTGGAAGCTGATCATGAGTGTGGAACAGTGACTCTGCAGAACACCCCACAGCTCTCCCTCCATGATAAGGCTGGAGAAGCTAACTTGGATTCTGTGGAGAGAGAAGGACTGTTAGAATTGTTGGAAAGATGGCCACCTTGGTCACACTTCTCTGGCAGAACATGTCATTGTAACTGGGGATGCAAACCCTGTTAACTTGCCACCATACCGCAAATCATAGAAGAGTGAGTACAAAAATGCTACAGGATGACATCATCGAACCTGCTCCCATGGTCACTGTGAACAACAACCACCCCCCCCCCCCACTCCCGCGAGTGGGTGAATCACTGGACTTTCTGTCGAGAGGGAAGTTTCTCACAACACTAGACCTCGCTCAAGGTTTCGAGCAGGTCCCCATTGCTGAAGAAGCTAAACCAAAGACTGCTTTTATCATGCACTGTGGCCTGTTTCATTTCAGAGTCCTTCCTTTTGGCCTGTGTAACACCCCTGTGAATTTTCAGCAGCTTATGTTCTAGCTGGCCTGGTTTATAAGTCCTGTGCGGTGTATCTGGATGACATTGTTGTCACACCACCGACTTTTGAGCAACACCTGCTTGACCTAAAAGAGGTCCTTGGTAGGCTTTAGTCCGCTGCCCTCTCTTTATAACCAAGCAAATGCCAATTCTGCCTTACAGAACTCACCTTCCTTGGTTATTGGGTTATGCCAGAGGGGATCCATTCTGACCAGCCAGTGCCAGCCACAACAAAGCAGGTGCGACAGTTCCTTGGCATAACTGGCTACTGTCGCCACTTTGTACATGGCTATGCCCGTCATGCAGAGCCACTCTTTGTCCACACAGCTGTAGACTTTCTGAAACATTCTATAACCTCAGCACCAGTCCTCAGGTTCCCGGAATTTTCATGTCCATTCTTCATTCGCACTGATGCATGTGACGCTGGTCTTGGAGCAGCATTAATGCAGAAGTATGAGGATGGCAAAGATGTTTCTATGGCTAGCCATGCCTTGCACAAATCAGTAAAACCCTACTCGACTCCAGAGAAGGAGTGTCTGGCTGTCATCTGGGCCTTGGACCCTATGTCGAAGGCTTGCACATAACTATTTACACTGACCACAGCAACTGAAAGTGGTTGATGTCTCAACCAAACCCCTGTGGCAGGCTTGCTTGGTGGTGTCTTCTCCTTCAAAACTTTGAGTTCAGCATTATCCACAAACCTGGAGAACGTAATAAGGTGCCTGATGCCCTTTCATGTAATCCCCTCCCAGATGTGGATGTCCCTATCGATCTTCTCCCTCCCTATGCCTTGATTGGAAGCATGGACCTTCGTGTTCTACCTTCTGCAATTGTTTCTGACTGCCTGCATGTTCATCAATTGCAGCTTGAAGACCCAGTCACGGGCTCATTGCTCAATCAGCTCAAAAGTGAAAAACAAACTGTAGGGGGATAGTCAGGATCTGGAGAAGTACGTTGTACAAGATGGTCTCCTCTATTCCCTCAACCAAAAACAAAATGTGGTCTCCACCCACGCAGCCCTCCTGTTGAGAACTGAATGACCTCAAAACGTCTTACTCAGATAACCTGAGAGCTTCACTTCAGGATGCTCATGAACATGCTCGCAGAGAGTCATAAATGGCGAAAGCACTACTATGATCTGAGACGTCGCCCGGTCTCTTACGACGTTGGAGACCTAGTCAGAGTAAAGTCACACCCAAAATCAGATTCATCGTCCAACTTTTCTGCAAAGTTGGCTCCTTTTTACACTGGTCCCTACCTTATCCCCAAGAGGAGGTCTGAGGTGAATTACTGTCTCACCACAGTGGACACTGGAGAGAAAGTTTTTCATGTTGCAAACCTGCAACCATTCTACAGATTTAAAGATCTCCAGACATACTCTTAGGGAGGTGACGGGCGGTCACAACTTTTCTGGGAGAGGGGCAAGGATGAGCTGGACTGAAGGTGTAGAGATCTATGATATGCTGTGGAATGTTCTTTCTTTGAGACTTTTGGGAAGGTATAAAATAGTTCAGGGCGGTGTCCTTCCTCAGAAAAGTGTTTGGTGCTTAATTTAAACTTTTTCTCCACTGCAGTGTTTTTCTTTTTCCTTTTTCTTTCATAAACCTCCCTTCAAAAGACACTCACCTGGTGGTTGCAGTTTTATTTAAAGTTTCCGTGACAAAAGCTGAAGGCTGCAGCAGCTTTGGATCTCAGTCTCCTGGACAGCAGCTTGCCTCCTGCTCTTCCAGACCCAGACTGTAGTGACTTGATAATGTTGATACGAACACTATTGTCTCTAGCCACACCCCTGCCAAGATTGACTTTGACCGTACTGACATTGTCCCGCTTTTCCTGGACCAGAACTCTTTCCAAGAGACTACTGACATTGCTCTGGAGACAGAGGCGTCTACTTTAAACAGACCTGGAGTGTCAACAACATCGTATTTTTGACAGTCAATGATCTTTCCTTCCTTCTTTAAGTCCTTATCAGAAGTGAATATTTCTCTGCTCCTCAGCCTGCCTCTCAGGAAGAACTCCTCATTCTTTTGGTCACTAAACTACGTCAGAGTTGGAGGCCACCACCTGATAAAGCATAAACAGATAAACAGAACCACACCATGGTAAATGCTAGCTGAAATGGTTGTTATGCAGCGCTTACTCTGCCTGTGCAGTCCGAGTGCTCCTGAGCTACAGCCACTGCTCATCTGCAAAAAGTAAAGATGAAATCCTGAGGCCAGCAAAGTGCAGTCCTTCCACCACTTATGCTTGGCTATTCTGTCTATAAAGGTTATAAAAGTTCAACACTCAGTGTCATATTTTTCCACTCTGGGTCTACTTCTGCTGGATTGATGGATGTGCACCGCTCTGCCCTCTCCTCTGTAAGCCAACAACACTGGTGAGACTGTGCTGAGTAGACCTCATACTGGTCTGTGTTAATGGTGAAAACATTTTAATAATTTAACCATCATAGAAAAGAAGAGCTTTCTTTTACCAGATCTTTGTGTGTTATTAATCTGCTGATGTTTAGTGAGCAGTTTCCTGCTACTGACTGACTTGATGATGGTTGAATTTCATTTGTGTTAGCTAATATCGTCTTAAAAAACCAAAAAAAACAATTCAGGGTCAGATCTGCTCCGAAAAACCAAAAGATTCGTCCAGGAATCAAAGTTTAGATGAAACTGTCTTTCTTCTGTCTAATGCTGACATCTAATGATGTATAGTTGTTACTGTACTGCTGCTGTATAAATATGTTTAAATGTATATGTGAGTAAACACCAAAGAGTAAAATGATATCTGATCTGTTGTTGCCAAACGACTGTTTCTAAAGTCCCTGAATCATTGCTTACTTGTGTGCTAGAGAACATTAATGCCTGTAATACACCTACAGTGTTGGAGACGAATACACGTGTTACTGAGACGAGTGTCGTCCTATTGTGTGGGCGTGCCGTCACTGAAAGAAGGAAATCTGAAGATCTGCTGGAAACAGAGCAGTCTGGAGCTTTTGCCTCACATGGATTATTCTGCATAAATTTACCTCATTATATAAACTATTAGTCACTTTTAGTAAGATTTCACCTCTGACCTTTCTGATAGCAGGTGTGGTTCCTACATCACCGTTAAAGAGAATATTTTCTGTATCTTCTTTGACGTGTAGCGAGTTCAGTTTAGGTGTGGACAGCTGTCAGAGCTAGAAACGTTTCAGTAACCTGATCCTATTCCTGCACGGAGATTAGTCTGCATGACTCAACAAGACAATAATTATTAGTTGGATTTATTTTCCCACAAAGACTCTCTGAATGAGCTGAAATGCTTTGTTGTGTTAGCTTTTTGTCTCACAGTGTTCACTGTAACATGAACTGTGGTTTTCCACATTTTGAAGTGTCATGTACACGGACACACCGTCGGGTGAGCGGCCGTGATGTTTTTTAGACAAAAGTATGAAATAGTAAGTTTAACACAATCCAGCTTGGTCAGCAAGCTGCATCAAATCAGATGACAACACAGTTCATCACTGACCTTTACCCTTCAGCAGTGGATAAGTAAACTTTTACTGCTTTCTGTAGGTACTTAACTATTAACCAGGCAACGGGACTTGACACATCACATCTACTCTAATAATATCTTTATCCACCCTGATGTTTCTGATCGTGTGTTTTAGTTCACTATTGTCATCATTACGCCTGTCTTTACTAAATGCTGTGAGTATGTGGTACGTGTGTGCTGTGTATGTGTAAAGGCACTGCTCATGCTAGCATGAACAGATAAGTCTTGCTAGCTTTGAGGTTGTAGTGTGTTGAGCAAACTCTCATCCTAACTGTTCATATTTGGTCATAGCAGGTCTTTCTTTTTACCTTTCACTGTCAGAAACAACACAGGAACACACCGGTTACATGTACATTGGATCACTGACACCAACTCAAAGACTCAGTAAAATTAAGAGCGGATCCATACAAAGAAGATCCACACACAGCTGTGCAGGTACGCCCACACTGTGCGTGCAGATCTGACTTTGTGAATTTAAAAAATCTTCCTTCCTGTTAAATCAGTCTAAAAGAATCTGCTGCCAAAAAGCTGAGATTTATCCCAGTAAAAGTGTCTGGTCTTTCACTTTGGCATTCACACGATCCTGTACTCATCCACATGCTTAACATGCACAGGCAAACTCGCCACACACCACAAACATGTGGCTGCTTGATGCTATAATACTGCTTAAAGAAGATAATGAATGATAATTGGATTGCCATGCTGCTGCACCCTGTGGTTACAAAGCAGCACAGGAAACAAAGGCTGCAGGAGAAAACTGCTTTCTGAAGAACAAACGTTCACAATCTGTTAGAGAGAAAACACACGTGAGCCCGACTGGAGTAACTGACAAAGCTTTAAGACACCAACAAAACGCTCCGTCTCTCTTCTCTCTCACATACACAAATACACTCTGTCGGGTATTTATATCTTGTGGGGACATCTAACGCTTTCCCTAGCCCCTCTCCTTAACCATAACCATCAACAATGAATGCCTAACCCTGAAACCTAAACCTAGCCATAACCCATCTGTAACCCTGACACTAAAACTACAAACTCAAAAATGCCTTCACACTTGTGGGGACCAGGATTTTGGTCCACATGAGCTTAGTAAACTTCCAAATTTTGGTCCCCACAAAGATATAAATACACACAAACACACACACACCTCTGTTGCAGTTTGTTACAGTATCTATATGCCAACTAAATATGTTACAATTAAAACAGTAGAAAATGCTAGAGGAGAAATGATTTGAGGCCGTTTCTCTGAAAGTGACGCACGGGCTCTTTCAGACGGATCCTAAACGATTCAGTGGGATCCCGTCCTTTCAGCCCCCTGTACTTTCACTTTCAGGGTATAAAAACAGGACTGTTTAGTAACACAGCTACACCGGGAGGACGATCCATGCAGACACTGCTTATTGCTTTTATCTGAACTCATCACGTTATTGTAAGTCAATCTTTCATTGTTTGATATTAAAAAAATTAGTCTTAATTTAGTCTTGTACGTACATCGTCCTCTGATTCACTGCATTTTCTAACGTAGGGTTTCAGACTGTGTGAGCCTCACTGTGACTGGACTGTTGAAAGAGAATGAGAGACAGAATCTGAACTTTGTAATCATGTCTTTCAAAGGGTGGAAATCATAAAAACACGGAGAAACATTCAGTAAAAAGCAGCAGAGGCCTTTGGCAGAAACTATGACCACAACCTGATCGTAGTTTCATCAGTGGTGAAGCCGAGAAGTTTTCAGTGGAGTGTCCAGGATGGATCTGTGATCATTATGGGATGCCATACATGTCTCACAAAAACACAGGGCTGTTTAATCATCTAAACTATAATGTTTGGAATGCAGATCAAATAAGATTCAGTGTTTCTAACTTTTTCCTTATTCTGAGATCAAGACACAAAGAAGCTTACACTATACAGATGTAGCACAAGCTACACACAGTACTGTAATACTGTACACAGTACTGTATTTACTACAGTAAAGAGAATAAAGGGCAGTGAGAAATTCAGCAACTGAATGTAGCTGAAAATAAATGTCAGTATTTTCTTCTTCAGTTATATGAAACACGGTGTATGTTGGATTACTGCTGTAGATGTTTACATGCTTGTACGTTTATATATATGCTTTATTTTTTTTGAAGGTAAGTTGATCTACAGCTTTAGATCATATTTCATAAAGATGTTTAAAGATCATCTCTGCCCTGCTAGATGCATTTAGCAAAGATCAACCTGTTTAAGGCTCTGACGTCTTTTATATATGACTTCAAACAGTTATGATAACACGTTTTTCTCACCCAGCAAAGGAATATTTGCTATACAATTAATCACAGCTTGTGATAAGCCTTTTAAGCTTTCAGGTTGAGGCATCAATACAGTAAAGGAACATTTGTCTCTTTCATAGATGATTCATCCGTATATGTGCTGTAAGAGATATTTGCCTTTGAGATAAAGAAGATATCAAATGATCTGAAATATAAATACTGAAGCTCAGTATTTGAAATTTAAGTTTCACTGCTGTCATTTTTTAAAGTAAATACATTTCATTTATTAATACAATACATGTAACGTTGACCTGTGTTGGCAACCTGAGCAGTGCTTCGTGTTCTAGACCAGAGCTCTAGGCTACCCCGTCCCATTATACAGCCGCTCACTCCAGCCTTCACAGGACCCGACCTATGTGGACCGGGTCCTTCAAACAGTGCAGCTCCTGAACTGAGACACAGTTACAGCTACTGCACCAGTTATCTGAAGACAGGATGTGTGCGCAGCTGAAGTGTGCAGAAGTGCAGTTGCAGTGCAGGAATGTTGATGTGAAAGAAAAACCTCCTCACATCTGGCATCTGTCGACATCCAGCGGAGTCCCTGAAGGCTCAGTCGTTTTGTTCTTCTGCTTGCAGACGTCATGGGTGCTTCTGATTCTCGACAGTGTGAAGTTGTCTTTATGAATTACAGCAGGAACTACACGCTGCGCAACGCCAGGTGACTACGTACTCAAACACAACTAATCGCTCAATCACATTTCATTTTTTCTGCTGGTCAGTTCAAAGTGTTTCACAGATCACTGACATGCCGTTAATAACAGAACTATTAAGCAGATTAAAAATAGAGACATGAACGACATGAAATTAATTAAAAAGTAAAAACATCACAAACATCACAGTGTTCATTATGGCAGGCTGACTGATCACAGCCATCGACCAGAAGCATCAGTGTTACGGTTTTTCTCGTTCACCTTGGAGCAGCTTTGACAGCAGAAACGTCTTAATGCAGCTCTCAGAACAGTTTTTCATTACACACACTCACCTGTGCAAAACACACTCGAGCAATCAAAAGCTTTATCCTATTTGTCATGAAAACTCAGTCAATCACTTCATCTCTGATCAGTGAATTCAGATCCTTTCATTACCATTTTGAGACTTTTATCAAAACTTTTCTGACTTTGGGAAAATATTGGCCTTATGTAGGAAAGTGTGACACAAAAATAAAATGTAAGGTTTGTATGCAAAATGTAATCACTGTTTGTTTTACCTAAAACTCTTCTTAGAACGTGTTTATTTTAAAGGCAAATTCACTGCTACTGTTACGTGTGTTGCTATGTTTGCTTGTCTGAATAACATTTGAAGTGATTTGATTGAAATGCTAAAGAGTGCTGAGGAAAGTGAGAGATCTGTTTTGATGAGTTGTGAGCTTCAGATGAGAAGGGCACCAGCATACTGAGAAATATGTTGATGCACATATTTCACACAATAGTGAATTATGACTGATTTGAGAACTGCATTAAGAGTAGTGAGAATGACAAACTGTAAGTGGTGTTTAAGGCAGGGCTCCAGACTAACTTCTTGCCACGGCTGCACTGGTGCACCTACATTTTTTTTCTTAGGCGCACCAGCACAAAAGTTAGGCGCACCCAAATTTTTCAACCGCATCGCTTAACACCGCAGTTTTACATGTGCAATTTTGGGGGGAATTGCTGTCCATACAGACGATATTCATTTGTAAATGATTAACGAACAATCGTGTGCTTCTGCTTAAAGTGCGTTGGCACTCTTTGGCAATATTGTAGACAATGTTAAACTTAATCATCACATGGCCTCCCCTGATGACCTGTTTGCTGCTGCACAGCTGCTGAAGGCAGTGGGGAGAGGGGACAGTGGGCAGTGCATTTATTCTTATTATTATGATTCTGATGCGTCGGGTCCGCGCTCTGTGTTTACGTCTTTGTGTGGAATCTGTTTACCTGCTCTCATTTGTGTCTGTTGTTGACACGGAGACTTTCAGAGTTGCAGAGACTTTTTGTTTTTTTGTTACTCGAACAGTTGGTCGCACCAGTGCGACCTAAGATTTTTTTTAGTCACAACATTGAAAATGCGACCAAATCGGTCGCACTCAAGAGCCCTGGTTTAGGGATCTGCATTTTTAAATGTTGCCTGAAATTGGAATTTTATGCAAATTGGGAATGGTTGAGGAAAAATGTTATTTGCTAGGAATTTGCTGATTTGAGATGGAATGACTTGACACTTGTTTAGTGAGCAGAACTGAGCTTCAGGAGCAAATTTACCCACGAGAGTGAGAATCTGCTGGAACGCTCACAAATCCTGCCCTGCTGCATGTGCAACAGTTTCTTTGTGCTTGGCTGCTGAGTTCTACACTCGTGTGTTGTTTAATTTGAATTTGAGGAATGAAAAGTGAAAATCTTATGCCTACATACACACCACTAAATGGACAAGCTACACAAAGACATGTACATAATGTACTGCTGCTAACATGGGACCGGGTGTGTGGTGAACAGGGTGTGGACCCAGATGTAGGACTCAGCAGACAGATTAAATTCTAAATCCAAGCGTTTAATTTCTCTGCATCTGAGACCACAGTTGCAGGTCCCAACACTCACACAGGGTGTGGACCCAGATGCAGGAGTTGACAGACAGTTATTTCAAAATCACAGTGTTTATTGTGTTTATTGTGTTTATTGTGACAAAAAAGGTAATGAAAACAAAAGCAAAACCAATAACAGGGAGGAGGGGGGGGCTGCACACACAAAGAGGGAGGACATGAAAAAAGAACAAAGGGGGGCGCACACAACATATACACAGGAGGAAATCAGAGCAGAATAAATACGCCTGGGAAGACAGCTGAACAGAATCTACTCGTCGAGATAGGGGACACACAAGTGAACACCACACACACACAAAGCAGGAAGTAACATATACTTCTCATATTATTTTGATAGACAAGGAGACTGAGACCAGACTAACACATGTGACCTTGACGCAGAGACCGGAGATAAACACAAGACAAAACTGGGACAAAACACAGAGAAATGATTACAGAAAAGAGAAAAGGATCAACACTGGAACCGGGACTAAAGATGTAGGAGGGAATGCAGATAACCACGGAGACAGACACAGAGAGACAGGACAGACATGGGGACACAACTGGCAAACAAGCAAAAACAGAGATGAGAGACTAGAACTAGACTAGACAAAAAGTAGAAACCAATATATTCAAACAAGAAAGCAGTAATTATAAGTATAAAACTACGAGGCTCTAGGAAATGGAGAGCTCGAGACAAAAACAGAGCTAGAACATGTACTTCTTAAATATCTATATCAGTATATATAGACTAAGAGAAGAGATGTGCAAGTTATAACAACTTCTACTGTTATAAGATAAGATAAGATAAGATAAGATAACCTTTATTAGTCCCACACGTGGGAAATTTGTTTTGTCGCAGCAGGAAGTGGACAGTGCAGAAGTTATGAAGCAAAAATTAGAATAAAATAAAATAAAATATACAATGAGATAAAAATAGAATACAAATGCTATATACAACTGAGTAAAAATACAACGATGCTAGAAAAGATTATTGCACATTAGTGTTATTGCACATGTGTGGATGTGTGTGTTTGATCAGTTAAAGTCTTTGTTGTGGAGTCTGACAGCAGTGGGGAGGAAAGACCTGCGAAATCTCTCCGTCCCACACCGTGGTGCCGTGAGTCTCCCACTGAAGGAGCTGCTCAGTGCTGTCACAGTCTCATGCATGGGGTGGGAGATGTTGTCCATCAGGGATGACAGCTTAGCCGCCATTCTCCTGTCAGAGTCATAGAAGGTCTTCAGGAGTGGGCCCTCCACTCCAAACGACCTGAGTCTCCGCAGCAGGTACAGCCTGCTCTGCCCTTTCCTGTAGAGGGCGTCTGAGTTATGAGTCCAGTCCAGTTTGTTGTTCAGATGAACACCAAGGTACCTGTAGCTGTCCACAGCCTCGATGTCCATACCTTGGATGTTCAGTGGTTGCAGTGGAGGATGTTTGTGCCTGCGGAAGTCTACCACCAGCTCCTTGGTTTTACTGGCATTGATCTGGAGGTAGTTCAGCTGGCACCAGTCCACAAAGTCTTGAGTCAGTCCTCTGTACTCCCTGTCGTCCCCATCAGTGATGAGGCCGACTATTGCAGAGTCATCAGAGAACTTCTGCAGGAAGCACTGGGTGGAGTTGTGGGAGAAGTCTGCAGTGTAGATGGTGAAGAGGAACGGAGCTAGAACCGTTCCCTGTGGGGCCCCCGTATTGCAGACGACCCTGTCCGACACACAGCCCTGAGTCCTCACATACTGTGGTCGGTCGGTGAGGTAGTCCAGAATCCAGGTAGTGAGGTGATGGTCCACTCCTGAGTTCTCCAGCTTGTCCTTCAGAACTGAGGGAAGAATAGTGTTGAAGGCACTGGAGAAATCAAAGAACATGATTCTCACAGTGCTCCCAGCGGTCTCCAGGTGAGCGAGGGAACGATGTAGGAGGTGGATGATGGCATCATCCGCTCCAATGCCAGGCTGGTAGGCAAACTGAAGTGGGTCCAGTGATGAGCTCACAAGGCGCCGAAGCTGAGCCAGGACCAACCGCTCCAGGGTCTTCATCAGGTGGGATGTCAGAGCCACCGGCCTGTAGCTGTTGAGGTCCTTGGGGCGTGAAGTCTTTGGCACTGGAACAACACAGGAGGTTTTCCAGAGCTTCCAGAGCTAACTTGCACATTACTTCTCTCAGTTTACTGTTATTGGAAGTTACATCTCTACTTTTTAATGCACAGATACAACACACAGTCTGCACTTTTCCAATTATTCTAAATATTCTTAACTATTTAAACATCTTTCAGTATCCTGCTCTGATTGAACACTACAACCTGGGTTTGCCACTTATCTGTACTCTAATTTTTATAACTGTACAGTACTCTGATTTGGTAACTATTGTCCATGATGTAAATATGTAAAAATTGTGTTTCTGTTCTGTGTGTATTTGTGGGGGTTTTGCTGCTGTTACGACCAAATTTCCCCTTGTGGGACAATTAAAGGATTTTTCTATTCTAAATGTAAAAGACAGGATGATAACTCCAAAAGCAAAACTCATACTCATGACTTTCATGAATACTGGGTCAAAGTCCCAGGACCATGTCAGCTGCAGGCTCAGAAGTTGTTAGTTGTTCCTTGTTTGAACTCAAAGACCTTTCAGTGTGGAGCAGTTCCCAGGTTCTATAGTCCATGTGTGAAATTCAATTCAGTTCAATTCAATTTTATTCAGTTCAATTTCATTTATATAGCACCAAATCACAACAACAGTCACCTCAAGGCGCTTTATATTGTAAGGTAGACCCTACAATAATACATACAGAGAAAACCCCAACAATCATATGACCCCCTATGAGCAAGCACTTTGGCGACAGTGGGAAGGAAAAACTCCCTTTTAACAGGAAGAAACCTCCGGCAGAACCAGGCTCAGGGAGGGGCGGGGCCATCTGCTGTGATTGGTTGGGGTGAGAGAAGGAAAACAGGATGAAAGTCATGCTGTGGAAGAGAGACAGAGATTAATAACAGATATGATTCGATGCAGAGAGGTCTATTAACACATAGTGAGTGAGAAAGGTGACTGGAAAGGAAAAACTCAGTGCATCATGGGAATCCCCGGCAGCCTACGTCTATTGCAGCATAACTAAGGGAGGATTCAGGGTCACCTGGTCCAGCCCTAACTATATGCTTTAGCAAAAAGGAAAGTTTGAAGCCTAATCTTGAAAGTAGAGATAGTGTCTGTCTCCCGAATCCAAACTGGAAGCTGGTTCCACAGAAGAGGGGCTGAAAAACTGAAGGCTCTGCCTCCCATTCTACTTTTAAATACTCTAGGAACAACAAGTAGGCCTGCAGTGTGAGAGCGAAGTGCTCTAATAGGGTGATATGGTACTACAAGGTCATTAAGATAAGATGGGGCCTGATTATTTAAGACCTTGTATGTGAGGAGCAGGATTTTGAATTCTGGATTTAACAGGAAGCCAATGAAGGGAAGCCAAAACAGGAGAAATCTGCTCTCTCTTTCTAGTCCCTGTCAGGACTCTTGCTGCAGCATTTTGGATCAGCTGAAGGCTTTTCAGCAGGTTTTTAGGACATCCTGATAATAAAGAATTACAGTAGTCCAGCCTGGAAGTAATAAATGCATGAACTAGTTTTTCAGCATCACTCTGAGACAGGATATTTCTAATTTTAGAGATGTTGCACAAATGGAAGAAAGCAGTTTTACATATTTGTTTAATATGTGAATTGAAGGACATGTCCTGGTCAAAAATGACTCCAAGGTTCCTCACAGCATTACTGGAGGCCAAGGTAATGCCATCCAGAGTAAGAATCTGCTTAGATACCATATTTCTAAGATTTTCAGGGCCGAGTACAATAACCTCAGTTTGATCTGAGTTAAGAAGCAGAAAGTTAGCGGCCATCCAGGTCTTTATGTCTTTAAAGACCCAAACACTTTCACAGCATGCATTTTTAATTTCTCTTTGATATTTGGGCATATTGGGGCCCGATGAATGTAAAACAAAGAATTACAAGATTTCTTTTTTTTTTTTTACCTTATTTTTGTTTTTAAAAAAATAAGAGCCACATATGAGGATATTCGTTTAAAATTTTGACAGAACAGTAGCAGTATAATGTCCTCGTAAGTGGATTTAGTCTAAATAACCCAAAATGTCCAGGTCCTAAGAGTTTACAACATTCCTGCAGTTTAACTAATTGGTGTGTGTTACCTGGCTTCATGGATAGATAGAGCTGCGTGTCATCTGCATAGCAGTGAAAATTTATGCTATGTCTTCTAATGATGCTGCCTAAGGGAAGCATGTACAATGTAAATAGAATTGGTCCTAGCACTGAACCCTGTGGAACACCATAATTGACCTTAGTGTGTGAAGAGGACTCTCCATTTACATGTACAAACTGGAGTCTATTAGATAGATATGATACAAACCACTGCAGTGCAGTACCTGTAATACCTACAGCATGTTCTAATCGCTCTAATAGGATATTATGGTCGACAGTATCGAACGCTGCACTGAGGTCTAGCAGGACAAGCACAGAGATGAGTCCACTGTCAGAGGCCATAAGAAGATCATTTGTAACCTTCACTACAGCTGTTTCTGTGCTGTGATGAGCTCTGAAACCTGACTGAAACTCTTCAAATAAGCCATTCCTCTGCAGATGATCTGTTAGCTGTTTGACAACTACTCTTTCAAGGATGTTTGATATGAAAGGAAGGTTGGAGATTGGCCTATAATTAGCTAAGACTGCTGGGTCTAGAGATGCTTTTTGAATAAAGGTTTAACTACAGCCACCCTGAAGGCCTGTGGTACAGGATGAAGGCCTCTCATCCGAGAAGCTTCTTAAGTTCTAAAACCAAATGGTGGAAGATCAAATATTTATTTATCCAAATATGTCAAAAAGCCAAACACTACTATTTTTTTGTAAACATTTTGGGTAATTTGGTAAATCTTTTTGTATATCAGGATGTGATATGGAAAGTATCGTGTTGGAAATATTTATACTGTGTGACTGTTAAAAGTTTGCCTCTGTGCAGTCTTTGTGGCAAGCCTAGCCAAACATTTTCTGTTAATCCAAAGTAACCCTGGTACACGCCTGTCTCATGACCGCTTCCCTTCATTTCAACATTGACATATTCACTGAGATGTCTCTTGTTTCTTTGTCCAGAGTACATTTGGAGAGTGGACAATATGACACTGCTATGCCTTCAACACTGCGCACTTCTGAATATGGCAGCGCTGTGTTTTCTAAGACGGCTGGCGCAGCGCGTGGATGTGTTGGAGTCGTCACCTACGATCTTTACAATGAATCTACAAAGCGAGCTGATAAGAAAATCGCTGGCATGTTCTCTGTTCCTTTCGATTATAACCTGTACTACATCTGGCATGGAATCGGAGTCTTTCCCATCAACACACAATGTAATTCTTGTCTGTTTGACATTATGAAAAACAATGAACAGCGAGGGTTTGTCAGAGGAAGAGCTGAGGGTCCCACTCTTACTTACAGAGATAATGATGTTACCCTTACTTCCTCCATCACAAACTGTAGTCGAGCGACTATGACAGTGGAAGTGCGCAACCGATAGTAGACAGTCTAATAATGGAGAAAAGAGAGTGATGGGTTTTTGCTTTGTTCTTTGGTATAAGCTTCAGGCGATCATTTGTTTTTAGTGGTTTATCAAGACAAAGACATTAAAGTGGCAATTAAAATGGCATCGACATTAAAACTAGGAGGTCAGTGATATAGAACCTCACTCAGCACAATACGTCAGAATTCATAACTTATTGTCCAAAAAGTGACAAATATAACCCTGAGCACAGTTTGGGTGAAGACCCATTAGATGAGTATTGTATGTAAGGTTGATTATATTCAAACCAATAGTGTGGGAGAAGAAGCAGTTCTGGTGTAATCGTGAAACAGAAAACAATTATCAACAATGAAGGAAATTTGGATCTTCTGTAATGTGGAAGTCTTTTCCACAGTTTGACATTAACTGCTAAACAGTGAAGAGGAGTTAAAACAGGAATTTGGGAAAGAGTATTTCAAATTATTCCTATGATTCAATTGTTTCATGCAAAAATAAACTCATAACTACTTTTGTTCTATTAGAAGAAATGTCCCCGATACAACAAAAACTATGTGATGGTTTGTCTGCAGATCACTGAATATGAACAATAAAGATATCTGACTTTACTATCCCTCAGCCACTCCTGTGCTTCATTAACCGATCATGATGACGCTTCATTATTACTGGATTGAATATTCAACCAAATAATATATTTGTTTAAATGTCTGTAGATAAAAGAAAAAGCTGTGTCTTCAGGTAGATAGACAAAATACTGGATGTCTCACAATTCAAAGCAGTGTCTGTGTTCAGTGTAGCAGCTTTGTTGGACCACCAGAGGGCATCAGTACTTTTCTGTTGTCAGTAAACACCCCCCCTGTGTGATTCACTTAAGCATTCATCATCAGCAAGGATAAAGTTACACCTATAAACCAAAATCTGGACTTTGGTTTCTCTCTCAATAAGACAATAAATAAATCAAACAGGCAACATGTTTCATTTATGTTAAGCAGGAGTTCTGTGAACACTTTTATGGTGAGTATGGATACATGCTCCTCTAAGATCCATAAAATGACATGTGGTGTGCCCCAAGGGTCGGTTTTAGGCCCTGTACTTTTTAATTTGTATATGCTCCCTGTTGGCGGTGTCATCAGGAGGCATGGAGTGAACTTCCACAGTTACGCTGATGACGCTCAGCTGTACATCTCCGTGTCTCCTGATGACACCAGACCAATTGATGCCCTTTTTAACTGTATTTTAGATATAAGATCTTGGATGGCAGAAAACTTTTTACAGCTTAACCAGGACAAAACTGAAGTTTTAATCATCGGTCCTGAGGCTCAGAGAGAGAAACTCTTGTCTAAATTACAGGCATTTTCACTATGTCCTTCACTACAAGTGAAAAACCTGGGTGTTATTTTTGCTGATGCATGCTTTTATTACCAGTCGCATTGATTACTGTAATGCCCTGCTCTCTGGTCTCCCCAAAAAGAATATTTCACCTTTGCAACTTTTGCAAAACTCTGCAGCTCGTGTGCTGACGAAGACCAGAGGGCGGGCCCACATTACACCGGTTTTACAATCGCTGCATTGGCTCCCCGTGTGTTTCAGGACCGATTTTAAAGTTCTTTTATTGGTTTTTAAATGTCTTAATGGTCTTGGGCCTTCTTATCTTTCAGGTTTGCTTTTACCATACGAACCCTCGCGGACCCTGAGGTCCTCTGGTACTGGCCTTTTGATTGTCCCTAAAGTCAGGACACATACTCACGGAGAGGCAGCTCTTCAGTGGTATGGTCCTCGACTGTGGAACAGCCTGCCGGAGGAGCTCAGGGCCACAGAGAACGTTCATGTTTTTAAGAATAGGCTCAAGACCCACCTTTTTAATTTAGCTTTTAACTAACGCTTATTTATTTTATGCTTATTTATTCTATCCTGTTATTCTATTTATATTATTAATTTAGGTTTTACCTAATATTTATTGATTTTATTCTTATTCATTTTTTATCTTCTTACTCTGTTTATACTTATATTTATATTTATACTGTATCCCTTTCTTATTTATTTTATCTCTTTATCCTGTTTATATTCTTATTAGGTCATATCTCCAGTGTTTCCTCTGAGGGGGCTCTCTGCACCGGGGCTGTGATCGACCGTGGCTGCTGGGGCTCTGTGGGTCCTCTCAGCCTGGCTGGGGGGCTTCTTTGCCTCCCTCCTGCTGTGTGCCCAGCCTGGAGGCTGCGGTCTGTGACCGGCTCCCGGTGCAGACGGATCCCTGTGATATTCTTTAAGTGTGTGTGTGTGTGTGGGGGGGAATGTGTATTCATGATCGTTTCTGTTAATGAGAGTGTGGGGAGTGAGTGGGAGGGTGGGGTGGGGTGGGCTGCTTTTAACCATGTAAAGCACTTTGTGCTACAGTTTTTTTTGTATGAAAAGTGCTTTATAAATAAAGATTGATTGATTGATTGAATGCTCAAAAGACATTTCAGTCCCACAGGATTAACATATTATACTTCTCTTATATTTGCTAGTCACACAAATTGGAAAGTGAAGCTAAAATCTCAGCACACTGATAAGAACCACTGCCCAAAAACTTTATGTCATAATGAATGTAATTCATTTTGATTGTCAAAGTGTACACAGAATATAATTACCACATAATTCATTCAACCTCACCTCAATCAATCAATCAATTTATTTATAAGCACATTTAAACAACACTCTGGGGTGGAAAAAGCTGACTTTTACAACAGAATTTATTTGTTTCTCAAATAAAATGCTGCCTTCAAAGAAAACTCCCAGAGTATTTGGTGCTCCGGTCTAGACACTAGAATACCATGATCCACTGTATCAAATGCGCCATTTCGGTCCAAAAGCAATAAATTAGCAGACTTCCAGAGTCAGCAATTAATAAAAGATCATTAAAACCTTTTAAATGCACAGTGTCAGTGCTATGTAGTGCTTTGAAACCAGACTGAAGTGTTTCAGAGATGCAGAAATGCCTGGCTAAGAAATTCAGTTCAAATGACAAATTGTTACTTGAATTATAAAGATAAACATACATTTAAAAAATGATAACAACAACCGCTTATGTGACTCCGAGGTCACTAAAATCAATATTGAATCGGTGTGTAACTTTGCCAAAACAATGTGGGACTCTGTAGTTTTCTCTGGTCCCCTCCCCAATCAGACCAGGAGTGACATGTTTAGCCGCATGTTCTCCTTAAATTGCTGGCTGTCTGAGTGGTGTCCCAGAAACGATGTGGGCTTCATAGATAATTGGCAAACCTTCTGGAGGAAACCTGGTCTTGTTAGGAGAGACGGCATCCATCCCACTTTGGATGGAGCAGCTCTCATTTCTAGAAATATGGACCAATTTATTAAACCCCCCAAAATATGACTATCCAGAGTTGGGACCAGGAAGCAGAGTTGCAGTCTTACACGCCTCTCTGCAGCTTCTCTCCTCCTGCTACCCCCCCAAAAACCCATCTCCATTGAGACTGTGTCAGCTCCCAAACAGACAAAAAACAAACTAAAAACCAGCAACAAACAACTTAAACATAAAAAATCACAAAGAAAGAACAATACAGTATCCACATCTGAACCAAAGAGTAAAACAATGAAATGTGGATTATTAAATATTAGGTCTCTCTCCTCCAAGTCTCTGTTAGTACATGACTTAATAATTGATCAACAAATCGATTTACTCTGCCTTACAGAAACCTGGTTGCAGCAGGATGATTATGTTAGTTTAAATGAATCAACACCCCCGAGTCATTCTAACTACCAGAAATCTCGAAGCACAGGCCGAGGGGGCAGTGTGGCAGCAATTTTTCACACCAGCCTATTAATTAACGAAAGACCCAGACAGACTTTTAATTCATTTGAAAGCCTGATGCTTAGCCTCGTCCACCCCAGCTGTAAAACTCAGAAACCAGTCTTACTTGTTATTATCTATCGTCCACCTGGGCCTTACACAGAGTTTCTACCACTTTATTAACAGTCTAAATAACACTGCATTTAATCGGTTATTAGACTCAGTTGGCATGTCTCAAAATTTAAAAGAACCAAGATGAGGCTGTCATTTTTAGCATCTACATGGATTTTAAAATCACCCACAATAATAGTTTTTTCTTCTTTATCAAACATAAAAGCTTCTTTAAGCTAAAATGATGTCATTTTCTCTCATTATTTTGAGAATCTTTTTCTTTTTCCTTTTTTTGTTTTTGCATAACGAGAGCAGACTGTGTGAAGTGAACATGCTCCCTGGCGGGTTTTCTTTCTGACTCCTCCTCTTCCTGATCAGCCTACAGCAGCTTTCTGATTCTTAGTTTCATTTCTTCACTAGGTCCATATCAGAGCTCAGCTACACAAATTAATTTATATAAGTTTATTTTTTTAAAACATATTTCCACAGTTAGAAGTGAGTCATGAACATGAGTGATTTCTGAATCTGATGTCAGTTAAACACAGAGGCCGTGTGGATTTATTCTAAGCTCAGAATAAATGGTGCATCAGCCCAACTGGGGGACTCTCTAACTGGTGGGGAGGCTGTTACATCTTCGCAGGTGGTCTCCTCTCTACAGGAGCTCACTTTGCAGGTGGGGGAGAGATATAGGAGAGGTAGAGAATGAACTCAACCTGGGTGTCTATTGTCTTGTGTAGTTTGGGAGATGATTGGATGATGGGGTGGGTGCAGTTTTCTCTGCGGTGGAGTCGGGTGGGCTGCCCCAGACTCTGCGGGGCTGGGCGGTGCTGCTGCTGTGGGCCCCGATCCGGATGGGCCTGGGCCCCCTTGCCCTGGTGGGTTCCAGAGTTGGGGGTGCTTACTGGGGTCAGCGGGGGAGCTGGCCCCAGGGAGGGGCCACTTGCCCCTCCCTTTCTTCCCTCCCCATCCTCAGCTGCCTCCCTCTTCCCGCTCTACCACACCCACCCACACACACAGGGCTTGGGGTGCAGATGTGTCACCAGGGTGCAGGGGAGGCACTCCCCCCCCCTCTGTCCCCTTCTGGCCACCTGTGCCTCAATTTTATTCTGCAACCTAGACATCCACATTACTCACACTCTCACATAACACATACATATAGGGCCTTGGGGGTGGGCACGTTTTACAGCATCCAGAGGATGGTCGGTGTATTCCAACCCACCTCTGGCGCTGGTGCCCTACCCTCAATTTTAATGCATATAGACACTGAGGGTTTTCGGGAGGAGCCGTGCTGCTCTCTGGCAGGAAGCACCATGCCCTCCTGTGTTTTAAATGCACTTTAGAACAGCACACAGCAACACTACATATGAGCGGGCGGAGGGAGGTTTGGGGTCTTCACTCACCCCGGTTCTGTTAGCCGTCAGGGCTGGGGGGCTGGGGGGCTGGGAGGAGCTGCTGGCCGTCAGATTGGGGTCTGGGATGCGGGGCCTCCCTGCTACTGCAGATGGGGGGGCGGTCCGCTTGCCTCCACCCCAGAGAGAAGGGTTACACCTCCTGGGTCTAGGTGCGGCTTGCCCCTCTGGGGCGGGGTACCTGGACCTGGGATACAGAGTATGTTTGGGGAGTGTGATTGTCTGTGCAGTGTCTATTTGTGTCTGTCTACATGTTGGGTAAGTGCCGAGTATTTGGTTGTGTATATGGGGGTGGGAATGCACGTTTGAGTCTGTGTGCGTCTGTTTGTCTGTGTCTATATGTCAGGTTGGGCCTTAGACTCTACCTCTCTGGGAACATCTCAGGCCCTCCAAAGTACGGAGGCCTATCTCCCCTCACCACACTCCCTGCCGGTGGCTGATGCCCTCAGATGTTGTTGTGCTGGTGGTTCTTGTCAACTGGGGCTGGGCACTCATGTATGTACCGGCTCACTCCTGGTGGCCGATTGGCGGGGCCTGGTACCTGTGGCCCGGCTGGGCCCCTTCCGGGGTGGGGTGCCCTCAGGCCTCTGGCCTCTGGGCCTGAAGCTCGGTCCTCTCTGGCGCGGCCGGCTGCAGCGGAGCCAGCGGCACGCCACTGCAACCCCTCCGGCCTCTGCTCTGTGGCTGCTGGGTGACATCTCGTTTGGGGGTCTACTCAGCTCTTCCCAGGAGGGTGGCATGGTTCCCCCCCTTTGGTGGTCCTCCTTGGGTCCTCATACTCTGGGGCCTCTGGATGTCTGGGGCCTGGATCTCCTCCATAGCTGCTTCATGCCCTGGGGGACGGGGCTATGGCTCCCCACACTCCCTAGCAGATCGTTACATGGAGAAACCTTTGGAATACAAGCATGCTTATCCACACAGGTGTGCACACGGGTGTTCACAGACACAAACTACACCTTTCTTGGCTGCTACCTCAAAGCACATTGTGCGCTGTCGATCTTGCGTGCTGCACAACAACATTTAATATTTAGTATCTACTGTTATCTACTGTTAGCTAGTTTATTGTGATGGTGCTGTATTTATTATGTAGCTGTTTGTTTGTTTGTTTGTTTGTTTGTTTGTTTGTTTGTTTGTTTGTTTGTTTGTTTGTTTGTTTGTTTGTTGTATCTTCTGTTTTTTTTCTCCATACAGGTGATCCAGGTGTTTTGTTTGTTTTCTTTCTTTCTTCTCCCTTTCTCGCCATCTCTTCTCCCCTCAATTTTCTTTCTCTCCTCTCTTTCTTTCATTCTTTCTCCCTGTCCTATCTCCCAGTCATGTCTGTCCCGACTGTAACAACTGAAAATAAAATAAATACATAATTATAATAAAGGTCAATCAAATGGACCAATATGGCAAGGCCATGATGATCCAGTTGGTAAAGTAAATCCGCTTGGCATCTCTCTTGGCCTTAAGACAACAATTCTGATGGCTAAAGATCCAAACGGGACAGGGGGGAAAAAAAAAAAAAAGAATAAAATCTTGAGGCTCCATCCTTCTGTGTGACTCTGGACTAATGCAGCTTCAGACCCACAGTGGGCCTGAACTGGGAGGCTAAACTGGAGCTAACTGATTAAAAACAGCATCCTGCACATGTGAATTTAGTTACTACTTACACAATTAAATCAGACTAAAGCTAACTTATATTTTTATGATTATTATTGTTTAATTCCCCTTTAAAATTTAATTAATTTAACGATAAGCTTGGTATTTTTATTTGCTACAAGTGAGAATTTGAATTTTCAAAGGGGGGGGACTGCAGTGAAAATAAAATGTGGCATTTTAAGTTCCTGTGCATTCATCAGTGTTTTAACAGAGGGGGTTAAATTCTGTATTTGTACCTCTGCATGCTGCATGTTGCATGAAACAGAAACTTGCGGTTAAGATGCCTGAGACGAGCTTTTGCAGCTCACCCCAGGGTGATAAATATCAGGCTTCTCGTACAGGAAGAGTTGTGTAAAGCCCCTCCTCCTCAGCCTTTTTGGATTCACCGCCTGTTTGCAGTTTGCCTTCTTGCTGTGCAGACTCTGATCTGTGTTTGAAGATATGATTAAAACTCAGAAAGACTCCTGCTTCCTTTTGGAGTCAGACTCAAGTGGTCACTAGGAGAGTTTCATTTTTCAGTGAGTCATAAAAGACTCAATGAAAACATGGCTTCCACATTAATTTAACTGAAACTCTGAGCAGAGCCTGCTCTGAACTAGGTCAAGTGTTCAGTATAGGTTACCATGGTGATCTGATCAATTAAAAGACATCCAGCTTTGTGACACTGACAACTCTGACTTTAATCAGTGTTAACCCATAAACCCAGCTTCATGGTACAGCCCTCAGGGCAGCAGCTTCAACTGTTTAACCACAGAGCACATACAGGGCTCGTCCCCGAGAGGAAGGCAGGCTAATTCAGATTCAGCAGTAAAAACAGTCTAGAATGAGAGAGGAGGACCTGAAACACAGGACCAAAATCAGAGGAAGATTATTCTCTCCATTATTCTTTATGGTTATTTATGAACTTTTCCTGTCATCATGTTGTCTTGATAAGCTGCTTGTCTCAGTCCTCAGGTGTGCGCTGAGGGGGCGCAGAGATGTTTAGACAGGAAATGTAAGGCACACTTTACAAAGGTTACAGGCGGTGAAATGCAGCTGTGATGTTTTGCATCTGTAGGAGCACAACACTCATGAAAGAGGAAGTACTGCACGCTTGTGAAGCAGAGCATAAAAAGAATGAAGAGAAGTGGGGGGAAAAGTGAAGAAACTGACGTGTTGAAAACACATGACATATACTGGCATAAAAACAAAGGTGCTGGTGCAATCCAACTGCCCGTTTAATGCCTTCTAAGGACAGGACAGGCATTTTAAAGACGACCAGAACTGAGTGGTGCTGGATACAATGAAGACCCACAGCCTGGTGTACATCAACATCCACACTGCATGAAAAATAAATAATATTCCACACCCTGAGGCTTGCAAACACACTGAATGCCGAGTCCTTCTCCAAGTGTGGAAACACAGTTACACACATCACAAACACGTGGCTGCAAACCATGGTGTTTCATTGCTTAAAGAACAAGCTGTGTGAAAATTGGACTCATACCCATACAACCTCACCCTGTGGTTACAAAGCAAGTGGCACCACAGGAAATGACAGCTACACAGTTCTTTCAGTTTTACACACAGACCTGCAGAGCAGAGCACATTTGTGAAGAAGAAAAAACTGGCTGGGTCACAAACAGGGCGTGTTAAACCGTCCTGAACAGCGGCATGCTAATCTGGCACACAGCAAAGACCACATGTCAGCAGGAAGAGATCGTAATCTGTACAGTTAGCCAGGGTTAATACAGAGACACTGTTTCAAATGACTTCCCAACATTTTGTGAGTATGGAGTAATCTGTGCTTAACACATAACAGAGAAAGAGAAGGAAGTAGGTAACACAATCACTGACTCACAAACATCCAAACAAAGGCTTCAGGCATCTGTTTTGCTGCCTCGTGACCTGAATGCGTGAATTCTGCTGTCTACCGAAACCTCCTGAAGGAGAATATCTGGCCATCAGTTCGTGTCCTCACTCAGATGCGCACTTCTTGACACACCTCTGAAAAGCAAAATGAGCAGCCTAGTCAAAATCCAGACTGAATCTGACTGAGATGTTGTGTCATGACTAAAAAGGCGGTTCATGCTGGAAAACCCTCCAATGTGGTTGAATTACAACAATTTGTTAAAGATGAGTGGGCCAGAAATCATCCACATTCCTGTAAAAGACTCCAGGTAGCCAATTAATGCAAATGCTTGAATGCAGTTGTTGCTGCTAAGAGAGGCCCAACCAGTTATTGTGTTTAGGAGGCAATCACTTTTTCACACAGGGTCATGTAGGTTTGCTTTATTTTCCCCTTCATTTGGAAGCTGCATTTTGTGTTTACTTGTGTTATCTTCGTCTAATATTTTAATTTGTTTGATGATCTGAAACATGTAAGTGTGACAAACATACAAAAAAACCCAGGAAATCAGCAAGGGTGCAAATACTTTTTCACACCAGTGTAAGTCCTCGTGTTTTTAAATCAGATATTGGTCTTTGCATGTGAAATGTTTTTCATATTGTGAAACGTGCTGCAAAACAAACTAGGCTGTTATCTAAAGGCTGCATGAAAATACTCTGCAGTTTAGGTTTGCAGTACTGTGATGGATTTAAAATAAAGAGCAGTATGTGATTGGTGCACAGAGGTTATCGTGTTCACGGTCAAAGTTAGGGTTCATCAAGTGTAGCATGATGAGTTTGGCATGGGGTGCTGTAGCTCAACAGGTAAAGCAGGTCACCAAAAAATGACTTCCAAGTCTCTGTTAGTACATGACTTAATAATTGATCAACAAATCGATTTACTCTGCCTTACAGAAACCTGGTTGCAGCAGGATGATTATGTTGGTTTAAATGAATCAACACCCCCGAGTCATTCTAACTACCAGAAACCTCGAAGCACAGGCCGAGGGGGCGGTGTGGCAGCAATTTTTCACTCCAGCCTATTAATCAACCAAAGACCAAGACAGACTTTTAATTCATTTGAAAGCCTCTTACTCATCCGTATCCACCCTAGCTGTAAAACTCAAAAAACCTTTTGTTGTTGTTGTTGTTGTTGTTTGTAAAATCACACTGTATCATTTTCCGACATATGGCACAGAAACTTAATATTTTCAGTATTTCCTGAAAACTGAGGGAAAATATATACATTTCAAATCACATTTAAATTTACAATAAAGGATTACATGGCAGTGAGTAATAGATTTCATCACAGTAGACGTCGTTCTAAAAGTGCTGTAACTAAGTTTAAGGATACAATTCCTCCATTGATATTCGATGCCATGCACCATCACAGGGCAGGGAAGCTACCTGAACTCTACCCCCACAGAGGTCGATTATCTTGTTAATAGTTCAACATCTACACTGCATACGACTCTGGACACTTTAGCTCCTCTGAAGAACAAAAGCCTCAAATCAGAAGTACTTGACTCCCTGGTGTAACCCTCAAGGACACACCTTGAATCAGAAAAACTACAAGCTGGAGCAGAAATGATGTCTCACTAATTCAAAAGATCTTTAAATAGCCTGGATAAAACATTTGTGGATCGATATTAAAGCCCTCTGTAACCATCTCGTAACACGTAACATATATACAGATACTTTCAATACTACTGATATTTTTTAGACTCTTTTTCTCCATCTATTTTCTTCTGCTTGTCCAGGGCCACGTCACAGGAGCATAAGCCTAAGCAGAGGAGTCCAGACATCCCTCTCCCTAGGCACCTCCTTCAGCTTATCCTTGGGAACACGAGGACATTTCCAGGCCAGCCAAGAGACATAATCTCTCAAGCGTGTCCTGGGTCTGCCCTGGGGCCTCCTTCCAGTGGGACATGCCTAGAACATCTCACACAGGAGACACCAGGAGGCATCCTTATCAGATGCCCGAACCACATCACTGGCTCCTTTCAATAGTGAGGAGTATCTCACCCGATTTCTCGAAGGGAGAGACCAGCCACCCACTGGAGAAAGCTCATTTCCACCCTTTGTATCCATGATGTAATTCTTATACTTTTGGTAACTACCCATACGTGAGGATCACGTAGATCGACCAGTAAATTTTGACCTCCGCTTCTGCATCAGCTCTCTCTTCACCACGACAGACTGGTAAATCGTCAGCATGTCTCCGTCTGTCCAGTCCAAAAATAACTTTTGTCCAACAGGCAAAATTCCAACATACAGGCAGCATCATACCCATCCCACCACCTCTCACCAAGGGCAACTCCAGACTGGGATAATTCAGATCAATTTTATTTATACAGCTCCAAATCACAACAACAGCTGCCACAATACAAAGAAAAAAGAGAAAAACCCAACAATCATATGACCCCCTATGAGCAAGCACTTTGGCGACAGTGGGAAGGAAAAACTCCCTTTTAACAGGAAGAACCCTCCGACAGAACCAGGCTCAGGGAGGGGCGGGGCCATCTGCTGCGACTGGTTGGGGTGAGAGAAGGAAGACAGGATAAAGACATGCTGTGGAAGAGAGACAGAGATTAATAACAGATATGATTCGATGCAGAGAGGTCTATTAACACATAGTGAGTGAATTAGAAACACCCAGTGCATCATGGGAATCCCCCAGCAGACTACACCTACTGCAGCATAACTAAGGGAGGATTCAGGGTCACCTGGTCCAGCCCTAACTATATGCTTTAGCAAAAAGGAAAGTTTGAAGCCTAATCTTGAAAGTAGAGATAGTGTCTGTCTCCTGAATCCAAACTGGAAGCTGGTTCCACAGAAGAGGGGCCTGAAAACTGAAGGCTCTGCCTCCCATTCTACTTTTAAATACTCTAGGAACAACAAGTAGGCCTGCAGTGTGAGGCGAAGTGCTCTAATGGGTGATATGGTACTACAAGGTCATTAAGATAAGATGGGGCCTGATTATTTAAGACCTTGTATGTGAGGAGCAGGATTTTGAATTCTGGATTTAACAGGAAGCCAATGAAGGGAAGCCAAAACAGGAGAAATCTGCTCTCTCTTTCTAGTGTCACGGTCCGGGGTCGGTTCGACCCAGCATTTTGAGTTCCTTATGTTTTGGTTTTGAATGATTGTTCTTTATGTTTTCTCTGGTGCTTTGTTGATTTTTATTATGGATCGGTGTTTCAGTTATTCTGGTATGTTTCTGCATTATGACTTAGGTTCGGGTTGTATTTTGTTATTATTGCCGGTGTGGTGCAGCGTCAAGTCTGCCTCTGTCTAGTCCATGTCTTAAGTGTGTTCTGTTTCCTGTTTTACTTTGAAGGTTCATGTCCCTGTCTGATGTCAGTGTTCCGGCTTTGCTCTCCCTGTCTCGTTAGGTCTTATTCCTCCCAGCTGTGTTCTCCTTCTGTCTCTAATTCCTTGATGACTCCCTCTGTGTATTTAGCCCTGTGTTTTCCTGTGCTCACTGTCGCGTCGTCCCTCAAGCTGTGTGTTTCCTTGTGTGCCTCCCCGTCAAATGTAAGTTTATATTTCCCAGTTTAGTTTTGTGTGCTTTCTCCCTGCCAGCAATAAAGCTGAGTTTTGAGTTCATCCTTTGAGTTTGAGTGTCTGCACCTTGGGTCCTACTCCTGCCTGCCACACAGCGTTTCATGACATCTAGTCCCTGTCAGGACTCTTGCTGCAGCATTTTGGATTAGCTGAAGGCTTTTCAGGGAGTTTTTAGGACATCCTGATAATAATGAATTACAGTAGTCCAGCCTGGAAGTAATAAATGCATGAACTAGTTTTTCAGCGTCACTCTGAGACAGGATATTTCTAACTTTAGAGATGTTGCACAAATGGAAGAAAGCAGTCTTACATATTTGTTTAATATGTGAATTGAAGGACATGTCCTGGTCAAAAATGACTCCGTTAATCCAAAATACTGCAGCAAGACTACTCACAGGAACTAGGAAGAAAGAGCAGATTCCGCCTGCATTTCCCTCTCTTCATTGGCTCCCTGTTAAATCCAGAATTGAATTTGAAAACATCCACATCATATATAACACCTTGAATAACCAGGCCCCATCTTATCTTAAAGACCTCATAAGTAGGGCTGTCAATGTCGACACATTAACGTGTCATCATGATTAACGCGATTAAAAATTTTTAACGCATTTAACCCATCTGGAGCACGGACAACAAACTTTGGACAAACTGCCTGAAATGCGTTGACATTTCAGGGATTTTGAGTCATTCTGCGCTCTGGATGGGTTAATCGTGATGACAGACTAATCTGCGTTAACGCATTAAAATTGACAACCCTACTCATAACATTTGATCACCCCACTAGAGCACTTCACTCTCCGACTGACCTCAGTTTTTAGGCCCCTCTTCTTTGGAACCAGCTTCCAGTTTGGATTAGGAAGACAGACTTCTCTACTTTTAAGATTAGGCTTCAAACTTTTTTTGATAAAGCATATAGTTACGGCTGGATCAGGTGACCCTGCTTCAATAATGCTGCAAAAGATCTGGGCTGCTGGGGGATTCCCCTGATGGACTGGACTGAGCACTTCTTCTTCTCTCACCTTTCTCACTCACTATGTGTTAATAGACCTCTCTGCATTGAATCATACCTGTTATTAACCTCTGTCTCTCTTCCACAGCATGTCTTTATCCTGTCTTCCTTCTCTCACCCCAACCAGTCACAGCAGATGGCCCCGCCCCTCCCTGAGCCTGGTTCTGCCGGAGGTTTCTTCCTGTTAAAAGGGAGTTTTTCCTTCCCACTGTCGCCAAAGTGCTTGCTCATAGGGGGTCATATGATTGTTGGGTTTTTCTCTTTTTTCTTTGTCTTGTGGAAGCTGTTGTTGTGATTTGGTGCTTTATAAATAAAAATGAAATAAATTGATTATGGAACTTTTTATATATTTTTTCTTTTCTTGTTAAACTTTAGTGCCCATTAACAACAAATACATTAGAACTAACTAAAGTTTATAAAATGCTTATATTAAAACAGAAAATGTAGCATTTAGTTACCAAAGGCAGCGTAATGGTTTGTTCTTCTTTCTCTTGTCAAAGACATTAGCTCCATTCCTCTATGCGCTCTGAACTGGACAAGCTAAACGTCTGGTTGTAGGTAAATAGCTGGCTCAACTTAAATTTATCTGTTAATTCAATGTCAGTTATCTAGCATCAGAGATTTTAAGAACATGGTATTACTTACTGTATAACTACTAATTTTATAACTAATTCAGTTATAAAATGTTAGGCGACCAATAGAAAATGTGCTAATTCAACATTAATCAAGTTGACGTTTTTACAGTGTGGGTAATCCTGCTGCACAAAAAAAATACTTCCTCTATCCCGCTGTGGCTAAACGGTCAAAATGCCAGGTTCAGCATCCTGGAAAGTTTTCATTCCAGACTGCCCTTTCGATACTCAAACATGATTTTACTGTAAGAGAGGGAGCTTCCCCGATTCCTTCAGTCGTCAAACTTTGGTTCTATCGTTTGCTGCGCACGGATATTTTGGTTTCTGGTTTCTGAGTAGTTGGCTCATTGGCAAACAGACGATAGTCGAACGTCATTAAGGGGAGGACACGGCACACTGCTGAATATAAAGATGGCAAACTATTCAACGACAACGCATCGACATCAACGACACACTGCCGTTACAAAGGACAAAGATGGGCGGTACGTACATTTTACATTTCATACAGGTTGTAAGTAAACCAGCAGAGCATTTCTGTTCTTTCTTATTATGTTTTCATGTGTTATTAACAGCGGTGCTAACAACATAAACGTCTCATCTGTAACAGAGAAAAGCTACACTTACACAGTATAACACTCCCTGTGTTTAGTCTACGAGCTCGCTGGTTTTTAAAATAGTTTCTAGTCATCAGACGTCTCATTCATTACCTCAAAGGTCACTCGGCTGTTTAATCGTCTTCATTTGTTGCTTCTTTCCTTTAATTTAATATTTGTAATAATGTCTTGATTACTTGTGTAAGTGTGTAACATGTAGAGATTTGTCTTTTTTTCTAAATTGAATCCTGAACAGTTCTCAGTTAATCTGACGACATGAAATAATAGAAAGGTTGTTATTTGCAGTCAGTGCTGAGTGAGGCTCACATGATCACTCCTGGCACCCTAAAATCAGCCACTCGATAACTTTATCATCTATAAAATAGTAATGTTATTACATTTAATATCATTTTGACTAAATTGATTTTTTAAATAATTGTGGCAAAGTTCTGCTGAGCAGCATGACAGGAAGGCTTCAGGTGGTGACTGCTCCAGATTTGTATTTTTAGCCATTTAAGTCAGAAAATGTAGAACTGCTGGATCTGTTGAAATATACAGTGTGTACCATAATATAATTAATAATTGAAGATACACATTTGGGGTTTTAACATATTTAACAATTCTCTTTATAGGGTCCCAGGGGAGTAAACCAGAAGGTAGGACAAAAGTCTTATAAAGGTCCTATAAGTGACATTAGCATAAAAAGCAGCTTTCTAGGCTAAATCTTCGATGCATTAATATACCTGCTTTTAATTAAACACTTGCCCTTCACCAGACCGACGATTACTGCAATACATAATGAAACAGCAAAGTTACTTTATGAAGTAAAATTTCTGAAAATGAAAACATTCAACTGTACAAATGGTCAACAGACATGCTGCTATCATATTTATCTGAAGTGTTTCTGAACTTTGAATTTTACATATATAGAGATCAGTGAGACACCATAAAACTAAGATGGGAAAGTGTGGGAGTAAAATGGGACTCACTGTGGTTTAAATGAAAACTAATGAGTCTATAATGCTGATAATTAAGATAATAAAAACAGCTGCTAATTAATTTCTTTGTAATGCAAAGTCAGTAAAACAACTGCAAGCTGGGAACAGTTGAAGCGTCATTCAAACATCAGCTGTTGTTCAGACTGAGTGCTGCAGCGCTGATATGTAATTGTAATTATAATGAAGCATGTAATCTAAATTCTCCAACAGCGCCAGAGGAGCTCAGGATCATGCTCATTGGAAAGACTGGAGCTGGGAAAACTTCAATCATGAACACGTTCCTGGGAAAAGCTGCTGTGACGAAGAACTCGTTTGCCTCAGATGAAGCGCCGTGCACAACCGAGACGGCGCCGTTTGGAAACCAAAGACTGGTTTTAGCTGATACTCTCGGCCTGTGCCACACCAGCAAATCTAAGGAGGAGGTGCTGAGTAAGCTCATTGCATCCACCTTTCAGTTTGATTCTGAGCAGGGGCCTCACGTGTTCCTGTACGTGCACAGATGGGAGGACGGTTTTACGACACATGATGTGGAACGAGTGAAAGTCCTGAGGAGGATCTTTGGTAAAGAGGCCATGCGTTATTTCTTCCTCCTGATCACACATATCGATGGAGATCTGTCTGGTGGGCAGAAAAACCAGATAAGGAAGTTTATTAAGAAAGTGGGATTTAAAACACAGAAATACTGTGTTATTAACAACAGAGGTAATGAAAACCGAAAAACAAAAGAACAAAAGGAGCTGGTGAAGGAAATCAATGAAATGGTAGAAAATAACAAGCTAAGGAACTACACCAAGGAAATGTTTGAACATGCACAGGAAGTCTTAAGGAACCAAATCCAAAAGTCAAAAACTCAGAGGCAGATGGGTGCTGGAGACCAACATGTGGCCACTGTCGCTAAAGCCCTGTTGTCTCCTGTGCTGCCCGCGGACTTTGTTACCGTAGTCCTACAAGCAAATGTCTGGCTGGCAACAAAGTTTGACAACTGTCTCACGTAATAACAAAAAGCAGGGAAGTCGAGACCTTAAGCCTTCAGACTGTAGCAACAAACCCATTAGAAACGATCCACATTTATTGTGCTGTAATAAAACAGCAGCTGATCCAGAGTACTATAAAAGAGTGAAATATTCAACTATTTTTACTGCACTTTATTAATCTGATACCTTCAGCTTCTCTGCAGACCGCAATCAATAGTACAACCAATGCATCACCATGCTTTAGAGGAAAGACATTTCCACGCTTGCTCCGTCTGTGCCAACTCCACCTTTATCATTTTTCTGTAAACACTTATGTAATTTTTTTTTAAAAGTGATCTTTGTGTTTGGTAATGCCACATTCTTCTCCTCGTGTGTTCTTTCTGATTCAGTAAAGTTAAAATGCTAATGTATCAATCAGTGTGTGAAATTAATCAGACATTAACAGCAAAATCAGCAAATAAAAGATGATTCAAACAAAACGGTTGATTTTCTGACATGACTCAGCTGTGATGTGACGGGAAGATTTTAACAAAACAAAAAACAAATTTACAAAACTTGGAAAGAAGAAAATATCAAATGCAGCAATAAAAATAATAAAAATAAAACTGTACAACAAAAGATTATTCTGATTTCTTTATAGGCCTCCATTTGCAAGAGCTAACAAGAGTACTTTGACAAATTGGCAAAAAAAAAACAGAGACTCAAAAAAGAAGCCCAACAGCATTATAAGACTCACCACAGGACTAAAGAATGAAAACAAAGAAAAACTACAACAACAAAAAATGATCCTGATAATACACAACAAGTTGCTGCTGTCATTATTATTACTGGTTGTTACTGATGAGATCATTGTTAATGATTATAAGGGTGATTGGTTTTACTATTGTATAATTTTACAAATTATTATTATTTTTATTATTATCATTATTATCATTATTATTATCTTTTAATGCTATAATACTATTTGATCCTGTGAAAACTAAGGCCTCAAATCCGAAGTACCTGACTCCGTGGTATAATTCTCAAACACGTAGCCTAAAGCAGATAACTCGTAAGCTGGAGAGGAAATGGCGTGTCACAAATTTAGAGGATCATCATTTAGCCTGGAGAAATAGTTTGCTGCTTTATAAGAAAGCCCTCCATAAAAGCCAGAACATCTTACTATTCGTCACTGATTGAAGAAAATAAGAACAACCCCAGGTTTCTCTTCAGCACTGTAGCCAGGCTGACAAAAAGTCAGAGCTCTACTGAGCCAACAATCCCTTTAACGTTAACTAGTAATGACTTCATGAACTTCTTCACAAATAAAATTTCAATCGTTAGAGAAAAAATTACTCAAAATCATCCCACAGATGTAATATTATCTACAGCTACTTTTAGTACCATCGATGTTAAGTTAGATTCTTTTTCTCCAATTGATCTTTCTGAGTTAACTTCAATAATTACTTCCTCCAAACCATCAACGTGTCTTTTAGACCCCATTCCTACAAAACTGCTCAAACAAGTCCTGCCATTAATTAATGCTTCGATTTTCTTAAATAGAGTATGAACTACTGCTTTTATATTTTTATTATTATTATTTGTTTTCCATTAAAATGATATACCACCCATTAAAAAAATTCAAAATAGAGTTTTAAACAGTTGTAACTGAATATATACTTATAACAATCTACTGTTCATTTTTGATTATATTAACTACAAAAAAAGTTTAGCTAGCTAAACAACAACTTTAGCTGAGTATAAGCTAACCTTATACCAGCTAATGTTAGGCTCCAGTATGCTAAATACTAATCTCTCCTTCTAAGAAACAGTTTATTTATTCTCAAATTGTATTAGCAATTATTTGCGTTAGAGTCCAACAACATTAGATCCACTTCAAAGAATTTTTCACCAACGCTTGTAACAGCAGCTAATAGCAGTTAACAGAGGCTAACAGCAGCCAACAGAGTGTAACAGCAGCTAACAGGAGCTAACAGAGGCTAACAGCAGCCAACAGAGTGTAACAGCAGCTAACAGCAGCTAACAGAGTGTAACAGCAGCTAGCAGCAGTTAACAGAGGGTAACAGCAGCTACTAGTGGCGAAAACAGCAGCTTTTAAGAACAGAAAAGTTAACTATAGCCTCAAAAACTCACCGCAATAGTGAGCTTGTCTTATATCCTTTCACGCAAGCTGTGTCCCAAAACGTCGGCTGCATCCTCCGGAGGCCGCATTTGAAGGCCGATTACGTCACAGCCAGGCGACGAAGGCTGTCCCAATTCGTCGACTCCTTCAAATGCGGCCTTCATTTCCCTGAATTTGAAGGATGGGTCGGGTGTGTCCTTCGTGGCCCACCATATCCCAGAATTCATAGCGCGGCCCAGCCAAATTTCAGCTGCCAACAATGGCGGCCGCTACTAAGTTTTAAAATTAGTCTTATTAATCTTTCTGGGTCACAAAATAAAATTTTAACATATTTTCAGGAGAGAAAGTAGCTGTGTAAATTACAAATATCTGCTTGGTTTATCAAGACATCGCATATTTGCAAAAGTGCGCCGACGTTTTCAAAGACGTCTGTTACCCACCCGCTCGATAGCAAGCCGGGGGGGTGTTCAATGGTCACTCCAGCCGGCGAGAGCAGCGGACTCCCGGCTTCATCGTTTTCAGACCTCCGCTCTTTCGCTACTCAGGTTAAACATGATATATAAGTCACTCGGATAACTTAAAAATGTAATTGTTTGCCTTTTTTCGGTCTTTTATTTGTTCCGGAGTAAATCGGTTTGGCTGAGATCAAAGTTATTAGATTATTAGATTAAATAAAACTTTATTAATCCATCGGGTGGGTTCCTCCGGGATTTTCACACAGCTGAATAAACGTCAAACGTCAAACTGATTAAACAGAAGTGTGAGACGGTGGAGAATTTTCGCCAGTGTCCTGTTATATTTTATATAGCAAGGAGCAGACGGCCGAGTTTATTAAACTCCACCGACACAGCGGTGACGCAAATCTGAAGGCTCGACCGTCCCATTTCACAGCCTCGCACTTCCAGCCTTCTCGGTCTTCGAAGGACCCGGCCCACGTAGACCGCGGAGGCCGGGTCCTCCGAAGGATGCAGCCGACGTTTTGGGACACAGCTAAAGTGTTACAGCCTATTCCTCAGTAAATGAAGGCAGATGCTGCACAACCAGCACCAACAGCAGAGTGACAGCATTCCACAAACAGGGAAAAACTCGGGGTTTGGTCCAAACAGTAGTAGAAACAAGCCAGCTGGCCTTGGCCTTCATGGGGTACAAACCAGATTTATCATTTCTGATCTATCTTGGCTGACTAAAACATGTTTGTCCTATAGCCTCCACCCAGCTAGGATTATGCACCTAAGCTGGTTGGAGTAAGAAAACAGTTTACTGCAATCTGCAGTCTACTGACATCAGACTGTGAGATTCTACACAATGTAACTGCTGGTAACTTTTACATGATTTTACTCTAACTGGAAACTAGGAGCAGACTCAGACATCAAGATACAAGAAAGAAACACATTTATTTACAAAGTGAAGCAATGAGTAAGAAGTGAGCGAGCCTGGGAAGGTGACTCTGCCAAAGAGAAAGGAAGGACCATCCAGCTCGCCCCAGAACCCAGCATGTTTTTAGGGTTGTCTTATTTTATATGAATGAACAAAGTGTTCTTCTACATTCACATTTGTCCAGGTTTAATAAGGTGTTGTCTGTCCTTTCTATAGATGTGTTGCTTTTGACAGCAGGTTAGCTGTTTCTGTTTCCAGCTGTAAATTTGTCTTACAGATATGAAAATGCAAACATAACTGTCAAAAAAGACAAAATCATTTTTCATGATGTGAAACTTTTGTTTTAAATTTGCCACTGTTAGGGTTTAAATGAAACTGTGAACAGATGTGTTACTGTGACGTCTTCATGGAGTGATGTAACTGTGGGTGAAAAGGCAGACCTGTGGAAATGCACTCTGCATGATGCACTCTTTTTCAGCCTTCTGATTGGTTGCTTTGTGCCACACTTCCTGCCCTAGAACAGCTGAAGTGCTTTATGTGAGGAAACAAGCAGCGGACGGTGAAATAGAGGTGAGATGGAAATTTAAGCAGCCAGATGAAGACATGGGCAGCACTGAGCCTTCAGAGAGCTCGGTGATGATCAATGAAGATCCAGAGAATGAAGGTGAGGTTGTCCTGCAGGGATACTCAAGCTGCTGTTTGGCTCAGTTTAGTGTCTGATTAGCTCCAGTCTGCATTTATATCCGAGTGCAGTCAGTGAGAGTTTAGTTTGAAGAATTACTGCTGATTAACCAATTAATAAAATTATTGGGGTTTATAATTCACAGCTCACAAAGAGGAAAATCATATTTTCATGTGGATTTTTAACATTTAATTTGTAATCACCTTTTATTTCACAGTAAATAATGGACAGTAAAACATGCTGCATGACAGACGTTCAGTCCTTTGAGTCAAATCCTTTAAACAACTTCAGTCGTGTCTGTAACTTCAATTTGTTTTTTTCATTTTAATCTTTAAATGCTAACTTGTTAGCATAGTTGGGTTTTGCATGAAGGAAAAAAGATTACAGGCTCTATTAGTGATGGTGTTTGTTATGTTAAGTTTCCAAAACCTTTATTAGAAAATAAATCAAATGTATGCAGAGGCAGTATTTACAGTGTTGACCCTTCTTCATGCTGAATATCAGCGCCTGGGCCCAAATCCTGATTGGTGGAGATCCATTCCTGCCTATCAGAGCTCAAAGCTGGACACCATTTGTGGGGGTTTTAATGACTGACCTGACAAAATAAGCCCAAACTCTTCCAACCATCTAGGAGTCGTTTGGTGACAGTCTGTGCATTTTCCAGTATGTGGAGCACCGTGCCACAGGGCAAAGGTGAGAGCTAGCAGACTTGGAGGTCATCAAATTAATATGTTTTGGATTCATAGCTGGAAAACTCCCCAGAGCTTCATCTGACTGAGAATCTGTGGTGAGTCCTTAAAAAGCCCACAAACTGTGATCATGTTGGAGCTCTGAGGAGGTACAAACAGCTCTCGACCAATCCGGAGCTGACCCAGAAGCTGCATGGAGAAGCTTCAACACTGAATCCAGACTCTTTGCACACATTTGATTGATCTGCCGAGAAAAGTCTTTGAAACTAAAATGTTTTCGATTGTTTTCACTTCATCGTGAATGAATGAATTTAGATGCATTTTTATTTTTATATCTAATTATTAAGTTTCCATGTGTAAAATATTACATGCATATCGATGTCAGTGCAGCACGTGGCCTATGAAGGTCATTCGAAATGTCTGTTTGAGAAAACTGCTCATGAATTTGTGGTCAGTGGATGCACTTTGGGGTAAAGTGATTCCACAGTTTGACACAAGAGTGGGACTTTTCTCACATGCAAACATTTTTGTAACAGATGAGCAGGAGCTTCCAGAGCTGAGGATCGTCCTGTTCGGGAGGACGACGGTTGGGAAAAGTACGCTAGGAGGCATCATCCTGGGGGACAGTGCTGCATTCACGTCGAGCGATCCTCATGGAGAGCGCACAAAGACCTGCCACGTGGAAAGAAAGACAGACTCTGACAGTCACAGCGTGGTTGTTGTGGACACTCCGGGTCTGTTTAAAATGGGATCAAGTGAAGAGGACGTGGTGAAAGAGATCAAGTGGGCCACTGAAAACGTTGAACCTGGTCCTCATGTGTTCCTGTTGGTGGAAAGGCTCAAAATCATCACATCTGAAGAGTTAAAAGCACTGCAGGTTTTTGAACACACTTTTGGCAAACGTGCAGTGGCCTACGTTACTGTGGTGTTCACCTATAAAAAAGATCCGCGAGAGAACGAAGCTGACATAAAAGAGTACATGAAAAAGAATGAGCACCTCCGGGAACTGATTGAACGGTGCCAGTGGAGGTATTTTATTTTTAACATTGCTGACAGGAGCCCTGTTCAAGTCACCAAGCTGCTGGAGAAGATAACTCAGGAGAGACAAGATTACTCGGACTTCTTCTACACGCCTCAGATGCTCCAGGCGGCTGAAAAAGCTGCGAACGAGGAGCGACGCGAAGACGACCGCAGGAGGAAAGCATCAGAAAACAGGCTGGCTATTCTTGAGAAGAGCGGATTGATGGGAATATTTCTCGGGAGCGTCGTTGGGTATTTTAGCTGTGGTGGTGAGCTGACGCCTACATCAGGAGCTCTACTGGGAGCTTTACTGGGTATGATACTGATAATGGGAATGACATTTTCAGGGATCTGTGTATTCGAGAAATACCATAAAAAGTGACTTTTCACTCATCTGCAGGGAATCCTGAGTTTGAAACTTTCTAATGTTAATTATAGCATCAGCACAGTGTGACACACTGACACAGCATCTGTGAGACAGGGCTGATGCTGCTCTATCTATAGCCCTGTAAAGACATGGGCGCAGGCCCAAACGGAAATATAAAAATCATCCACTGACAAGACACTGCCCCCTGTTGGTAAAACAAGCCACAACATACTGCATGACCAAAAGCAGAAGAACGCAGCAGATAAAACCCTAGAAATTACACCTCAAACATGTCGACACATGTTAATCTGTTAAACTACAGAACAAGTCAGACCTCTGAACAGCAGTAAACGGGTCAGGACAAAGCTGCTGAAAGAAACAGGAGTAGATTCAACGTGCATAGTTATACAAGCACAACATGCAGTGAACTGTGACCTGATGCGCTCCTCGACTGTGCAAAAACAGAGAACATTATATACACTAAGTAAATACATGCAAAGAGAACATTATATACTGATGCCTGATTACAGAAGCTGGAACAGTTTATTGCTGGGATGGGATGGGTCCTTCCATATCTGAGCGGCTCTGGTTCAGCATCTTCTGTTTTAAATGTCGTGTAGGGAAAGCATTCTGCCGTACGGAGCAGTCTATGAAGAGCTTTTTTATCCTTGACACAAACCAGGATGTGATGGTCTGTGTGAGGATGCTCTCCACAGCGCCTGTATAGAAAGTCCTGAGGATCTCTGGAGAGACCCTGAACTTCCTCAGTTGTCGTAGGTGGTACAGGCGCTGCCTGGCCTTTCTGGACTGGACCTGAATGTGGGCAGACCATGTCAGGTCTGAGGAGATGTGGACACTGAGAAACTTGAAGGATTAAAACAATGATCGGCACACAAACTGGTCACATGCTGCCTCCTTGTGTTAACAATTTTCATTACACGTTGTAATTACAAACGTGCCTCTGACCAAGTCTGTCCATCCATCCATTCTCTTCTGCTTATCCAACTGAGGGTCGCAGGGGGCTGGAGCCTGTGCCAGCGGTCTGAGGGACATTTACCCTAACCCTGCTGACTGTGTGTCGCTGGACTGTGGGATGAAGAATGAGTCTAGAAAACCAAAAAGGGAATAAATGGCGGTTGTAGGTTTTACTTTTGATTTTGACGTTTCATTTAAAGTCTTCCAACTCAGCTTCCAGCTGTTTCAGGAAGCATTTATACAACAGACCAAGCAGCCTGCTGTGGATTTTACAGTGAAACATGAACCAGTTTCTGCTGGAGCCTCGGTGTAGCTGGAAGAATAGAAGATGTTTGAATACACGGGCACTTACATTACAGGGAAACAAACAAAGCATTTTCACTCATGAAGGGACACTGAGGCAAAACCACAGAAGAAGTTTTAACAATAACTGAGACAAAGTGGACGTGTGATCGTGTGAAAACCTGATCCACGTTGACCAAGACCAGACCCTGGACAGCTGAGCTGTGTCGTGGTGTCTCTGAAAGAAAGCGTGTGGAGAACGAGCCGCAGTGTGTTGGTGTGGTATGCATCGATGCGCTGTGTGGCTACATCTACGGTGAAGTTACCACAAGATCTGACACAGAAATATCATCACGTGTGAGAGCTCTTCATGTGTGCAATAACTTCAAATGTAATTTTCTTGCTCTCAGTCGTCTCATCGTAGTCTAAGGAGCTTGGAGAGAAAAGCGTCTGGACTTCTTTAAGGTTTAAATGGTGAAGAGTCCCAGATTTAAGCCCTAAAATTATATCTTCACCTTAAATTGTATCCTTATCTTATTTAGACCCCTGCTAGCTTTCATTTTTTTTCTACATATACATAATATTTTTAATTTCATTTGTGTTGTTGTTTTGTGTCACTGGGACCCAAATACTTGTTCCTGTTCTTGCTACCTCATGTGTTGGAACAGCAGGTGTGGAGGACGTTCAGTCTTCACTTTGCAGGTGAAACAAAACTGAAAAAAGCCCAAAGATCCAAGTTACCCAAAGAAGACAGGAAGTATAAAACCTCGAACACAGAGAACTGACAGCATGATGCACACAAATCAGGACTATGAAACCAGGTGTAGGAGCCATTTTTTTGTGATGTTACCTTATGTGTGCCACTTTTTGTGTATGGTGTGTTTATGGGACTGTATTTAAGGTAGACACATGTCGTTACTGTCAGGTGTTGTTGGTCGGAAGGAGCAAACGGTTTGTGATTTACATGATGTTGGATACTAAGAAAACTGTTGAACAACAAATACAGCCGATGGAATGTAATAAAGATGTTAAACGGACAGAATAAGTATGGCTGGAGTTCTGTGTCAAGTTTCATCCATAACAGTGGCAGCACGTCACCCCGACCATCGAACACCTCAGTGGCTTCAAGCGTCGGCTGAGCCTCTACACCAGGAATATGAACAGACAGAAACTGGGACAACAAAACGAATGAACTCACAACACAAAACACTATAAAAAGTAATAAAATCAAAGACATGAAAAACAAACAGCATAATAACGACTAACAAACAGAACTAGAAAGACCAAAAACTCAAAGTGCAGGCTCCAAAACCCAGGAAGAGCTGCCTGGATATGTGCAGAAAGATTCAACCTCAGAACCAAAAGTACAAATCAAAGTACAGGTACGTGTACTCAGAGTCAGCTCAGCATGTGCAGGGTATCGCTTTCTGTTGTCTGGATTCACTTGTCCTAACTGGAGATCAGGATAACCTGTTATCAGATGGTAAAGTTTCATTCTCAGACCAGTCGCACTGATTACTGTGCCGTCAGCAGAGCAGCTGATTGTACACAGAAAGAATAAACTATAACATCAGAAAAACATGATGTCGTCACACAGTTTGGTCATAAAAACTGGAGAAGACCGGCTGTGTTAATAAAGTTTAGCCTGTTTGAAACCTGGAAGGAGAGCCGAGGAGGAGATTATGGCGAAATCGTGCTTCATAGCTCAGACCTGTGACCTTCAAACAGCACTCTGACATCACATGGCCTGCAGTAACAAACACATGCAATGATGTGTGCATTTACAGTAATGCAGCAACACTAACGGCTCCAAACAGACGGAGACTCTGGAGGCAGGACGACCTGAACTCAAAGCCAAAAGATAACAAACTGACCCAGGAACCATTATATACATTTCACTCAGCACCAGTCCAGACCAGCTTCACCAGTAACAGCAACGTGTGCAAATGAAAGACAACAGCAGGTGAAACTCTTTCACACACACAGGTTACGAAGAAGCCTTAGTTTCTTTCAAATTATATGCAAACAATTGTAGAAATCATCATATAAACAACTGTGTGATTAAATTCTCTGATGATGAAGCAGTTTTTTAACAAAAGATTCAGATGTTGCTACAAATCAGCAACATCTGAATCTGTTGTCTAGTTTCATATCCCTCGCCTGAAGCAGCAACTGTCTGTGAGAGCTGCTGTTACACTCGCTCATTCCTGCACGCCTTCCTCTAAGTCTGCACAAACACCTTTTCTATTATTTTGAGTGCTCAGTATGCAATCAACTATTAAAGTGATCTAAAATCAGTACAGTCCATCTGCCACTTGCCAGCACAGCTTTTGTAAACCAAACTTTTCCAGCTCTCGCACATTACAAGGAAGCTTCAGCATCAAAACTAGCCAGCTGAGGTGGTTTGGGCGTCTGACTGAGATGCCTCCTCGGCACCTCTGGAGTGGGGTGTTCCAAGTATGTCCCAGTGGAAGGCCTCCCCGGGGCAGACCCAGGACACTCTGGACAGATTAGTGTTGCCCCGGATAAGCCTGAGGAGCTGGCTGGGGAGAGGGAGGTCTGGCCCCGGATAAGCGGGGGAAAAATGGATGGGTGGAGTTTTCTAACCTTATGTATATATATCCTTGAATAGTTTAAGTAATGTAAAGCTACTCTGGTGGCCTTATTGATGTAAAACTGAGATCACTGTCCAAAATGATACCAAAGTTCCGACTCGCTCACTGAGTTTCATAGAAAAGGATGATAAATATGAACAAATCTGTCTCTGACATTTTGGAACAACAAAAATGTTTCCATGTTGTCTCTGCTCGAAAAAGAGACATCAAGTAGTTCATCTCATCAATGCAGCTCCGGAGTTTATGGACAGATTTTATCAGAGGAAAATGACAAGTATGACGTGCAGTATTCCCACGCAACATCGCGCTTCACCTTTGGCAGACTCACCACAGATTTATCAGTAAATTTATATTGTGTGAAATCTATTATTATGCTGCCTATGGTTATTTGAATGTTGTTAGAAATTAATTCTTTTTGTGGTAAAATAAGCATTTTCTAGTCTAAAACATTAATAACAATATAAATACCATGTTATAGCTGAACAGCACATCACTGATCCAGTCTATGGACCAAGGTATTATTCTTTATTCACACATTTAAGAGGCATGACAGATGCCATCAATCATTTTGATCATCACGTCGATAGTTTCGAACGCAGCGGTGAGATCAACAAGAACTAAAACTGAAACTGTCTGTGAGTCACTGCTGATCCTCAGAGCTCTTTCTGTGCTGTGATTGGTTCTGAGCACTGATTGGTTCTTATCGTAAAGGCTGTGAGTTAAAAAATATTTATTCAGTTGTTTATAAACATTTTTTCAAATACGTTGATGAGGGATGAAAGAACAAAGGTCTATAATTATTAATTATCAGTGGGGTTCAGTTGTTTTACTGAGTGGTAGCAGCAGCACATTTAAGAGAAACATGGAAAGTTCTAGACACACACACACACACACACACACACACACACACACACACACACCTCCGAACCCGACCCTAGAACCAGGTTGAGGTGCTTCCATAACAGCACTCTGAGCTGTATTCCCCTCAGTGAACGATACAGGTCAGCCCATCCAATCACCCAGAGGAGGACACCTGAGAGCGTTCTCCTGTGGAGAGCTCCTGGAGCTCAGAGACTATCAGGACACAAAGAGAAGAAGACGTCTGTCTTTCAGCAGGTTATCAACAACCTACTTCTGTTTTATTACATGCACGAGTTTATACAAAGGCAACAAATGAAACAAGTCCAACATGCACAGGAGAATGACCTTTGACCTCTGATCTCGGTCCATCTATGAGACGGACACAGACATATTCCTCTGCTAACACAGGGAGACGTCTGCAGACACGTCCCACTGTCTGTCTGCACGTTCACATGTGTTTGCTGCTCAAAGGCACAAAGTCAGGACTTCCTGTACAACAAGTTCAGGCACAAAATCCACAGCAGAGCTGGTACTTAATACAACACACAATAACAATAAAAGTCAGACATCATTTAGACTGTTTAGCAAACTCCTCAGCACGAGCCTGTGGGTTCACATCAGGACAGATGTGACTGTGATTATATGTGCTCATGCTCCGGACTACAAAACATGCTGTAACATATACTGATACAAGAGTACAAATACTGGATTACATGTGTATGTGAGTAGAAATGCTGTCATACATACATTAGAATATAGGTAATGCATTATGTTTATATATATGTTTACAACACCAAACTTTTTTACAGCATGTGAAACCGTCTGCTCTGAAGTTGAAGCACACCGTTCTCCAGCCACCTGATCTAGTTCATCCAGAGATCTAAACTCCGTGTTCTGGGTCTGCTCTGGAAATTGCCCAGAACACCTCACCCAGTCTTCCTCCTGTGTTCTGTATGTAGGTTTGATTAATGAAATCCCAGAGAAGTTGAGGTGTGCCATCTCCCTGTGGTTGAAGTACACCTTTGGGGTCTCCATCTTAAAAATGTGGAACCACCACCCCAGTCTGCCAGCCCAGAGATAAGATAAGATAAGATAACCTTTATTAGTCCCACACGTGGGAAATTTGTTTTGTCACAGCAGGAAGTGGACAGTGCAAAAGTTATGAAGCAAAAATTAGAATAAAATAAAATAAGAATAAATACAGTACACAACTGTACAGAATAGAATAAAATAAAATACTATATACAGTAGAATAAAATAGAATAAAATATACAATGAGATAAAAAATAGAATACAAATGCTATATACAACTGAGTAAAAATACAACGATGCCAGGAAGATTATTGCACATGTGTGTGTTTGATCAGTTAAAGTCTTTGTTGTGGAGTCTGACAGCAGTGGGGAGGAAAGACCTGCGAAATCTCTCCGTCCCGCACCGTGGGTGCCGCAGTCTCCCCCCCCCCAACACACACACACACACACACACACACAGATCAACCAAGAGTCCTATAACATCCAGAGCCTTTAGGAACTGAGTCTTGGTCACCTCAGCGGAGATGTTTGACTACCTCAGTGACCAGCGAGGGGCGAGTTATCCCCCTTATCCCCAGACTGCTTCCTCTACGGAAGACGTGTCAGTGGGATTAAGGAGGTCCTCAAAGCATTCCTTCAACTGCTCGACTTTACCCTCAGTTGAGGTTAACACCATCCCATCCCGCTATACACTGTGTGAGCAGAGCACTGCTTTCCCCTTTTTAGTCGACTGACGGTTTGCTATAAATGCTTTAAGACACGCAAAGAAAGTCGAAAGTCTTGTTCTGTGGCCTAACTGAAATCTTCCAACATCCAGTTTTTGGTTCAGCCACCGACCGAGCTTTGTTCTGCTTGGTCTGCCAGTACGTACAGCTGCCTCGGAAGTGGAAAGGAATTCCCAAGTCCCCAAGCCCAACAGGATCCTTCAGCTTGATGGCTCCCTTCACCTCCGGTGCACACCATCTGGTTTGGGGATTAACACTACAATAGGCACCAACCACCTTGTGGCTGCCTCAACAAAGGAGGTGTGAAGCATGGTCCTCTCAGACTCTGCTCCCAGCCTCCCTCAGTCTGCCGTCAAAGTTCTGCCAGAGTTGGGAACAGAAACAGTCCTGTAAAAGGGCTTTGGTTCACATCCAGCTCTATTTTAACTGCTTCAGACTCCCAAAAGGAAAGACTGAAAGCCAAAATTTGAGAAATATTATTTGCAATGTGACATCTTGTTGCTTCTTTATTGACGTGTGTCTCAAGCAAACCCAGGCTGAACCCTGAACCCTCTCCTTTATTTACACTGAAGCAACTACAAAATATTTTGTTGTTAATGCTGCAAATCGCTGGTTCTGTCTTATAAACTATTCCTGGAATATAAAATTTAACTGCGTTTAGCTCGTTTTGAAAAGCTCAGCCAATCAGCAGCCGACTGAACAAATACCTTTTGAATAAAAAACTTTACTCAAAAATAAAGTAAAATACCTAAACATACAACCACCATGATTTCCCCTTTATGGTTTTCTACACTAGATTTGGTCTGATCAGCGTAAGCAACAACATCACTGACGCTGTTTGAAATTTATTTGCAGCACGTCTGAATTTTAATTTTAGCAAGTACGCCTAAAAACGCTATTCCCACGAACAGCATCATACCAACTACAGCGCCAACCCCAGCTCCTGTTGTAGGCGTCAGCTCACCACCACAAATAAAATACCCTACTGCACAGCCGACAGCCATTCCCATCAAACCACACCTGTCATAAAAAGAGCGCCACTCTTCTTCTGGTTTTGGTTTTGTTTTCTTTCGTATTTTCAGAGCTTCTTCGGCCTCCTGGAGCATCTTAGACGTGTAGCAATGTGGAGTACAGTTCTTTACATGTGTTATCTTCTTCAACAGCTCGGCGAGTTGAGACTCTTGTTGTTCGATGTCTTTAATGTTAAAAACAAAGTATCTTTGCTGGAACTGATCGGTTAATCTTGTGAGGGATTTCAGTGTTTCCTCCATGATTTTCTTCTTTTTAGTGGTGAACACCACCATAGTGTAGTCCACTGCCTGTTTACCAAACGTGTCCTGAAAAACCTTCAGTGCGTCTAATTTCTCTTGTGAGATCTCTTTAAACCTCTCCACATACAGGAAGACATGAGGACCAGGTTCAGCATGTTTGATGGACCGCTTGATCTCTTCCACCACTTCCTCTCGATCATCACCTACTTTAAACAGACCTGGAGTGTCAACAACAACCACTTCTTGACCCGTGATGGTCTTTCTTTCCTTATGGCACTTCTTTGAGTCCTTATTAGAAGTGAATATTTCTCTGTTGCCCAGGATGATGCCTCCTAGAGTACTTTTACCCTGTCCACTCTGTCCATACAGGACGATCCTCAGCTCACCTGTTGGAAGAATGTCAGTGAGAATTTTTTCAGTCATGATCACTCACTTCAAATACAGTTATTATTTCAAATTCATGAATCTATCAGTCTCAAACCTGATGTCAAGGTCAAGGTCAAATTTATTTATATAGCACATTTCAAACAGCCGATGCTGCACAAAGTGCTTAACAATATAAAAATGGCATTAAAAAGCAACAATGTAATACAATAATGATAATAAAAAACAATAATAGGACAATAAAAGAATTAAAACAATAACTAAAACTAATTCAAATAAGACCAAAATGCTTGGATCATAGTGTGTTGAAAGCCAGGGCATAAAAATGTGTCTTTAGTAATGATTTAAATTGCTCAAGTGTTTGTGCAGATCTAATATTTAAGGGGAGACTATTCCAGAGTCTGGGACCTGCCACAGAGAAGGATCTATCACCACGGGATTTGAGATAAGTCCATGGGATGGACAGCATTAATTTTGAGCTAGACCTCATGGTTTTTCTTGGAGCATAGGCAGAGAGGAGCTCAGACAGGTAAGGAGGGGCTTGGGCATTAAGTGACTTAAAAACAAAAAGTAAAACTTTAAATTGGATCCTGTAGGAGACAGGAAGCCAGTGTAAAGAAGCTAAAACTGGAGTTATATGCTCTCTCCGTTTGGTACCAGTTAGCAGGCGAGCAGCTGCATTTCGAACCATCTGAAGACGATGGATGGTGGCCTGATCTAGACCATAATACAATGAATTGCAGTAGTCTAATCTGCAAGTAAGAAAAAGGTGAATAACACGCTCAAAGACGTTAGCCGGGAGGTATGGCTTTACCTTAGCTACCTGTCTTAGCTGAAAAAAGCAGGACTGAACTACTGCACTCACCTGCTTATTCAATTTAAAAGAACCATCAATGTAGACACCGAGGTTTTTTACATGTGTTTTACAATACAAGGAAAGGGCGCCCAGAGTGCTGTCGATATGATTAAAGTTGCCAAAAATGACAACCTCAGTTTTATTTTCATTTAGCTTTAAAAAATTTAATGACAACCACTGTTTGACATCATCAAGACAGCGTAATAAGAGCTGGGGATGGTCTGACCCTGCTTTTAAAGGTAGATAAATCTGCAAATCATCAGCAAAACAATGAAATGAGATGCTGTACCACGAGAAGATGGAGCCCAATGGCAACAAATAGAGTGCGAACAGGGCAGGGCCCAAAATAGAGCCTTGAGGTACACTGTATTTAAGAGGGGCTATTTTGGAGTTGTGGGGGCCCATATTGACATGAAAAGACCTTTCTGACAAATAGGACCGAAACCACTGTAGGGCAGATCCCTTTAGGCCAGCATGAAATTCTAGCCGTGATAACAGGGTGTTGTGGTCGATCGTGTCAAAAGCTGCTGACAAGTCCAACAATAAAAGGGCAGCAGGGCTGCCAGAGTCCAGAGTTAAAAGAATATCGTTAAAAATCCTTAAAAGTGCCGTCTCAGTGCTACGTAGTGATTTAAAACCAGATTGAAATTTTTCAGAGATCATATTAAAATCAAGGTGGGCCTGCAACTGTAGGTAGACCACTTTCTCCAAGACATTAGATAGAAAGTGAAGCTTTGAGATTGGCCTGTAATTGGACAGAACAGTTGGGTCCAGGTTTTGTTTTTTAAGAAGAGGCTGAACTACAGCTTGTTTAAAGCATGATGGGACGCAGCCTGTAGCAAGGGACATATTAATTAATCTCAGGATAAAAGGCCCAACAGTATTAAAAGTGCTTTTAAGCAAGCTTGGAGGGAGACAATCAGAGGGGCAGTGTGATGATCTTAGGTTACTAACTACAAGTTAGTCAAGTCATTAATGGAGACGGGATCAAACTGCTCTAAGACAGCTGAGCACACAGGAGAAAGACTCGGATCTGAAGCAGCAGACAACGAGACAAGAGCCCTAATCGATAGAATCTTGTCATTAAAAAATGCTAAAAAATCATCGCACATGCTTGGTGAAGAAATGACTCCAGCATTATCACGTGAACTAAGAAAGCGATTAAGGACATTAAAAAGTACCTGAGGCCTGTGACTGTTTACTGACACTAAGTTTGAGACAAACTTTGTCTTTGCAGCTTTTACAGCTTCTTGGTAAGCAGAAAGACGAGTCCTTAAAATCTGTAGGGAAACGTGCAAGCTGTCCTTTTTCCATCTCCTTTCAGCGCGTCGATAGTCACGTCTGAGGGAGCGCGTATGTTCATTCAACCATGGCTCTGATAAATGTTTACCGCGCACTGAGCGGAGCAATAGAGTCCAAGATATCAGTGCAGGTAGAATGAAGAATGTCCGAAAGGTCCTCAACACTTTTACAGTTGGAGTTCATTATTCCAGAGTCCATAAAGGCAGCAGAAAAAGTGGCGCTGTTAGAGCATTAAGCGCTCGCTTTTTGCGCGCTGGAGCGTACGGCTTATCTACCGAGCAGCGCAGCGTTAGAGTGAACAACACAGGAAGATGATCAGAGATGCGCAACTCGGATATTTCCGTGATGCACACATCCAGCCCATGGGAGTGGATCACTTCTCATCTTTTGAACCCAAAATGTTTAATTGAAAAGCTGTTAAACCCTTTAAAGCACATATACTGCATTGGTCAGACAGGGATATTGTTTTACATTAAAAATGTTGCTTTTAAGTAATTTTTCTAAAAACTAAACACATGAAAAAAAATTCTCACTACTCAGGTTAAAGAAACCCCAGCAGCTGTCTATAGTATTGAGTGTCCACTAGAATAGAAATAAAAGCGTTGTAACATCTCACCTGCTTGTTTTTATTAAGGTATGTACACGTATGTACATGTACACTATTTTTATTAATAGAGGTTTCACTACTGAGGTTAAAAATGATATATAAGTCACTTAGATCACTTCTAAATGTTAATGTTTGGTTTATTTCAGTGTTTTATTTGTTCCTGAGTAAACCAGTTTGGCTGTGATTACAGTTAAGCTTCATAACATGTTACTCACAGTTAAATTAGGAGGGGACGGCAGTAAAAACTCCGGACCTGTGACATCATCACGTACGCAGGTGTTCCAATTGTACATATCGCGAGTCCGTGCTCGCGTTCTCGGCGAGTACGTACTCACCGAGAACGCGAGTACGTACTCGCGTACTTGAGAATTGATAAACGGCCATAGTCATGCTGTGAGAGAACGCAGCACGTAATGGCAATAGATAAATATTTGAAAAGAAAAAGTCAGTCTGACCTGGATGGAGAAAACTCTGATCCAGATAAAGGCCCTAGCATGAGTAGTGGTCAGAAGAAAGCAAAAAAGGCATACTGGGGACAAACCGAGCCTATTCTGCTATACCTGTGTGCAGGGGAAAATGATCAATATGCTTTTTGTGCGGGTTTTTTTTTGGTGGTGTGATTTCTCTGAAGTGAAGTATAGATTGGGAAACACCGGTTTTAGGATTGTTGCCATTCCTCCTCCTCGTCCTGTGATTGGAAGAGTCTGATAGTTAGTATGACTCAGGGGTGTTAAAAGTGCAGGAGGGACCGATGAAGAGGCCATGCTGCTAGCAAGTCGGCTACAAGATAAACTAACAGTGAATCCCTAAAGACAGAGTGAGTGAATACTGTGAATAAAATTAGTGAGTGAATCAACAGAGACTGCGCTTTGGATAAAGTATGTGATGACTGCACTATGAAACAAGAAGTTATCAGTACATTTTTAGTTGAAATGGCTACACAAAAACACCACTGTGTGTCGTAACAGGAACAGGAAGTGATCTGCTACCACAGAAAGAGCCAACATGATTTAGAAGAGAGGCCTGATATTTAATAATCCGTATTTCACTGTTTTATCACTTAGTGTGGGATGTTACATTTTTCTTTCTTTGTGATTTTTTTGGTATTTTTTATGTTTAATGTTTTTGCAGTTTTTTGGTTATGTTTTTTTTTTTTTTTAGGTCTGGGAGCTGACACAGTCCTCCAGAGCTACTGTGCTGCTGCTTTTTGATGCATCCCTACTCCAACACGGCTGAATCAAATGGTTGGATTACTTCTTGTTTGGCAAAGACCCGGCAGCAAGCTATTCATTTGATTCAGGTGTGTTGGAACAAGGATGTGTCTAAAAGCTGCAGGACGGTAGCTCTCCAGGACTCCAGTTGGACACCCCTGTAGTCAGGAGACGGGGTTTCGGGGGCAACAGGAGGAGAGAAGCTGCAGAGAGGCGACTGCAACTCTGCTTCCTATTCCCAACTCTGGATAGTCATGTTTTTTGGAAGCTTAATACATTTCAGCAGATTTATAGAAATGAGAGCTGCTCCAAATCATAGGGCTGAACACACAATACACGGTTCAATTTACTTCACTTAACTGGCTGCTTTATTTTTAACTGAAAAGAGAAATACAAACTCCTGAGTCAATTCCACAAAATTCTAACTTTAACTTCTTGTCTACATCTGATTGTGAAGGTGAATGCCTGGCAGCTCTGTTTAAAGGTCTCACTTGGAGAGAAACTCTTTTAATCAATTTTTCAGTAGGTTCAGTTTTATCAATCATACATTTTGTTGCTATATATAGTTTCACATTTGGAATCTAGGGCACTGAAGCATCATTTTGACACCACAGAAATATAAATTAACTGACAGATTTTGTACCTGTCAAAAGAGCATATTGTATAATGTGATCAGCTATATGAAATGTATCTTTTTATTTTATCATTAAGCACATGTCTGTGTGACTTTTCACCTAATAACTTTTGACATGAACTCTTCTGTGATAAACAACTTGCAGCTTCCTCTTTCTGGTTTGGAAGATACAGACTTAGAAAAGGGGAACCTCAGCTCTGAGTTCTGAGAATAACTCTGTTATCTTTACACACACACACACACACACACACACACACACACACACACAAAAGTATAAATAAAAAAACGCAGACAGTGATGAGACGCAGATCCTGCGTTTCATGGCTGCCCTCGCGAGTTAAAGAAAATCTGCAGTGTTTGTGTGTTTTCTAACTCAGGTGTCTCAGCTGAAGAACGGCAGGGTGATTTAAAGAAATCTCCTGTCAGTACCTCAGCAAGATCTTGAGAAGCTGATTTATGCTTTCATTTCTTGTAGAAATAATTACTGCAGTGCTGTTTTTATTGGTCCCAAAGACTATCAGAGAGTCATGGTTAGTTAAGAATGCTGATAGTTTTTTTGTTAGTTTGTTTGTTTGTTTGAAAAAACAGGAAAAGAGAGCCAGTCGAGTTCTCAAATGGATCGATGTGAACTTGTGTTAAATGTAAAGTTATCGTCAGAATACATTGTTGAATTTAAAGGAATTGTTCATGAATCATTAAATGGCTTCTGTCCAAATATTTATGAGATAATTAATGGTAGTGCACAGACCTGAAACTAAACAGTCACCATTAGTCACCATGCTGTCCATACAGCATAGTGACTAAATGTTTTAATGTTTTCTTCTAAAGCGCGTTGAATGATTGTTGTGTTGTGACAGCCGGGGGGCTGGCCTTGTGTTCTTGTTTTCTTGTTGCCTGTTTCTTGCAGGTAGGTGGAGCTGACCCAATTATAGATGCAGCACACCTGAGAAGGTCAGTCCCAGTATATAAAGACACCTTGACTGAACCATGTCTCTCTCTGTCTGGCATCCATCATGTTCATTTGGCGCTTCAGTTATGGCTGTTATATCATTTAAATGTGTTTAAGTTTCTTCACCTTATCTTCATTAAAAATATCTCACAGCCTTTAAAAGCCTGTGTGTGGTCTCCCACTTGATTGTCACGTCCTTGAGCCGGGTTGTGACAGTGTTTGAAGGCTAAAAGGTTTTTTTTCTCTCTTTGGCTCTTGACGAAGGCGGTCGCACTTTTCTCCTCTCCCGCTCCCTTATCTTTCCTTCTTAGCTTCTCGTGTCCTTGTCTAGTCTCGTCTATTTTCTACTCTTGCCCTGGAACACTCTCTCACAGTCTGTTCTCTAAAACCTAAAAGAGGAGTTATGGATTTGATCAACTGGTCCCTGAATGCAATTGACACCCTCTTCTCAACGAGAAGCCTGGGCTGGAGGGGCACGATGGACGGGTGGCATAGCTGGAGGGTCGTATGCCTGGCGGGACTGTCGATCCAGTACATTGAAGACATCTACCTTTTCAGAGCCATGATAACGGGGTTCTTGCTGATCTGAGCTGGCTTGGCCCTGGCTTATCGAACATTAAAGAAAGCGGAATCGGCTGTTCAAAACCCCACAAGGCTGCCCGCTGTGACTGAAGCGATGGGACGGGTCGTGACTTCTCAAAATGGGCTCACTGAACGCAGCACGGATAACATCTTGGAGAATCTCACGGCGCTCCAACGGAGATTGAGAGACCAGTGTCGGACTGCTAGAACGGCTCTGAAATTGACATGAGTTGTTCGCACTAAAGGAAAAACCACCATCGTTTCATGCGGCTACCATATCGGCACCAGCTGTGGTCTCAAGGCTGGAGCTGAAGAAAACAAATTCACCCTGATAACAGACGGTGTTTAGACTGTTCCTCCCCTACGCAAGGCCACCTGGGTCGGCTGGAAGACTGTTTAGTTAGCCTGGCAGGGCGAAGGACACTGTGTCAGCTGAACTCTGGACACACACACACATACACTGATACACACTCATCCCTCCTTTCCAAATGCCTTCGATGCTTGTCCCCTCCTGGGGCAGATGGCAGGTCGACTGCACCAGCGCAGACATGCTGCACGACCAGATGTGCTGTCTACACCGGCTCTCTCTTACCGTTACCCACCCCTGTTGCCTGTCTTGTGTTTCTGTAGCGTATTGGCAGTCATGTGCTTTTTGTGCTGGGGTGTTTGTTTTTTTTCTGTTCTCCCATTAGGAGCTCAGTCTGAGTGGAGTGTTTTTCTCCTCTCACCTCATGTTATGTATTTTTGTTGTTTTTTCCTATCAGCCTACCTCTCTGACGTGTCTTCCCAATCTGATGTTTGTGTAAAGTTTGGTCAGACGGTTCCTTTGTAAGTGCGTATGTGCCATTAGCGTGCTGCCTGCTGTAACCTATAATTTCCTTCGGGATTAATAAAGTGTTCTGATTCTGATTCTGGTTCTAAATAAACTTCCCTTGCCTTATCCACAGCAGCTCGCTCAGTCACTGCATTCGTCTCCAGTGAAAACGTCTCTAAATGCTGCTCGGTACTAATCAGACTTCAAACTGAACATAAGGGAACCATCTAACATCTCTGAACTTAAAAATACCAAACATTTGTCCAGATGAGCAGCTGCTGGTTTGTTTCAGGAATTAATTACTATCCCAAATATCAAACTCCGCCCAGTGATCCTCCATCCTGAGTATCATTGCAGGATAACTTCACTTACCCATGTTTTCTGGATTTTCATCATAAATAGGTATCCTGGAGCACGTTGATAGCTTAGTATAGTTCATGTCTTCTTCTGACTGTTGACGTTTCTGCCTCACCTCTACATCACAATCAGTTATTTGTTTCCTCCTCACAACACTTCAGCCAAGGAACCAGTCTGAGGGGTGAAAAAAAGGGCATCAAGTAAAGTGTATTTCCACATGTCTGGTTCCTCACCCCTAACCTCACAGTTACATCACTGCATGAAGACATCGTAGTAACACACCATCTGTTAATAGTTTCATCAGCTAAAGTGTCCTGTGTGTGCAGAAAGTCGGCTAAACACAGTTCTTACACTCTGGAACATGTTTTGCCCTTCTTTCTAAGCCACAGTGTCCAACTCCAGGCCTCGAGGGCCGGTGTCCTGCAGGTTTTAGATGTGTCCTTGATCCAACCCAGCTGATTCAAATGACTAAATGACCTCCTCAGCATATCATAAGTTCTCCAGAAGTCTGGTAATGAACTGATCATGTGATTCAGGTGTGTTGACCCAGGGTGAGATCTAAACCCTGCAGGACACCGGCCCTCGAGGCCTGGAGTTCGACACCCCTGTTTTAAGCTCTTTGGGCTGTATCATCACAGAATTTGATTACATAAATTCTCTGACCTGGGGCCTGTTCTTCGTACCGCGCTAAGTAAGTTAGCCGGATTTGAATGTTGACGATTTCGCGTGATCTTGGATCGTTCGGTTCTCCGAAGCTCATCTGGGACTTGCTGTCATAGCAACAGATCCGTAAGCGTAAACCTGCTCGGGAGCAGGTTTACTTTATGTAAACAGGATTAGATCGCGGCCACTCAGGTATGTCCGCTTCATGTATACAAAAGCAACAGCGATATTTCGCCACTGTTTTACCTTAAATAAATATTATCAATGTAACTAAAGATAATGCAGCATTTGATTCTTTTATTGATTGCATACAGATACATACAGGTCATTTCCTAAAAAAAAGGGAAATGTACTATTAATCATTCTATTTCATGTATTTGATTATTTCAGATGTAATTCATATTTTAGAGTAGTAATAGTAAATTACTTCGTGTAATCAAGATGAGAGACCACGGCTATAAAAGCGAAGGTGGATTTGGGAAGTCTGTCGCAGCCATGTCCTGTCCGTTTGTACGCGAGCAAGGAAGGTGCAAGATTGATAAGGAGAGTTTACAGAATTCAGCGTATATTGCGGGATAGACGGGATCCTTTAGCTCAGCGCGACAGTGTGCTCATAGAGAGATATCGATTTTCCCGTGAGGGTATTATTTCCTCTCTCTCTCTCTCTCTCTCTCTCTCTCTCTCCAGATATATACATATATATATATACGGAGCAATACTGGAAGAGCATATGGGAGAAGGACGCAACCCATAACGGCAATGCTCAGTGGCTAGTGGATCTGAGGGCAGACCATAGCGACCTCCCTGAACAGGGTCCAGTAACCATCACAGTGGCAGATATCCAAGAAAGGGTCTCCAGTATGAAGAGTTGGACAGCACCAGGCCCCGACATGGTTCACGCCTACTGGCTGAAGAAGCTGACTGCACTCCACGAGCGTCTGGCAGCACAAATGAACCAGCTGCTAGTTAACGAGAGACACCGAATGGCTAACCGAAGGTCGGACGGTCCTGATCCCCAAGGACCCCAAGAAGGACCGGTCCCATCCAACTACCGACCAATAACCTGCCTCAGTACTACATGGAAGCTCCTGTCAGGCATCATATCGGCTAAGATGAACAGGCACATGGGTCAATACATGAGCGGGGCACAGAAAGGGATTGGCAAGAATACCAGAGGCGCAAAACACCAGCTACTGGTAGACAGAACGGTCAGCCGAGACTGCAAGACCAGACTGACCAACCTGTGCACAGCCTGGATTGATTACAAGAAGGCCTATGACTCAATGCCCCACAGCTGGATACTGGAATGCCTAGAATTGTACAAGATCAACAGGACCCTAAGAGCCTTCATCAGGAACTCAATGGGGATGTGGCGTACAACACTAGAGGCCAACTCCAAGCCCATAGCACAAGTCACCATCAAGTGGGGATCTACCAAGGAGATGCTCTGTCCCCACTGCTGTTCTGCATAGGCCTGAACCCCTCAGTGAGATCATTAACAAGACTGGCTACGGATACCGACTACGGAACGGAGCGGTTGTCAGCCACCTCCTGTACATGGATGACATCAAGCTGTATGCCAAGAGTGAACGAGACATCGATTCACTGATCCACACTACCAGGCTATACAGCAATGACATTGGAATGTCGCTCGGACTGGAGAAGTGTAGTCAGATGGTAACAAAAAGAGGGAAGGTAGTCAGAACTGAGGGGATTGAACTACCAGAAGGCAACATTGCAGACATAGAGGACAGTTACAAGTACCTGGGGATCCCGCAGGCGAATGGGAACCATGAAGAGGCTGCTAGGAAAGCTGCAACCACCAAGTACCTGCAGAGGGTCAGGCAAGTCCTGAGGAGTCAGCTGAACGGTAAGAACAAGATCCGGGCCATCAACACCTACGCCCTGCCCGTGATCAGGTACCCTGCTGGGGTAATAGGCTGGCCAAAGGAGGAGATAGAAGCCACTGACATAAAGACAAGAAAGCTCCTTACCATGCATGGAGGGGTTTCACCCCAAGTCCAGCACCCTGAGGTTGTACGCTAAGCGGAAGGAAGGGGGCCGGGACTGGTGAGTGTCAGCACCACAGTCCAGGATGAGACAAGAAACATCCACGAATACATCACGAAGATGGCCCCAACTGACCGAGTGCTCAGTGAATACCTCAGGCAGCAGAAACCCAAGAAAGAGGAGGGAGACGAGGAACCATCATGGAAGGACAGGCCCCTGCACGGTATGTACCACCGGCAGATAGAGGAGGTGGCTGAAATCCAGAAATCCTACCAGTGGCTGGACAAAGCTGGACTGAAAGACAGCACAGAGGCACTAATCATGGCAGCACAAGAACAAGCTCTGAGTACAAGATCCATAGAGGCTGGGGTCTATCACACCAGGCAAGACCCCAGGTGCAGGCTGTGTAAAGATGCCCCAGAGACAATCCAGCACATAACAGCAGGGTGCAAGATGCTAGCAGGCAAGGCATACATGGAACGCCATAACCAAGTGGCCGGCATAGTGTACAGGAACATCTGTGCCGAGTATAACCTGGAAGTCCTGAGGTCAAAATGGGAGACGCCCCCAAGGGTGGTGGAGAATGACCGAGCTAAGATCCTGTGGGACTTCCAGATGCAGACGGACAAAATGGTGGTGGCTAACCAACCGGACATAGTGGTGGTAGACAAACAGAAGAAGACGGCTGTAGTGATAGATGTAGCGGTTCCGAATGACAGCAATATCAGGAAGAAGGAACACGAGAAGCTGGAGAAATACCAAGGGCTCAGAGAAGAGCTCGAGAGGATGTGGAGGGTGAAGGTAACGGTGGTCCCCGTGGTAATCGGAGCACTAGGTGCGGTGACTCCCAAGCTAGGCGAGTGGCTCCAGCAGATCCCGGGAACAACATCGGACATCTCTGTCCAGAAGAGCGCAGTCCTGGGAACAGCTAAGATACTGCGCAGGACCCTCAAGCTCCCAGGCCTCTGGTAGAGGACCCGAGCTTGAAGGATAAACCGCCCGCAGGGGCGTGCTGGGTGTTTATATATATATCTCCCAACTTACTGTGCATGCTTCAGTCACCCCTTGCATGGGAACAGGTAAAAGTGATGGAGTGTTATGTCAAACTACACACAAAAAAACCCACAATGTCAATAAATGTCACAGTACAAAAAGCCGGGGTGTGACAAGGGGGTGCAGGACCACCACCTGTCTTTATTTGCTCTGCCCTTTTCTTGGTTGCTGTTATAAACAAACAAACAGATTATTTCAGGGTCTCTTACTAAAAGCAATATAAGTGATAAATATTACCATTCTGTAGAATATTCTTATATTTCACTTTTACTTGTTCCCATGTTCTAGTGGGTCATGTTGTGGCTCTAATGTGGAAGAGGATATGATGTAATATAATATAATGTGGTATAATATAATATCACATGATATAATGTAATATCATGGATCACTTACGAGTTTAATTTGTCAGCAACTTTCTGCCAGCCCTCTCTCCTTGCTTTTGCAGCCTTTGCAGTGTTCCCCTGCGTTTTAATTAAACTCTGAAACTCCTGATATCCCTCAATCAAGAGTTCTTGGTCTGCTGCCGTGAAATACTGAGCGCGCTCCTTCAACATCTTCGCCGACCAATCACAGGGTTGCCGATCAATGTTTCTAAGTCAAAGTCAAAGTCAAAGTCAACTTTATTTGTCAATTCTGCCACATGTACAGGACATACAGAGAATAGAAATTTCGTTACTCTCAAACCCAAATGAACATTTAAATATAAGAGAGTGGTTAAAAATGCAAGTAAAATAATTAAAAAGTAAAAATTTAAATAAATACAGTACAATTTTACATATAACAAAAAAAAGCTATACAATATACAATATTCAGGTAAGGGTAAATGACATTGAGTGTAAACCAGGCAAGGTAGTGCAAATAGGCAAATAGTGCAAATGGAGATTTGGTAATGTACGGTAGGAGATACCGTACTACTATCGATGCATAGCCCCTTTTAAGCCACCCAGTGATCTCAGATTACTTCATCCAGCTATACTAATCGTCAACAACAGGTGTGTTCGGAGAACCGGATTAGCGAGCTCAAAGTTAGCGCGATGATTTGATCTTGGATGTGTCATTTGATCTTGGATGTAGTAAGCGAGGTACGAAGAACGGGCCCCTGAACTCCAACTGCAGTAAAGATGACAACAGTGTGTACCACGTGCTTTCTACCATGGCTTCCCCTCTCCACTTTGCGTTTTGTTGTTGTTTCTGTGAGGCATGCAAGATGTGAAGTCTCTACTGGTGTACGATTGCCAAACTCTTCTGGAGCTTCATCTGTCTGCTGTCAAACTCGTACAGTTCCACCATGAGGGGCAAGATTATTCACTCCCATTCTTATCTTGGATTGTCACGGCCCTGGGTCAGTGACTCAATGTTTTGTGTATTATTATTTTAATTTGTTATCTCTAGTGTGTAATACCTTTCCGATAGAAGTTTCTGTATCAGCATTGATGGTTTCTCCTCTACCTATGCTGCTGAGGGTTACCACAAGCCTCCATTCTTGGACCTCTCCTTTTCTCCTTAACCTGCTGCCACTTGGCACTAATTTTCAGAAGCATGATATTTTCTTTCAATGTTATACCGAAAAATGGATCCACCTCTAAAGTTAAATTCTCACGTGAATGCAGTGGTAAAATCCTGCTTTTCCAACTATCAAAGATCAGGCCTATACTGGCCAAATGCAGAAAAATGACTACAAGCTTTTATAGCCTCTCGTTCCGACTACTGCTGGCCTACAGTTGGTGCAAAAGGCTGTCACACGATGGTTGTGCCTGATTTTATTCGTCTGAGCTGTTGCACCCATAAGTCCGCCTCGTTCTCTCAGGTTAGCAGACTAGATACTTTATCTCGTTCCAAAAAGGCAACGTAAGCTCAAAAGTGACTTGCTTTTTGCAATTCCAGCTCTAGAATTGTGGAATGGTTTGCCACTGCACGTCAGGCAGGCTCACTTCACTGTTTTTAAATCTAGTTTACAAACACACTTTTACATACTGGCCAGTGTCAGATGTCTTATGTTACCTTTACATACTCGTATAATGTTTCACTGCTACAACTCTTTTGTGTCTTTTACCTTCTGGCCTGTTTTTGTCTTTTACATTTGTAGACATTAGCTGTTCAAATCAATTCAGTTCATCCATCCATCCATCTTCTTCCGCTTATCCGGGGCCGGGTCGCGGGGGCAGCAGCCTAAGCAGAGAAGCCCTCCCTCTCCCCAGCCACTTCCTCTAGCTTGTCCAGGGAAATACAAAGGCGTTTCTCCCAGGCCAGCCGAGAGATATAATCCCTCCTGCGTGTCCTGGGTCTGCCTCAGGGCCTCCTCCCGGTAGGACATGCCCGGAACACCTCATCCAGGAGGCACCCAGGAGGCATCCTTGTCAGATGCCCGAATCACCTCAACTGGCTCCTTTCGATGTGGAGGAGCAGCGGCTCTAGTCTGAGGCCCTCCCAGATGGCTGAACTTCTCACCCTCATCTCTGATGATCTCATCTCTAAGGGAGAGGCCAGCCACCCTTCGGAGGAAGCCCATTTCCACCGCTTGTATCCGCGATCTCGTTCTTTCGGTCACTACCCACAGCTCGTGACCATAGGTGAGGGTATGGACGTAGATCGACCGGTAAATTGAGAGCTTCACTTTTACACTCAGCTCTCTCTTCACCACAACAGACCGGTACACATAGCTGGACTGGCCATCGGGCATACCGGGCATTTGCCCGGTGGGCCGCTCGTGATTTTTCGTTTTTATGGGCCGATGGGGTTTTATTTCTTTTATTTTTTCAACAAGATAAATGAATAGTGGTGTGTTGGCCAGTTGGTCATGATCGACTCTGGGCTGGACCAATTACAGCCGAGGAGGTCGAACTTTAAAGTTGAGGTGAAAAGCAATGCTATTTGTCCCGATCAGCTGATCAATGATCAATGATCAGTTGATCAGCTTTTCTCTCTGCGTCAGAAAGAGCAAACCAGCGGATGTCGCGTTAAACAACAGAAGCACCTTTAAACTTGATGAGCTGTTGTTAGAATTTATTTAATATTAATTTCTAGTATAAGCTGATGTTTGCTGGAGGGATGAAGGGAAGTTATGAACTGTTTCTGGGAGACAAATAACACCAGGATCCTTTTCTAGCTGACAGCTGGTAACTGTGCAGGGGCGGGTCTAGCAAAGTTTTGCCAGGGGGCCAGGTAGGGCATTAACAGGGAAAGGGGGGGACAAAAAACACGTTTCTTTCTTATTCTCATTTAAAATTTCTAGCTTTTAACAAATAATTATCTGAATCATACAACCAAAGTTTTCATCTGATGTCAAATGTATAGAAATCCATTATTGTACATAGTAATTTTTTTCAGGGTCCCAACATAATTTCTTCAGAAGTAAGTACTGTATATGATGCCAGTATTTTCCCACATTTTCTAGATACTGTACCAGTACTGTGTGTAAAATGCCATGCTGTTTATTGATGTGGTAAATAAATAGTTCATGAAAATATCACTAAATCTGTCATTTATTATTTTTAATATTCAGTAATGGTCATGTCTCACCTCTAGTATTCTCTGCCTTAATTTCAAGTTTCCACCATGTGTTGTAGAAAGTTCAGGAGGTAAACTAAGCAGTCTTTGGGTTTCGGCTAAGTACTGTTTAGAATACCAGAATAGGGAGGATGGTGTAGGTTTAAGTTAAGTTCTAGATTGATACATATATACCAACAAGACAGTGTACATCACTGTCACAACGACGTTTGTTTTCATTCAAAGTAGGGATGCACCGATACCGATACTGGTATCGGGTATCGGTGCCGATACTGTAAAATGTGTGCGTACTCGTACTCGTAAAAGTTAACCGATACCATGAACCGATACTCATAATTCCCATGGACTTAAACGCCACGGTAACATAAGGTGTTCACAGTTGATGTTATGTGATGTAACTCTACCCTGAATATAATTTGCCCTGTAATATGTCGCAAGGTAAATACAGGTAATTAGAGCAATCAAACTGTTACGTTAATCATAAAAGTATTATTTTATGGTATGTAACTCTGAAGGGAGTTAAAATATTTTTCAGAGTTCTAATTTTCTGGAGGCCTGTGAAGGTAGCATAAAACAGGACGTTGCATGGGGAGATGCACGAGGTTAGCTGAACCAAAGTGAGAGACTCGGCTAGTTTTACTGAGGTTAACCAGCACAAAAGAGTGTGTGGCTAGAAAGCTGACCGTGTGAGAGCTTCACAACAGAGTGTGGGTGAAGTGACTTTTTGTTTCAATGGTCGCACCACCGTGCTGTGTTTCCAGCTACGACCGCCGAGGCTACAGGCTAGCCGGACTGCTTGGCTGCGCCTCGGAGGCAGCCGCTATGGACTGTCGGAGAGCTGGACAGTGACTCGCTAACGCGCTGTAGCAGAGACAGCATCGGGTCCGCAGGGAGTGGATTTAGTGTGGGACTGGTGAACGGCGACCTACCGATCAGCTGAACTGTAAGTCAGACTTTTGTGCTCTTACTGGGGAGAAGAGGATTTTTCTCCATCGTCCGGCGTGAGCAACAAACAGGCCTGCAACAAGTGTGAATGTGAGTGTGTGTGGGGCCCATGTGTGAATATTGTATGTTTAGTGGAGTTATATAACGTGTTTTGGAGTGTATATTAGTGAGTCACTTACCAAAAGGTGATAACATAATTTGGGTTGTTTAATATAATTTGAAAGGGAATTATGTCATTTATACAGTGTATTTCATTTGGTTAAGGAATTGGAATATCATTTGAGTTTAAAAAAGGGATGTGTTGTACAGTATTTGTCTCTGCCCTTACGTTCAGTAAACGTTTCGTTTGTGTTAAAGAGTTGTCTGGGGTCGTTTCTTTACTACTGGTTAAGTTTAACTTGTGTGTGGTAGAAGTATCGGTTTTTGTACTCGGTATCGGCAAGTACTCAGATCCAAGTATCGGTATCGGATCGGTTTGAAAAAATTGGTATCGTTGCATCCCTAATTCAAAGGCTTTATGGTTTTTCCCATAATACCTGGTGGGCCGGTCTCTAGTCAAAATGCCCGGGCCCATTTTTTGTCCCAGTCCAGCCCTGCCGGTACAGCGTCTGCATCACTGCAGCCACTGCACCAATCCGTCTGTCGACCTCCCGCTCCCTTCTCCCATCACTTGTGAACCAGACCCCGAGATACTTAAACTCCGCTTGGTGCAGGAACTCGTCCCTGACCCGGAGTGGGCACTCCACCCTTTTCCGGCTGAGAACCATGGCCTCAGATTTGGAGGTGCTGATTCTCATTCCCACTGCTTCATACTCAGCTGCGAACTGTTCCAAGGCGCGCTGGAGGCCATCACCTGATGAAGCCGACAGGACCACATCATCGGCAGAAAGCAGAGATGAGATCCTGAGACCACCCAGGTGAAAGCCCTCTGCCACTTGGCTACGCCTAGAAATTCTGTCCATAAAAATTACAAACAGAATCAGTGACAAAGGGCAGCCCTGGCGGAGCCCATCACCCACCAGGAAGGAGGAGTGTGAGTTCCCTGTAGTTGGAACACACCCTCCGGTCTCCTTTCTTTAAGATGGAAACCACCACCCCGATCTGTCTGGTCCAGGGGTACTGCCCCTGATCTCTACGCAACATTGTCAATTCAGTTCAGTTAAATTCAATTCAAGTTTAATCAACTGAAGTGAATTTAATCAAATTAAAATTGAAAGAACCGTGTAGCAGTTGTTTCTGTTTCCACTGCTAGTTTTGCAACCATGGTTGTGAGGTTTTAGTGTGACAATCCAATGTTCACACAGTAGCTTCTCTAATATGGTAAATACTCAAAGCATAGAATCAGTTCATGCATGAACCATTTTTAGATCAGTCTTTTAAGGGCTTTAACCTCCTAAGACCCAAACTCTTTCCTGGCATGCATTTTTAATTTCCATTTGCTATTTGGGCTGATTTGGACCTGATGAATGTAAAAACAAACAATTACCAGATTTTTTTTTTTTTTTTATCTAATTTTTGTTTCTGAGAAAAATGAGATCCACATATGAGGACATTCGTTTTAAATTTTGATAGAACAGTGGCAGTATAACGTCCTCAAAAGTGGATATCAGGCCCTTGTCGAGCAACATTTTGTATTTTGGTCTAGACAACCCAAAATGTGATGTCCACATATGTGGACGCCAGGTCCCAGGTGGATAAGGTAAAGAAATATCTGAAACCAAGTTTCTAAGACATTTAGGGTCAAATACAATGACCTCAGTTCTGTCTGAATTCAGAACTAGGAAATTACAGGTCATCCAGGTCTTTATATCTTTAAGACTTTTGCACACCTTAAGTAATTGATATGTGCTATCTTCATGGATAGATAAAGTTGGGTGTCATCTGCACAGCAGCGAAAACGTATGCTATGTCTTCTAATGATATTGCCTAAGACAGGGGTGGGTAACCCCAAGGCCTCTAAGGCCAGTGTCCCGCAGGTTTTAGATCTCAACCTGGGTCAACACCAGTGTTGGTCAAGTTACTTGAAAAAAGTAATCAGTTACTAATTACTGATTACTTCCCCCCAAAAGTAATCCCATTACTTTACTGATTACTTATTTTCAAAAGTAATTAATTACTTAGTTACTTAGTTACTTTTTAAAAACACGATTTACAACCTGAATAGGTGATAAAGCGATAGATCGTTCAGCCCAATTCTACTTTTTCTGCATAATCCATCATACAAAATGTAATCAAATGGAAAAGTCTCTTTTTAAAACTTTAAACTTTAAATCTTTTAACTTTATGCATGAAGCAAAAACTTAATTATATGCAACATTCTCTGACTGGAAGAAATTTGTTTAACATTTAAACCTATTTTCTGCACATTCCAGCACATAAAATAAAATATGTTTTTGTGTTTACACTCACTCTTTCAAATAGATGAAAGTAAAACACAGCAGAAAATAAATAAAATCAAAGATTAGCGGTCCTGTTGCTCTATTTTCACCTGTAAAGCAGGACTGGGGTAGGCGGAGGTTTACCCTGGTGCAGGTGTGCCACAGCGGTCAGTGGAAGAATCCGCGAGTTTCTCTGTGAATTTCACATTACGTCGTAGCGCACTCGGTGCTTGCTTGGAAGTTTAGGGGTTTTTTTCACTGTAAAAAGTTTTCTTCCCACGCACAACGGACACTAATGTTTTTGTCACTTTTTATGGAATCAAACTCAAAATAAGGTCAGTACTTCCACGCTTTAAACGCTGCATGCTCATACTCTCTCCCATACTTGATATATTATCCATTGTTGATCTGCAGACAGCTGTTGAGACATTCTCGCAAAAAAACTCACGGTTTTAGTAACGCAGTAACGCAGCGTTCCTACGTGAAAGTAACGGTAATCTAATTACCGTTTTTGCAATAGTAATCCCTTACATTACTCGTTACTTGAAAAAAGTAATCAGATTACAGTAACGCGTTACAAGTAACGCGTTACTGCCCATCTCTGGTCAACACACATGAATCAAATGATTAGTTCATTACCTGGCCTCTGCAGAACTGAGGAGGTACTTTAGCCATTTAAATCAGCTGTGTTGGATCAAGGACACATCTAAAGCCTGCAGGACACCGGCCCTCGAGGCCTGGAGTTTCCCACCCCTGTCCTAAGGGAAGCATGTTTAATGTAAACAGAATTGGTCCTAGCACTGAACCCTGTGGAACACCATAATTAACCTCAGTGTGTGAAGAGGACTCTCCATTTACATGCACAAATTGGAGTCTATTAGATAGATATGATACAAACCACTGCAGTGCAGTACCTGTAATACCTACAGCATGTTCTAATCGCTCTAATAGGATATTATGGTCAACAGTATCGAACGCAGCACTGAGGTCTAGCAGGACAAGCACAGAGATGAGTCCACTGTCAGAGGCCATAAGAAGATCATTTGTAACCTTCACTAAAGCTTGTTTCTTTACATTTATTGATTTGGATTCCCAAATTTTTTATGAATAAAGCAGCAAATTTCTTTTCTAGGCTGAATGAACAAAATCTAAATTAGTGAGATGCCATTTCTTTCCACCTTACAAGTTATCTGTTTTAAGATATGTGTTTGAAAAAGGCCTGTGTGGGAGAGGTTTACACAAATGTCCCATTATGAAAACTAACCACAGATTTCAGCTTCATCAAATATGCAGAAGTACCAAAAGAGAACTAAACAAACTCTGTTGGTTTGTGGTGACAACTGACGTAAATTCAAACAATATTCCATTTTCATACAAAGTTCTTTCTGTTGACTTTAATTTATCAATAAAATCTCTGTTTTCCTTCACTTTTATAGAGCAGCAGGTAACAGGAGTGTCTTACTCTATAAAAAAGCTCTCCATAAAACTAGAACGTCTTATAATAAATCACTGATCACAAAAAAATAATAATCCCAGGTTTCTCTTCAGCACTGTAGCCAGGCCCACAAAGAGTCAGAGCTCTGTGGAGCTAAGCATGACTTCATGAACTTCTTCACAAATAAAATTTGAACCACTCGAGGACATTCCCCAAAGCCTCCACTGGCTTTCCTTCTTCCTATAGTGCATGTGCTGGAGCAAGGTTACATACATACATCAGATCAGGCCACCCTCTTTCGTTGCTGCTTGGTCCAGTTCTGATGCTCATGTGCTTATTGTTGCCGATTCTGCTGTAAAAAGGAGTCAGGTGTGCTGGTCGGGTCTCACTGGGGAGAACCAACATTAACTTTTTCAGTAGTTTGAGCTATAGTAGCTCATCTGTTGGCCATCCTTCACTCTCAAACTACATCACTGAGCCTTGGCCACCCATGACCCTCTCCCTGCTGTTTCTTCCTTGGACCACTTTTGATAGCTTCCCGAGTGAAGAGTGAAGAGGATCATTAGGCTGAAAATCCAAAGATGCATCAGAGGTTCTCCGAAGAACCAATGAACCTGTTTAACATGACACTGAGAAAATAATCACCTGTTACTCTCTGTGTAGTCTGCAGCTTCTCTGCTGTCAACATAGTTTGACCAAAACAGCAGCGCCATCTAGTGGTGAATGACAAAAAAATGTGGTAGAATTGCACCTCTGTACTCTGAGGTTTGGTTCTTCAGGTTCAGGTAACATATCATCACCTCAGTGTTTCAGCTGCTGGGTTATACTGGAAACCTGTATCAAATCCAGGACGTCTTTTATGATGCACGTATCGAGGTTCGCTTCATTAATGGTGAGTGACATCACTGATGACACCTGAAGCCTCCCTGGTTCAGGAAATGGTTTGAATGCTGGTCTCTACACGCTCGCTGTGGGATACTTGCAGAGGTGTGGACTCGAGTCACATGACTTGGACTCGAGTCAGACTCGAGTCATTAATTTTATGACTTTAGACTTGACTTGAAAAAAGGTTGTAAGACTTGTGACTTGACTTGGACTTTTACACCAGTGACTTGGGACTTGAATTGGACTTGAACCTGTTTACTTGAAAAGACTTGATATTTTACCCAAATCTAAAATTTAACATACATATTATATAAAAAGTGCGGACCATTAATTCACTTTATTCATTCATTCATTCTTACCACACTCCGTATGTATGTGAGCGTGGGCTGTAGCACAGCCAATCAAATTAACCAGATTTGAAAAAAACAAGAACAAAAACGCTCGAGCCAAAAATGCTTCCAAGAGTAATTTCTTTCGGGTACATAAACTACGAAGTAGTCAACAAAAAACGAAATGCAATATGCAAAACATGCAAGAAGAGAATCACAGACGGAGATGGAACAACTTCCAACTTTGTCCGACATTTGAAGTTGCATAAAGAACGGTAGGTGGTGCTTTTTTTTTCTTTTCTTTTTTTGCTACGATGCTTCAAAGCTCCATCTGGCCATCGCTGTTCCTCATCTCAGCGTCTTTCTTTCTTCCTTTGGGATTGTTCCAACACGTGTTGATCATAATGATTGATAATGTGGTATAACGAGTAGTCTTGTTCAGAACGCTGCAGTGCTCGTCTGTGCCGCTGAATAGCATTAAAAGTGGCCAGCAGGTGCCGCTGTGGAGCTCGCTGTGTCAGACTGTTTGGAAACCACGACACAAATCTGTATGATACAAAGGCCAACTCACAGTCAGCTTTTATCAGGCTTTTTTATCATAAATATATTTGTACTCATTCTTTTCTGATGTTATACTTATATATATGTAAAAGTGGATGTTTGAATCGCCTTCATCAGCCGTGAGAAGAGAGAGATGTGTCATCTAAACCACAACTTCTCTACAGCTGAGTGCTGTCTGAGGGAGGAACAGAAGCTGTGGGTCTCCACAGAGGAGCTGTGAGAGATGAAGCAACGGTAATGAAAAGGTGTGAAAACATTAAGCTCTTACTAAGAAGTCTGCTTTTCACCTCTGTCTGCACCTCATGTTGGCGTGAGTAGAAACACAGCTTATTGATTTAATATCGTATTTATCTCATTACGCTAAAACATGCAAAGCTAAGTTGTTTCTGAAATTTCTTTCTCATCAATTTCTTTGGTCGTGAGTGATGAATTAATGTCTGTAAGTTTGGGTGTGATATTTTTCATGCTACATTTTGTGAAATGATCAGTGTAAAAGACCATGGCGTCTTTATTTATGATAATGACTCACAGTTTTGTGTCTCTTGCAGCTGTTTCATCGGGCATGTTTGTTGTGACCCAGAGTCCAGATGTTTCTGTCATGGAGGGAGAGACAGTAAACATCACCTGCTGCTGGACAGGAACGTTTGAAAGAGTCAGAGTGAACTGGCTGAAAAATCAAACAGTCATTAAGAGCGAGATCAACATCTTTCAATCTCACGGGTCTCTGAAAAAGGAGGCGAAGAACTTCTCATATTTCAACATTTCAAACATCAGAACAGAGGATTCAGGAACATACATCTGTAAAGTGACTGTGGAGATTCCATCTTTATTTGAGTCTAAAGGAAGTGGGACCATCATCACAGTCAGAGAGAAGACCAATGACACTGACTACAACAACCACACAGACTCCAGTAAGTGAACAGCTGATACACAAAGTTCAGTTTGGTGACCAACACGCCTCCAAAATATATGAACGTGTCACCTTTTACAGATTAAACACTGTCACAAATTTGTTGTAGTGAAACTTTGCCGGTGCTGATAAAGAATGAATGAAGCCATAACACACTGTAACGTGGGTTGGACTGTTTGAGAGGAGGTGACACACTCACGACCACACTGGTACTGGAACCTCCACAGTGCTCATCCTTTAATGAACACACTCTTCACCAACGTTTCAAGGCTCGGCTGAACGGCTGCTGTCTTATCATACATGAATCAAGCAGTGTTCATACAACCCATAACATTACTCTGAGTTAGGGAGGTAAAGATATGAGGTCCATCTCAGTCCGTGTGTGAGCATGGACACCGCCCTCTGTGGCGTGTCTCCCACACGCCACAGAGGGCAGTGGTGCACACTTGTGACATCACTAAACATTAACTTCAGTTGGGACTGTGCCTTGGGGCTGGGCTGACTGAACAGCGTGTTCACTCAGCCTCACCTCTGGTGCCGGTGCCCACATCTCCATTTTAAATACATGTCGACATCGAGGGTCCTGAAAGGGGCCGTGCTGACACCAGCTGTTATCTGGCAGAGGCTTGTTGGCTACATGGCTCGGTAGGGCACCTTCTGGGGCGTGGAGGGCCCTCGGACCTCAGTTTCTCTGGGCCCGGGGGCTTAGTCCACTCTAGCATAACTGGCTGCCAGCAGAGACTGCAGGCTCCTCGATGCAAAAATCTTTTAGGCATTTTTCTTGGCCTTCAGACAATAATTCTGATTGCTGCCGTGCAACAAATGAAGAGCTGAGCTTTGTTTTGTGTGAATTTCAGCTCCTTCATCATCGACTGTCATCTTCATCCTGAGGAGTCTGCCCTTCATTCTTCTTGTTCTCATCTTCTGCTGCTTTAGAAACAAGTGGACCACATCACAGCATCACGACCCAGGTGCACTACAACACATCTTAACCAGACTCTGTTACAGTTCATGTGTTTTGTGGTTCTTGTAGTTTGTAGGTGTGAGTTGGTGTTTGTTGGCGTGTGGCTTTGGTGCAGAGTGAGGTACCAACGATGGGATTTTATATTCATGCTCCTCAGAGGATAACCCTGTCCCTGAGGTTTGGGGGGTTTTAGTGACGACTACAACTTTTAGTACTGAAAACTACGGATTATGTTCCCAATGAGATCGTCTGAAACTTTTCTTCATAGAGAAACGTTTGACTAAATATCTTAAAGGTACCATCAAACTTTAATTTATTCATGTTTAAAGCTAATTACTAAAGACAAGACAGATGTTACCAAGGTAACAGGCTAGCTTAAGGTAGCTAACAGTCAAATGTTGCTGTGTGGCTGGCATGATTAGGATCCAACATGCAGGACTCGGAAGCAGCACTGAACTCAGTAAACAGCGACACCGCTGGACTCACAGGGATCAGTAATACAAACCAATGGGCAGATATTAGGAACTTATTAATGAGGAAACTACACGGGACGCACAAGAAGGCCGTCTGAGACGGTGTACACACATGCAGGCATTTATTGTTCTGTATCAAAGTGTTTGTAGCTCATGGTGTCGTTCATGTTTCAGCTGCTGGGAGTGAAAGCATTTCTGCCCACAGAGGAGACCAAGAAGAAGAAGAAGGAAGCAGTGAGAGAGGAAAAGTGGAAACACGGCTGTAGAAACTTTACAAACTTGTTCAGTGTTTTTGGTTTTGTGTTCAATTTATATTTGATTATTCCATAAACATAATGAACAACTGTCCCACATAATGTCAAACTGAAGCTGAAATAGTTCCCAACAACAGGTTATTCACTCACTTAAACACATCCAGAGTGTAATTCAATAATAAATATGAGCTTGTTTGAATGATTGCTCATTAAGTCATCTGAACAGAAAGCGCCTGATTTCCAGCTCTAACCTCATCCTCACTCTGACCCGTTCCCCGTGCTGCACACACACAAACTTTCCACCCAGCAAATATAACAAAGTGTAAGAGCTGATGAAGAGCTGCCTGGTCAGTGTTGAGCTGTTCGTGTGGGTTGACTTTGAGGTTTGTGGTGTTTCTGTTTCTACTACTGAGCAGTTAGCTGGCAGCAGAAGTTTCTTCCTTTGGTTTGTTGAACCATCTCTTTGTTTTTTCACGATATTTTAGTTTGTGTCCTTTTGTTTAGCTCATATGTTTGTGTAGCTTTCTCTGTGAGTTCATCATTTTTAATAAATGTGTATTAATGTCACAAACTACTCTGTTTGGCCTTTTCTTTTGCAGTCTTACTATTGTTACCTGCCTCATGCCCTCGAGGACATGACAGTATTAACAAAGAAAGAAAAGTAAGAAATCATCTATTAACTGCAGATCACTTATTCATGGCGTGGTTCTCGTAAAGTGTTTAAAACAGAGTTTTTCCTTCCCACTGTCGCCAAAGCGCTCGCTCACACAGGGTCATCTGATTGTTGTGTTTTCCTCTGTATTACTGTTGGGTCTTTACCTCACAGTATAAAGTGCCCTGGGGAGACTGTTGTTGTGATTTTGCACTATATAAATAAAACTGAACTGAATTAGCAGGAACTTGTCTACAAAGTATCATTTATGAATACAATATAACTGAAACTACAGATAATTATCACTGCCAGTTTGGATCAACTTCATGGTGGCATTGTTAGATGATGTTGATCTTTAGGTGTTTTGGGCGGCTGCGGCTCAGGAGGTGGAGCGGGTGGTTGAAGAGTCGGTGGTTTGATCCCCAAGTACTCCAGCCGTGTTGTTGAAGCATCCCTGGGCCAGAGTTCAATGCATCTCTCACACTGTGAGTGTACAAGCTGCTGTATCATGTCCAATCAGCGGTTTTCTTCTATGTAAACAGTGTTTGATGACCCCAGCTAACTGTGCTGATCCTTCCCTTGGCTGCCGCCCCCCCTGTTAAACATGTGCTCTTTGCTGTGCGTCATGTTAGCGTGACCTTTGGAGCTCTACTCTGCAGGTCTGTGGTAAAACTGTGTAGCTGTTGTTTGTTCTGCAGACACAGGATGTGAGGTTTTAGCATGGCATCTAACTTTAACTTTAAACAGTAAAACAGCATGGAGTACAGCAGCCACATGTTGCTGATGACCTGTTTGTGTTTTGCCTGTTGTGATTTGTTAGATCGCCATGGTAACTCATGCTGGGCCCATCAGCTGGTGCAGAGCAGGTTCTGTTCAGAGTTTAAAGTTTTCACAGATTCTTTTAACGCTCTGAGCAGACTGAGATCACTCGGAGATGAAGAACGACGTGAGAAAGACGGACATGAGAGGAAGAACAGAGGTTATGTTTGAAAATAAGGACTGCAAGAAGCATTAAATAGACTGAAAATTTAAGCTTACATTAAAGTTTACATGTCTGTCTTTTAGAGTTTTGTGAACACACTGGATCTACACATGCTGCATCCTGTTGTTGTTTCACATCGTGAAACATCCTGCTAAACATTTTGATGTACACTATCTCTGAGTTATTAAAGGGTTCCATGAAAATGCATGTAGTTTAATGCTAAAATGGTCGGTTTGCTGCACCGTGGTGATGTTTACAGTGATGTTATTCATGGTCAGTGTAACCAGTCAGCAGATATCAAATTTAAATTTAAGCTGTTGAATCACTCACTGAATTCCACCTTTGTGCTGCTTTAGGGGTGTGAATCAGCAACAGCAGCTCAGCCCATTCAGTTTTATTCATATAGCACCAAATAACAAGAGCAGTCACCTCAAAGCACTTTACATTGTAAAGTAAAGGCTCTACGATAATACAGACAAAACCCCAACAATCAGACGCCCCCCGGTGAGGAAGAGGTTTGGCGACAGTGAGAAGGAAAAACTCCCTTTTAACAGGAAGAAACCTCGGACATAATTAGGCTCAGTCACGGTTGTGGTCAGGATAATGAGAAGAACAGAAAAGCTTTATTCAGTGACTGGAGCTCTGGACATGTTTGATCAGTAAACCTTACGGTGGAGCGACACTGTCACACTTTCTGGGTTGGGCTCGATCACCTCCGTCTCCTCCTGCAGGCACGTAGCAGCTACAGTCGTCTGTGTTGCCATCCTGTCAGTCAAAGAGACCACGCCCCTAATAATGCAAACTTTAAGCCTTAATGGGTTTATAAAAACCTTCCCCCCCGGTACAGTTGTTATTAAGGAAGAGATCAAAACTATTTTCTGTTAGGCTGTAAACTAACGTTAGCCTGCTGCAGATGGCTTGTTTTAGTTGTGGTAGCTACCTGGGTTATGTGCCACTTCAGTATCTCCGATGAACTACTGCTGTGTGATTTATTACTATTACTGAAGGCTGCATTACAACCTGCTAGCAGCAAATAATCATGTGAAGTTCTAAAAGCAGAAAGAAAACATATCACTGATGCAGAAATAGTTTTCTATGAGATCGCTGCAAAACGTGCAGCCTTACCTAATGTCCACCTACTGTTACTCATTTATATTAAGATTTAAACATCTAGTTGGTGTTGGTATGGTGAGTAACCTTCAGTAATAGTAATAAATCACACAGCAATAGTACATTGATGTAGTTGTAAAAAGCTTGATAATATATTAAGTAATCCAAAGTATTCAGAATAGTTACTCTCATTGAGTAACATAATGGAATATGATACAAAATACATTTTGGGGCATGTAATCTGTAATCTGTAGTGGAATACATTTGAAAAGTAACCTTTCCAACACTGAGAACATTTATTAGTAGATTAACATCATAACTTTCATAAATCATAGAACGATAAAACACACAAGGAGAAACATCAGGGTGCCACCAAACAGAAGAGTTTTTAAAACTGCATAAAAATGTAAAGTTGGAGCTGGTACAGACGGAACAAGCTTGGAAATGTCCTTCCTAAATGTTTGTCATGAGTTTGTTGTGTTGTTTCTGTGATGAGCTCTGAAACCTGACTGACACTCTTCAAATAAGCCATTCCTCTGCAGATGATCTGTTAGCTGTTTGACAACTACTCTTTCAAGGATTTTTGATATGAAAGGAAGGTTGGAGATTGGCCTATAATTAGCTAAGACAGCTGGGTCTAGAGATGCTTTTTAAGTAAAGGTTTAACTACAGCCAGCTTGAAGGCCTGTGGTACATAGCCAATTATTAGAGATAGGTTGATCATATTTAAGATCGAAGAATTAATTAATGGCAGGACTTCTTTGAGCAGTTTTGTAGGAATGGGGTCTAAAAGACACGTTGATGGTTTGGAGGAAGTAATTATTGAAGTTAACTCATGTTCTGGCTTTGTGGAGGGCTTTCTTATAAAGCAGCAAACTATTTCTCCAGGCTAAATGATGATCCTCTAAATTTGTGACACGCCATTTCCTCTCCAGCTTACGAGTTATCTGCTTCAGGCTACATGTTTGAAAAAGGCCTGTGTGGGAGAGGTTTACACAAATGTCCCATTATGAAAACTAACCACAGATTTCAGCTTCATCAAATATGCAGAAGTACCAAAAGAGAACTAAACAAACTCTGTTGGTTTGTGGTGACAACTGACGTAAATTCAAACAATATTCCATTTTCATACAAAGTTCTTTCTGTTGACTTTAATTTATTAATAAAATCTCTGTTTTCTGTTGCTTTTATAGAGCAGCAGGTAATAGGAGTGTCTTACTCTATAAAAAAGCTCTCCATAAAACTAGAACATCTTATAATAAATCACTGATGGGCAATGAAGAACAACCCCAGGTTTCTCTTCAGCACTGTAGCCAGGCTGACAAACAGTCAGAGCTCTGTTGAGCCAACCATCCCTTTAACATTAACTAGTAATGACTTCATGAACTTCTTTACAAATAAAATTTGAACTGCTCGAGAACATTGACAACATTCCCCTGGATGGGTGAAGCAGCAAGTTTAGGGTGTGGTTTCAGGGTGTCACAGCCAGTGAGCATCACCTAATCACACCGAAGGAGAGAGCAGTGGATCGGATCAGCTGACGGAGAGACGCTGAAAAGTACAAGCAGACGAAAATAAAGTGTCGTTTGCAGCAGTTATATCTGGGTCGTCCTTTCCACTGGATTGTTGGGACCTTCTCCTAAGTACTCTTAAAACATTGTGAAATGTACTCGTACTATAGCAGCTATAGGATATGTAATGTTGTTTCATCCATCCACAATATAAATTCATATATTATTTACATAATATATGAATTTATGTATTCTATATATTATTACATATGTCCAAATTGTAATTATTTAAACGTTAAAACCACCTTACCATGATGGAGGGAACCACTATGCCCTGCTTGGGTAAGTAGCACCCACCCTAAAGTCAGACATGTGATCAGGAGAGATGAGCCCAGCCTTCCGTAGGCCCCCACCCACAGGAGCAGTCTGGTGCAATGTGTGCCCGATGGTGGTCAAGGATGGAGGCGTGGCAGTTTGATCCCCAGCTATCAAGGCCAACTATGAGACGTGGCTGTGTCACTAGGGCTGGGTACTATCACTGATTTCTAGAATCGATTCGATCCACGATTCAATTCAATTCGATTCGTTTTGAATCGTGGAAATTTTGCCTCAGACAGTCAGAAATTGTATAATTCTGATCACATATTAGTACATTTTCGTATTTTTATATCTATAAAAAGAAATATGATACTTGTGAGACTTTATCAAAGGTGTGAGCATCACAGCAGATGCCTTTGTGTCAAAGTAACTGAGGATAAAACACAGAAAAACATGAAGGAGATTTTCCTGGCCTGGGATTTATAAAAATATTCTGCAGTCGATCAAAAACAAAAGAAAATCATCAATCAACATCTGAACATTACCTGATGCTGCTGAAGTGAAGCAGAGCAAAGTTACAGAGGTTTGATTAGAGACACAGCTAAGTATTTTGCAATACTGAACAAATGTAAATTTAAAGTTTACATTTGTTCAGTATTGAACTGCAGAAATGAGATTTTCTTTTCGGAAGTAAGTAAAAGGAAAAAACAGCAGCGGACAGCGCTGTAAACAACAGTAGACTTGTGCGTAACAAGCAAGCGAATAATGCAGAAAACAGATTTTTAGACAGGAAACTGTTCTTGAAGTACAGAGAGAGAGAGAGAGAGAGAGAGAGAGCTGTGCATGAAGTGTGATTTTATCCTGGTGGAAGCAAAACAGCAAAAGTCAGAGTGAATTCATGACGATGTTTATGTGAAGCGTAGTTTGGATCTTCTTTTGCTGCTGGTTCAGTCAATATTGTTTGGAGAGAGATCAAACTAACAGCTTTAGAATCAGCGCAAAAAGGGCGTGAACACGAAACATCAGAATCAGCGAGCTGTCGGCTTTCAGCCCCGACCGTGTCCGTGCCGTCGGGTGAGAAAGTCACATCTCACTGATTCTGATGCGTTGGCGGGTCTGCGCTTTGTGTTTACGTCTTTGTGCAGAATCCCTGTTCCTGCTCTCATTCACTGTTTTAGCTCTTTGGTGGTTGTTGAAATGTTGTGATGTTTAACCTGAGATTCTGGCGTTTCGGGAAAAATAAATTTATATTTAAAAAAAATCGATTCAGGATTTTAATGAATCAATTTTACGTTATCCAAGCTAGAATCGATTTTAATCGATAAATCAATAATCAAAACCCACCCCTATGTGTCACCTCCATGTTGGAGAAAGAGCCTGAGGTGGAGAGATGGAAGCTAGATACAGTCAGGCTGACCCCGGGCCCCAGTGCATGCTGGGCCCCAGAACCAGTTTTCTGGAAAAGGCCTGGACTCTGTTCCAGTCTACAGATGCCGTCCATGAGAGACAGCTGAGGTAGTGTCCTTGTATGCCCTCGGCTTGATAAGGAGTACTCGAATGTGTCCCATCTGGTAACTCAGTGGTCCTACTAGAAAACTTCAACACTCACATGGGCAATGACAGTGACACCTGGAGGCGCGATTGGTGGGAATGACCGTCCTGATCTGAACCCCAGTGTGTTTGATTATTGGACTTCTGTGAAAATCACAGTTTGTCTGTAATGAACTTCGTGTTGTCCTCTAAGTTCGTCTGTGAGTGCACGCAGCTCCAGCACACCATAGTGTGAGTCAGATCTGCAGCTGCATATTCTGGACATTCAGGTAGAGAAGAGCTGAACTGTGAACTGATCACCACCTGGTGGCAGGTGATAGGTTTGTAGCGTAAAGCTATTCACTGGAACGTTCAGGACAATTTGCTACACAGCAAGAACAAGACACAAGTAGGCAACGTTCTTTGTGTTACTCATGCATGAGGGAGGCCTGCCTGGAGCCAAGTGTCGTTTCACCTACATGACCTCCATCGGACAGGTTCCCCATAGCACTCCTTTTATTGTGGTTACTTGAATATGCATAGGGTCATTAACATATAACGGCTTACATGGGTATACATGTGAACAAGGAATACACTGCCTGTGGTTTTGTAAGTGCGTGTGTGTGTGTGTGTGTGTGTGTGTGTGTGTGTGTGTGTGTGTGTGTGTGTGTGTGTGTGTGTGTGTGTGTGTGTGTGTGTGTGTGTGTGTGTGTGGAAGCTGCTGACCAAAAGGGTCATAAAGCAGGAACAACATCCTAGGTCATAAAGAGGGTAATCTCCCCACACCCAATCTATGGTTCACCCTAGATAACACAGTGAAGCCATACAAAGGGCAGGAAGTTTGTAAAGTACAAATGGTAAGAATAAAAATGACAAACATTTAACAATTCACTCTAACAGCAGGTAAGATGTTTGGCACACCTAAACATATTGTGAAGGCGTGCTGGGAATGCCTGGCAGTATGTGTAAAGAAGTGCAGAATATTTTCAGGTAAAAGTTCCTGCACCTGCAGCTGATAAACATGTCACCATCATCCTGGTCCTACTCACCTTTCTCTGTGTGCTTATGTTAACCACGCCTCTGTTTGCAGGGGCGGGATCTCTCCAGGATTCCCGCCCTTCGTTCCAGCACACCTGGAGTTTATAAGCACACCTGTGCACCATTTTCTGATTCCACTGCCTCTGCTGGAGGTACGTCTTTCATTGATTGTTGAATTAGCAGCGTTAGTGTAGCTGACCTTTGGTTTAGTTTGTGCTCATGACTGAAGCTCATCTTCTTTCTCCATCTGTGCAGGAGGACCTGTATGTTCTGGGAGAAAGTTTGTGAATGTATCTGTTGTGAAGGACCTCGTTTACCTGACTGTATGTGGACCTGAACTAAACAAACAGTGGAGCATATTGTGCCAAACGAGGATTGTTGCGGGCCGGAGTTTGGACACCCCTGGCTCAGATGAAACTGGTGGATCTCACTGCTGATCATTGTTTAGTGCAGGTCACACCCGTGCAGACTCCTCTCATCCAGGCTCACAGAGGTGCTGACAGCCTGTGGGCCTCGTCTGAATATGATGTGGATGATGACAACTGGTTGCGAACCAGTTGTCATCATCTTGTCGTGTCAACTTAGTGTGTGATGAATTGATATGTAGACCAGCTGATTGTTTTTATATCAGCGAAAGATCACTTGATTATAACACAAGTGAACAAAATGCTGCAAATGAGTGAAGACTCCCACAGACTGAGTTTCCTGTTTCTGATGTATGTGAAACTTACACACAGACACAGACACACACAGACACAGACACACACACACACAGGCACAGACACACACACACACAGACACAGACACACACTCACACACAGACACACACTCACACACACAGACACACACTCACACACACAGACACACACTCACACACAAGCACACACACACACAAACGCACACACACGCGCACACACACACACACAAACGCACACACGCGCACACACACACACACACACAGACACACACACTCACACTCTCACACACACACAAACACACACACACACACACACACACACACACACACGGACACACAGACACACACACACACACACACACACACGGACACACAGACACACACACACACACACACACACACACACACACACACACACGGACACACAGACACACACACACACACACACACACACACACACACACACACACACACACACACACTGAGAGTAACAGTACAGACCTGAGGAAGAAACTCACACTCCAGGAATAAAGCACTGAGATGTTTCATCTGACAGGAAACATTAGTGTTGTGTGAACTGTGCAGCTGCCAACAAGAACATTTCTCTGTGCATTCAGCAGGTGGAAGTATGATATCTACTATGATACTCGGAGCGCTTGTGGGCAACCAGTAGATATGATGTGGGGGAAATGAGCGGGGGTAGTGACTCTTAGGTCTGAGTTCAGACCAAGTAAACATCAGTAACTAGTTAAAGCCAGAAACAGTGAATGCAGCGCCGTCATGACACCCGAAGTTCTGATATTGTTTCACCAGGATGGGAAACTTCAGCGTTGTTTATCTGTCTGATGGTTTCTTGTGTTCTTAGGTTGATCCTGCCGGTTAGTTTTGTTTGTTTTGTCTTTCTAAGAGAAAGACGGCCTTTGTGCTTGGACATATGCTAAACCAGGACTAATATTTATTTATTTATGGAACAGTGCACTTAAAGAAAACCTGTCAGGTGTCATTCCTGCAGGGGTGATATTTTTTGTGTTTATGATGTATCATTATTATTATTGTTGTTGTTGTTATTATACATTTTATTTGGAAGCGCCTTTCAGTACACTCGATGACACTGTACACAGCAGAATAATAAAAGCAACATCAAACTAAGAAGTTTACACAATCATAAAATCGTAAAACAGATTTCTAATAGCAGAGTGCAGAGGTTGTGTGGGATGAGCTATTTTGAACAGGTGAGTTTTGAGTCTAGACTTAAAAAAGAGAGAAGGAAGTGATATTCCTTATATCAGGAGGAAGGGAAATCCAGAGTCAAGGAGCAGAGCAGCTGAATGCGCCCCATGGTGGCAAGATGGGGGGAGGGGACAGAGAGAGACAGGGAGGAAGAAGATCTGAGACACGGAGATGGTGATCTGGGCCAAATCAGAGAGAGATGGAGGAGAGAGGAGATGAATAGATTTATTTTCAGCTCTCTTTTAAGCAGGCAAGATGACAGCGGGCTTTGGAGAAACTCACTTATTTGGGACACTGATCAGATGGTGAGTCCTGAGTCTGAAAGAGTCCGGCTCACTTCATTAATGGTGAATGACGTCACTCATAGTGTCTGAAGCCATCAATGACCAAGGTAACAGAATCAACCAAGATCATATCTCCTGCTGTTGCTCCTACAAAGACCAACTCACAGTCAGCTTTAATGAGACTTCTTTATCATAAATATATTTTTACTCATTCTTTTCTGGTCTTATACTTTACTGAGATCAGATTTTATGTTCTGTATTAGGAACAGAATAAAAGTGGATTTTTGAATCACCTTCATCAGCCGTTGTTAGGTTTTGTATTGTGATTGTCATTTATGCTTAGAAATATCTACCCATATATGCTTAGAGGTGTATAATCGATTGTGTAGTGATAGGATGTGTGATCTTTAGTAGGCTGTAAAAGGCTTTGTGTGCATTCCAGAGCTCTCTGACTTTCACACCCACATTTTAGGAGCATGGGAGAGGTCGTACCTTGTCTTATTGTTTTATGGTAGGATAAACTGTTTTAGTCTAAGTGCCTTTTGTTTAAATGAACTGCTGGACTTCCAGGCCAGCAGGTTTAGGGAAGTCATATATGGGGTCATGCTTTGACCCCACACATACACATATACACACACACACACACACACACACACACACACACACACACACACACACACACACACACACAGGGTATTCTTTGTTCACATGTATACCTATGTAAGATGTTATATGCTAATGACCCTATGCATATTCATGTAACCACAATAAAAGGAGTGCTATGGGGAACCTGGCTGAGAGTCTGACGGAGGCCAAGTGGGCGGAACGACATCTGGCTCCGGTCTGGTTTCCCTCATGCATGAGTACGAACTTTGCCTACTTGGTGTTCGATGCTTTTGCTGTGTAATTACATTGTCTTCAACGTTCCAGCGAATAGGTTGATGCTACAAACCTATCAGCCGTGAGAAGAGAGAAGTTGTGGTTTAAACCACAACTTCTCTATAGCTGAGTGCTGTCTGTGGGAGGAACAGAAGCTGTGGGTCTTCAGACATGTTTTAGAGATAACAGCACACAGGATGTTTCTGCTGTGGACGTATGTTTGAGTGGGTGGGACTCAGAGATGAAGTGACGGTAATGAAACCACAAACATGAAGCTGGTGCTAAGAAGTCTGCTTCTCACCTCGTTCTGCACCATCTCATCTTGGAGTGAGTCGAAACACAGCCTAAGAACTTAACAACATATTTATATTATTCATACTTATGTTCTTTTTAATTTCTTTGCTGAAAAGTAATGCAACTTTTTATTGATAAGTGATAAATTAATGTATGTAGGAAGTCTGTAATTCTCCCCTCATTTTGTCAGTGCTCAGAGCACTAAGCAGCAGGACGAACTTATGACTTGAAATCAGACGTGACAACAGCTGCTTTTTAAAAAAAAAAAATGTTGGTTTAAAAGAAAACCTGAAGACATGGTCATCTTTATTTATGATCTTTAATTCTTTTTTTTATGACAAAACACTCATTAAGTCACTGTAATGCATTTAAATGCTACTCTCTTGTACTGACTCACAGTTTTGTGTCTCTTGCAGCTGTTTCATCGGGCATGTTTGTTGTGACCCAGAGTCCAGATGTTTCTGTCATGGAGGGAGAGACAGTAAACATCACCTGCTGCTGGACAGGAATGTTTGAAAGAGCTGGAGTGGCCTGGTTGAAAAATCAAACAGTCATTAAGAGAGAGGCCAAATTCTTTCAATCTCACGGGTCTCTGAAAAAGGAGGCGAAGACTTGCTCATCTTTGAACATTTCAAACATCAGAACAGAGGATTCAGGAACATACATCTGTAAAGTGACTGTGGAGATTCCATCTTTATTTGAGTCTAAAGGAAGTGGGACCATCATCACAGTCAGAGAGAAGACCAGTGACACTGACTACAACAACCACACAGACTCCAGTAAGTGAACAGCTGATACACAAAGTTCAGTTTGGTGACCAACACGCCTCCAAAATATGTGAACGTGTCACCTTTTACAGATTAAACACTGTCACATAAAAGTTTAGTCTGTTACGTGTCTGTGCTGTTACCGCACATGTGGCAGCCTTTGGTCGTCTGACGGGACGATTAATAAACCTTGGCCCTTTCTCAATTCTAAGTACGCGAGTCCGTACTCGCGTTCTCAGCGAGACCGGACTTGCCAAGAACGCGAGCACGGACTCCCGATTTGTACAATTGGAACACCAGCATACTTGATGATGTCACAGGTCCGGAGTTTTTACTGCCGTCCCCTCCTAATTTAACTGTGAGTAACATGTTATGAAGCTTAACTGTAATCACAGCCAAACCGGTTTACTCAGGAACAAATAAAACACTGAAATAAACCAAACATTAACATTTAGAAGTGATCTAAGTGACTTATATATCATTTTTAACCTCAGTAGTGAAACCTCTATTAATAAAAATAGTGTACATGTATGTCTTAATAAAAACAAGCAGGTGAGATGTTAGAACGCTTTTATTTTTATTTTAGTGGACACTCAATACTATAGACAGCTGCTGGGGTTTCTTTAACCTGAGTAGTGAGAAGACCGCGGGGGCTTGAAAACTATGTGCCGGGAGTTCGCTGTTCTCGCCGGCTCTAGTAATCCTCGACCTCGCTGCCTGCTATGGAGCTGGCGGGTCACAGACGTCTCCGAAAACATCGGAGCGCGTTTGGAAATATATGATATCTTGATAAATCGAGCAGATATTTGAAGTTTACACAGCTACATTCTCACTTGAAAATAACTTAAAAGTTTATTTTGTGACCCAGAAAGAGTAATATTTAAAAGTCTTTAGCCGTGCTCCTCCGTCTTTCAGCTCCTTCATCATCGACTGTCATCTTCATCCTGAGGAGTCTGCCCTTCATTCTTCTTGTTCTCATCTTCTGCTGCTTTAGAAACAAGTGGACCACATCACAGCATCACGACCCAGGTGCACTACAACACATCTTAACCAGACTCTGTTACAGTTCATGTGTTTTGTGGTTCTTGTAGTTTGTAGGTGTGAGTTGGTGTTTGTTGGCGTGTGGCTTTGGTGCAGAGTGAGGTACCAACAATGGGATTTTATATTCATGCTCCTCAGAGGATAACCCTGTCCCTGAGGTTTGGGGGGTTTTAGTGACGACTACAACTTTTAGTACTGAAAACTACGGATTATGTTCCCAATGAGATCGTCTGAAACTTTTCTTCATAGAGAAACGTTTGACTAAATATCTTAAAGGTACCATCAAACTTTAATTTATTCATGTTTAAAGCTAATTACTAAAGACAAGACAGATGTTACCAAGGTAACTGTTAGGATGCCTGGGTTGTTGACCCAGGGTTTTTGAGTTTATTATATGATTTATCATTTCTGGGTTTCTTTGAGTTCTGTCTTTTGGTTTATGTCTCGGTGTGATCCTTAGTTGCTGTCTCCCCTGTCGGCTCTATCCCCTTGTCTAGTTCGCGTCTTTGTAAATGGACTGCATTTGTATAGCGCTTTACTCAGTCCCTAAGGACCCCAAAGCGCTTTACACTACATTCAGTCATTCACCCATTCACGCACACATTCACACACTGGCAATGGCAAGCTACATTGTAGCCACAGCTGCCCTGGGGCGCACTGACAGAGGCGAGGCTGCCGGACACTGGCGCCACCGGGCCCTCTGACCACCACCAATAGGCAAACATGGGGCTAGTATCTTGCCCAAGGATATTTGGCATGCAGCCAGGAGGCAGCCTGGGATCGAACCACCGACCTTCTGATTAGTGACTTCTTTGTGTGTCCTTAGTTACTATGTCCCCGTGTCCAGTCAGTGTCTGTCTGCCCTGGTTGCAGTGCCTGCGTGTGAGTCTGTGTCTTCAGTCTGTGTTATGTTTCCTGTTTTACTTTGAAAGTCCGTGTCTCATGTATATGCGTCTGGTTTTGCTTCCTTTGTCTCGTTAGGCCTTGATTTGTCCCAGCTGTGTTTCCCTCCTGTTACCCATTCCCTGATTGCTCCCTCTATGTATTTAAGTCCTGTGTTTCTCCGTGTCTGTGTTGTGGTCTACTGTTCATTTTGCTGTGTGTTCTGTCTACCTGTCTGTGTAAGTTTATTTTGTATTTTGGGGGGGGGGTTGTTACTTTTTGCCTTCCAGCATTAAAGCTGAGTTTTGAAATACACCTTTGCCTCCGTGCGTCTGCACTTTGGGTCCTCCTTACCACCACTCCTGCCTGCACACAGCCTTAACCTGACAGTAACAGGCTAGCTTAAGGTGGCTAACATTAGTAGTTGTACTAATGGTGTTTTTTGTATTGTAAGGTAAAGATCTTTGGTTAGTATGTTTCCTTATTTTATTTTAAAATATATCATTTTTTAAGACCATTGTTGGTTTTAATCTAGTTTAAACCAAACCACTCCAATGGATTTAGCTACATTCGGGACCGTGTTTGCGGAATGCAGTAGCTAGCAAGCTGATTGGAGACCGTAACAGCCAATCAGAATTCTTGCATTCAAGTCTGTGATTGGTTGGTTCTGTGGCACATTTATTAAGTGTGCAGGGAGCAGAGATGTTGTGAGTGCGAACGACGCACTGAGAGCAGGTCAGCAGATGTCTGTGAGCACACAGAGTAGAGACCTGAGTGAGAGGGGCTGTTATTGTGTGTGTGTGTGTGTGTGTGTGTGTGTATATGGATAACAGCAAACACTGAAATGCATTTCTTGCACGCAGAAATGATTTTTTTTTTCACTCAAATTAAACTTTTCTTCACTCAAAATAATTTTCTCCTCAAAATTCAACATTTGCGCTTGCAAATTTTTTTTTACATGCACTCAGAATACAGGCACAAAAATAATGCCATATAGACACAAGGACAGCTCAACAGATGCTCTGACGAGGAACAGAGGAAAACAGGCAGTGGAGACACACTGGAACACAGCTGAACTGATTAAGAGACAAAGGAAGTAAAACTTAAGACACTACACAAGGAGCACAAGCTCACCAAAATAAAACAGGAAGCAGCAGTGCACAAAGACCAGGAGTCGACCTGCAGGAGTTCCAGAATAATCCGTGAGACGTAAACTTAACGACTCAAAGAACTTAAACACTCATGAAGTACAGGACGGTGACTCATCGTAGCAAACAGCGCTGTGAATGTGTTTCATTTACACTGTAACTCTGTTACTGTTGATAACATTCAGTTATAAACTTCTAGCTTTAAAATACGTGTTTTTATTGTTCTGTGGTGAAGTTATTTTACAACAACAGAACATGTTGTCACAGCATCATCAGTTATAATCCTGTAAGATTACAAACAGGTGCATCACTGTGAACATGCAAAGTGTAGCTCATGGCCTCATTCATGTTTCAGCTGCTGGGAGTGAAAGCATGTCTGCCCAGAGAGGAGAAGAAGAAGGAGGAAGAAGTGAGAGAGGAAAAGTGGAAACACGGCTGTAGAAACTTTACAGACTTGTTCAGTGTTTTTGGTTTTGTTTTAAATTGATTCCAAAAAGGTTGCTAATTAAAAATGACTGACTTTTGAGTGATTGTCTCATTTAATAAATAAATGAATACTTATCATATTAAACTCCTCTGGGTTACCATAGCAACATGACCAGCAAAGATGCTTTGGCATGTAGATGGAGCAGCCAGGGATCAAACCACCGACCTTTCTGTTGTCAGGTGACCTGCTCCACCTCCTGAGCCCCACTTCTCATGACAAATGATGTCTTTTTCCCTTTCTTTTATTCTCACTGACTCTTGAGGATTCATCATGTTTGATCAGAGGTTTTCTTATCACGTCTCTGTTCTGTGTTAGGCACAGATTACACAACACTGACAAAATGTTTGTGAGTCTGTGTAAACAGTGTTTCTGTGATGACCGCAGCTCACTGTCCTGATCATTCCCTCTGTTACCGTCCTCCCTGTTAAACATGTGCTCTTTGCTGTGTGTGATATTAGCATGACCTTTGCCCCAGTGTATCACCGGGTCCTATCATGCTCTGCAGCTCTGTGGGTAAAACTGAAAACACTTTGTAGGTGTTGTTTCCTGAGCTGCTGCTCATTCTGCAGCCACAGGATGTGCCGTCCAAGCCTCAGGGAGGGGCAGCCATGTGACCAGTTCAGGTGAGAGAAAGAAGACATCAGAGACGTGCTGTGGAAGAGACATATATGAATAATAACTAATGATTAAACACCTAGAGGTATATTAACACAGTGAGTGAAGAATAAACACCCAGTGCATCATGGGAGGCCCCCAGCAGCCTACACCTATTACAGCATACACTCAAAAAAATGAAATTGGGTGGTTGTTACATGTACAAGATTCAAACTTGTAATTTGATCTAAATAATTTCATGTTTCTATGGAGAACATAATTAAATCATGTAGCATCTGCATGAAATTCAGCAACTTAATTTGTTCTTGTTGAGATGACAGGATACAATCTAGTAACAGTGGTTAGTTGCCTGGACTCACGAAATTCACAAGATCACATTAGAATTGCAGGAAAATCGCTGGAGTTATAAGAGGCAGACAGCTGCACCCACACCACGTGTTTGCTATCGCTATTTATTGTGGTTTAACCTGTCAAGGACTAAAACGTACAGAAAATTCTGCATCAAGCCTGGTAATCATAGCTTTCCTAGTTTTGTTAAGCCTGCAGTGACAGTGTGGTGGTGTGGTGGTTAGTGCTGTTGCCTCACAGCAAGAAGGGTCTGGGTTCAAATCCACAATCTGGCTGGTTTGCAGTGTGTAATTAGAGTTGGGTTAATTGGTGATTCTAAACTACCCATGAATGTAAGTGCAAATGAAAACTGAAGGCTCTGCCTCCCATTCTACTTTTAAATACTCTGGGAACAACAAGTAGGCCTGCAGTGTGAGAGCGAAGTGCTCTAATAGGGTGATATGGTACTACAACAGGGGTCCCCAACTCCTGGACTCCGGTCCAAATCGGGGATTTTGTCCGGACCACAAAGCAGTTTCTCATTTACTGTGTAGTTAGATATTTTATTCCTGCTGGCTGCCGTGGCTGACTTTTGAACTGGCGTGACATGCAGCTATGCAGGTTAGCGACATGCTGGTCCACTCTCCCAGCCAGCTGTTGGCGGTAATGCACCACCCACTGCCAATAAAACGACAAAGAAGAACAAGCTATGTGGGTATGCGGGTTGATAGGTTACTAGCGTGGGAGCTTGCGCTTGCTGAGTGGATGGATTTGTCAAAAATACTTATAAAGTTATGAAGAGTGGAAATCTGAAGAGCTGTTATGAAACCAAACATAAGAACTTCAACCAAAGCTGTCCGCCTGGGTCTGACGGTAGAACAAGAAGAATAAATGAACTGAGGGGACAGTATGAGCGAGCTGTAACACAGTCTGTTACAGCACAACAGTGAGCATACGAGTGTTCACTGTGAGTACGGTGGATTTTAGGAGAACACAAAAAGACTTTCACTGACTCGAAAATGATAAAGAGTGAATGGAAGCTGCAGCAGAAACACTTTTAGATGGAAAAGTAAGAAAACAACTTTAGGAAAAGGTGAAGCAAATTCCCGTGTCTGCCACAAACACAAAATGGCGAGCAGAACTGTCATCCCAAAATGAACAGACCCAGCTGGACTGTGCTATTCAAAGTGCTCCATGCACAGCGTTAGCAGCTGATGAATCAACAGATGTGAATGCCCAGCTTTTGGTATATGTCGGATTAAAGAGAGTAAAGCTTTTGTGGAGGATGTTTTAAGCGTCACATCACTCAGCAGAGGAGAGGACATTTACTCAGCCACAAAAGAAATGTTAACTGAAAGAGAGATCAATCTGAAAAATGTTGTCTCTATTACCACTGATGGGGCAAAGGAGCAGTTACTCGACTAAAAGAGGACAACCCGAACCTGTTACCATATCACTGTGTTATCCACAAGCCTGTTCTATGCTCCTCACCCTCAGAGGAATACAGAGAGGAAATGAATACAGTCACTGAACTTGTTAACTTTCTCTGTGCTTCTTCATCCAATCAGCTTCGCCTGCTTCGTGAATTTTTAGCACAGGTACAGACTTACTCTTGCACTGCAATGTCAGGTAACTAAGCAAAGGCCGAGTGCTGGGGCTACAGCCAGTGTTGGTCAAGTTACTTGAAAAAAGTAATTAGTTAGTAATTACTGATTACTTCTCCAAAAAAGTAATCCCATTACTTTACTGATTACTTATTTTCAGAAGTAATTAGTTACTTAGTTACTTTTTAAAACCATGATACACAACCCTTTTTAGCAGGAGTGGGGCGGGTGGAGGTTTCCAACGCAGGGACTCCAGCAACACTTAAAAGTAAAGAGGACCAACGCGTTTCAGCTTGTGGTCTTGTGACGTTGGCTTGTGTTCGGTGGCTGAGAGGAGGCGGTAGAAACTTCAGCAGGATAGTAGGAAGAATACACGATCAGAATCAGAATACTTTATTGATCCCCAGGGGAAATTATTTTTGGTTACAGTGCTCCATTATAAACAAACATTAACAAAGACAGACAATACACTAACTAAGAATAGCACAATATATACAGGCATATATATACATAAAAGTCACTTATTAATAAATAGCTGAAAAAGAACATGTGCAAGAAGGGTGTAGCTGTTGCAGTAAACAGTGTGTTAAGTGGATGAGTTGTACAGGGAGATGGCCACACGCAGGAATGATTTCCTGTGTCGTTCAGTGGTGCATTATGGGTAATCTCAGTCTCTCACTCACCGTGCTCCTGTGACTGACCAGCATGTCATGGAGTGGGTGGGAGGTGTTATCCAACATTGTCTTTATCTTGGACAACATCCGCCTCTCCGACACCACCTTGAGGGAGTCCAGCTCCATCCCCACAACATTAGAATCAGAATCAGAATCAGAAAGGGTTTTAATGCCAAATGTTGAGCAGATTTACAACATTAGGTGTCAAGGGATTTCAGGATTTTGGGATTTTTATTATGTTATGCTTAAAAGTACATTTCATTATCTAAATGTGTTTGCTCTTTCAGTATTCAGCTTAAATGGGGAAGTCACACTCTGTGCAGACTCCACAGGAAGCCTGCACGCAGCACAGTTCTATTTTATCTCTTCCTGTACGTGCTATGAAAAAGCTATGAATAAAGGCTGCTTTTATTGCAGGGTGCGAGTCTCCCTGAGTCTCACCCGTGTACACGTTAAACCTGTCTGAGCGTTTTTATTCTGACCTGAGTTGCAAAACAGGAAATCTCCTGACAATAGGAAGACAGTGTCACCACCCAGAAACGGATCACCATGTACCCCAACCAGAAGCCTTGGATGAACCGGGATGTTCGTCTCCTCCTGAAGGCCCGCAACACCGCCTTTAGGTCAGGAGATGCACACGCCTACAGTACAGCCAGGGCTAATCTAAAGAAGGGCATCAAAAAAGCCAAACACCATTACAAAAAGAAGGTAGAAGAACACTTCTCCAACTCCAACCCCCGACGCATGTGGCAAGGACTCCAGACCATTACAGACTACAGGACCACCAAACCCTCCCCCGCATCCTCTGATGTCTCCTTCCTCAACGAGCTCAACAACTTTTATGCTCGTTTTGAGCGAGGGAACCCCACAACCACAACCAAAGCAGACGTGACGCCAGACCACCAACCTCTGACTCTCTCCCCACCGATGTAGGAGCGGTGCTGAGCAGGATCAATGTCCACAAGGCTGCAGGTCCTGATGGTATCCCCGGGCGTGTTCTCAGAGCGTGTTCTGGGGAGCTTGCAGGAGTGCTCACAGACATATTCAACCATATTCCTTGGCCCACGCTGTGGTACCGGCCTGCTTCAAATCCACCTCCATCGTCCCGATACCCAAAAACTCCAACCCATCTAGCCTCAATGACTACCGCCCAGTAGCCCTCACCCCCATCATCACTAAGTGCTTAGAGCAGCTGGTCTTAGCACACTTCAAATCCTGTCTCCCCCCCACCCTGGACCCCCACCAATTTGCATACCGCCAGAACAGGAGCACAGAGGATGTAGTCTCCATCGCACTGCACTCTGTCCTCTCACACCTGGACAACAACAACACCTACGCCAGAATGCTGTTTATAGACTTCAGTTCAGCGTTCAATACAATCCACCCCTCACAACTCATCAGGAAACTGACAGACCTGGGCATCAGTTCCCTCATCTGCAAATGGTTACTGGACTTCCTGACCAACCGCCCCCAACATGTCCGACTGGATAACCGCTGCTCATCAACAATCACAATGAACACCGGTGTACCACAGGGCTGTGTGATGAGCCCTTTCCTCTACTCCCTCTTCACCCACGACTGCAGACCTGCTGATGGTTCCAACACCATCATTAAGTTTGCAGATGACACCACGGTGATTGGCCTCATCAGCGACAACGATGAGGCCGCCTACAGGGAGGAGGTGGATCGTCTGGCTGAGTGGTGCGACACAAACAACCTGCTGCTTAACACCGAGAAGACTAAGGAGCTCATCGTGGACTACAGGAGGAATGCTGACCCACATCCACCCATCCACATTAAGGGGATGGCTGTGGAGCGTGTGAGCAGCTTCAAGTTCCTGGGAGTCCACATCTCCGAGGATCTCATCTAGACGATCAACTGCTCCAAGCTGGTCAAGAAGGCTCACCAGCGCCTCTTCTTCTTGAGGACTCTGAGGAAGAACCACCTGTCCTCAGACATCCTGGTGAACTTCTATCGCTGCACCATCGAGAGCATCCTGACCAACTGTATAACAGTCTGGTACGGGAACTGCTCTGCCTCGGACCGGAAGGCGTTGCAGAGGGTTGTGAAAACTGCCCAGCGCATCGCCGGAGCACCACTTCCTGCCATAAAGGACATCTACAGGAAGCGGTGTCTGAAAAGGGCTGGGAAAATCATCAGAGACCCCAGTCACCCATCACATGGACTCTTCACCCTCCTGCCCTCTGGGAGGCGCTACAGGAGCCTCCGGACTAAGACCACCAGGTACCGGAACAGCTTCTTCCCCACAGCTGTCAGACTCCTGAACTCTGCCTCCTGACATCTGACCCACGTTAAACTCATGGACTGAACATACACACACCCACAACCACCTAGCACTTTACCACTACTGTATAGTTCTGTGTAGATAATCATTCTGTACATACGATAATTTTTTTAATCCCACAACTGTTTATAACTTACATAGTTCACATTCTGTGTAACTGTATATCTCAGATTTCTGTATAGTTTTTATTTCATATTTATATCCTGTTCATAGCCTGTACATAGCTTGTACTCACTACAGCCTGTACATACTTATAGTTATAGAATATTCATAACATACTTCACACTGTGTACATTATAACATACCATAATAGACCCATTTCTGTAATATACTTACACATCTCTATTATTGCTAATTTATATTGTAATATATCTATATCACGACTAAAGCACTTTCTGGATGGATGCAAACTGCATTTCGTTGCCCTGTACCTGTGCATGTGCAATGACAATAAAGTTGAATTCTAATTCTAATTCTAATTCTAAATTGCTGGCCTTACGGATCAGTTTATCGAGTCTGTTGGCATCTGCGACCTTCAGCCTGCTCCCCCAGCATGCAACAGCAGAGAGGATCGCACTGGCCACAACAGACTCGTAGAAAATCCTGAGCAAGATCACACTGGTATTGGGAATTCTCCGCGTATCCTTTAATGCACCTTCTCTTCGTCAACCATACAAGGCCCAGTTGAACAACTGCTGCTTATCAAACATGACACACAGTGTTCACACAACCCGTAACGTTGCAAACGTTTACTAAAGAGGTAAAACATGTAAAGTCCATGTTTGTCACAACAACAAAGTCACAAGGCCAGTGTGCTCGTGCGGTTTCTGGAGGACAAGAAGAACATGGATAGAATTTTCTTGTTGTCGACATCACACCTCAATGATTTCCATTTGTGACTATCATGAAAGAACAGCTCTGTGGGTGATAACAGCTGTCCAGTCTTCTCAGAGAAAACTTGACATTTTAAAACAGGATCTTCAGCAGGACTGTGCACGTTTTCCCTCACTGAAAGAAATCCAGGGTGCTAACATTACCTCACATGCTGCATTTGTACAAAAACTGACTGAAAACTTTAAGGATCACTTTGATGGCTTCGCTTTGGAAGGTCAGCTCCACCTTTTCATGAAGAATCCCTTTTTATCACTGCATTGTCACAGGAGGATGTGCATGTCTGGGTGGATGTAGGTTCTCTGCAAATGGAACTTGTGTATTTACAAGCTGATATACAGGAGCAATGTGTTGCGTCTGATCCTTCTGGATGCAGACTGTGCCAAAGACTACGTTTCCAGGACTTACCAAAGCTGCAGTGTAAACCTTGATCCACATGCAGTTGTGAATCAGCCTTCTCAACTGTTAGGATGATCTAAAAACAAACTTCGCTCACAACTGACTAACGAACATTTGCATGCATGCGTAAGAACTGCATGGACCCCATTTCACCCAGAGTTTAAAATGCTGGCTGCAAATTTCCCTCAGTGAGAGCCAGCACTGTGCTCTAAGTTACACTGTGATGAGTTTGTCAAACATTTTTCTGCACAGTTTAAAGCACTTCTTCATTTTCCTGAATATTGAGGCTTTTGTTAGGAGACTCTATTGCACCATAATGTTAGTTTATATAGATGTTGCAAAAATTATTGGATAATTTCAGTGTTAAACTGTTTTTGTTTAATATTGATGGTTGAACTGGGCTGCACTTTTCTATTCAGCAGGTGATTTAATGGGCAATGAACAAAGAATAATTGATCAGTAGTTAAAAGAAAAAATCTGTTAAATGTCAAACTGACTTTTACACTAAACTGCAGAACTCTGAGCTGTTTGTCTGAAGTCTGCAGCTTCTCTGCTGCTCTCATGGATTTATTCGGTCTAAAATAGCACCAGTGCCGCCACAGCACCATCTAGTGGTGGGTAGAGCTGGGCGATATAAGATTTTTTCATATCACGATATGTTTTTTTCATTTCAGGCGATAACGATATATATCACGATATAAGCCAAATAACTATATTTGTAAGATTTAAATGTGCCGTTGCTCACAAGTAAAATGTGAAATAATCAGCAGCTTGTTTTAATTAAAATATTTATTTCCCATAATAAGTTCAACAGGGCAGATGTACTTAAGGAACATGAGACTTCAGTTTCAGATAAATAAAGGCAAATATTGCAAACTACACAAAAGGCAGCCGCTAAAGCGTTTAAGTTTCAAAATAGAACAAACAAAACAGACTAAATTGTCAATTCCACTTAGAAACAAAATATTAATTCTAAAAATAAATCTTAGTTTGTTTTACAGAAGAACAGACAAAATTGACTAACTTTTGTCAATATCAAATAAACTGAGAACTAAAAGGAAATTCTCAATCTCTCCTTGTTGTATAGCTTAGCTTTTCAAACAGTTTTAACAGTTACTTTAGTCTGACAAAAGCCGAATGACGAATTAGCGCTTTCAGTCAGAGACTGAGCGTGCACCGCTTTATTGTATTTCCAGACTTGCTTTCGGCACAATTTACAGTGCGCGCTACTCTGTTTTTTGTCAGACTTGAAATAGCCGAAATACCTTCACACTACGGAACTTCTGTGGCCCTTCTGTTCGACAATCTCTCCGGCATTGGAACCATCATCTGTTTTTTCTTCGGTAACCTTCGCTCACGCTCTCAGTTGATTTTTCTCTAGTCGGCAAACTCATTTCCTCCATTACCCGGGCTGCACGGCTGCTGGCTGCTTCCCAAACAAATACACATGTGCGGCTTGGAACTTGTGCTGTACGTAACAAGTCACGTGGCGTGACACTGCGGCTGTGATTGGTTCGGCTCTGCGCTACTTAATTTGGATTGGCTGTTCTTCTTCTTTTTTTAAGAGGACAAGAGAGATGAGGTCTATCACAATAGTTTAATTTTTCTATCGAGAAAAAGTTATTTTGCAACACATATCGTTATCGTTCTATCGCCCAGCTCTAGTGGTGGGTGACCAAAATTAAGTGTCACGTCTTTGTGTGCTCCTGTTCTTCAGGTTCAGGGGAACAAACCTGTAAAAGTCCTGTTTCACTATCACCTGGTTTGTTTTTCATCTTTATGGTTAATATTTATTATATTTTTTTGCTGAACTACATCAGAACTGTGCGTTTCCAAAGATGAGCTTCAGTGAGTCAGTGACATAAATTTGTTGATATTATATTATATTTAGAACAATTTCAGCACATTTACTAAGTAAAGTTTTTATAAAGTATTTTTACACTGTTACATAACAAAGCACTGTACAAAGAAATAAAGGCTAGGAATAATCACAGTAAAAGATCATAAAACATGAAAATACAATCGATAGCAATACAAACTGAGTTTAAACACGCAAGAAAACAATGAAAGAACAGATGGTAAAAAGAAAGAAAGTTATAATCAATAAGAATATCAACGGGAAGCCTCGTTAAACAGAAACATTTTCAAGTCCACAGCCTTGGTGCCACAGACTGAAACACTCTGAACCCCACAGGTCGTATAAATACAGGCGTGGATGTCCGGCACAGGGACATTTGATATTTTGATGATTTGAACTGCTCTGAATGAGCTGCTTGTTTTTTTCTCATCATGCATTTGTCTTAATACAGTTTCATAAAACAGAAAGTTATATTGCACTCAGAATAAAGCGTTATAATTTCAGCACCATGGACAGCGCATAAGCTCCACGCTCTGTGACCACATCAGATCAGTCAGACAAACACACAGCTTTGTCTTATTACTGTTAAGATGTATCACAACCTTCAGCTTTGTTGTTCGGGAACCTTTTCAGAGCCACGTGAAAAGCACAAAGCTGATGTATTTGTGATTGTAGAGTGAAATATTTTACACTGTAACCCATGTAGTGCTTTACATAAGCATGAGAATGTTTAAATGAATATATATTTAGGAGAATATAAAATATTAGCAATGTGCACTCCCTTATTACAGTCCAGTACTGATTAGAAGAAGAAACACGGAGCTCAGCATTGACGTCAGACGAAAACTGAAAATAATTGAGAAGAAAATGACAAATACAAAGTTGAGAAAAAGACTGAGTCATGGTCACTGAAGATGGGAGAGATCATGCGCAAAAATAAAGTCTCCAGGACATAAAAAGGTGTGAATATTTTTACATATTAATGCTTCAGATCATCAAACAAATTCTCTAAAAGATGTGAAACTTTATTCTCACCCTGCCAAGTTTTAAGCATGAAATCCAGTTTCTCACAATGGAACAAGTTATTTAAAAGAAAGTCTTATTCAGCAACAGTGAGGCCATTAATCAGCATCACTTCAGCACAGACCAACAAAATAATAATCTGACTGGGTCCAATTTGGATGCTAAGTTAAACCAAGACAAAGAAAATTAGAAGTGTGGTTAAAGTCAAAGTCTCTGCTGAGAGCAGGAGGGCAGACACCCATAAGGAGGTGATTACAGGAGTACACATGAGTGTAACCCTAACAGTACAGCAAAGCAGCAGTCCGTCCATTTAAGAGGCTGATTAATATTTAAGATGAAAATAGCACATAAGCTAACCAGCTCTGGTCTGGTTCTGCTGGCAGCTGCTGAGGTGAGCTGGCTGTTAGGCTAACAGGACCTGACTCATCTGAAAACATCAGCTCGATGTTACAAAGAGGCTTTTTGATACTGAACAGACCAGAAATTTGACTTAAGCCACAACATTCACACACACGAGCACGTCAGAACTGTTCGTACAGTTTGGACTGTCGAGTCATGAAACAGTGAAATCATTAAAATGAATCATTATTTTAAATGATGACACATTTACATCATTATGTAATAACATATAGGATGTTTATCTGTAATCAGGTATGAGAGATTTACTGTCAGTGAGGTCAACAATCAGACCTTCAGGTGTAACAGATGCAGTGATGTGAACGTTATCCAAAGCCTATATTTAAGCACAGACTCAGCTGACCTGTGATCAGTGCTGTATCAGTCCTGGATATGATGATGGAGAGGAAACAAGGAGGGAACGAGAGCAGCAGCTCCTCCTCTGTGAGTCTGACTCAGCAGCTGAAACCTCTGAGTCCACATCGAGGATCCTGATAAACACCGAGCAGCAGTCTGCTCATCCTCTCAGGTAATATTGATAATCTGATCGAAGCTCTGTGTATTTTACTCAGATGAAAATGAGCAGAGAAGCAGCAAGCCGTCTCTAACGACCTTTTTCAAAGATGGATCATGTTTCAGACTCGCAATAGACAAAGATCCGCAGGAAGCCGAGAGCACAAAGCTGCTGCAGCTTTATTTGTTATTTAAGGTGAAGCTAAATCTAAAAAACAACCACCTGAGCTTCATGGATCAGGCAGCTCATTATGACAGGACAGCGTACAGCTAGCCAAAAGATTTTTATCAAACAGCACATTAGCTCACGACACAGAGCTCCTGTGTTTGCTGTTAGAGGTCAAATCCTGCAGAGGCCCAGGGACGACCCAGAAGCCTCCAGGGTTCAGACATTTCACAGATGTTTCACCAGTCTCACTTTTTGCATGTTTCAGAGCGAAGCAGCAGAATGGATCTGAGAATGTCTAGAGAGATGAAGAAGAAGAATACAGAGGAGGCTCTGAGAAAAATGATGAAGACGTGCGTGAAATGTCCAGATTTGACGGTGAATGAAGCCATAGTGAAGCTCTGCAGCACGTCTTCATCAGATGCCCTCGACCAGCACCTCAGCAAGACCAAACAGCAGAGCTATCCCGTTGATGATTGGCTCAAGGATCTCGCTGAGAAGCTGGCTGATCTGTCAGGTAGTGTCAAGCTGGCGGGGCTTGGAGCGCTGGCCTTCACCATCTTCATCGACATCATTTCAAGCTCAGAGAGCACAAAGGAGGCTCTGCGGTGCGTCTTTGCAGAGCAGAAGGCCTCTGAGGTGTGGCATCAGATTGACGAGTGTCTGAAGAGATGCATGATGCACACAAATGATGATGCAGAGCTCATAAACAACATCAGACGGATCGAGCACCAGCTGGGCGCCGTGCTCACCAAGCTGAAGAGCTCCATGATGAGGGACGGACAGATGTCGTCACGAGCTCTGAGGGCCTGGGTGAACGGAGCCGCCTTCCACATCCAGGTGCGGATCCACCTGGTGAGACTGGGAGGGCTACAGACCTGCGGACCTGTGGACACTCATCTCTGTGTATGAACGCGAGCTTGAGCTGCTGTTCGAAAAGCACAAGATGGAGAATAAATACGAACTGGACAATGAACGTTTTAACAAATTTATTTCAGAAGAGGGTTCACGTACAGCTATTGCTGTTAGCCTTGTCCCACTTTCTAAAAGGTTAAAGATTTATTATGAGGAAAATTACGACAGCCAGAAGAAGCAGATTGAGCAGCACTTCAGCAAAGTCAGAGAGGATCTGCCACAGCTGGTCAGTCAGAGGGGTCACCTGAGTGTGTCGGAGTTCACCTGATTCGTGATTTCACTCAGTTTGTCTGTTAAAGAACAAATAACTGCTGCTAAGGTCATCATCTCCTCTGTCTCCCTCTGATTGGTTGATAGTTTTCATGTGTTTTCGGGAACGTGTCTCTTTCTCAGATATGTGGTTAATTATGATTATCAGACTGAAGTTAACTTGCTCACATTTAAAGCCAGTTATCCACGAGTCTGTCAGTGTCTGTGTATCTGTCTGTGGCCACACCAGGTGATAAACACCAACATGTATTCTGGGGGCCAATTATTTTCTTAATTGAGGAACAGAGTGTCAGGAAATTCCTAATTTTCAAAGTAAAGGTTCTGTTACATATGGGGAAAAGGCAATTATAGGAAATGGTCAGGATCCTTTAACGCTACACTTTTGCAAAACAATAGCCTTCGATTACCTGTTGGATGTTATCAATGATCTAAAGCTGTGAAACTGTTGTCTCCCTTCAGCTTATTAGCATGAGGATAAATGTGTTTACTCTCCTAATAAACTCAACTGTAGAAACAACAGCAGAAGTGTCCTACACAGGGGTGATTCTAGGATCAGAGCTTTGGGGGTGCTGAGCACCCAGAGAGCTGCCCAGCCAAGCAAGATAAACTTTACACGTCACGATGAGACTTCTTCCCCGTCTCTGTCAGTCCCTGCATCCTTAAATGTCTCCAGTTGTCCCGAGTTCCCTCTGACTGTCTCCTTGGTGCATTTAAACCTGTTCCTCCCTGTCCTCGTCCTCTGTTGTCTTTGTCTCCATTATCAGTCATCATAATTTTACCCTCTGTGTGCAAGTCTGCAAATTTCTTTATTAAATCATAAGATTCTTAAATTCATCAAGTCTCTCTGTGCCTGGGTCCTCGTCACAAAACATGACATCACTGTTTATCCAGAAGATTGTACAATGTTAACATATCTGGGATGGCACCAGCCTCACTCTTGAGCTTCAAAACATTTTTGGCAACTGTGACTTCCTCTGACTGAAGCTCAATATGGTAATGCAGTGCCAGGGCTGACAACCCAGTTTGTTTTGCAGATTCTGTATAGCAGCTTTAATATAGGGAGAACACAGCTTTCAGATTGCATGAGTAAAATTAGTTGTTGTTTTTTTATTTGCCAGTTTAACAGTTTGTTTTGCCTGTCACTGTTCCCTGTCTGTTTTCTTACCTGATTCTTCCTGACCTTGTACTTTCTCCTCATGTTCTCCTCTTTCCTCTCTCCCTCTTTGGACTGACAATCATACACAAATAGATTGTATTCAATTAGATTTAAAAAAAAAAAATACTATAAAGATCACTAATAAAAAACTCCTCTCTCAGTGTACTTTCAACCAAAAGGCAAATAACCAAACCACGTGTACATCTAATAAAAGATATAAATATTGAAACACTGATCCAACATTATCCTTTATTGATCTTACACTTTTACCTGGATGTGGCTCCTTTTTTTTGGAAAAAAAAGTTCCTCATATCCATTATGAACCTGGCTGTCTCTCTGTACACAAACACACACACACACACACACACACACACACACACACACACACAGCAGGAGTTATAAGGTTAATGGGCATCCAGTCAGTCAGCTGTTAGTACCTTGCGTTCAATATCGGCACATATGACAAAATAACCAGTTTCTCTCATTACATTTCAAACAGGACAGTGGTAACAACAGCAGGCTACAGACAATGTTAAGTTTTAGATTTTAAATAGGCTGTATACATTTCAATGAGAGCAACAGGACGGTCAAATATCGCCGATTTTACTACAGAGCAGGACGGATTGTAGGGTAGCAAACATCATTGGAAAACACGTTTTCAACACAGCAGGTTACCTGGGTGTAATGTTTTTCAGTTAAAAAGAAACATGGCCTGACTCCTACCTAACTATATAAAGAGTAACTGAAGGTTAAATGCAGCTAACATGTCCTGTTTTAAGCCAGGCACTCACACCTCCGCTCCGCTGCGTCTCAGGCGCCAGAGCCAGAGTAGGGGAGAGGCGAGCTGGAACAAACCATTTTGGGAGGGGGGGGGGGTATCTATACTTGTGTTGTTAAAATGTTCCATCTCAATTAAGTACTGTGTGCTTTTTATATTTTTAGTAGCGTGTCCCACAAACAGCAAATATTGTCCAAAAAAAAGTAAGAAATCTTTGGGGGTGCTTCAAAATGGAAACAGACAGGGAACAGCACGCAGGTGAAGACATACAGGAAGTCAAACTAAAACAAACTTAAAGCTGCTGTCTGGAACAGGCAGATCCTTAAACAGCACAGATGCAGTGCTGGGCTCTTCAGAGAGCGACTTGGTGGAGGGTTTAACCGATGGTGCTCACCTGAGGCCTCAGACTCACTGTGGAGACAGGTTATTCTGCTCTGAGCTCGGCATCTCTGCAGCTCTGAATGTAGTCAGCAGCGCCGTCTAGTGGTGACCGACGGAAATGCGCTACTCTGACGTCTTACCTGTTCCTCAGGTTCAGGTACATACCTGTAAAATATCACCTTTTTCTCGTCACCTGTTGCTGTGTCGAACTACAAACATGTAGCTTTTACTGCAATACAACCACACTGAAACTCAGAGATCAGCATTAATCCAAACGTGATGTAAGCTTGACCAAAACGTTAAAATAAAATAAAATAAAATAAAATAAAATAAAATAAAATAAAATAAAATAAAATAAAATAAAATAAAATAAAATGAAAACAGACTTCTTTGTTGGTTTGGAGGGAGACGCTCACGTTTCAGATCCACCGCCTGTCTGCAGAAACATGCTGCTGAAGCTTTGGTGCATCGTCCATCAGCTGCACATCCAGATACTTTAAATACTTTAAGTACTTTTACCTGAATACATTCTGCATGTCAGGACATTTACTTTACTAAAGTCAGACCTGCAGAACTCTGTTTATTTCTGTGAATGGTACTCATGGCCATTGATCAGTGTTCTTTGATCAGTGGGTTTTGGTCAGTGATTGTTGATCAATGGTCATGGGAATTTGCATAATTATGATTAAGGAACTGACCTCACAGCCCATTGTTCCTTCAGTGGGCTGGTTTCAGTCATTATGCAAATGTACTGTTTATAAGGTTTGGGGAAACCTGCAGTCAGCTGAGACTGAAGAAGTCACTTGGATGAGTGACGAAACGTTTCTCCCACAAAACGCTACGTCCAGATGAACAGATTCAACTTTTGGAGAAACTCTGTTTATTGTTTCTGTTTTGATTTTTATTACCCATTTTGTTTCATTTCTGTTGTACAAGTTATGTTTTATTTTCTATTTATTTATTTATTTTGTCACATTTTCAAGCGTGTTAGTAAAAGTTTACAAACAGTAGATGGCGGTAGAGAGAAAAAGGAGCTCTTAATCATCTCACTGAAGAAGAACTCGGATACCCATAATCCTCTGCTTCTTCCGTTTCCAACCATTCGAGTCCTAAGATGGCGGACCGGCGGCGAAGGAGGAGGCGCGCGTCCCAGGACAGCGAGGATGACGATGAGTCCGGGTCGGGTTCGGACAGCGGGAGGTCCGGGTCCCCGTCCTCGAAGCCCCGGGGACGGGAGCCCGACCCGGCGGAGCCGACCGCGAGCCGGGTCCCGGCGAAGAGCGACGTGGAGTCCGAGTGTGTGAGTACCAGCTAGCAGCTAACGTTAGCTCCCAGAGCTCACCCGGTCCCGGGCGGGAGATCAGAGCCGAGCTTTCGGGCGTTAGAGCATTACCCGCTCCGGGCCCGGGGTCACTGTGTAAAATGAACCCTGGATAAAACAGCGGGTGACGTGTTCGAGTCGCACAGACAGCTCGGTGTTTGTTCGGCGTTAGCTCGAAGGAAACTGGTAACGGCTCCGCTCTGTAACGGCTCCGTCGGACGGTTCTGGTCCATGACCCCGGCCAGCCTGGCGGTTCGAGCTGGAACAGACCGAGTAGCTCGTTGTAGCGCTTGTGTCCGAGCCGGAAAGGCTCAAACTAACACGGACACCAAACGTGACACAACACCGAGGCGTGAGAGTGATGTCCGGGACCCCCGGGCTGGCTGCATCACGCACCTCCGCGTGACCCGAGGTCTGAGAGAGGCTCTGGGCTGAGCCTCCATTTTGTGGCCGTGGATCTGTCTGAGATCATCCTGGGCCCCTGTGGTGGTGTTTAGCTGCCGTTTTTGGTCCCCGCAGCGTGGGGAAACATGACTGATTCGGTCCGACCGCAGTGCAGGCTGAGGCGGGTTTATTGGCTCCAGGCTGTTTACATGACAACAAACATGAAACGGCAGATTAGTAAGAACCAATCAGCAGCAGGCTTGTTGATAAGTGTGCTGAAGTGAAATGTGAGTCCTGCCTGTGATTTCAGACGTTTGCTGTGTTTAAGCTCTGTTACTTTGGTTCCCAGTTTACAGGCTTCTGCTTCATCTGATCTCTGCTCTTGTTTGGGTCGTCACGGCAGCTCATCTGCCTCCACCTCCTCCTGTCCCAGCATCCTCCTCTGTCACTCCACCCCTCTGTATGTCCTCCTTCACAACATCCATGAACCTCCTCTGAGGTCCTCTTAGTCTCCCCCTGCCTGGCAGCTCACTTTTTTTTATCATCCGCCCTCCCTCCTCTGCACATGCTCAGACCCTCTGTGACTCAGAGTTGTCACTCATTTCTGACGCTCAGTCGCTGTCCACAAATCAAACATCACAGCAGGTCTCGCGACCTTCTCATAAACCTTCCTTTTCACTCTTGTAAATCCTGTTTTTAATCCGGATGCACTTCCTGACACGACCCTTCCCATGTGTCTGTGCTTGGGACGGCACTTGGAGGGCGGTGGCCTGTGGCTGGTCTTCACTGTGAGGAAGACGCTGATCTTTCTTGGTCTGTGAGAGTCTTTCTGTCTCAGTCGCTCACTCACACAGGCGAGCTGACGGCACCTCGTCATGATTTCTTCACATATTTTAAATATTGGTTCTTTGCGCTGGTATAAACTCACTCGACCGTTTGCAGGTAAATTAACTGTTCAAACTCCCAGAGGAGCTGTGCTGGTGTTACAGGTGAGAACGCTCCACCCTGCTGTATCAGCGCTGCTGCTGAAAAACACAGACACAAAGTGAATCCAGCTGTTAGCGTGAGATCAGACCGAGCTCATCTGTAAAGAGGTTTAAAGAGACTGACTCTGTGAGACGTAGGGCTGTGCGATATGACCAAAATCTCATATCCCGATATTAAGACATCTATCGTCCGATAACGATATAAATCACAAAAATGTAACATTTTCTGTAAATTCTGTGAATGTCGGGCAGCTCGACTTGCGGGAAGTGTTTCCAGCTGGGCGTCGCGTACCTGGAGTCGAGTGTTTTAACTGATGCATGAAACGATACATTTTTAGACATAGGTTGTAATGGCCGCCGTTTTCTTTGTATTTATTACACAGCGTGCTGCGGGGAAAAGGCTGTTCTAACGTTTGAGTCTAAGGTTTATTTTTTAGCACCTGACGGCTCTTTTTTACTTCTCATCCGTAAATACTCTGCATCTTTCACGTGATTCAGTTTATTTTGAAAAGTCTCAACAGGATCTTGAGCTTTATTGTGAAAGGTTTATGTGGAAAATAAACAAGCAGACACGAGGTGGTTTTACCGTCGTTGTTGCTAACGACAACGCATAAAAACAAGCGCTTGTCCGTCTGTAGTGTGGTTATATTAAATATAAGAGAAAGAGAGAACTTTAGGAAATTCATATAGCCACTACAGTGACCATCAAAATAATGAAAAAATATTGCCGTAAACAGTTTATTTTGCGACACCACGAAACAAACGATAGCGTAAAATGAAACGATAGACGTTTTTATATCGTCATCCGATATATATCGTTATATTGAACAGCCCTAGTGAGACGTTTGATAAACTCGGATCTTTGAGCTGCGTTCAGACTCTGCTGAAGTAATCCGAGCTGTGCTGTTGGTGGTCTGTACAGTTAAAGGTGGAAGCTGAATAATGTGCACGGCGCTCTGTGACATACTCGCAGCAGAGCTCAGGCTCTGACACACAGACGCGTCTGATCCTCGGCGCTTTGGAGCTGCAGGAGCTTAACGCTGGTTTTCTTCTTTGTCGTTGCAGGAGAGCGAAGACGGCGTTGGAGAAGGTAAGCGGCTTCTTCGTGAGCACCACACTGAAGTCACAATCTGGGAAATCAGGCTGCTGTTGGGTGATTTCACTCCTCCTCTTTGTTTTTCAGCCGTCCTCTCAGATTACGACAGCGCCGACCCCGAGGACAACGGATCGCATTCAGAGGTACGACCGCCGACTCGATGCTTTCTCTCGGCTGTGACGTCTTGTTTAGCCTCTTTAGGGAGTGTTTCTCCTAAAACTGTGTCCTCCTCAGGGAGTGGAGGAGGAAGAGGAAGCAGAGCAGTACAGCGACGAGGAAGCTCCAGCAGCAGCCAGCGAGCCCCAGCCCCCCACTACAGATGGCCCTGTGGAGGGAGCGCAGGGAGAGGAGGAGGAGGGCGGAGAAGCTGAGGAGGAAGAAGAGGCTGTAGGGCGGAGCAAAGAGGAGAGCAAAGCAGAGGAGAAGGGAAACCTAGCAGGAGAGCGACAGAGCGGAGACGGACAGGTGAGACAGGCACAGGAAGTGAGTCGTCCGTGTGCCACAGTGAGCCTCTGCTCAGACATGTGACGGAGCTGACACAGGTGATCAGAGCAGGTGGATGAGTTTGAATACCTGAGGTCAACCATCCAAAGCAATGAGGGGAGTGCAGACAGGGTTTAAAGATGGTACCTGCTGCCATCTGATTGGTCTGATCTGAACTTTCATACAGGAGTCGACGGACGACCCGGAGACGAAGGCGGGGGGCAAACCGGGGCAGCAGCTGGACGACGACGAGGACAGGAAGAACCCGGCGTACATCCCAAGGAAGGGTCTGTTCTTCGAACACGACGTCAGGGGGCACGCTCAGGAGGAGGAGAGGTAACCGTCACAGCACCGCCTCCAGATCAGCTCCGAGACATTTAAAGTAAAGTAAAGTGAAGGAAGGTGTCTGCTACGTGCTGCACGCTGACAAACTGAAGCGATAAGAGTTTAGGGAGGAGTTAGACGGGCTGAAACAATGCGCCCACAGATTTGCGTCACTGCTTGCACGGGTCAGTCGTAAACTCTGAGCAGGTTAGAGCTCGTTTTTAAAGCCTCTCTGCTCTTACCTCATCGATGTGATGCGCACGTGCTTGTTGTTATGACCTTGAATTTCCTCTCCGTCTGTGTCTTCAGGCCAAAAGGCAGAAACAGGAAGTTGTGGAAAGACGAGGGCCGCTGGGAGCACGACAAGTTCAGGGAGGAGGAGCAGGCGCCGAAGAGCCGCGAGGAGCTGATCGCAATCTATGGTTACGACATCCGAAATGGTGGCGGCCCCGGAGACCGAGGGTACAGACAGCGGAGGCCCAGGTGAGCGGCGTGTCAGCTGAACGTTGAACGTCTCCGGAGCTGCGAGCTTTGGGACGCCTGCGGGTCACCACGCTAAATAAAGTCACTTTGAGTGAGGTCATCGTACTTCCTGTAACGAGCGTAGCCGCTGTTGGTTTGATGTTTAACCTTCGTCTCTGTGTCTCCTGCAGACCGACTTCGTCTCCCAGCAGAGACAAACGGTGGAGAGATGGAGGAGGAGAGCGGCCCGTCCGGTCCTGGCAGAACAGGGGAGGAGGGGGAGGAGGTCTGAACCGAGGAGGAGCTCCTCCACCTTCATCTGTCCACCCCTCCTCTTCATCTGTCCACCCCTCCTCTTCATCTGTCCACCCCTCCTCTTCGTCGTCATCCTCTGCACAGCGAAGCGGCATCCCCTCCAGACCGCCTCCCTCCCGTACCAGACCACCCCAGAGTAACCTGCACCCCCCACCTCCGTCTCACTACAGGAACAATGAATCAAACGCACCCCTGGTGCACCACCGAGAGCGGACGGGTCCTCGGGCTCAGGCGGAGCCTACAGGGGAAAAGGGAGGTGTCAGAGGAGGGCGAGGAGGAAGGGCGCCCTCTGTGGTCATTGAGGACATTACAGTCAGTCAGGGAGGGGTCACGGAGCAGGAATTGAGCGTTGGCGCCGTGACGCCGGCAGCGTCGCCACAGCCGGGCGGTTACCAGTCCACTTCACCGAGACGTCAGCAGGAGCAGCGAGGCGGCATGGACAGATCTGCGTCAGGACTGGCCGCTTCCTCTTCTGGCTCCGACCCTTCCCTTCAGTCGTCAGCAGGAGCGACCAATCGGGAAGCTTCCCCTCCCGCCGAGCGGCCAGTGGAGCGCAAGTCTTACTCACTGGCTCGCAGGACTCGCTCGCGTCCCGCAGACCTGGGCAGTAAACAGGCGTCTGTGGAGGAGTCCGTTGCTGGGGGCAACAACTCTTCTCCTAGCAATGTGGGGGGAAAGAGCTGGTCGGGTGGAGGCGACGCACCGAGCCAGGCGGGAGGAGGCGTGACGGAGCTGGACCAGGACGTGGCCCGGCTCAATCTGGCCAGGCAGAGCTGGAGCCCGACCTCGTACATGCGGTCTGAGATGAGAGGTGAGGGCTTTTACAAAATCACCTCACAGGTGGCGCTCACGAGCAGAGTCAGGTGGTTCATGCTAAATGTCGACTGAACAGGTTCACCTGAGGCGGAGCTAAAACTGAGGCTGTAAAGCGCAGCTACACCCAAATATCTACAGCGTTATTACCACCTCAGTGATCTTTGGTCCTTATGAGGCTTTAACACATGCAGTCCAGTTTGTTTGTGTGTAGAGGGGCCTAAACCTGTTAAGCTTCCTAATGTGACGTCTCATATGAAGCCTGCTCTCTGCAGATGTTTTGCTTTTTCTAACTTTTTCATTGTTCATTCTCATGCAGACTAAATCTTACGTGTTCCATAAAAATCAACATTTGAATGTTGTTGATGATAAATGTGGCTCCTGTTATTTGGCCCCTGTGATTGTCTGTCGTTAAACCAGTCTCTCTGTGCACAGGCCTTCCTAACCCCCTGCACATGCCCAGCGGCCCGCCGCAGTTCTCCGGCATCGAGGAGATGGGTGTCGGCAACAACCGGGCCAAACGCTACTCCTCCCAGCGACAGAGAGCCGTGCCCGAGCCGGCGCCGCCTATGCACCTGGGAGTGATGGAGGGACACTACTATGAGCCCAGTAAGCCTAAGATCACATGACCAGCACCACATGGCTACATCACATCAGTTAGACACGGTTTGGGACGAAGTCGCCAGGCTCAATGAGCTCTCGTGACTGAAACGTTTCCAGCTGTTCTGGAACACCGCAGCGTCCTTTTATGAAAACGAGCTGCTGGAGAAGAAAACGTCACCTCTCTGTGATTAACCTGCTGTCATTTTCTGTCTCAGTGTCGTACCAGGGACCAATCTATGCCCACGGGGATAGCCCCGCCCCCATGCCACCACAGGGCATGCTGGTGCAGCCTGAGATGCACATCCCGCATCCTGGTGGGTGGAGTTTGGTTTTAATTTTGGAGTTTAATGGATGTTTTCATGCAGTGACCTCATGTCTTCGTCTCTGTTAAGGTCTCCATCCCCACCAATCAGGAGGCCCCATCGCTAACCCTGCCCTATACGGAGGCCCACCAGTGTCTCTGTCACCAGGGCAACCACAGCAACTGCTGCCACCGCCTTTCTACCCTCCACCGGGGGTCATGACCTTCCCCTACCCCACCATGTACCCAAACCCACAGGTACTGATGTCAGTTTAAAAGGTCAAAAGGTCACGTGAAATTCACTCTGATTGGTTCTGTTGTTTGTTTTCCTGTCTTTGAGCCTCAGTTTGTGGACAGTGTCGTGTTCTGTGCAGGAACAATAGAGTGACAGTTTGAAAGTGTGTGATCCAGGAGCTTTCTGATTGGTTGCAGGGTCAGACTCAGGTGACCTACGGAGGCGTGACGTACTACGACACGGTGCAGCAGCAGGCCCAGCCCAAGCCTTCGCCTCCCCGCCGCACATCCCAGCCCGTCACCGTCAAGCCCCCCCCTCCAGAGGTGCCCTTTGCCTCAGAGTGACTCCGCCCCTCACCCCTCCCTGCCACTCCATCTCAGCCTCACTCTGGTCCAAAAACTGTAGGTGAGTAACAGCTGAGGGGGAGTGATAGGATTGTAGTGGGTGTTTTTAGGAGGCTAATGCGAACGAGGAACACCGCCCCCTACAGGTGGACGCAGGAAGTGCACAGGTCGCTCTTTGTAGGCTCAGGCTACGTCCACACAGGTATTTCTGAAAACAAAGCGTTTTCTATGCATTTGGGCCTTTCGTCCACACGTAAACGGCGTTTTGGAGTCTTCAAAACTGCTGCCAGTTTTTACGTTTACGTGTTGACGAGGAAAACGTAGATTTAGTCACACATCGTCAAACATGTGCGCCACTGATTCAGATCAAATTTACATAGCCTTCTGATTGGCCAACATTTCGACATGGTTTGCATTATATCGCCACCTGTTGCTGTGGCGTGTTCTTCACAGCGTTTGACTTCGTTTTTTGTGTTTAGATGTGGACGCAGATCTTTTTGTTCCCCAAACTGTACGTGTGGACGTAGCCTCAGTAAGAACTCTGCGGCTGATGGAGGAGAAACGAGCGAAACGATCTGCAGGCACAGAACTGATCCAGGACTCATAATTAAAGTTTCATACTTGAAACTAATGAAGTCGTTTAAAAAAAAACAAACATGATTTTTGTTTCTCAAAAACTGGACTCGCTGTTCTTTGATGTTCTGTGTGTCCCTCTGTCCGCAGGAGCGGGGTGGGCGGGTCGGTGAGGAGCTGCGGTCCAAAAACAACCACCATGGTAAAGGAGGGAGGGTGGGATGGAGACGGGCTCCGCCCACAGCATCACTGGTGGATTCAGACTTTCTCCCCCTTCTTTTTTTTTTTTTTTCTTTTCTTTGTTTAGCCCGTGTAGCAGTCCAGCGGGTCGATGCTGTATCTTTGAGCAAAATGGGACTGACAAGTTCACGAGGAGTTGACCTCGGCGCCGTCGGTGCTCTCAGAGTATTTTTATTTGTTTTCACATTTTCTGTTGAATCCTGGAAACGGTTTTCTGCGTCAGGCGCTCTTCCTGCAGGAGGACACGTCGTCATCCATCCGTCGCAGTTACAGAGTTTGAATGCAGCTCGGCTTGTTTTGGCTTCTGCTCAGTGCTCATTCCTCTAACTCTAAATGTGTAATCAGCAGATAAACATGTAATAAACGGTTAATAACACTTTATAAAGGCGCGGTAACTCATGTGGGCGCTCAGAGGTGCAGGTAGAGCAAAAATCGCTTCCTCCGTGTTCGGACGGCCGTAGTTTAGCGAGACGTCACGTTTGTTTCAGCGTTCAGTTAAACTGCAGTTCAAACTTTAAAGATGAAACAAGACTTAAAACCTGGAGGAAACAAAAACAACTAAAATAAAATCCAGAGCGAGTACTTCTCTCTGACAGCATCACTGCAGCTAAACGCACTCAAACATTCCTGAATGTTCCTAATCCGGAATATTTTGCTGTGTTGTTTCATCAGAAGAACCGTCTCACACGTGCGACACACACAAACAGACGTGTGAAACTCGTGAACAAACTGAGTGTAACGACTTGTTTCTGTTTAAACAGATTGTTTTGACATTTCTGAGTGTTTTTGAGCAACTTCAGGAAAAAATTTCCAGCTTCTCGGTTTTCCTTATAATCATAAAGATTCAAACTGCAGACCTGTGACAGGGGGCGGGGTTTAGGGTTCAGCATTAAAAGAAGAGTTTTATGTATTTTGTGATAAATGAAGAGAATAATTAGCAGATTAAACATCAGATAGTTTAAGTTGAATTAAGCTGAACAGCCGCGTCCCTTTAACGTGCGGCTGTCTGCCCTCCTGAGTGTACACGTGTCACTTCCTGTTGAGATGGGGAGTTGGGGCAGGTGGAGGCGGTTCATGTTGCTGTACAGGCGTATGTGTAAATAGAAGCTGCAGAGTAGAAACATATTCTAATAGGCATAGAGGAGCTTCGGCAGGGACCTCGAGCGAATCGATGGATGGATGATGGAGAGCGGCCGTGTGGGTTTGGTTTCCTCTGTTCTCACGTCTGTTTCTTTGGGTTTATTATCATTGTTGTTGTTGGTGCGTGCCGCCTCGTGTCTTTGTTTTCTGCACGCAGGAAGCTCGAACTAAAACTTGATGAAGAACACCAGACTGTCATGTTTGTTTGTTTGCGCTCTGTGTTCTGGGAGCTCGTGGTTGGACGTTAGCGTTCCTCCTCCTCTCGTTAAAGTCGGGGAGTTGTTTGACTGATGGGTGAGGACAGAAGCGCGTTGCCGTTAGAAACGCCTGCCGTTCAGCCCGTTAGCAGAATCATCAGGAGAAAACAGGTTGAATTTAACAGGAACATTAATCGTTCCTGATCCCCGTGCTGATGTTTGATTGGGGGGATTCCTCTGATGGTGGGGCTCGTCTTCAGTGGGAGGAGGTTGGGGTTTTGGTGCTCGCCATCAGAAACGACACCGCTCTGATCTTCGTTCACCTTTATCAGAGGAGGCCTTCAGCTGTGACCGTAGCTTCAGCTCACTTCAGCTCCAACCGTTAATGTCCACTAATGTTTCAATAAAGTTTAAAGACGTTTCCTGTTCTCTGGGTCTTCCTCTTTGTTTTCTTCTCTCAAATAAATCCTGCAGAGCTGGAGTTGGGCTGACTACTGTGTGACCTTTGACCCGAGCCGCCCACACTGTTCACTGTAGCTATGTCCCAATTCATAGGCTGCATCCTTCGGAGGAGGCCGGAAGTGAGCACTGTGAAATGGGACGGTCTAACCTTCAGATTTGCGTCACCGCTGTCTTGGTGGAGTTTAATAAACTCAGCCGTCTGCTCCTTGCTATCTAAATATAACAGGACACTGGTGTAAACTCGACCGTCTCACGCTTCTGTTTAATCAGTTCTCTGACGTTTATTCAGCTGTGTGAAAACTATAACTTTAATCTCAGCCAAACCGATTTACTCAGGAACAAATAAAACACTGAAAAAAGCCGAGCTGGTGGGTAACAGACGTCTCCGAAAACGTGGGAGCACTTTTACAAATATGTGATATCTTGATAAACCGAGCAGATATTTGATGTTTACACAGCTACATTCTCGCCTGAAAATATGTTAAAAGTTTATTTTGTGACCCAGAAAGAGTAATAAGAGTAATATTAATGCTAAAGGCTGCCGCCATTGTTGGAAACTGGAATTGGCTGGGCCACGCTATGAATTCTGGGATATGGTGGGCCACAAAGGATACACCCGACCCATCCTTCAAATCTGGGGAAAAGGAGGACGCATTTGGAGGGGTCTTCGAATCGGGACAGCCTTCGTCACCTGGCTGTGATGTAATCGGCCTACAAATGCAGCCTATGAATGGGGACATGCCTTGTGACCGCAGGGCTGTTATTTTACAGTGATGATGATGATGACTGCATTGATTTGGTTCTGTTTCTATGTGGAGAACATCGTCGTCCACGCAGAGGGTCAATAAAGAACCTAAAACATGTTTTTGCTCACTATTTAGTTTTTTTTTCCCCTTAAATCAAGCAGAAGCTTCAGGAGGAATTTGGGTTCAGCACCAACAGCTCTTCAGATGTATTGAAACCACATCATTTAGCATCTGAGCAGGACGCCTCCTGGGCCGTCTGCTCACATCCCGTTGCTCCACTCTGGTGTCACCAGGTGTCACTGAGGTGTTCAGGACACTGAGTGACTGATGGGCGGAGCCACAATGAGGCAGACAGAATCATAAAATCACAGACTATATAAAAATTACCCAGCATGCTGTCAGTTTTTGACTCTAATTATTCTGAAGCCTCAGTGTTTGTCTTTTGTTTGCTGCAGCCAACATTCACATATTTTGTTTCATTTAATTAGATTTTTGTTTTCTATGAATAACAACGATGATGATGATGAGAGCAATACAGTGAGTCAGGTGTCAATCAGCACCTGTAAAGAGGTAAACATCTCAGATAGAAGCAAAAGAATGTGAAAAATGAAGACAAAATGACAAATGATCAAAATGGACATCACAGCAGTCCCTCTGCAGTCTGGGGTTCAGGCACCTCAGTGGGAGTTTGGGGGTTCTCGTTGGGCTCTTTGTGTCCTCGTGGCCGCCCCAGTTTTCCTCGATGCAGTAACCATTCCGTCCAGCAGGCGGCGGCAGCGCGTATTGACTCAAGCCGCCATTATCCCGTAGCAGAAGGAGGAAGAACAGAGGGGAAGCATCCAGGAATTCTGCCACAGTTCTCCTGAAAAACCTCCTCTGCGCCATGGAAATGTCGGGAGCGGACAGCGACTGGAGGAGCCCGCAGTTCCGACAGAAAGTCGTGGCTCAGATGTGAGAATGTCTCTGTTTTTCTGTTTAAAGTCACTGTTTTGGTTTGTGTTAGCCGCTCAGGCTAAGCTAAAGGCGGCGCTGTTAGAAAATGCGTCATGTCTGAGCGAGCGTTTAAAAAACGTTAAATTAAGAAAAACCGGTAAAAAAGCAAAGCGAGCTCGGATCTGATGACACGATGGGACACAGAGAACGAAAGGTCCGGATGGTGGCTTCTATTCGGCGAAGAGAAAATGGACAAAATGACGTTAACAGAGAATTTCTGTCAACTTTCATTGTTAGCACCATTAGCTGCTGAAGCTAATGAGTTACAGTTATCTGCGCTGTGGGAACGTTAACCTGCATGACTGAAAGTCAGGCTGTCTAGTGTGAGTAGGCGGATACAGTCAGCGTGAGTTCACATGATGCTCCCGCTCTTCTGCCCGTACACAGTCAGGAAAGTAAACGGTTTATATTAAAAAAATGAGCTCAGTGCTGCTTTGGTTTAACACGGGAAAGGTCGTTGGTTCGAAACCGGAGGATTTCTTCAGGAGGGTCGTGAATATGTCATATCAAATGTGCGGATTAATCCCTGAAAGCGGCATATTACAGCAGTGAGGTCCTTTAATAAAGATTAAACTCTTCCCGTCTTTATAGAGAGAAATGCTGCTCATCAGGCTGAATGGGTTTAAATCCACTGTCACAAGGTTCCATTCAGTCCATCAGGGACGCTGAAAAAAGGCAGACCTGAATCTAAATAATCTGAAAGAGGTGTTATGATCAGTTTGAATCCGGATACTCTGCTGATCCTGGGTTCAGATTAGGGTTTAAAGTGGGCACACTGTTTGAACTGTCCTCCAAAGGCTTCTGATACAGTGCATCAATGTACTGTCCAAGTAAAAACAGAAGCAATAGAGCTCAGCAGAGCGGCTCTGTAAGTAAAGATCACATCATAGTCTTCATCCAAACTCAGTGCTGTGGAGTCTGTGAGGTCGTTCGTGTCATTTCTGGTGGAAAGAAATCTGTATGTCGATGTAAACAACAGCTCCTCGTGGTGTACCACAAGGCTCTGCTTTAGGTCCACTGCTGTTTTCCACCTGTGCCGTTTTTCCTTTATGCAGAGCAGGGAACGTTATTGTTGACGGTGGGAAAGATCTGAAAGCTTTTGTTGCATTTAGGGAAAGACGTGACATCTCCTTTCTGCCAATAATCAAAAAGTTAGTGAGGTCTTAAACAAGTAACATTGGACCAAAATATACGAGCATGGGAACCTCCACCTGTCCTACAGCAGCAGAATTAACAGTTAACATGTCATTTATAGAAGCTATGTTGTTATTTTTCATCAAGATTTGAACTAAAATAATAAAAAGGATTGAAGATGAAGTTTTAGTTTTAGAAATGATTTTGATTTTTTTTTTTTCATTATTAGGTATTAGAATCCTGTAATATACAAAGATTCCAGCAAACAGCTGACACGTGTGACTAATTTAACTGTTGTAGAAGAAGATCGCTATTTGGATAACAAGTGCTTTTATTTAAATAAAGAAGATATAAAACCTGACCTCACAGCTGTAACAAAATAAACACATTTTAATACGTTAATAACTTATTGTAAAACACCTGTCCCGTTCAGCTACGTTTCCCCCGGCTCAGTGATCCTGACGGTCCCCATACAGTCTTTATCTGTCATGATCCTTATCCACATCCACATTGTGGTGTTCCAGGATTCCCGGAGGTTAAAATGGTTCAGCGTTGCAGAAAACATTTGATTTGAGCCGTGTTAATTTAACGTGTTCGCTGCTTAGAGTCGTTTCTGTCGTGTCTTCCCAGAGGTTCGGTTCATGTGCAGCGTCGTGGTTTTAAATTATGTATGTGATGCTCACGGTGAATGAATGAATGTAACTGGGGAGGTGGGGGTGGATGCAGAGACCAATGAAGATATCAAAGTGTGTTTGTGACGATGAGTGTGATTCCTGCAGCGAAGAAGCCATAAGGAAGGCAGGAACCTCGAACACCACGCACAAGTCGGGCACGGACATGGAGAACCACGTCTACGTCAAAGCCAAATCCAGGGTGAGTCCCGCCCACCGCCGCGGCGTCTGGATTCACTGCAGTTGCTGCTGACGCTGCTTTCTGAAAATGATTGGCTTACAAAAGAAGTGAAAGTTGTTGTTACTGATCAGTGATAGCGCCACCTGCTGGGGAGGTTTGAGGGGACAAAACAAACACAGGAAAGCCAGATTGCACCAGCAGACTGGTTATTAAACTACAAACTGGGAGAGTTTATGAGTTATTTGATCAGCCTGTGACAAAATGATCTGCTTCCACACTGGTTTTAGAGGTTGTTTGAAGCTAGAGAGCTGCATTTTTATATCACGATAAAATGCATAATAACAGAAGCACAAAGAGGTTTAATGCAGACACTGAAGTATTTAAATGAAGCCGTGAATGTGTCGCCGTTCTCCTGAAATGTCCTCGAACGTCGTTCAGGGAATGCAGCAGAAACTGCGATGTAAAATCTGCACCATGTGTCTGGTTTTTCCTCAGGAGGAGTATTTATCTCTGGTGGCCCGGCTGATCATTCACTTCAGAGACATCCGTGAGTATCCGAGGAGCGCATTGTGCCTTATTGATCTCAGATCAATGACCTGTCGCCGATCTTATGGGTGAAGCTGGCGTTGGACTGCAGGTCACAGTCACGCCCTAATCTGGTCATTTGTTGCTTTTGATTCATTTGAGCATCAAATTCAGGAAAAACAAGAAATGCAATTTTATATTTCATGTTAGAAAGAAAATGTGCTCAGCAGTCGGTCTGAGAGCAGAACACTCTCACTGCTTTACCTGCCGGCAGGCAGGAAGTGAGTCTTTACAGATTCCATTCACAAAAACAGAGTGAGCAGGAAGTTTCGTTCCTGTGGGTACAAACAGTTTTTCAAATCAGCAAACGTGACTTTGACTCAGATCACTCATACAGTAACCTGTAAATGTCTGCTTTTTATTCAGACCTGTTCTGTTCAGAGAGGGGGCGGAGCTTGTCTCCACATTCATATAAATGAGATGCTTGTGTATTTTGCTGAGTGGATCTGCTGCTCAGCCCTGTTGTGAATCCTTGATCATAGTTATTGACGACTGTGTCCTCTCTGCAGATAAGAAGGCTCTTGGAGGTTCAGGTAGGTGGGCTTCGTGTCTCTCTGGTCTCCCCTCCCCCACCCCATTTGTTTTCTTTGCTGTGTTCTGTCCTCTGCTGGACCGGTCTGTACCGGGCTCATGGCGTTCATGATTTCTGCTGTGCATGTTGGAGCTGCTTAATATGGTCTGTTGTCTACCCTTCTGCTAGATCCCATGAATGCCCTGAATACCCTGACAGGGGTTGGAGGGGGTCCTGGCGCCATTGGCATGGGGCCTCGCCCCGCCGGTGCTCCAGTGGGTGGCATGGGGGCCATGGGGCCGATGCAGATAGGCCAGCATGCCATGGCAGGGGTGGCTGGAAACCCACAAGCCAGTGAGTGTTTCCTCCATGTGGTGTTTGCTGTAAATGCACATCTTCCGAGTGTTCGGTGGAGGCTGGCTGCGTCTACATGCCACGTTTCGGCGTCAGAGCCGGCCTGATTTTCAGTCTCTGCTTTAGCACGGTGTGTGTCTGAGAGTCCAGAGCTGGCCTCGGACGCTGGCCCGCTGCTTCATCTCCCCCTCTTTCCCCCTGCAGTCGGCGGACCGGGACCTATGCCCATGCAGCAGTTGGTGCAGCAGCAGCAACAGCAGCAGCAGAATGCCATGCAGTTCCAGCAGTTCCAGCAACAGCAGCAGAACGCCATGCAGCAGCAGCAGAACGCCATCCAACAGCAGCAGCAGCAGCAGAACGCCATCCAGCAGCAGCAGCAGCAGCAGTTCCAGGTGCAGCAACAGCTGAGGGCACAGCAGCAACAGATGCAGCAGCAGCTCCAACAGCAGCAGCAGCAGGCCCAGAACCAGCAGCAGCAGAACCAGGTGAGACCAGGTCATACACCCTGCAGGCAGAGTGAATGCTGCGTAGGTGCGGGGATTAAAGTCTGATCCTCTCTGCAGTAATTCAGCGGCAGCATTTGTTCTGATGTGAGGCGTGTGCACGATCTCTGCATAAATCAGCTCTATCCAGAGATGGGATGAGTTATTGTAAACTGTAAGAGCAAATAAACAGCTAACAGATCATCTGCAGAGGAATGGCTTATTTGAAGAGTTTCAGTCAGGTTTCAGAGCTCATCACAGCACAGAAACAGCTTTAGTGAAGGTTACAAATGATCTTCTTATGGCCTCTGACAGTGGACTCATCTCTGTGCTTGTCCTGCTAGACCTCAGTGCAGCGTTCGATACTGTTGACCATAATATCCTATTAGAGCGATTAGAACATGCTGTAGGTATTACAGGTACTGTACTGCAGTGGTTTGTATCATATCTATCTAATAGACTCTAATTTGTTCATGTAAATGGAGAGTCCTCTTCACACACTAAGGTCAATTATGGAGTTCCACAGGGTTCAGTGCTAGGACCAATTCTGTTTACATTATACATGCTTCCCTTAGGCAGCATCATTAGAAGACATAGCATACATTTTCACTGCTATGCAGATGACACGCAGCTCTATCTGTCCATGAAGCCAGGTAACACACACCAATTAGTTAAACTGCAGGAATGTCTTAAAGACAAAAGAAATAATCTGACTTTCAGTGATCAACAGTTTCTGCAAAATCGACTTAAAGCTAACCTTCCAGCAGTGCCTTAACTTGCCTTACAGAGGATAAGTTTAATGCCCCGAGCTCACAGCTGCGATCTGTCCACCCTGAAACCACCGCTCTGATCGCTGATGGCTGTGAGGGGAGACGAGTGGCTTTCCTCTCATTACTCATTAGCTGTGTTTGTCTGATGTTTACAGATGCACCAGTCCAGGCTGCAGCTTATGCAGCTCCAGCAGCACGCTCAGGCTCAGGCTCAGGCCCAGGCCCAGGCTCAGGCCCAGGCCCAGGCCCAGGCTCAGGCCCAGGCTCAGGCCCAGGCCCAGGCCCAGTCCATCCAGCAGATGGTGCAGCAGCAGCAGCAGCAGGTCCAGGCTCAGACGCAGCCGGTTCAGATGCCTCCTCACTCCCAGCAGCAGCAGCAGCAGCAGCAGCAGTCGGGCATGGTGCCTCAGTCTCTGACCGGACAGATCCCATCCCAGCACGTCTCTCTGAACCAGCAGCAGCAGCAGCAGAGGCTGCAGGCCTTCCAGGTGAGACAGAGCTGCAGGTTTGGGTCTGTAACTGCGACTGAATCACAGCCAGACAGTCGGTGCATCTCAGCGTTCCTGCACGAAAGTCCAAATTGAGTCAGAGAAATTGTTTTTAAGATTGTAATTCATAACATAAGTCAGCACAGTTTCACTCAGTGCTGTCATTTAAAGGACTGGACTGACACGCTGACGTCTGAAAAAGCAGCGAATCAGATTTTCAAAATAAAACAGGAAGTCTGCAATGAAAATCCGACCAGAGGCTGTGATCAGTCTGCAGTTCCTGCTCCAGTGGTCTGAGATTTCACAGCTCAGTGCTCCCTCCCTCTGCTTGCATGCTTTGCTCTGTGTGTGTGTGTGAGAACAGGCCCGTGCAGCCTTGCAGCAGCAGCAGCAGGCAGCGCAGCAAGCTCAGCAGGCCGCAGCGCAAGCACAGCTCAACGCAGCCGCCGCTGCAGCCGCCGTGCCTGGACAGGTGAGGACGCCGCCACAAACTCAGGTTCATCAGCTCTGAGTTATTTAGACGATCAGACAAACGGCAGGAAATTGTAGAGCAGGTGTCGGAGTACACTTCACTGCAGCAGAAACAGGAAACTTAAACTGACAGGTTGGCCTGCTCCAGGGCGACCGCTTCCACCTTCTGTGTGGAAACGGGTCAAAATATTAACTGTAGGTTAAACTGTCCACACCTGACATTCTCACTGCTCAAGTCACAAAACTGAACCTGCAGGAACATCTGACCTGGTCCTCACAGGTGTGGAAAGACGGATGTCTCACCTGTCCTGTCTGCTCACCTGTGCTTTATTTCTTCTGAAGCTGGTTCGTCCTGGGATGCAGATTCCAGCCCGCCTACCTCGAGCACCTCTGAACCCCATCCCTCCTCAAAACGCCACCACTGCTGCAGCTGGCGTGGTGGGAGTGCAGGCCATGACACCGCAGGTATTTATCCCCAGTGTGACCTCTGACCTTCACCTGCTCGTCCTCCTGCTTCTTCAGCCATTCAGTCTGAAGCAGCTTCATGAGGTGGAGACAGTTTCTAACGACCTCATGGAGCTGCTTCACACACACAAACATCGTGCCTTCCTCTCTGTGCTCTGATTGGCTAGTTTGCCTTCCCTTGTCTGTCCAATCACCTCCAGCAGATGTCATCGCCCTCACCGGTGCAGGTCCCGACTCCTCAGTCGATGCCGCCTCCTCCGCAGCCGTCACCCCAACCCCCGACCTCACAGCCCAACTCAGCCAGGTACGTCCAGTAAATAGACTGCACCGCTGACCTTTCAGGACAGCAGTGGGTCGGCCAGTTGTCAGCCGCTGGGTGAGGCGAGTTCAGATTCACGTCTGCGTCTGGTCTCTAACCCGCTCAGTTTCACAGGACAGAATCAGCGCTGTTTACATGTCTGTGAGCGAGTCTAACTCCTTCTGGCTCCTCCCACAGCTCCGGTCCCACTCCGTCTCCGGGGGGTTTCCAGCCCAGCCCGTCTCCTCAGCCCTCGCCGAGCCCCGCCAACTCCAGAACCCCCCAGAACTACGGCGTGCCCTCCCCCGGGCCACTCAGTACTCCAGGTAACCTCACAAACATCTGAAACTTTTCACAGAGCTCAGAATAACGTGAACACAGCAGCTCCGTCACACTCACTGACTACACCGCTGAGCGGCACAGTCATGTGCACCTCGATCACAGCTTACAGCTACACACACGCTGAGGTCAGAGAAGGTGAAACACATGTCTGTTTTCCCTCCTCAGTTTCACCGGCTTTTATTGTGAAAGTGTTTCAGCTTTTATTGTGAAACTGTTTCAGTGAACCCGAACTCGGTGATGAGTCCGGCGGGGCCCACGTCTCTGGAGGACCAGCAGTACATGGAGAAGCTCAAACAGCTCTCCAAGTACATCGAGCCGCTGCGCCGCATGATCAACAAGATCGACAAAAACGAAGGTGAGACGCTGACATCACAACCTCCTTACGAGACGCCACAGCACACACGTGCACAGGTTCCCAAACTGAGGCTCGTGGAGTTAATCTTTGGTCGTCTTTTATTGATAATGGTACAATTGGAGATTTAAAGGATAATTCCTCTTCTTACTAAAGAAACAAAAGCACGATGATCATGGCTGAAAGAGTCAGAAAGGAAAAATGTTCTGATAGGAAACATAAACAGGAAGACGACGTCGAGGTAAGGGGGGGGCGGGGGTGATGAGCTCATGATTACAGACAACTAACACAGGAACGGCAGTCATGTGACAAGAAGTGAGGACAAGACGAGACACATGATCAAGTCATCCATGTTGATGACGTTCAAACACGAGTCCACTTCAAAGTCACCGAATCAGCAGATCGCTTGAAAGAATAAAAACCGCTTCTGCTCCTGAACACATCGAAGCGTCCGCGGGGTTAAAGTTCAGCTGCTTTCTTCTGTGTTTTCAGACAGGAAGAAGGACCTGAGTAAGATGAAGAGCTTGCTGAACATCCTGACCGACCCCAGCACCAGGTGGGATTGATTTAAGCCTTTCAGTTTCGATTTTTGCGTGAAACAATCCAAACTCAGCTGACGTGGTTAGCCAACTCCACCCAGAGCCTGCTCCACGTCTTCACATCAGACACGAGGAGTCCGGCATTTTCCAGCTGTGGTCACATGATCACAGCTGGAAAACACAAACACTGTAGATACGGGAAGTGATGTCAGCCACATGGACATGATGCACGCCTCCAAGCTCACAGCTGAAGCTGCTGCTGCTCCTCGCTACACTTCCTGACCTCCTTTTCCTGACCTTTGACCTATAGGTGTCCCCTGAAGACGCTGCAGAAATGTGAGATCGCTTTGGAGAAGCTGAAGAACGACATGGCGGTGGTAAGGCGAGCTTCTCCTCCCCCTGCTCTCTCATTTCTAATCTTCAGAGGGTCGACGCCGGTCTGAGCGTCTGTTTGTGTTTCCTGTCCTTTCAGCCAACGCCCCCTCCCCCGCCCGTGGCCACCAACAAACAGTACTTGTGTCAGCCGCTGCTGGACGCCGTCATGGCCAACATCCGCTCGCCCGTCTTCAACCACTCTCTCTACCGATCCTTCGCCCCCGCCATGAGTGCCATCCACGGGCCACCCATCATGTAGGTACCACACACACGTCACGCTACACTTTACAGGTCAGAGGTCATATTCACAGCCTCACGTCCTCCTCAGGGGCCCGAACATCTCCGGGCGCAAGAGGAAGCACGAAGAGGACGAGCGGCAGACGATCCCCAACATCCTGCAGGGCGAGGTGGCGCGCCTCGACGTCAAGTTCCTCGTCAACCTCGACCCCTCGTACTGCAGCAACAACGGCACCGTGCACCTCATCTGCAAGCTGGGTGAGAGCGCCGCTGCCCACTACTCCGCCCACAGCTCCGCCCACTTCAGATCACACAGTGAAACTTGATTGGTGTTTGATTTTTCTCTTTCAGACGATAAAAACCTTCCCAGCGTTCCTCCGCTGCAGCTCAGTGTTCCCGCTGATTATCCCGACCAGAGTCCGCACTGGGCCGACGACGGAGAGCAGTACGGTAAGACGCGCCCACCACCGCCGTCTTTTATCACCCAATAGAGCTGCGCATCCACCGGAGACGTCCACAAGCTCAATAAAAATATTAATAAACAAAATGCACAGATGAGTCGGTGAAAACACTCATAAGCATAAATAAACATAAACAAGCATAAATTCATAAAAGTCTAAATTAGAGCAGGAAATAAGACCGTTTGTGAGGGGCAGCCAATCAGGATGCCACACGGAGGCGTGGCCTTGAAGAGGGAGGATAGAGTCAGAGTAGAAACGTTTCCATCAGATGGCCGTCGGACATTTTGTCTTCAAACGTAAATCTGGGAACTGTGACTTCTTTTGTAAGAGGAAACGATAAGGGGGCGTGTAGTGATGACATCATCGACTGTGTGTGTGTTTCAGGTGCGAACAGCTTCCTTCAGACGGTTCACAGGAACATGACGTCCAAACTGCTGCAGCTGCCCGACAAACACTCGGTGACCGAGCTGCTCAACACCTGGGCTCGCAGCGTCCAGCAGGCCTGCCTGTCTGCGGCCTGAGACCCCGCCCACTGCTCCCCTCTCAGACATGTGGGACTGTACTCCTTGTGCATGCTGGGTAAAACCTGCAGATGGGCATCATCGGAGCCGAAACCCATTACCGATTTCTCTGCTGCTCCTTGAATGCGTCATGAGTCTGTTTCTGTTAGTTTAAATAAAGTTTTAGTTCCTGTTTTGTATGACGTCTTTTTGTATTAAATAAAATGTGTTCACTTCAGTCCGATCAGCTGTTTCCTGTTTACCTGCTGCAGGTGTTAACACACACCTGTCAATCAGCCGTTTACTTCCTGTTCAGGAGTCTGTCTCACTCACAGGTTCATCTCTGTGTCAGTGAAAGAGGCGGAGTTTCCAGCATGTGACCAATCAGAAACAAACAGGTGAAATGACAGCAATGTGTGTGTTTCACTCAGACTGGAGAACAGCTGCTGTGTTAATAAAGTTTATTTGAAAGCTTTCATAGGAGCGTCACAGTGCTGTTTAGCACCAACAAATCCTCAAATGATAAAAATCATCGTTTCATGTCAAAATCATCTCAAGTCATTAAAATCAGCTGATTTCAGTTTCAGTTGGGAACACTTTCATGAGCACACACCTGTGATCAGAACATCAAAGTTCACCACAGGGGAGGCACTTTGCTGGTTGGTTTAACCCAGGGGTCGGCAACCTGCGGCTCTGGGTGGTTTGGGAAAATAAATTAGAAGTATTTAGCAGAAGTGTATTTTATTTGTGTTTAGTTCTTTTTTTAACTTGTAGTTTAAATTGGAAAGTTATTGTGATATTAAAATATATAAATAAAATTATACTTTATTTTCCATCGCTCAAAATAAGCGTCACACTCGCGGAAGCTGGTGTACCCGCCGAAACGCTGTGCATCTATCGAGACTTTCAACCCCAGATATGCCAGTTATGGATCTTCGGATCCACATTATGTCAGCAGCTGTTCTCCACCGTGAACACGCCTCACAGACGACAGCTTACAGTCCTGCGTAAAGATGAAAGTGACTTCATACCACGGCAGACCCGCTGCTTTTCAGCATCTCTTTATTGACCACTTTTCACACACGGTTGCTTTTCAGCTCACAGCCCGACACCACAACAGCAGAGAGAGCACAGGCTTTAAGGGCGCGACGCGTGATTGCGGGTGCCGCTCAGGTGCGTCCGACTCCCCTGCAGCGGCACTGCAGACCACCCCCCGCCACACACATTAACCAGGTAAAATACATATTTAGGCAGAATTTTGCAAATATCTATTTTTCATCTTTTAGCAGCATAGTGCTTTTTTCCAATTACTTTTTAAAAGTCAGGTCAAGGCTCCAACAGCCCAAAGGTGATATAAGGGTGGCGGCTCACAGCAGTCTTTGTTTGCTACATGGATCATTTTAGTTCAGCTGGGTGTCTTTGCTTTTGTTATATTTCTTTAAGAGTTCAAAATGTGTTAATTAAATAAATAGATGTAATAAATGTAATTTTCTCTGTAGCACTTCATGGATTTCATAAGCAACACACTTTAGTTTCTCTGTGGATTCTTTTAAAAAGCAGTTAAAAACTTTTGTTCAAACAAGCCTTTTGTTGATCTACGAATTTTATATTCTTTACATTATTCACATTTTGATCTTTTACATTGTGTATAATGTCTATTGATTGTATTGTTTATTTTAATCTTTGTGTACAGCGCTTTGTGACTGCCTGTCTGTGAAAAGCTCTTAATAAATAAACTTTACTTACTTTAGTTGTTCACACAAAGCACAAAAAACAGTATATACAGTGTTATCTTCATTTTAGATTTCAAAAAGTATTTGCGGCTCCCAGTGTTTTCTTTTGCTTGGAAACCGGGTCCAAGTGGCTCTTTGAGTGTTAAAGGTTGCAGACCCCTGGTTTAACCAATCAGAGCTCAGCTGGTGAAGAACAGTGAAGACGCAACGTGGCGTGCTTTTATTTTCATACGTTTATTCTTTAAAGAAGCTCACAGACAGCAGATACAAAATCCCCCAAAATGTCAGAAATGAATAAAAATATGGAAAATGTGAACAGACAGTTCATTGTGTGTGTGTGTGTGTGTGGGGGGGGGGTCTCATGAAGTTCAGAATCTGAGGGAGAAGGCTCTGTAGGAGAGGTTGGTGAACACGTCGATGTGGTCGCTGCTGCCGCCGACTGTCAGCACCTGAAACACACACGACACGTTCACTAACACACTGGAAAAAAGAAACCTGATGTTGCTCTGTTGTCATTCACATCCTCTCTCTTCTGGCCACACCCCTTTCTGACTTTACTTTTAATCTGTTGATTGTTCTGGTTGTTTTCTCCAGCTTTAACCAATCAGCACTGAGCCATATTGTACTGTCCCGCCGTGTTTGCACGCGCTCGGTTTATCATGGCTCAGGTCTGATATGTGGACTTTAGAAATCGGATTTTGAACCAGCGATCTGTGAAATGCGTTTAACTTCACTCGTGAACCTATCGTGTCATGTGACCTCCGTGTTTGCGTGAGGATGTGCGTGCTGCATTCAGGGTCTCACCCGGTGCTCGGTGCTGTTGTTGTTGAGCTGCAGCGTGTTCAGGCTCTGTGGCGTGCAGGGAATCTGAGCTTTGACCTCGCCACCCAGCAGGCAGTGCGACACGAACGCACCTTCACCCACCGTTAGGATCTACAGCAAATGCATCACAGGAAGTGAACCAGAGTGAGCACCAGCACGGATGGACAAACGCTGACTGAAGTGTCTTACTCACCAAGTCCTGGTGGAAGGCGGCCTGTCGTTGGCACCCGCTCAGGTTAAAGATGGAGGTCGGTGACAGCGAGCGGAGGTGCCACAGAGACAGAGACGGTCCGCCACCACACAGCTGTGGGGACAGGAAGTCAGACATGTTCAGAATCCTGCACATCTGGAATCAAAGGAAACATCTGCAAAACAACACACCTCAGAACCAGAACGAAGGAGAACGTTTCATCTCGCAGTTTAACGTCACCTGAACTCACCTGGAGTCCATCACCTGTTTCTAACACAGCAACACGACTCCTCGCAGACTAAAGTCAGAGTCTGACTCAAAAATAAGGAAGACTTTCATCTTTAGAGGTTTAAACGGTTAAAGCTGTGACGCTGTTTCAAAGATAAAAGATGACATCGTTTTCATCAAAGTAAACTTTGAGGGAAGGAGGGGGAGGAGTCACAGTGATGCGAGGAAACGTTTTCTCACCATCCAGTCGGAGTCGGTGGTCACGCAGCTGATCCATTTACCGTACTGAGGCCGCGCACACACCTGAAACACACACCTCTGTTTATCCTCAGATAAACAGGAAATTACACCACCACAGGACGTCTGTCCTTTCTGGCACTCACCTCGTACTTGTAGACCTCGATGCAGTGAACGCACTGACCCGTCCTGCTGTCTGTAACAGCAACACATCACCTTCATCATCACTTCCATCACCATAATCCTCATCATCACTAATGTCATCACATCACCATCACCATCATCCTCACCATCATCGTCCTCATCCTCACCATCACCATCCTCACCATCCTCCTCACAGTCCCATGTTTCCTGTGAACTCACCCCACACCCTCACTGCTCCGTCCTCTCCCCCCGACAGGATCTCCGCCTCCCTCTCTCTTACAGTCACGCAGTGGACGTAGTCCGAGTGACCCTGAAGGACGGTCTGAAGACACAACACAAACCCGTCACCATGGAAACACAGAACTCCCCCAACAGATGCTGCCATGAAAATCAGATTGAACAGGTGTGAAACAGTTCAGTGCACACACGGACGTCCAAGTAAAAAAACTGCAGTTCCTCTGACGTCCAGCAGAGGCTCCAGCAGTGAATCGGTCCCCACAAACTCACACGTTAACAGCAGAAGTCATCATTCACACACACACACGGATGACAGTGACATGCTGTAAGGAGAAAAATACCTCAGCAGTTATAACATGAAACGTGGAGTCAGTTTTGTTCCCCACTCACCTTGAACACACCGTTTTCCAGGTCCATGACATGGATGTTGTTATCGCCTCCTCCAACCACCAGGCTGTTATCCTGACACAGAAACACAACTCCTTATGACACATTGGAGTGACACGTCTGACAGAAACACAAATATCCTCATTATCATCAGAAAAAAGGCCCAAAAATGGAACTAGCCCCCCAGTGCATGCTCCATCCCTTCTAAAAACACCAAATTAAATAACATTCAAACTTAAAAAAGAGTAAAGAGTAAAAAGAAGTGTTTAAAAAGTCAGAATAATAAAAGGACTTCAATAAAAAATACAAAAACAAACAAAGGGGTTTAGTAAACCAGCGGCTCTGACGATGACAATGAGGAGGATACTCTTCATACTGTCACAGGTTTGTGTTTTACTTCAGGTTCCAGTCTTTTCTGTTCGTAAAGGTGGGCCAGCTTTAATGCGATGAAGAAAAGCAGAGGAGAGAGGTGGAGGTGTACTCACTCTGAGGTTGATGGTCATGGAGTTGATCTCTGGGATCTCCAGGCTGGATCTGTAAGGAGACAGCAGAAGTGTGAGTGAGGAAGGAGACAGGAAGCAGACGGGAAGCAGACAGGAGGCAGGGGTGGAAGGCTGGTTCTCACTTGTAGTTCGGTCTTCGGGTCCACAGAGGTTTGACGTTCTGAGGAAGCAGAAACACAATAATCAGGCAAACTCGTTTTTTCTCTCCGTCTGTGTGTCCCTGAAGGCGTTCTAGGTTACCTTCTTGGTGAGCTCGCTCCAGCTCCAGGCGCTGATCTCTCCATTTCCCGCGCTCAGCAGATGGCAGTCAGTGGACAGAAGGGAAAAGACCGGCCCCTCATGAGCTGCAGGACAACAAGACCAAAAAGGAATCTGTGAGGACAGTGTGTCCAAAATCAACACGGACACAATAAACGGCCACTAAAGTCCCAATGAAACCATAACTCCCCACAAAGCTGCAATAAAAATCACAATAAAATGAGCCTCAAAAATATTGACTCACAAACACACCTGGAACTCCACCTGGTGGTGTAAACAGGAACTACAGCATTATTTTTTACAGTGTGTCATATTTTTACTGTTGGTGAGCTGCGTCGAGCTTAGACTCAGAGGTTTCTCTTTCTACCTGTCTAAATCACCATGGTAACTGATGCTGAAGCCCTCACCTGGTCAGACGCAGGCTTAATCCTGAGTTTTGGTTTAAAATCAGCTGGAACCTTCACGTTTTCACTGATTCTTTATTTCTAGTGTCTTCAGCATGACGCAGATGTTTGTCACCAAAAGGACTGAACGACGCTTCAGCACCTCACAAGAGCGTCCAGTGTGACAGGACGTTTAGCGCTCATGTGCAGGAAACAGATAAATGTTTGGTTCTATCGCAGAAACAAAAGGCTGGAAAGGTGAGTGTGTTTTCATGTGAGTGAGCTCAGACTTCCTCGGTTCTAATCACGTTGTTGTTTTTTCTGCCACTGTTCAAGTGCAGGTGTAAACACCAACAGGTACGCCTGTGATGTCCTCGCCATCCTGCAGAGGCTTCGTGGGTTTAGGGTGACCTTTGACCCGAACACTCACCTGTGAAGGTCAGAACGGGTTTCTGGTTGAGCGCGGTGGAGTCTGGACTCAGAGCTGCAGACAAACTGGAAAAAACAGCATTGAGAAATGAGAGGTGTGGCCCTTCAGTGCGAGTGAGCGCAGGCGAGTCGAACCAGATGCGTTTGACTCACCTGAACACTGCGATCTCGCCGTAGTTGTTTCCAGCTGCCAGGAAGCGACCGCAGGGAGAGAAACTCTGAGAGAACACGGACATGTGCAGCAGCTGCAGACACAGACAGGTGCGTTAGTCCAAGCACCACAACACAGGTGAACAACCACACCTGTGCAGGGACATCTGGGTAACTTAAAGTTACCACGTGGTACAGGACATTCAGTCATGTGACGTCACCTTTATTCACCTGAGTGTAAACATTCCAATCAGCTTTAAATAAGCAGTTTGTGAATAAACGTGCATGTATCTATAAACAGATGACTCGCAACAAAGGTTGTTACTAATACTGATCACTTCCGGTCAGTAAATCTATCGCACATCACATTCACCTCAACTTTTTAAAAAGCGACTAAAATTTAAATTCTTAAATTTTAGTTAAAGACTCGAATTTAAGTTCAGTGGAATTTTAAACGGAGTTCGTTTTGAGTCCGTTTTCCGGTAAAACAGAGAAAACCTGAAACTAATCCGAGCTCGTTCACTTCTTTGTTGATTTTTCTATCGTTCAGCACGAAGCTCGCTTTACTCTCAAACATCAGCCGGTTTCTCTATTTCCTGTTTCCGCTGAGATAAACGTTGTAAGCCTCACCTCCACGGGACCCATGCTGCTCACACAAACTCTCCGAGCTCCTTTAAGGCGAACACGGCACAAAATACCGAAACAGAAGCAAAGGAACCAAAACTCAAACAGAGGAGGGAAAGAGCGGACCAGGGCGAAGGAATGTGACGTCACCAACCCTAGCCCCGAGGATTCTGGGAGATGTATTTTAGAAGCGACAAGCCTCTTCTTCTCCTCAGCGGCTTGTCCTCCTCTGCACATCCTCCTTCACTGCATCCACGAACCATCACTGAGCTCTTCCTCTTCTCTTCCTGTCATCAGCTTCATCATCATCGTTCTCCCTCCTCTGCACACGTACAGACTGTCTCAGCCTCCCTCCTCCCTCCTGCAGATCACAGAGACGCCTGCCTGGTCTCATCAGCCATCCCGTCGATCAGCATTGCAAACAAGCAGCGGGTCAGAGCAGATCCCTGATCTACTCTCACCTCCACCTTCAACCGCCTCACCGCTGTCCTCATACGTGTGCTGCACCACCCTCACATACTTCTTCATGGTTCCTCGTGCAGTACCGTCAATCATCTGCTTCCTCTGATCCACAAACACACAGAAGCTCCTTCTCATCTAAAATTCTCCATCAGCACTAACATCACAGCTCTTCCTCAGCATGAAGCCACACTGCTGCTCGACAATCATCACCTAGCTTCAACATCTCTGTTGCACATGTTGGTGGTGTGGCTCACCAGTGTCATCCTCTCTCCTAGACGTCTCCACACCTGCACAGGTACACTGTACTGCCAAAAGTATTCACTCGCCAAATCATTGAATTCAGGTGTCCCAGTCACCTCCATGACCACAGGTGTTTAAAGTCAGCAGCTAGGCATGCAGAAAGAATGTGTGAAAGCATGGCTCGCTCTCAGGAGCTCAGGGAACTCCATCGTGGCGCTATCATAGGATGCCACCTGTGCAACAGGTCCAGCTGTGGAATTTCCTCACAACTTAACATTCCACAGTCAGCTGTTAGTGGAATTATAACAAAGTGGAAACAACTGGGAACACCAACAGCTCAGCCATGAAGTGGTCAACCGTGGTGCGAGGATGCGAGGCGCAGAGCGCACAGGGGTCGCTGACTCTCTGCAGAGTCAGTCACTACAGACCTCCAAATGTCATGTGGCCTTCAGATGAGCTTAACATCTGAATGCAGTGGTGTAAACCACGCCACTACTGGACTCTAGAACAATGGCGGCGTGTTCCCCGGACTGACCAATCATGCTTCTCCATCTGGCCATCTGATGGACGAGTCTGGGTTTGGCGGTTGCCAGGACAACGGTACTTGTCTGACTGCACTGTGTAAAGTTTGGTGGAGGGGGGGTTATGGTGTGGGGTGTTCTTCAGCAGTCTTCGTGCTTCAGCAGACCGAGACACTGTGGACACCTTCATGTTCCCAGTATGTGGGAACAGTGTGGGGATGGCTCCTTCCTGTTCCCACATGACTGCACACCAGTGCACGAAGAAAAGTCCATAAAGACATGGACGAGCCGGTTTGGTGTGGGAGAACCGGACTGGGCTGCACAGAGTCCTGACCTCAGCCTGATCCAACACCTTTGGGACCAATCAGAGCGGAGACTGTGAGCCAGGCCTTCTCCTCCAACATCACTGTGACCTCACACATGTGCTTCTGGAAGAACGATCAACACTTCCCATAAACACTCCTGAACCTGAGGAAATCCTTCCAGGAGACGCACAGCTGCACACAGACATATTCACTGGAGTTCATGGCAGAACGATGGATCTCATCCGGACCAGTCTCTTTCCACTCTCCACCCTCGTCTTAGCTGCTCTCAGAGTTATCATAGTTTTATACTCTCAAATGATTTTGTATTTTTATTTCATTTTGAGTTTTTAATTCACTTTAGTTTCCAGAGCACATTTTCTTGTGTCGGTTCAGTTCGGTTCACAGCACAAAAAATCATGAGCTGCCCCCTGCCCTCCTTGTCTGCTGTCTACAACTCCTGTTGTCTCAGCAGGGCCAGAAACATCTCAAAGGACACTACCCATCCGGCTACCATCTTTTCAACCTACTGCCGTCTGGCAGGCGCTTCAGATCCATTCAGGCCAGGACAAACAGACTCAGGGGCAGCCATCAGCATACTCAACTCAAACTTGCACAAAAGTGATCTGCACTGAAATATCATCAATTCTCTGCCTGTCTGTCTCTGTCATCTAGTACTGTACAATAATTTAACTATACACTTAATATAAATATAAATACACATATTTATATTTATATTAAGTGTATAGTTAAATTATTGTATAGTTTTTATAATGTGCTAAAGCACTTGTGCACTTTTATAGCACTGTTTCTAATCTCATTATACTATGTATAATGACAATAAAGGCTTTCAATTCAATTCAAGTTTTTCTTAGTTTTGGTCTTTCTAAGTATTATTATTGGCATGAGTCAGTGCAGGTATTAAAATAAAACAGGATTTTTATTTATTTTTTTTACCAAACTTACAAACACATTTCTTCTCTATTATTGTTTTATTTTGTTTTGCAAGTTTACAAAATAATTCAATTTTTACTTGAGTTGATTAAAATGATTTTTCACACTTGGCTTCAGTTAGCTGTGATAACCTCGGCTGACCTCACTTCCTCCATCCTGCTCTCTTGCTTCATTCATCAGCTCCACACAGAGCTCCTTCCATCTTTCCGTCTCTATCTTCACCTTACCACAGGTGCTCGTTAACCTGACCATCTCATCTTTACGATGTGCATGTTTGCTCTGACATCAGATGGACTTCCTGATAAAACCCTCCTAGTTTATCTGAACCAGGACTACACTGGCTTGTGGTCCCCGTGTGGCTGGGAGACATTGTGATATTTTGAAAAATAATAAATATAAGACAACAAAAGGGAGATAAACAGTGTTCAATCTTCATAATGTGGGAAATTTTGTACAAAAAAGGGAAAAAGTGCCGATAAAATGTTGTTTCAGTTTAAAACATTTTGGTATTTGCCACCATCTCACCAGTGCAGCTGAATCATGTCGATTAGATCTGATTAGACTTTTATTGTGAAGTATTACTTGATGGGATTTTTGGGATTACTTTATCTTCTTTTATTTTGGTATAAGTTTGTTTTTTCTGACAGTCAGCTGACTGATGAATGGACCAGCTGAGGATTGCCTTTCTCTTTTACACTGCTGACTCACATCAGTAATTAAGGGGATTTAAGCCCAGGAACAGGTGAGCTCTGGGCCAGAGTGCCATGTGAATGGTTACAGCTACTGAGCTGCTCTTTTTTTTTTTTGGACTTACCTTTCAGTTCATCGACCAACGCTTGGGTTTTTCTTTTGTTTCTTTAAATGGTGATAGTGGCTTGTCCGTCTCTTTTAGTTAGTATTAATAGAAACTTTAATAAAACTCTTTAATTGAACCCTTTTGCCTCCTTGTCTCCTTTTTCTTACCCGGACACTTTTTGTTACTTCCCCCTCACCGTCTAGACCCCTTAGGGGAACGTAACAAGTGGGGGCTCGTCTGGGATCTTTGAAAAGGGAGTTTCAAATTGGTGGCATTTGGTTTTTGATTATCTTGCTTTGTCACCTTTAGAGAACCACAACTTCCCAGTTAAGTTAGGTGAGTGTCCAGCAGAGCTTTTGAAGTTCTCCCATTGGGCACTCTTTTGTTGTTTTGCCTTTTTTACTTTTGGAGTAATCCTGGGCGGGGATAAGTTCCCTGTTGGGGGTAGGCAATTCAGGGCCCCGGTCACTGAAGTTGTGCCTTTCAAGTTGCCTCGAGCCCAGCACGCTCCAGAAGATAGGTAGGTATAGTTTGGTGTGCTTAGAAAACTGGGTAAGGTGTGTGTGTGTGTGTGTGCGCGCAGCAAAAGGTAAGTTGGTCAAAGTAGGTTGTGTAATTCACCGTTAATTGTTGGGTAGTCTCTGAGTGAGTTGGCAGAGGGGTGTGGTGGTGTCCTAATTAGGGTGTGTTAGCTAAGCCTTCTCCGCCCCCAAAACGGATGATACAGCTATCAGTGCACAGGTGTCTAGAGGCTCATTCGTGAGCAATAACATCCACCTGGTTCCAATTTTCTGTGAATCCAGTGTTCAAAGCTTTTTCAGTGTATTTGAACGCATAGCAACTGCACTGCAGTGGCCTCAAGACGTGTGGGGGGGTGATGTTGCTGTGTAAATTCACAGGTAAGGCTCAGGAAGCTTGTTCAGGTCTGTCTAGGTGGGACGGCCTAGTTTATGAGAAGATTAGTGCTGTCCTCCAAGCCTATGAACTTGTACCGGAAGCCTATAGGCAGCATTTTCGGGGTTTGGAGTTGGCACAGGGTCAGTCCTACCTTAACTTTGCTGGGTAGAAGGCAAAGCTCTTTGATAGGTGGTGTTCTGCAAGCCAGGTTAACGATGTGGGGTCAATATGTGAGCTTATGCTGGTGGAGGACTTTAGAAACTCTGTTCCTGAGTCTATTGCTTGTTATTTAAGTGAGCAAAGGGTTGCCACTTTACAGCAGGCTGCCATACTGGCAGATGAGTTTAAGTTAACTCATAAAACAAATGCTGTAGGACATGATATCCCTGTGCGCCATAGTACCTCTTGGAGAGGTAAGAGTGGGCCAGCTAACAAGGCTAATGCAGTTGTGTTTTCAAGATCCAAAGCAAAGCGGTGTTTCTTCTGCCACAAACCTGGCCATCTTGTTGCTAACTGTTTGAATTTGAAACTCAAACAGAAAGCCCACTCAAAGCAAAAAGGGCCTGCTTTGAGAAAAGCCAGTCGTGGTTCCCAAACTGAAGAAGTTGCCAGGTCTAGTAAAAGGCTACACTTGGAGCATAATTGCTCAGTAGTGTCATGTTTTCAGTGTAAGAGGACAACTAACCCTGAGCTGCCGCTGGTTGACCATTTCTCAGGTCCTCAAAATGACCTGCAGGGGGACAGATCAGACCACCACTCAGACCTGCACCCCTTGCTAACAAACATGCCTGTACCCCTGACCCGAGGAACCACCTGGAAACTGTTCCAGTAAGGTCTTCTGGCTGCCTGCTGTGTTCTTCACATTGATGGCTCAAAAAAGCCCTGGCTATCACATGGGACATTGTTTTGAGGGTCTGCGGCCACCCTCAGTCAGTATTTTGAACCCATTGAGATGGGGTCGGCAGCTTCCGCAGGAAATGCCTAACCGTTGCTATGGGGTTGGTAGGTGGAAAGCCTGCAATTTGGTGATGAAACGGTTATGGACTTAATTGTCTAGGTTATCGTAATCATTTAACAAACCACGGGTTTGTATTTATGGGAGGGGGTGTTGGCCCTAGCAGGGCCGCCTCCTGAAAGTGCCTGTGCGGGCGTGTCCTTCAATCTCTTCTGCCTGAGGTGCCGCCGTTCTGTTTTACACTGCTGACTCGCATCAGTAATTAAAGGGATTTAAGCCCAGGGACAGGTGAGCTCTGGGCCAGAGTGCCATGTGAATGGTTACAGCTACTGAGCTGCTTTTTTTTTTTTTTTTTTTTTGGGACTTACCTTTCAGTTCATCGACCAACGCTTGGGTTTTTCTTGTTTCTTTAAATGGTGATAGTGGCTTATCCGTCTCTTTTAGTCAGTATTAATAGAAACTTTAATAAAACTTTTTAATTGAACCCTTTTGCCTGCTTGTCTCCTTTTTCTGACCCGGACACTTTTTGTTACTTCCCCCTCACCGTCTAGACCCCTTAGGGGAACATAACACTACAGTGTGTAAAAGTCCCAAAGTTACCGTTATGATACAAGAAGAAGGATGCAGAGTGTAGCATATTTCAGGTGTGTGTGAACCTGCTGCGGGGACAGGACAGCACAGGTCAGTGTTTAATGGTCACACTGCAGACTTCCCAGTCCTGAGCACGAGTCTGTGCGTCATGCAGACCGGCCTCACCTTCACCTGTGTGATCGGTGCACGCGCTGAGTGGGATAATAATCGGAGGCTGATTAATGGGGACCGACACAGAGGCGGCTGCAGGGCCCAAGGTGTGAGCGCCTGAAGGAGTCCCTCGGCTCGGTTCTGTTTTTCCCTGACGGGCCGAGCTGCGGTCGGTGTGTCTGCGCCAAAATGGACACCGCTGAGTCCGAGCCCTGAGAGCCCGGCGCCGCTAGCGCGCCGTGCCGCTACAGCGGCGGGAGGACTTCACTGTGCGTGTGATGACGCGCGTGCGACCGCGCGGCGCTGCGCTCGGCTAGCAGCGGCAGCGGCAGGAAGTACGCTGCTGAAGCGGCGGCAGGGGGACCGAGCCAACAACCAAAAGTCGGTGATGAGCAGGGGAGGAAAAATAATCATGCCTAATCCGTGAAAGTGGCCCATTTTGCATCTCCGCGCCGTGCATCGTTCACCCTGCGGGCGCAGAGGCCATTTGAGGGGTAAGTGTGCGCTGCGAAACGCCTCGAAAACGCGGTTTTCCATCAAAGGGGGCCGCGGTGTGTTTGTCGAGATCTTTGTGTCGCTCCGGACTAGCCTGGGGTTGCTAAGGCTAGCTGGGACGCTAACCCCTGCGAGTTCCTGCAGCTTCTCCTCGCTTGTGAGTAAAGTGCGGTGGCGTGTGCGGCCCGGCCACGGTGTTTTTGTGTCTGTTTGTGCTTTTCTTGTGTTGAACTTCCGTTATACCCCCTTTCTGTCAGAGCGGGGGGTTGCTAACGGGCTAGCCGCGCGCTAACGCTAGCGTTAGCTCGGCCGTGTGTGCGTGTGTGCGTGCGCGTGCTTTCAGCGCCTCTTCTCCACAAAATGCGTCTTATACAAAGACGGAGACGGCCGGGACTCACTCCGCCGTCAATCTGCGTCGTGTTTCGCTCAGTGAACTCCGCTCGGCCCGCAGCTGGAGACCACCAGTGGGCTCGTTTGCGGGGCTAAAAGGCGAGCTAACCCCCGCTAGCTGGGGGAAAATGGCTCGCTGCTCGAAAGCCATTTTCCGAGTGAGATGGGGTCTCAGTGAAAGTGGGCTGATGGCTGCCGGTGATCTCCCAGCTCTGCTGGGAGCATCATGTCGGAAAACAGCCACAGGCGTCTCCCCCACCGCTCACCCAGTCCTCCTCCAGCGGCGGAAAGCGGGGGTCTGGAGGAGGAAATGTCGGCCGAGTGTCGAGGAGAAGATGCCCCGCTTTGTCCCAGCAAATCCCGACCGAGAGGAGACAGGCCAAGGTCAGGGAGCCCCGCTGCGCACATTGGAGGCAGACCTGCCTTCGCCGGGCAGAGAGGAGCGGGGAACACCGAGGCGGGAGGGAGCGCAGCGGCTCTTTTGATCCTGCGGTAGTTTAACGAAGCAGGGCGGTTTGTTTACATGATGGAAGGAAAAAGTGACAGGCTGCTGATTGGCTGCTGCTCTCGGGCCCGATCACATCCCAGTGTGAATGAGACTCTTCGTGTGGAAAACCTGACCCACATCGCCGTGGACGTCTCTGTGAGCAGCCTCGGGTCCGTCCGTGGGCTCCCAGCGTGGTTTAATAACGGGAGCCCAGCCAGAAAGCGGCTCTGTTAAGTGTTAACAATGTGTTGCAGTTCAGAGTAATCCTTCAAGGGTGAAACGCCAGATGGGCGTTGAGTTTATTTATTTATTTATTTATTTATTTATTTAGTTAGTTGTATTAACTGGGGGAGGGGGGTGGCCCACAAAAATTCAGTTGTTTATTTTACTTTTAGTGGAGAGGTGTGTAACTACACAAACATTTAGTTATGATACAAAGTTGGGTGGAGCTTCTGTCCACTCTGTGACATATGAATCCATGTGTAGAAAAACTGTATGAGCTTGAGTGTCAGGTATATTTTTAAACTCTTGTTTGTCTCATTATTCAGATATTTTCTGTTTTAACATGAAGAAAATGAGTTTGTTCTTTTCTTACGAACACAGGGGAAACAAAACTGAATAGGAAATGTTGAGTTACTCGGGCAGGGGAAGGGTTTAGTTTTCCTAAGACATTTTTGCTTTTGATTTGCTGTAACATGAAAACACAAGTTTCTAAAGCTGTGATGTTCGTGGGATGGAGGTGAAATCTTTGGTTCAACTAAAAGTTCAGAGACGCAAAGGAAAAGCAGGAAAATTAAATGTGGACACTAAAATCTCAAATAACTGTCTCTCTCTCTCTTTCTTATACAGTTTAGTTATTTAGTTTCTTCCTTTTAATTGGATGTTGTTGAACTGAAAGGGTTTGAAGCAGATTGCTTGACTTGGTTCTCCATAAATTCACTTTATTGATCGTGTACGAGAGAAAAACAGTCTTTTTGTCTGAAAAAGGAAGTGATGCATTGTAAAAATAATTGCTGATTTTTCTTTTATTTGAGTAATTGAGCTCTAATCAGTGTTTAACTATTTAATAATATGCAAATCTGAATACTGTAAGATAAGCCACATGGTCAAATATCAGGACTGTATTAGCCGTTATTCTCATTAGGTAGGTTATTCTTTGTTACTTCATTTAAAAAAAACAAAAAACCTCAAAGCTGAAAGTGTTCAAATCAATTTCTTTGACTTTAGCCTCCAAATATTCACTTTATTGATCATGTATGAGACAAAAGCAGCAGAGAGTCAGAATTTAGCTTTTTCTACAGGAATTTGATTAAATGTGATTATTTTCAGTGTGGTCTCTGTAAATTTGTCCTCTGATTATTCTGCAAAGTACTCAGAGGTAAATGTGCGGAATGCATTAAAAAAATAAAATGCAGATATTCTGAAATAATTTATTCTCGATCATACGCAGTTTGACGTGGTCTGAGTGTATTACAGAAATATTCCAGCGTCTCCTTTAAGTTGGAGAAACACTGAAGCTCAGTGAGGATCTGAGATCCACCATCGACCGCACACACTTCAGCTGTTTGAGTCATGCGAGTGAATCCAGGTGAAAATGTGCTCGAGAGCTGCGCGCCTACCTGTGGCTGATGGCAGAGCGCTAACGAGAAGGTTTAAATTTCAGGTCCGTCTTCGTGTTTCAGATCGGCCTCGACGCTCAGCCGCAGCCGATAAAACATGAGCACTCCAGCTGTGAGCATTTGAGAGTCGAATCACTGATATTTAAATGGAGTGTGTGATTTGTTCATGTTTGTAAAGGAGAAATACATTTGCAGCACTTTTATCTGCGGTCTGTGTGACTGAACAGCGAGGAAATAAATGCTGGATTACTCTGTAATGAAATCACGGCTGGCCTGTGTTTCCCTCGCCGGTGGCGTCTCCTGTCGCCTCTGCTGCTGCCGTTGGCTTTCTTTGTCCTCACATCAAACATCTGGCCGAATGCAGCACCTCCTCCCTGTTTACTCCCCCCGCTCCTCCTCTCCTCTCCATCATTAGAACCCGTTGCAGTGTCGGTCTGAACGTAACCTTGGCATTTAAGGGCAACCTGCTTGTTTCCGGTTATTCCTGGACTCTGCTACAGTAGCACGATTCACAGAGTCCCTGTTTAACACAGCACACTGGGAGGCTTCACACTTTAATGTCTTATCTTCTCCTCGATCGTTTCCTTTACATGAAAGTAACAAAACACGCTCAGGTGTCTGCTTTAATCCTAACCAGCACATATTTAGGCAGGGAAAATGTCTCGCTGCCATATTAGAATAAAAGATTTATTAAATTTGTACAACAAAAGTCTTAATGTAAATCAGCTGGGGAATTTTCACTGATTGCTAGAAAGCAAATTTTGGCCTCATTAGGTTTAAAAAAAAATAATAATAGAAATATGTCCACATCTTCTGATTGGCTGTCCCAGCTGGACAGCTCTGTGATCTCGTAGAGATGCAATAGCATAAAAAAACTGTGATAAACTGAGTGTCAGTCAGTCTGCAGCCTGAACTTGGGGCTCTAAGGGATTACTGTACATACAGTGGGCTCATTATTAGAAACTTGGCTGTGTTTAAAATGGACATCCACCAGTGGAACAGGAGACGCATGACAGGAAGTAACGGGCAGGCTGGCTTTAAACACGTGGCTGGTAACAAGTCCATCTCTCCTTTACACGTCGGTCATGTGTTTTACTTCCTCACACGTGCAGAGTGGACAGTAAATCATCAGCGATGCAGTGTCAGATGCTCCGTTTCCTACTGAGAGTCTGAAAAATACGTTTAAAAAGTCAACTTTTTTTCAGCTGTTTTTTTTTTTCTTGAGTAATGACTCATCAGTAAATGGTCCTTACAGATGTGCCAAACTTTATTAGCAACTACTGCTGTCGTCTTTATCCTGCCGTAAACATGTCATGTTCTGCTGTACAGTTTTAACTTCTATGGGGACTGAGTCACTGCTGCCTCTGCTGGACCCCAGAGGAACTACAAGGAGAAAAAACTAGAAGCAAAAAACAGAAAAGTGCCCGAGTTCACAAACGAAAAGCTTCATAATAATCAAAAATGATGGTAAAGATAACAAAGTCAGCTGAACATGTTGATGCACCGCAGCTCTGATAAACACAGCACTCGCCTGCTCTGAGGCGATGGTGGGTCATGTGCAGGAAAAGGCACTGATCTGGTTTTTGTGTCCCCGCTGGTGAATGCATCGTGCCGCCTGTGGGCTGAGGCGGGGGGATCTGCAGGTAAAAGCTCTGCAGGGAGACATAGAGGAAGTTTTCCCCTCACATCCTTCACTCGCTCCTGCTGCTGTTTATTTTCCTCGCTGCCTTCCTGCCTGTCAGACTGCAGCTCGTCAGCACCTCCCCTCCTCTTCCTCAGGTTACCTCTCCTGCCAATCAAACCCTCCTCCACACCTTTATTTTCCACTGCAGCCCCCCACCCCAACCCCCCTTTTTCCCCCTTTCTGTTTTTCCCCTTCCTTCATTCCTTCCCCTCCCCCACGCCTCCCCTCGTGTCTCACCTCGTTTCCTGCTTCCTTCCTTTCTTTCTTTGTTCTTCTGTTTCTCGCTCATTACCGGTGAATCTGTTAATTGCTCATTAATGAAACGACTGGGGTGTTAATGGTACGACGGTAAATATTTTTGTGTGGAGATTGGCGTGTTTTTGTGGTGCAGACAATCCGTCGCTGCTTCCTCTTGAATCGTTTTAATTTAGTTCCTGGACCGATTTGTGCTGCTCAGTTCAGGTTTTCATGCTCATGTTTTATATTTAACAAACATCCAACAAAATGTCGACTAAATCACAGACACGTAAAGCTCCAACCTGCAGCACCACATTTGAAACCCGGGTGACCTCTGTCCTCTCACAGGTAGCTCACCTTTAATGAGACATGCACTGATCAAACATCTGTGGTTGATTGGGAATATTTGTCTCTGATCAGTCCTGTGGTTTAGCCTCACCGCTGATATATTCGCTGCTGACTGGGTGCTGTTGGGTTTTAGAGCAAGTGTGTTTAGCTGAATTCCCATAATTCCTCTCTCTGTTCAGCCAAAGGGAACATAAACACAAACCCGAGACCTTAAGTCCCACCTGACGACCAGGTTGTGTCCTCGTAGTGCTGACGCTATCGCCCGTGATGGCTTGTAAACCATTCCGTCCTCCTTCTTGTCAACGCTGAAGTTAAAACGGGCTCTTTTCCCGTTAGCCAACATCTATATTCCAGGCCTTTCCTGCTCGTAGAGATTCTCCAGTGGAGACTACACACATAACTGTGATATGTTATTTAACACAAATCTGGGGGTTTCCTTCTTCACGAAACACCTGAGCTGTGGTCCATAAAGTTAAGCTTTAAGATTTATACTGTCTGCTGCTGCATCACAGTCGGCAGTTTGAAGCTGAGGTGGTGATGTTTACGTAGGACCCAGGTCTGCGGTCCATCACTATGTCTAACAGGAGGCTTCGGCCTTTCAGTTTGCTCACATTTAAATTAAGCTGAAATCTCAGATCAGTCGTGTTGTTGGCTGTTCTATAAAACCAGATCGTAAGCAAAGGCTGGTTGAGTTGTAATGCCGTCAGAAAATCTGCCCATGAGACCCTTTGTGTTCTAAACGCTTCAGTTCCTCTAACATCCAGCAGAGGCAATAGTGAGTCCGTACCCATTGACCCCCATGTTAACAGCTTGATACACAAACTGTGTAGGTTTATGTATATATTTCCTTTTCATAAAGTCCTGCACACGGGACGATGTTTGGACTGTGGCTTTGGAGGACTTTTATTTTATATTAATGCTGCTATCCTGTATATATTGTACTTACTATTGTTTGTTTTAATGTACCTTTTATATTTTACATTTATATTTATTATTGTATTTTTGCACCAAGGGAGTGGCACTCCAATTTCGTTGTACCCTGTACAATGACAATAAAGGCTATTCTATTCTAAACGATTTTAAGTTCTTTAACTCCCTCAGAAAAGGTAATAAACAATATTTTAAGTTTTCACTATTAAAAAAATAATAATTCTCTGAGGCATTAGTTGTAGAAAATCTAAATCTGTGCGTCTGTGCTGTGATTCATGATGTTCAGATTTGTTTATGTACTCGGTTATTGACGTCGTTGACGTTATGAACGATGTTTAAACCAAACACTGGCCGAGGCTGGGTGTTTGAACCTGCAGAGATGAGCTTGTGTTGGAGTTTTATAGGGATCTGTGTTATCAAGAGAAACCTGGAAAGTCTTTGAGCGGGCCTTGAGCCAGTGTTTGAACCCAGCCGTGTGTAATGAGATGAACACGAACGGCTGCTGTAATCTGCCACAGATTACAGATTACACATGAGCCTGTTAAAAAGGACGCAGACACTTTAATCCCACTGAAGGATCTGTTGAACTGATCCCCGATCAGTTCCACCAAATTTCTCACTCAGAAAAATAATCACAAGCATTTTAAACTTTTTTGCGACTTGCTGTGGCTGAATGTGACAATCAGTTTTTTGAGATATAATTTTGTATAATTCTGCGAATTGTGGTTTTAGAGAGCACATTTTAACGAGCTGTAGTTAAATTTCAGCAGTTTCTGAGGTAAAAGTGGAGCTATGGCTTTTGTAGAGTGAGGATGTTTGAGCTGTTGGTGGAACAAAACGCGACACCTGAAGGCCAAGCTGACCGACATTTCCTCCACTTGTGCTTCTTTAATCTGGAAAATAAGGGAATTCTCTGACTGTGAATATTTCCCAGTGAAACTCGCTGACAGGTGCAGTGCTCACTGTCACGTGATGTCTGGACAAACCTGAATCTCATGCCTCCACAACCAGCAGAAACACAGAAACTGCTCCTGGAATCATAAAATAAACCGGCTTTGGAGCATTTTCAGTCCCAGCAAACCCAAACAGGACCGATTCATCAGCAGCATCAGCGCGTCCGCTTGGACTGCTTTCTTGTCTTTAACTGGCTGAGCCTGTCCTCTTTAAGTGTCTCATTTTCTTCTCACTCGCTTGGCCAAAGAAGCATTGAGTGAGCGCTATGCTGCCATCCATCCATAATTCACAAAATTCACTCCTTCTCCTGCATGATGGGTCTGAATTTAATCCAAACGACGTGATTATTTGTGGGTATTTACTCACGTTGTGCTCAATGCAGGGGTCCCGTTTGTAGTTTTATAGGTGGTGCAATGCACAGTGAGGCGGATCAGGTCCTGCATCACTGATATTCTGGTTTTTCAGTCATACATGTAAAGTAGAGATGGCACGATACCACTTTTTTATGTCCGATACCGATACCGATATCATAAATTTGGATATCTGCCGATACCGATATGAATCCGATATAGTGTGTTTTTTAATCAATAAAACTGTTTTTTAATCAATAAAACTGTTTTTTTTAATATCTTGCTGCATTTTGTATAAGTTCATACTCAAGTTTAAATAAACAACAACACTAAAGCTATTCTGTTATACTTGTATGTAAAAAATACACTGCACCCAAAATATTTCATAGTTCAGCAACACTGATCAATCTAATAAACTTAAATCTGCTCCATCCTCCCTATTCTGGTATTTTAAAGAGTACTTAGCAGAAATATTAGGGTTGCAAACTCCCAACAAAAAAAATAAGGAACCCCACCTCATGATGCTTAATCGATGTAATCAACTTTAATTTGATGCAGGGTGAAAAAAAATGCACAGAAATAAATTATTTTTCAAGAATAATTAAATAGATTCAACATCTTTCTTCAACAGAACTGCAGACTGCACAGATGGTACCTTCCCAAAGGAAAAAGTACTATAGCTTACTAGGGTATATTAGACTTAACAGTTACTATATGCAGTAATGGACTTCTATACATTTTACATCAGATTAAAACTTTGGGTGTAAGATTCAGATAATTATTTATTAAAAGCTCGACATTTTAAATGAGAATAAGAAAGAAAAGTATGTCTTTGTGCCCCCTTTTCCCTGTTCATGCCATATCGACCCCCCTGGCTAAACTTTGCTAGATCCGCCCCTGCACAGTTACCAGCCGTCAGCTACGTAGAAAAGGATCCTGGTGTAGAAAGTAATATTAAATACATTCTAACAACAGCTTATCAAGCTTAAACGTGCTGCTGTTGTTCAGCCACTGGTTTCCTCTTTCTGGTGCAAAGTGGACCAAAAACAAAGAAGAGAGACGGACTCGCGACAGAAAAGCCGATCAGCTGATCGTTAAGCAGTTTCACGATTGAAGTAGCAGCAGGAGAGGGAGAGAGAGAGGCAGTCGCTCCATATATCGGTTGTTAAGCTTAACATGGGAACGCTTTACAAACATTCAGAGATGAACTTACACACTTGCTTTACTTCTCTCTGGGATAACTTCCTCAGAGATGAAATGCTGGTTTGGTAGCGAGGCTACAAATACACACAGCTGCTCTATCACATGACGCATACTGCTGCAACGTGCTACGGTTATGAGCCGAGTTACGCCGTGTTGCAAGTTTTGTGAGGTGCTTTTTTTGATACTTAATGGATCGGATTACATTTTTAATTTTTCGCCAATATCCGATCCAGTAATTTAGGTCAGTATCGGACCGATACGTAATATCGGATCAGTCCATCTCTAATGTAAAGTCCAACTAACCTGGACTTTAGAGCTTCAGTCTCTGATCGGTTAGACTGCATCCCACCGGGGTCCTTACAGAAAACACTAATTATTTGATCGAGGCAGATTTGAATCAAACTGTTGTATCTAATGAGTGAAAAATAATCTTTTACATTTTTTCCCTTCTCAGAACATAAAAGTGATCCAACTTTTACTGACACGGAAAAGCAGGACTTTTTTCAATCTTGTGGAAATTGATGTTTTAAATATCAAAATAGTTCGGAATATTTCTCTTAAAATATAAATGGAGTTGCGTGGCCTGACACGTTGGAGGGGATACACAAGTTTTAACAAGTTGTCACATTCAAATAAATCAGTAGGTTGAATTACACCTGACGTGTTTCCTAAAGTTTGGCCTGCTGCTCCGTTATCTTTGTCATCGTGCAGATCAGGTGGTTTTCTGCTCTCACCCTGCTGTGGTGACTAGGACTAGGGTTTACCTGACCGTGGACGGGGGAGGGTGAGAGAGTGAGGCTATTTAAACTGTAAACAAAAGTGTGCCCATGTGTGGAGTCTTAAACTGAACCCTGTTCTTTGGTTCAAGGATAATTTGAGGCGTTTCTCGGGTCGCTCTAATCCGATGTGACCATTTTCTGTCAGGTTTTTGGGGTTTTCGGTGGTCAGTTGTGGAGATCACTGATCTCCAACAACTGAGTCCATGAACTCTACAAGACATTTTTAGAGATCAGCTAAAAAATTAGTTTCTATAAGATGGGAAATGTTTTTGCAACCACAGGTATCGCTGTCTGATGGCCTTCAAATAACATGAAGATTTAAAGCAGTTACCCACTGCCTTATTTTTTTCTGACAAAGAAGTTACATCCATTTAATGGTAATTTATTAGTATAATCAAAAATAATATTTTGTTTCTAGAGTCTTCCAGTTAACCCTTTAAAACCGGTCGGAGTGGGCACGCTCCTTTTTGCGTAACTATTTTTAAATCCCGGTAGCTCTGCAACCACGTAAGCTAGAGCAATAATTTTTTTTGCATATGAAACTGGAGGAGCTGTACTTACATCTTATGCCATTAGCTTGTCCTAGGTCACAGTTTCCTTCCACATATAGCTTTGCAAAAACTGCATAAAAAGCGCTTGCAGCAACAAAAACATAATATTCCAGAAACACGCTTTGCCGATCCGATCAGCTGTTCATAACACTTCCTACGTTGGAATAGACGTCAGCGCGAACTTTCGCATGTCCGCCATTACCTGCCAGAAACCGGAAGTGACGTCATTTTCGCGGAAATGTAGTTTTTTTACTATCAGGACCTCATGAGCCTATACTGGTGTTTTTAAAAGTTATCTTTGACTTTATGACTTTCTGTGTCGTTTCTGGGATGCTTAGAACTCAAATTGCACTGCTGGAAATAGTTTATTTTGATGCATATGCTGCTTTTTTGCAAATTTGCATTATAATATTTATTTTCGTTTTTCCTGCAGTATATAAAAATTGGTGTATTTCAAAAATAAAACTATGAAGACACTCAAAATAAATTTCCTGTGGTTGGAAACTATTTTGTGCAACTTTTTTGTATTTACAGTTTTGAGGGATGAGCCTCTTAAATTTCTCTAACTAGAAACATGTGTTAAAAAAACAAAAACGATTTTCAATTTTTTTGTAGTTTATTGCACTTTTTTGCAATTTATGTAATTACTATGGGCTTAAGGCATACATATTATTAAAATGTGGGCTATAATGGTTGTATTGATGTATAGCAACTTGAAATGCTCCCAAAATTGGCACTACAGCATGTAAAAATAATATATAAGCTCTGGCGGACTTGGTTCTATGGTAGGTCTTAAAGGGTTAAACTAATTTGAAATGTTTGGTCTGACACTTTACGGCTGATGCTTGTGCAACTGTGCTACTTAATTGTTGTGGTTAGCAAGCTGCTAGTGATCACACAGACTATTGCTGATCCTTAAGATCAGCATCCACAATTTTTGTGTCCATCTATATAATTTGTGACGCAAAAGCATAGTAAAGAAAATTAAAATGATAACAGAACCTAGGACCAAACTATTTATATTAAATGATCTTTGTAGGGCTTTCCTGAATATCCCAATCATTTTGAGATTCTGTTATAATCACTAGCAAATAGCTGAAGCTTAAACTGAGGGATCTGGACTGAACTTCGAGATTTAAAAAAAAAAAAAAGATAAGTAGGTCTTTGAGTAACCTGTTTTGTTTTTTTTCTTCTTTTGTTTCTCCACAGTGATACCTCATTGGCCGGTGTGACCCCCGCAGGCCCGCCACCTCCTGGGGTGGGTCTTGATTGACCTGCGCTGACGGCTCCTAGGGAGAAAATGGCCTCCACTGCTGCCCCCAGCTAAAGAGCTAAGCCCTACCGTTTCCTCCCCCACCTCCTCAACATCACAGTTCATTGCTCTGTTGTGAACCGTGATTCCCTCCAACCGATTTGCTTTAGAGTACTATGGCAATGCATGATATGAGTCGTGCCAAGGGTTTCCCCTGTAAAGAATGTGATATGGTTTGCCCGAGTACTCCAAGTCTTCTAGAACATATGAAAGCACATTATCAGCAAGAAGAGACCGGTCGTTTTGAGTGTGAACAGTGTGGACGAATTTATAAACACGCAGCTAGTCTAGCCAATCATAAAAAATCTCACGAAGTTGGCTCATTCCAGTGTCCTGTTTGTACACGTACGCTACCCAACGCAGTAGCTTTGAAAAATCACTTACGGATCCATACTCTATCCCCTAGTAGTGCACACACAGAGGAAGAGAGTGAGGAAGTGCCCGAAGAAGCCGGCCACGACGAGAGGGACTACGGTCTCACCCAGGACCTCTCGGACGGGTTTGGGCGCTCCCATTTGAACAATAGTGGTATGGGACATAGTGTCCTGCAAAGCCACGAGACAGACGAACACGCAAAAAAAGGCTCCCCTGAATCCGACGACGCTTGGGACAGACCTTTCAAGTGTGATCAGTGTGACAGAACTTACCGGCACCACGGTAGCCTGGTGAACCACAAGAAGTGTCACCAACAAGGAACTTTTAAGTGCTCTGTGTGTTTCAAACAATTTGGCAACCTGGCTGCCTTAAACAGCCACGAGAGAACTCACTCGAAGTTCAAGACCCCTGGGGCCTCAATGGTGAGCAGCAGCAGTAGCAGCAGCAGCCTCCACGACTCGGAGCGCAGCACTGGCACCCAGTCATCTCAAAGTGAAGACACCACCGCCTGTTTCTGCCACCTCTGCCAGGTAGCACTGCCAAATAAGGCAGATTTCCAAGAACACATCCTGCTGCACAACACTGCTTCACCCACCCTCAGCCTGCCACGGAGTTTTCCAGGAATCATGCCTCATAATCTGAGTGCTGTTCGATCCCCGGCATACACGCCGGCGCTGGGGGACCCTCTGCCTCTGCCTCTGCCACCTGTGCCGACTGAGAAGAGGGGCCCCTATGACCCCATTATGGGCCCTCCAGTCAACAACCCCATCTATACATGTGCATACTGTGGCGCAGGACACCCAGATCTGGAGACACTGAAAGTCCATTATCTAACTCATGATCCCCACCCTCCCTCCCATAGTCAGGACAGCTCCATCCTCAACTCGGAGACTCTAAGTTCCGGATCCCAGAGCTCAGTGGCCTCCCCGTCAGGAGGTCGTGTGCCCCAGGCTAATTCTCCAGATGATGAAGAGCGGCGCTTTAAATGTGGGGAGTGTGGCAAAAGTTACCGGCATGCAGGGAGCCTGGTCAACCACAAACGCTGCCACCAAACGGGCCACTACCAGTGCACCATCTGCTGTAAGCAGTACCCTCACCTGGCAGCACTACATAGCCACCTACGAAGCCACAAGGGTCGTCCTTCCAATCAGCCTATTAACAATGACAGCAATGACTGGCTATCCCCAGAGCCCCTGACTCTGGACTCGCAGCAGAGCTACGTCCAGGAAGGTAGTGGTGCCACCACTCCAATCTCCCTGCCAGGAAATCTTGGCGAAGCTGCCCACTTTGTACCAGATGGAGGCCACAGCAGTGGGCTAGACTCTCTTGAGTTCCATGATCGCTTTGATGGCAGCTCACTCTCTCAGAGCAGCTCTGCTCACCGGCAAGCTGACAGACACGTATGTGCCGACTGCGGTGAGATGTATGGCGATGTGTCTGGCATCAAGTCGCACATGTGTCCCCGCCGTGGCCAGCAGCAGCAGCAGGCCAATATGTCCAATGGTTTTATGGGGAATATGAACTACCATAGCTCCAGTGGAACCTCGCTGCCTGCTGGAAGCTCCAGCAGCCTGAAAGAAGGCGGCAGTCAACGACAGTATCCTCAAAGTGGAGGCAAGAGAATGGGAAGCAATGACAAAGATGACGATGATGATGGAGAGGTGTATCAGTGCTCAGTTTGTGGCAACCACTATGCTAGTCTGAGAGCTCTCAGAAGTCACCTGCGTAGTCATGCCAACAACCCCACAGGGCCAGGACCCTCCAATCTGCAGCAGGACTGGAGGATGATCTGCTCTACCTGTGGCCAGACTTTTGCCAGAAAGCAGGATCTCCTGAATCATCAGTTAATCCATGGGCCCCAAAGGCCAGATGGTCAGCAACAGGGTATTGCAGGGAGTTCAGCCAACGGCAACGAAAAGATGGATGGCCGGAGCCACATTTGTGTTGACTGTGGCATGTTTTTCGCCGATCGCCACCACCTGATCACCCACCTGTGCCCTGGGAAGAATCGAGGTAACTCGATGAACAAGCCTGGCCTAAATGGAGCCAAAGGGATGTCTGGAGGAGACGGCGTTGGCGGTGGTGTCGCTGGAAGAAGTTGTGACGTTGGCGCAGATGGACGTAGGCCAATGGTTGATCAGAGTGACAAGCCCCACAAGTGTGACCAATGTGGGCGAGGATACAGACATCCATGCTCTCTCCTTAACCACAAGAAGTCCCACAAGACCGGTGTTTTCCGTTGCCTTGTGTGCCAAAAACGTTACTACAACCTGCTGGCGCTCAAGAATCACCAAAGGACCCACTTTGACTTAAAGAGGTAGGCCTTCTGCCAGTTTCAATTGTCTCTCAACAAATTCTTTAGAAAGTTAACATTAGAAACAGTTAATGGTAGTGCCTACTGGAGGTCAAATCCAAAATTATCATGTTACTCTTGCTTTGTAAATAAAGTAAAGACGTTAATAACGTTTTGTTTATTTTTTATGTAAAGTTTGTAGCTATTTTATAGTTATAGGTACTGAGCACCAATTTGAGGCATGTGACAAATTATAACTGTTTGGCTGATAAAGATCTCATTGTGTCAAAGTGCGTAGAGTTTTTTGAGTTTAGTTGGTAAGATTTCTGCATAACATTTTCATTGGTTTTTATCTAAACTTTGAAGTACAGGTGAATTGTTGCCAAAGTAGGTAGGGTGTCCGAGCCTAGTAAAACTACTGAGAACTGCTAACCTTATTAAGAATCTGACTTAGGCCACCCTAGAAATCCTTACAAAGTGTAATTTTGCTTTTGAAATGTACTGAAAGAGATTTTGCTGTTTTTTGTTTTTTTCTTTACCTTTGCCTATTTTTGCTACAGGCACAAGTGTGAAGAATGTGGCAAAGCCTTCAAGATCCAAAAGCAATTGATCAACCATCTCCGTCTCCATGAAGAACACCGAGCCAAAGGCCTTGTTCGGACTGGCCCAAACGGTTCCCGCTTCCAGCAGCCTGACCCATCTCAAATGCAGACTATGAGAGGGGAGCCATCGAAGGGCCAGGTGATGGGGGTCAAATACAGCCACCAAGGGTTCAAAAAGCCCTACTCGTCAGCCGGTACTTCCAGACCCCAGAAGTTTGATCCTGCCGAAAGTGCACGGCGGCCGTTTGCCTGCGAAGAATGTGGGAAGACTTACCGCCATGCGGGCAGCCTGGCCAATCACAAGAACCTTCACAAAATTGGAGAGTACCACTGCAATGTTTGCAACTCTACATATCCGAACAGGCTGGCAATGAAAAACCACCTTCGTCTCCACTTTGCCCAAAAGAAGCACAACTGCCAAGAGTGCGGCAAGGGCTTCCGCACCCAAAGGCAGCTCGCTACTCACACTACAGCTGGCCTGTGCAAAGGCCCACAAGGCCCTGGCGCTCAGATGGATTTCGAGTGCGACGGCTGCTGCGAAGGCTTTGCCACAGCTGACGAGCTTGCGGCTCATGACTGTCCAGCCCAGCACCTGCCTTCATCGTCCTCCACCAACACCTCGACAACCATCAGTACCGAGAAGAACTCGGTAGACATGGACTCTGACGAGAGGCCCTATGCCTGCGACCTATGCAGCTGCGCCTACAAACACGCCAGCTCCCTGTTGAACCACAAGCACACCCACAAGACCGGAAACTTCAGGTGCAACTTCTGCGACAAGCCCTATACCAACTACATGGCACTACGCAACCACATGCGCATCCACACACAGCGGAAGAAGCACATCTGCCACACATGTGGGAAAGCCTTCCGACTGGCCCGGTTCCTCCGCAACCACCAGAAAGTCCACGAGGAAGGCGCCACCCCCTTTGGCTGCCCCACCTGTGGGAAGAGCTTCCAGGGGAGGTCCGGTCTGGCCAGGCACCGCTGCGGGGACAACCAGGTAGGCATGGAAGTCAGGAGGAAGGCCACTGCACCCACGGGAGAGGGCGAAGAGTGTCGGTACACGTGAGTTCTCGTCAGTTGTTTGTGATTCTTCGAAGTTGAAACAAACAAATAGTGAAGATAAATTTAGGTCTCTACATGTCTATTACAGGTATATGATCTCCAATCCGGCTTCCTTGGGACCATACGCGTGCCGGAATTCGGATTTTTCTGAAGTTTGGACAAATTGAATTAGTGGAGAGACCAGATAAGTCAACCCCGTTTGCTTACAGTTAGCATATATCATACTTTTTTAGGCTAGCCTCAGTCAAACATGTCATGTTCAGATGTACTGTTTACATGCTTTGTTTTCTTCGAACTCTTTAAGTAGTATTTTGTGTGCAGCATATTGAAGTGTTGATGTTGTGTGTTCCTTGCTTCTGTTCTGATTTTGATTGCAGTCTTTGTGTTTATTCTGACACTGGTTAGCTAATAGATAAGAAATTGCAGTTATGTGATGGGGCTGTTGCATTTTGATGTTCTGAAAGGGAAGATTAGAAAGTATTTGGAGCTAGCTGCACTGCACATGTCCACAGGTCACCAGTCTTAACACCTACAGGAGTCTTGATACATGGTAGTGGTTCTTTGAGCATGTTTGATGGTTTCTCATCACTACATTCAGTATCCAAAGAAGGCTGAGACAGAAGGTTGTTTTATTTGTGCAGTGCAGGGAGCAGCAGATACCTTCCAGTTCCCTACACTTGTTTCTCCATAGTTTCTCCCATGTCCCTCCCTCTCTCACCCACCCACCCAGCAGTCCTCTCCCCTATGACCTGTGTAGAAATAATTAATGGTACACCACTTTGTAGACTTCTTTGAAAGCTTTGAGCCGGATTTCAGATCATATACCTGTATGTGCAACATCTTAGATGATGACTAGTAAAAATACTTGAAATACTTCTCCAGAAAAAGTGGTACCCAGATGAATTTGGCTACAGCATTGAAACCGGACATCCATGTTCCGTTGCTAATCTCCTTCCTCTCTCCTCCACCCCTCTTCTTCTTTGTTTGTCCCTGCACAGATGTGATCAGTGCGGCCGTTCCTACCGCCATGCCAGCTCCCTCCTCAACCACAAAAACACCCATACTGTCGGCATCTACCACTGCGCCGTGTGCCTCAAGACCTACTCCAACCTGCTTGCCCTGAAGAACCATCGTCGTATCCACTCTGAGACGCGGCGCCACCGATGCCATGACTGCGGAAAGGCCTTTCGAGTTTCCTCCCAGCTCTACAACCACCGGCGTGTCCACCAGAAGCAGCGGGAGCTGACCTGCCGGTCCTGCCAGCGAGCCTTTCCCACGCAGGCTAGCTTCAGGCTCCACATGGAGATCACTCATGGCCAGACACCGCAGCCCCGCCAGCCCAGAACCCAGCAGCCCCGCCCAGGGGGCTCCCAGGACCTGGGCTGGGGGTCAGGCCTGGACCTCACCCTGATGCAAGAGCAAGGACTCAATCCCAGCAGCGTGGCCAAAGCCCGCAGCCAAGGGAGCAACAGCGAGGTCGTCAAGTCCCATGTCTGTGACCAGTGCGGTCGCTCGTACCGCCACGCCAGCTCCCTGCTCAACCACAAGAACAGCCACAAAACCGGGACCTACTTCTGCAGCTCGTGCCAGAAAGAGTTCCCCAACCTGATGTCCCTGAAGAACCACCGGCGCATCCATACTGAGCCCAAACGCTACCAGTGCCCCGACTGCGGCAAGTCCTTCAGGGTGTCCACCCAGCTCATCTGCCACCGCCGCATCCACACCAAGGAGAAGCCATTCTCCTGCCAGCAGTGCGACAAACGCTTCTCCTCCAAGTCCAACCTGAGGCACCACATGAAGGTGCACTGGAGCGGCTCATCGGCGCCTCCACCCATGTCCATGGGAGCGCCCAACTTCCTGGGTATGCCTGGCGGCCCCTTCATATAAGCTGCAGGGTGAGGGTGGGGGAAGGTGGTGTTGATGATGATGATGGTGTTAGTGGGGGGGGTGGGGGTCACATGCCGAAGATTGTGGAGGTGCCAAAAATGTAACGTAGCCTTCCTCATTGACCATGTGTGGCTGTGGTGTGTGTGGAGGACAGACTGTGATGACGTGACACCCCACACACACGCACGCACACACAGACACACACACACCCTCATAGAGCGCTATGCTGCCCCGCACGCTGACTGACAGGCAGACTGGACTGACTCCCTGCTGCATGTTGCCTTGTGATGTTTCCCTGCCATGGACTGGCGCCCCACGAGGCTGCAGCCATCAAGCTGCACCCAGACTGCTTCTCGAAGACTTGTGGTCTCGTTGTGGCGACTCTTGGGGGCTCTGAGTGCCAAGATGGAGCGCGAGAGTCTGATTGGTCCTGTTTCCGATGGTGTTTAGAGGACATTTTCTTCCCGTGGTTTTCGTCACAGTGTTTTTAATCTGGTCTGGAGGGACTGTTTTGATCACCAGCGTGCAGGCCAGATTTGTGTTTCTTACCTTTATCCTTTTGGCCTGGAGGCAGCAATGACTTGTGGGAACTTTTAGGACTGAACATGGACACTTTGGACTCAGAGGGACTGCTTTAAGTGTGTGTGTGTGTGTGTGTGTGTGTGTGTATGTGTGCGTGTCTTCTTGTGTGTTGCAGCGGTGACCACTTCCTGACTTTTTGTTCACACGTGTGGACCCGGAGCTGAGAGACCGCTGCGTCTCGCGTGCGGTTTAAAATTGCCTTTCTCCCGTAGCACCTGAAGTTTGATTAAAGACGTGATCAGTTTTTAAAAAGAGGGTTTTCAGACTTCCTGTAGCGCGTCCTGTTTGTGAACACGCTAAAGCTGTGAGCATATGTCATATGTTCAAACCAAACGTTCTCATGTGAAAATGACTGTTGGAGTGGGTGTGGACCATTTCACCGCCCACTAACGGGCAGCGACAGGGCGTCTGCGTAAGATGAAGAATCACAAGACTCATTCTTTTAATCTGATCATCAGCTGATTGGCATTTAAATATTTTTCCTCAGGCCTCCGTCTTATCACACCAGCAGAGTTCATACCTCAGTCTGATTTTATATCTATTTTTTATATTATTTAAACTTTATTTAAACGGGGATGTTCATGGGTTGGTCCGAGCTTTCATTTAGGAAACTGTACATACAGCTAAGTGTCCTGATTTAATTTCACCTCTTTGAAGCAACAAAAAAGAAAAGAGAGAATCGCCTCCTTTCATCACGTTTCCTCACCAATCAGCAGACAGCATGACACTAACAGGAAACAACCTGATCAAAGTATAAAACAACACGGAGTAAGTCCAAGTCCACCAAACTAACTGAATGTATTCAGACATTTGCACAAAGTCGAGAGTAATACGTTATGTTTCGGTTATAGTTTGGGTCTCGTCTGCCTCCATGTCAGCCTCACGAACCGTTAAAAAGTTAGCGTAGTTTAACAAAAATGATATAACAAAGGTTAACGGTGCCGCCATGTCATTGCATAAGAACGTTGGTCTACACACAGCTGATCACTACACATCGTTTATTATCCTTTCACTGTTAAATATTAAAGGTTAATTAACTGTCAGTATTTTAAAACGTTTGCTTCCTTTGCTTGAGCTCCTACAGATTTATAGATCAGAGACTTCCTGAAGGAGGAGGTTGGAGGAAACACTCAGGAACATCAGCAGGAATGACGGCTGCTTCCCTTATTTCTCGTTTTAGGCGTCGTTTCATTTTCAGTGCAGGAAAAAAAAAAAGTTTTGGTGGATGAATGCATCGAACAGTTCAAAGTGAGCAAAAGACTCGGAGCTTCCAAACGGCCCTCGACCTCACGACGGACGCTAAAATAAACGTGTCAGTGAGTGAAACTGAATCCAGCTGTTTTACCCACAGCTGGACTGAGCTTGGCGACGATGGTGTAATGGCACGGCCTCGAAAAACAGTTCAGTGAACACAAATGAATAAAATTAGAATTTGGCAATTATGGAAGCACGATGATCATTCTGCTGCGTGCTAAACTCTCGTTTTGTCTCAGGTTAAGTCGAGTTAATGTTAAATAATCGTGTTCATGAGGTCCGCTCTGTTTCATACGGAAGAGGATTAGGGCCACTGGAAAAAAAAAAAAGTGGGCACGTCTTTTTTTTTCTTCTTTTCCTGAATTCTGAGAAAAAAGTCAGAATTCTGACTTTTTACTCAGAATTCTGACTTTAATCTCAGCATACTGACTTTTTTCTGGAAAAGAAGGAAAAAAAAGATGTGGCCACTTTTTTTTTTTTTCCCAGTGGCCCTAATCCTCTTCTGTAGTTTCAGCCCCAGAAGGATTTGTTTTTAACAGATGGCATTAACCCAACAAACCCATGGACTTCCTGTCTCACGGGGGCGCTCTCGAGCTCTTCCAGAATAAATGAGACTGTGGAGCTGAAAAGCACTCGTGTGGTTTTAGGTAGAAATCCTCGAGACGGTAGATTCACTTCCATTTTTACAGTTCTTGTAGTAAAACAGATTTTTGTGAGTGTGATGTCACAGCGTCACGAGCCAGAAGCAAGCGTAGCCGGTGTGATGTCTCCCGTTCTCTTGCCGCCACGCCTCCATCTGACCCGAAGGCGTTTGATGAGGAAAGAAGAATGTTTTATTGGTGTCTGCAGGTGTCGCCTCCTGGTGGTCATTACGTAGAGTGCAGTTTTAAGGCACGTTTTTAAACCCAGAAGCTACAAGCAGCTTTTATTGCGTCCTTGCCGCAGACAGGACCCCGTGTCCTGCCAGAGTCACAGGAAGTGGAAATCTCAGCAAAAACCAATAAAAATCCTTCAACTTTCATTAAAAAAAGACACGAGGGAAAACAAACCCCTGTGATCAGTCTCCATGACAACACTCAGACCTCTTAGCTGTTTGCAGTGAAAACAAAGCCCGCTGCCCCCTGGGGTTCAGTAGGTGTAACTGCAGTGTAAAAAGCTTTCAGGAAACCAGCAGCTCCGCCTTGAACTGTCCGCTCTCGCGCTTGCGTCCACACGTATGAACAGGAAGTGACCCCTCCCCTCCCCCCTCTCTCCAGCCCTGATAAGACTGATAAAACAAAAAGGCGAGGCCTGAGCGGCGGGAGGCGAGCAGCTGTACGAACTCGACGTTTCTGCAAGAAGGAAAAAGATGACCTATCATGTAGTAATGCATTTATTTATATGATTAGTATTATTATTATTATTATTATTAACACTTGTAATGGACAGCGCTAGTGTTTAGGATGTGAGTTTAGAGCTGTGTTGATGTAAACACCCCCGCCCTCCTTTTACCCACAATGCCCCTCTCTGTGGACTCCACTGAGGACCTGAAACACGCCGAAGACGCTCTTCTTGCCTTCTTTCACGAGTGATGATGTGACGCTCCTTCATCCCTCTCTTCTTCCATATTTATCTCCTCCTCCTCTTCTTCAGATCAGACTGAAAGGGACGCCTCGGTGTGCTCGCCGACCTTTCTGTTCCTCTTTATGGTAACCTCCTGTATTTATTGGTGTTTTGTTCCTTTTTATTTAATTGTTTGGGAAGCGTGTGTGTGTGTGTGTGTGTGTTTTCAGCACTGGTGCTAGTTTAAAAAAGAAAAGTTAAAAGTGAAGCCGTGCAGTGACCGTCAAGTGCTGTAGGAGTCCGTGTGATCTAGAACACAGAAGTAATAAATGTCCATCCTCCGTCTGGTTGTCCTCACCATGCCTGCTCTTCTCTGTGTCACACTTCCCGCCTGCATTTCAAATAGTTTGTAGAGAAGAAGAAGAAGAGGACTGGTTTGGAACAACTACTACCCCCCGCCCCCCACCCCCTTTTTTTTCTTTTGTTTGAGTTCTAACTTTTGGTTTCCATGCATATATATGTAATGCTTACTATACACTTTTATAAACTATGTTTTGATAATTCATTTCGTAACAGAAGATCTTGTCCATAAACTATAACCCTACTGCTGAGTACTGAAAATAAATAGCTGAAAAACACAGTGACACTCGGTGTTTTCACTCCGTCCAGATCGGCGTCTCGCCCGGCACCTTCGCTGGTGTCGGCAGGAAGTTGGTGCAGAACCTCTGGAAGGCATCTCCAGCTTTTAGTATCAGAGTGCAGACGGTCTAAAGGTCTTTACAGCGTCAGTGAAGTAAAGTCGTTTTCACACAACTGTATGAGTCTAATGTTTGTGACACACACAGCTGCTATTACCGTATTTTTTGGACCATAAAGCACACCGGATTATAAGGCGCATTAAGTGAAACAAAACAGATAAGTCAGTCTTTACTCAACTCATTCTTCTTGCTTCCTCCACTTTCCTACCATTGATTCATTAATGTTGAATTCTCTGGCAGCTGCTCTATTCCCATGTTGTTGCAGTATATTAATGACTAACCTCGTGTTGTGGATGGATTATCTCAGTTGTTCTCCTGATTGAAGTTTGGTCCGTTTACAGCATCCTGCCATGCGATTGCATTTGTCTCTAACCATCGGGAACCCTCACGTTAACTTTTATCGAGTGGGAAAAAGTTAGCGTTCATCCTCCAGCTTCACTGTGTTTATGTTGTGCTAACATAGGCATATACCAGCTAGCCCAACTTCAGTAACCCTACAAATGTCACTGCTGTTTAGTTTTCTGTCTTCATTTATGTTGGAAGTGATTGCAGAGCTGTACATTTGAATTTTTCAGAAATCTCTCAGTCAGAACATGCTATATCATGTTTAGGTGGAAGCTAGCACGCTAACTTCCTGCTAACTTCTAACTCCATTAAATGTAATAAATTCTGTTTTCATGGATGCCTGGATGTTAAACTTAATTGTTACACCTGGTAAAGCAGCAACGCTGATCATTTTATTACAGATGAAAGGATTTAGACAGATTTTAACTCAGTGATGCCGCAGTGTTCGTTTGACTTTGGGACCTGAAGCAGACTGAGTTTAGGACCCAGATTACTCCGTGAGGCTCCTGACTACGGTAGCCGTAATGCTCCGACAATCCATCAAGCAGTGCGGCTTCGTAGCTTAGCAAAGTCGGACTAAAACATTTTTGACAGATTTTTGAGTGCCGTGTAGTACATAAAATCAGTTCAAGGTCAGTAAGCACAACCAGATATCATACATAAGTCACACCGGATTATAAGGCACACTGTCGATTTTTTAGAAAATAAAGGATTTTAAGTGCGCCTTATAGTGTAGATAGTACGGTAATAAAAATTCATGTTTCACTCACTGAAGGAAAAACTGCAGTTTTTATCCCATAAATGATGTTTACTCATTATTACATGTTTTTAATTACTATTTATAAGTTACACTGAGTCACAATAATAATTCAGCATCACTATGTTGTTAATATAAAAGCTGACAGCACAGAGTTCCCATATGAAATGTGTGACAGAAACTTTGTAAGGTTTTTCTGTGTCATCACTGATGATTTTGGATCTTTGGACACTTTTCTCCCCCAGAACACAGCCGAAGGTGTTATCATTAAGTTATCATTAGTTCATAATAAGAGCAAACATACAACTTTAATCTTCGGTTAAAAGATGATCGAGTCGCTGACATATAAATGGGTTTTTTGTTTTAAGGCAGGGGTGGGGAACTCCAGGGCCGGTGTCCTACAGATTTTAGATATCACCCTGAATCAAATGAGTTCATTAACAGGCCTCTGGAGAACTTCAACACATGTAAATCATCTGTGTGGATCAAGGACACGTCTAAAACCTGAGCACATCGACCCTCGATGCCTGGAGTTGGACACCCCTGATTTAAGGCACCAGTAATTATGATGTTTGTTAAATGAAATGATTTGTAATTTTCCGATGTTTCTCTGAGGATTTAATTCATGTGTTTCTTTTCTGCAGTCTAATGTTGTTGATGACAGTCTGATCTTTAATTCACACTAAAAAACATAACGTAATCATAGTGTTTTAGCATTTATCGGACACGTTTGTAGTTTATCAGTTTATAATGAAACTCTCCACATCCTGTGACTTTAATTCCTTTTTTTTTAAAAATCTCACGATCGTCAGAATCCAAAGTGGGCGCACATGATGCCGTTCATTATGGTCCTGCACTGGATCCATATATAACCCATATATGTGTTCACGTGGCTCACACTGCTGTCGGCAGTCACGTGTGGCTCTGACAGTGGAGCTGAGCAGACAAGAGGTACGGAAGCAGCCAATCACAGGAGCTGCAGGCAGTACGTGACAGGTGTAACACAGGTGTTACTGTTCAGATGTTTCCCATCAGTGTTACCTGAATGAAGCTCGGGATGATTGCACAGCACACTCCCTAAAATAAACCCTCCAGCTTTGCTTCGTATTCGGTGGCAGGTCGTTCTCGTCACTGTGACTTGATAAACAGCACACTCGAGCTACTCGTTTCAGATTTCCAGAGAGAAGTTTGGAGACTTTGGGGGTGTTTTCCAGCTTTTCCTGCATGGAAAATTGGAGTGACAACATAATATTCCGACTCTGTGATTGGCTGATCTGACAGTGAGCTTCAGAGCCGACAGACCCTTTGTGGGTTACTCTGAACTGAAACCTTCGTGTTTCTCTCCTCCCAGATCTGAGACCGGTGGTTTCGAGCAGCAGCTCCAGGAGCTTCGTCTGCGGCCAGTGCGGTCGCTCGTACCGCCACGCCAGCTCCCTGCTCAACCACAAGAACAGCCACAAGACCGGGACCTACTTCTGCAGCTCGTGCCAGAAGGAGTTCCCCAACCTGATGTCCCTGAAGAACCACCGGCGGATCCACACTGAGCCCAAACGCTACCACTGCCCTGACTGCGGCAAGTCCTTCAGGGTTTCCACGGCACTCATCTGCCACCGCCGCATCCACACCAAGGAGAAGCCGTTCTCCTGCCAGCAGTGCGACAAACGCTTCTCCTCCAAGTCCAACCTGAGGCACCACATGAAGGTGCACTGGAAGAGCCCACTGCTGTCCAGAAGCCGGTCTTCGGCCTTCCTTGCCGTCTCCTCCAGACCTTTCTGACCATCCGGCCTCGCGATTCTCCTCCGAGCTCGTCCAGTCTGACAGACCCGGACCGCATCGTCTCCTCCAACATGTTACGACCCTGCTCAAAAGCCGCAACATAAAAAAGGCGACGAATACCACACCATACTAGGTGTGGCCAATTAGCACCAGCTGAACACATTGAGGAGATTAGGGGCTTGCTAGGGGCGTAACAAACAATATGACCGTAATTTAATCCTTCAGGCTGAAATCTGAACTAAGATCCACATTCAGGAAAGTTTCCCCAAATCCAAAGTGCTTCATTTGTGATGTGACAGTTCAGAGGGCGAATCAGCAGAGATCCTCACGTACCTGTTAGCTGCCTCAGCAGGCTGTTATCCTTACATTAAACTAATGGAGAGCTTGGTGCTCATTCATTGGCTGGACTAACCGTGTCAGACTTTTGGTTTACGTCCAGTTTTGATTTTTTCAGTTCCTGTCTGGTGAGATTAGGGCACCAAAACTACCTGATGAGGCTGAGGTTCGGCTTAGATTAGCTAGACACAGATGTCCTGTGGCGGATGGACGACGTGGCTCGGCCAAGCCGTAAATATGGTGGTGACGATGATTCATAATGATCTTTTAACAACCTGATGACATTTGAAGTGGCTGAGTTTAAGCAGCGGCCTGTAGTTTGTGTAGTTATCAGCCAATCTGATGATCTTTATATTTTAGCCAGTGTATAAACGATGGATGTCGTCCGTTGGTTTCTGAATATTTGAACCCTTGGTGTTGGTGCCATGTTGGGTTTAAAGTGGCCATATTTGAATAACAGCTAGGTTGTTATTACAGACTGTTTGGGAGCGTCGCACAGACTGAGTTACCTGCTAACCAGTGCTCAGTAACATCCAGTGAACAACCTCAGATTTCACTGTGCACCTAAACTCTTGCCCCGCCTCCTCAGACCGTCTCTTAGCAGCAGGCATTTTATTGGTCTGAAGCCTCACAGACAGCTAGCAGCCACAGCCGCCTCTGTCACCATCCACCTTTCAGTCAAAAAGGCCACGCCCCCATACATAGAAGGCCACATAAAACTGGAGCCATGCAGCTGTTTTATTGTCTCTAGTGGATGTTAGAGGAACTGCAGGTCGCCTGCTTTGCCCAGGAGGTGTAAAACTAAATGTTTAGCATTTCCAGCGTTTCTTTGATAGAATATTTCATCATGTTCACCAACTGCAGCAGATTTATGCAAGTCAGAGGAAACTGAAACCCTCACAGCTGGTGTTCAGGTTTGCTGTGTGACGATGACCTCTCCGGACTTTTGCTCCTGGTGGGAACTCGAATTCCTCCCCAGCGATACTAACGGTGCTCAGGTCTTTGACACCGCCTCAGACGGACCTCTCTGATGGATGGCATGTTCTGGCTGCTCGGCAGCAGACACCATGTGGATTGTGGGTCTTTTTAAAAAATGTTCTCAGTGTTTCTGATTATTGCTAAGGATGAAAACGCATCATCTTCCTTAGCTGTTGCTGTTCCCCCGAGGGGAGGCTGAAATCTGATGTGTGGTTTGTGAACTTTCTGGACGCCTCTGTTCACCTTCCTCCTCACCTGGTCCCCAAAATAATATCCAGTTAAATATGGAGGCCCAGTGCTGTCACTTCAAAGGAGAAAATCGATCTTGTAATAATAATAATGATTTGTTTCTGATAATGATGTGAAGTTTTCTATTTTTTTCTTTGTAATTATAACATTGAGTAACTGTTAAGGTTTAGATGTTTGTAGATGAGCTCTGGTGTGTAAATTAAAGCTCTGATAGGTACTTAGGTGATTAATATTAGAGAAATAAATTACGTCATGCTGTGTGATAATCTGGAGAGTAATTTGGGAGATTATATCGGTTCATTTATCTCCTCGTCGTCTGGATTTTGAGGTTTTTTCTGTGATAAATCTGAGAAAAACTGATGAAATGCAGAAATGTTTCCCTTTACACCGTCCATCAGAGGCTGGACGCTACTGTGGGTTTCCTCTGTGGACGAAGCTCGTGTCGGGAGCCGCACAGTTTTGCCTCTGAGGAAAATCACTGAAAAAACAGACGAGCAGAGACAACAATTCACCCTCATCTTCATCAGTCGGACTAACTGGACTTTCGACCACAAGCCTGTGACTGTGAGACACAAACTAAGATGGAGAACGGTACTGATGTGATGCGTTTGTAGCTGATTCTTTAGGGACTTCCTGCTCATCTCTGTGTTTATTTCCTCCCGTTAGTGCTGTATTATTCATGGTTTTTACAGTTTTACATTCACAGTTGACGCTCTGTCTTTACAGCTGTCTGGTAACTCGTTCATGTCTAATTAAAGCATAGTGGACCCAAAACTGAACCTTGTGGAACTCCCTTTTTCTGATGTTCGAGGGACGTGAAATAACATGCTGCTGTAACCTCAGAGAGCCGTGCGAATACACGAGATCAGGTTGGTTCAACCCAAGTATTAGTGTGATTAATTACTTGTTTAGATTTAGACTTTTTTGTTTGTTGCCACTTCTTCCACTCGTTTGATAAAGCGGATTGGTCAGCGTCTGGAAGCCTGCCGAGGGGCTGTACCCCTGTCATATGTATATGTTTTGGGCGTGCCCTGTTGTCAAAGACGTCAGGGGTGGATCTAGAGAAATTTCTTAGGGTGGCAAAATCAAAGCCGTTATTTTACACACTTGCAGGTGTTACATCCTGTAATATGAATTATACACTGTTATAATACATCAAATGCAGTAAGTATACACACGTTTCATATAAATATACTCTATAACTTTATTTTCTTACCCTACAAAATTAAGCATTTCAGTTACATAAAATGTGAATTTTGATTTTATGTATAGCCTGTATAGCCTAAGGAGCTTGGAAAGAAAGGTTGGAAAAAAAGCATCTGGACTTCTTTTTTAAGTTTTCTTGAAGACCTTTCATTCAAGAAGCTTCTTCAGTTTTAAGCGCAATTGGTGGAGAGTCCCAGATTTTAAGCCATATGGGAGTGTCCGCAAGAGGGTCATGGGGTCAATAAGCTTAATCAAAAATCTAACAATTCAGAACAACACTGCCACTATTATTGTTCAATATTCATAGGAATACCATACTCTTTCTGAGCAGAGTGGTGGCATTTAAAACCATTATGAATCAATAATCAAAAACAGTGATGAGTAGTAATAATAAATCGTATAGGCAGTAGTACAGTTATAACAATAGTGATAATCAAAGTGACAACGAAACATAAGAGAATAAAAAGCAGATCTGTTGGTCTATTGGTCCTCTACCTGATGGGGGGGTCCATGACTGAAGAAGCTTCTCAGATGAGAGGTGGGATGTCCAGACACTTTTCTTTCCAAGCTCCTTAGACTACAATAACCTGGATGGATGACTGAGAACCTTCACAAACATATAGCCTGTATCATAAATTAGCATGCAGCCCAATAGGTAGAAAATATAGAAAGCTACATTAGAAACAATCAAATTGTTGCTTAAATTTACACAAAATATCAGAAATCTACAGTATCATGAAACATTTTTCACCAGAAATTTAAACCTATTTTTTCATGATGTATCAGGTTAACCCTCTGAGCTCCAGGGTATAACTGCTCAATGTTTACTACAGTTTGATTTCACCTTTAACAATATTTTTGCCTCACGTGTCTGAATTTGCAGTTATTTTTTCATTGACACATTGTAAAAAATAAAAACCAAGTAGGGAAAAAGTTCTATTTTTTACTGTAAAAACCACAAATATGTTTAGTGAATCATTTTCATAACTTCAAATACAAATACAAACTGTAAATTTTATTAACTTATGCACACGTTGTAAACAAAGTTCTACGAAACCATTTACCCTGATTTGCAGCCACCGCAGCAGGCATTGTTTATATTAGAGATGGCACGATACCACTTTTTTATGTCCGATACCGATACCGATATCATAAATTTGGATATCTGCCGATACCGATATGAATCCGATATAGTGTGTTTTTTAATCAATGAAACGTTTTTTTTTAATATCTTGCTACATTTTGTATAAGTTCATCCTCAAGTTTAAATAAACAACAACACTAAAGCTATTCTGTTATACCTGTATGTAAAAAATACACTGCACCCAAAATATTTCATAGTTCAGCAACACTGATCAATCTAATAAACTTAAACCTGCTCCATCCTCCCTATTCTGGTATTTTAAAGAGTACTTAGCAGAAATATTAAGCAACCTAACTAATAGGGTTGCAAACTCCCAGCAAAAAAAAAATAGGGAACCACCCCCCACCCTCCACCTCATGATGCTTAATCGATGTAATCAACTTTAATTTGATGCAGTGTGGAAAAAATGCACAGAAATAAATTATTTTTCAAGAATAATTAAATAGATTCAACATCTTTCTTCAACAGAATTGCAGACTGCACAGATGGTACCTTCCCAAAGGAAAAAGTACTATAGCTTACTAGGGTATATTAGACTTAACAGTTACTATATACAGTAATGGACTTCTATACATTTTACATCAGATTAAAACTTTGGGTGTAAGATTCAGATAATTATTTATTAAAAGCTAGACATTTTAAATGAGAATAAGAAAGAAAAGTATGTCTTTGTGCCCCTTTTCCTGTTCATGCCCTATCGGCCCCTGGCTAAACTTTGCTAGATCCGCCCCTGCACAGTTACCAGCCGTCAGCTACGTGAAAAGGATCCTGGTGTAGAAAGTAATATTAAATACATTCTAACAACAGCTTATCAAGCTTAAACGTGCTGCTGTTGTTCAGCCGCTGGTTTCCTCTTTCTGGTGCAAAGTGGGCCAAAAACAAAGAAGAGAGACGGACTCGCGACAGAAAAGCCGATCAGCTGATCATTAAGCAGTTTCATGATTGAAGTAGCAGCAGGAGAGAGAGAGAGAGAGAGGCAGTCGCTCCATATATCGGTTGTTAAGCTTAACATGGGAACGCTTTACAAACACCCAGAGATGAACTTACACACTTGCTTTACTTCTCTCTGGGATAACTTCCTCAGAGATGAAATGCTGGTTTGGTAGCGAGGCTACAAATACACACAGCCGCTCTATCACGTGATGCACACTGCTCCGACGTGCTACGGTTATGAGCCGAGTTACGCCGTGTCGCAAGTTTTGTGAGGTGTTTTTTTGATATTTAATGGATCGGATTACATTTTTAATTTCTGGCCGCTATCTGATCCAGTATTTTAGGTCAGTATCGGACCGATACCGATACGTAATATCGGATCGGTCCATCTCTAGTTTATATACTGTTAAGGGTCCGAAATTGAGGACGAGAGTAAAACAATGATGGTCCAGAAGAGGTCGGTCAAACAATTGATTTTAATGAATACATGCAGCGTGGGGAGATGTAAACTGCAAAACACCAGTTGTAAACCTCCGCCCAAAAATACACTCCAGATTGCTTTTATAACATCAGGGTATTATAACGCCCCCTCTTGCGTTTACAAGCACATAATTTGCATCTTAAGAACATGATCATGAACATGAACATGATCAATTCTAAGAGAGAAATGCAGACACAGGAGTTCCCCTTTCTGGCATCCTTTTCCAAATATGGTGATGAGGTCCCCATGGACTTGTCCTCCTTCCGTCACCTGTTGTCAAGTAAACTCTAGTGCAATATGTTGCTGAATACACTGAGGCCTTTGCTCAGCTACTATTTTACTGTAACAATATACTCAGCATATAAGCTTTTAAGATTATAGATTTAACTCAATGATTTAAAGTGGTTATAACTGCACCTGTAATAAACATGTTAATATGTGATTATGATAACCCCTGTAATACAAATTATAACATAATGCCAACAACTTCAATAAATGCTTTGATGAAATGATAATTAATGCAATGATAAAGATGATGGTTATGTAAAATAATCCCTGTAATTCTACAATACCCATTTTAAACTAAAATGAGAGAACAATCAGGTGTCACAGTTAAGATGATACAGAAATGATTTGTGTCAGTGCAAAAAAAAAAAAAAAGTTTGTCCACAGAGGAGAGCACCACAGGCCTGACAGGAGGTGCATCACTCAGCGTTTACACTGCAATCTGCCTTTGGTGGCTTTTTGGCAGCAACTGTGATAGTGTTGTTCTGACACACACAACAAAACAACAACTACACACTAACTACACACTCCAAAAATGCTACACATCACAAAACTCGCTCTCAGCGCCATCATTCCCAAAACGTTTCTCTGTTCCTACCAAATAATCAAATCCCACATTTTGCCATATTATTTTTATTGGTCGACATGTTTACACTTTTCCACCATTAAGAAAAGGTGGTATGTGATTTGGAGGTGTGGCATGTCGTTTGACCCCAGAGGGTTAATAACACTCACCTTCATTCCATTTCCACAGTGTAACAACTGGAAATCTGAAAATGCCCACGGTGTTGATTCAAAATGTGCTCTGGGACAATCGCAGGCATCGGTTGCTACTGACAACAAGAAATAAAGGTAATAAAAGTATGGGCTGAACCATTTTTAGTGGTGTTGTAATATATTCAGTTTTAGAATTTATATTCAGTGCTAATTGTAGCTAAGCTCAAAGTGTTAATGTTAGCTTATGTTAATAAACTTAATTGTGATAAGCAAAGCACAAAGGGTGGCATGAGATTATTTTAGGGTGGCACATGCCACCCCATGCCATCCCTGTAGATCCGCCCCTGGCAGACGTATAAAAACGTGAATTAAAATGTAAAAACCTGAGCTGCATGTTTAAAGCCGGACTTTTATATAAAACTAAATTATTTATGAACAGTTGATGTCATAAAACCTATACACGTTGTTACGGGTTCGAAATTGAGGATGACAGTAAAACAATGATAGTCCAGAAGAGGTGGTTCAAACAATTGATTTTAATGCACGCAGCGTGGAGAGGTGCAAACTGCAAAACAGTTGTACATCTCTACCCAAAATACACTCTAGATTGCTTTTATAACATCAGGGTATTGTAACGCCCCTTCTTGCGTTTACAAGCACATAATTTGCATGTCCAGAACATTCATGTATTTTAAGAATTAAATGCAACATAGAGGTTCCTCCTTGTGGCATACTCTTCCGAATATGGTGATGATCTAAGGCCTTTGAGGTCACCATGGACTGGACATCCTGCTGTCACCTGTAACTAGGCAAACTCAAATACCACAAGAAGCTGAATACATTCAGGCCTTTGCTCAGCTACTATTGTACTGTAACAATATACTCAGCATATGAGTTTTGATATATATATTTAACTCAATCCTTTTAAAGTAGTTATAACTGCACCTGTAATAAACATGTTAATATTTGATTATGATAACCCCTATAATATAAATTATAACATAATGCCAGCAGCTTCAATAAACGCTTTGATGAATGATAATTAATACAATGTTAAGGATGGTGGTTATATACAGTTCAGCAGTAAACTAATTTCTTTAAATATTACAACGTGAGACCTCGAGATCAGCTGTCCAGGCCCTAAACCAACAAAACCAAAGATAAACCAAGTATATCTCAGACTAAAGAATAAATGAAAAGCAGGAAATAATTTGAAAATTAATGTTATTTGTGTTGGGGGTTTTTTCAGTGCATTTGTTTTTTTTTTTTTTACACTTCCACTGATCTAAAGTAAAAACTGAAACGAGCTGCAAAATAAAACTGAAAAATGCTCTGGAAGAAAATAAAGTCACAGAAACTAAAATAAAAGCAGATTATTTTCCTTTGGCTGGATGAGGCTTCTGGTAATATTTAAACCTAAACTAATGAAATGAGACAGATAAACAAACAGGAACCTAACGATGGAGCACAGAACTGTTCTCAGGTCCACGCCGTCAGCGTCCTCGGGATGGTTTTAGTGGTGCTAGAAGAAACGTTGGCTCGCAGTTTTGCAGTGTCCTGAGTGTTCGATTCCTCCATTTCAGCGTCTGTGCAGTGGAAGTCTGTAGATTCAGTTCTCTGCTGATGACCACGGTTCAAGAACACACATAGCAACCGCGTCATTTTATTAGGTACACTGTGCTAGTACCAGATTGGACTCCACTGTTCTTTCAGTGGAGTCCAAACAACATGAAGAATTCATCTTTATGCTCAGATTCAGCAAGCTGCTGAGATTTAGCTCCATGTTGATGTGACATCATCGTGATATCATCACACAGCTGCTTCATCCATGGTGACAATCTCCTGATCCTCCACATCCTATACCTCCTCTGTCGGACTGATCTGTGACTGAGTGCAGTGAACTCATCGTCATTTTCAGGAAATTAGTCTGAGATGATCGGAGCTTTGAAACATGAAATCCCAGAAAGCTGATTCTGTTCATCTGGACGTTTTCAGTGGGAGAAACATTTCATCATCATCATCAGGTGACTTCCTCAGTCTCAGCTGACGGCAGGTTTCTTATAAACAGTACATTTGCATAATGACTGAAACCAGCACCAGTGAATGAACAATGGGCTGTGAGGTCAGTTTATGATCATTAATATGTAAATTGTCATGACCATTGATCAACAACCACTGAACCACAGAGAGTTGGGGAATGGCTACAATCACAGCATTGTAAGATGGTGACAGATGTACCCTTGTCCCCTCCTCGATTCAGAAATGGTCTTTACCTTTTCACGTAAATGGCCTCCTTGACTCCGCCCTCAAACCAGCGTTCCTCCCTGTCCAGGATGTGTACATCCTCATCATTGAAAGAGTGTCCACTGGCCTGTAGGTGTAAATAGACTGCAGAGTCCTGGCCTGACGAGGTAGCTCTTCTGTGTTGTGCCATCTGCTTAGCCAGAGGTTGTTTGGTTTCCCCGATGTATTAATCCTGACAATCCTCCTGGCACTTGACAAATGTCCAGCTGGGATAACCACATTTACTCGGGGCCTTCTTGATGGTGCCCCCATGTTTCTACCTGTAGTACTGACCCTTGTAGCCTCAGTGTCCTGTTCTTACTGACAGTGTGACATCTGTGTGGTCTTCTGCTGCTTGAAGACTCAGAGATGCTCTTCTGCATGTTGATTGAGGGTTTAGTTGACTGCCTGTTGCCTACCTATCAGCTGAAAGTCATCAACAACCATGTGCCACGTTCAAGGTCTTTGAAATCATGTTTCTTCCTCACTCTGAGGCTCAGCTTCATCACGTCCACATGCCTGAATGCACGTGCTGCCGCCCTGTGTTTGGATGATTAGACATTTGCGTTGATGAGCAGCTGAACAGGTGCAGCCAACATGCAGGTACTTTCCCAGTGAACGGAGCCTTTAAATACTCACATGTGCAGCCAGGTGAGTGTGAGAGATTAAAGAGAGACAAAGCAAAAAAGATCCGGAGACGCTGCGAGGGTACACTGAACAATCCTTTTCTTTATTCTTTTTTTGTTATCATTTCAATATGTCTGTCAGGGTTTGTTTTTTTAAAGTTTTTATTTTAAATTAAAATTTTGACACACTTATAAAAGACAGCATCTGCATAGAGTTGTCATCTTAAAGATCCATGAAGAGAGAGAGAGAGAGAGAGAGAGAGAGAGAGGAGGGGAGAGGAGAGGGCAGAGGGGGAAGGAGAGGGAGGGGTGGGCAAGGGGTGAGGAGGTGGGGGGAATACTGGCACGTCACATGAACTAAACAGAACAGCCAACAGCAGTACGAGAGAAGGGGGAGGACGCGGGAGGCGGGGGCTGGAGGGGGCAGGGTGGTGGGGGAATGTTTTTTTTTTTGGGGGGGGGGGTCGGGGTGGTGAGGTGGAGTGGGGGGGACAGATCGCTTTTACATTACGCTACGCACACATACACACACAAAAAAAACGGGACACAAGTTGCATTTCCGGTCAAAGTTGCGTGCGGCGCCCCTGTCCTCTTTCTGATTCTCGCTTTGCTTTTTTCTGACCTCACTCCTCTGCCTCCCACCTGCCGTCCCCCTCCCCCGAGATAGCTTTGTTTCTCACTCATCTCACGCCCTAAAAATCAGGTGGGGTTCACGCTTCTGCTGTCGCAATTGCGGCGTCTGAAGTTCCCGTGCCATGGCCGGCGCCTCTGCATGATAAAGACAAGCCCTTGTTTCTCTGAATATTGCACACTTCATCAGGTTAGGCCTGTGTGAGGCTAGAGAGCGGGCCTGAAACCAGGTGGTGGCGCTGGCAGCCGTGACGTGGAGGTGACGCTGAGCTGTCAGACCAGGTGAAACCACAGGAAGTGGACCACTTCACCTGCATGTCGTCTGGAGCTGAGACCTCCTCCAGGAACTCGTGAGGACTAAACGATGGAAAAGCCACGCAGAAGGAAGACTGCAGCGGCAGACTGAAGGTCATCTAACCATCTGAGATGATGATTCTTCTATTAAGATGGACGACTCCATTAACGTGCTGAGTCTTGGTTCTGACGGGTGTAAGCAACATGGCACCGTGACACCAAGCCGCTTTCGCCAGTCAGATTGTTTGCAGTGCAGCAGGATGATCTTGGATATGGCTAAGTGCTGGCAGGTTGAGTCTGTTCTTTTAGACCTAGGCTCAGGCTAAACTCCGGGGAAGCAGTCAGGTAAAGAGGCGGAGCTTTCGGTGTGTCGTTTGGCGAGCTTGCTTCGGCTGAGATTGAACAGGACAGCGAGAGAGAGGGAGAGTTTAAAACTGCTAACTTGGCTTCCAAAGTGACGTGTAGGTGTGGCCTGGAAAGCCCTGAAGGCGGGCTTAATTTTCCTAATATGGAGGGAAGCACTTTCATCAGAGGAGCCAGTGGGTGGAGCCTCTGGACCTGGGGTAACAGATGGAGGCGTGGCTGCATTTGTGCCGCAAACACCTGTGTGGTGTTTTCATTCGCTCCTTCAGAAAGAAACGAAGAGACACGGGCACTCAAAGGGACGGCGGTGCTGCTCAGCGGGCGTCCTGCTACTAAAAACACCGCCGTGCCTTCTCCGTCCACAGGCGGGCGCAGACACAGCTTCTGAACTGAGCATGTGCAGACGCGACAATAGGAAGCCAAGTTTCTCCTAGTCTCTGCTGTCGCCACTCAGCTGCACGGTACGAACAGAGGGGGCGCCACAGCGAGGGCGGGCAAAAGAGGCGAAAGAGGACAGAGGCCGGCCTACATGCAGACTTTGACGGGAATAGATATCTCATTAGATTTATACATAGACATGCAAGTCATTTTTTCTCTTTGAAGTTATTTACAATAATTACATAACACAAAGAATCCAGTTTCAGTTTGACAAAATTGCGAGCATTCAATATTCAATATGACTACTATTATTATGATAACATAACTCCTTTGTACTTTTTTAAATCATTGCTATTATAGAATCGTCATCACCTCCATTTTTAAAGTTGATTCGATCACATTGTGTGAAGCCGTTCGGTCTCCCTCCGGGTTTTTGCAAATGTTTACTGCATCTTTATTTGTCTGTTTGGTAATAATCATAGTAATAACAACAGTAATAATGAGGATAACGATGTTATTTCAGGGTCTTTCCTACTTGTTATGGCAGGGGTGGTTATGGGCGTGGTCTGTCTGTATGGCCCCTCCCCTAACTCCTCCCACCCCTCCCACTAGAGAACATAAACACTGTTTAAAGTGAATACTGTCGGAGAGCAATGGGACGAGCGTGAGCGTCAAATAAAGAACACAATAAAGAACACTGAACATGTTTCTGATGTCATCACTCAGAGCGGGGCGCCGAGCATGTTTTGGTTTTTGAAAATAGTTTCAGGAAGACAAAAATCAGCGTGGAGGTGGTTTAACTGCGCCACAGTGGAGGAGCGACAAAGCGCCGAGCTCGGCGTCTGCTGAAATCTGGAAGACAGGCGCCGCTGTGCTCATGAGTCAGCATGCAGTAATAACTGCAGAGCGCTGGAACGCGACCCCAGAGTCCAGGTCGGCCCATGCCACGTTACTCCCACATGGGCTAACGGCTAACGGCTAACAGCTAACAGCTAACGGCGAGTCAGTCTTTGGCATCTCGCGTGTCGCGCTCAAACGCTCTTCACGTGATTTTTTCCAGCGTTGTACGCCTGCTCTGTCAGAAACGGAAACAACAGAAAGGCTGAACAGCGGCGAAAATCCGGATGTGACTCATATTTATCTGTTTGTATTTTTGTTGCGTACACATGTGATGTCACACGACTGCAGTCGGCCTCTCGCACAAGAAGAATGCTCGCTGGAGGATGATAGGGGCGCTCTCCAGAGAATCTGAGATCAACCTTTGACCTTTACCAAATTTGCTGATGTTTAACTTTCTCTCTCCGGCTGTTCGGAGGTATGTGGGGGGCGTGGCCTGTAACCCTGCAGCGGAGCGTTGATCCTGCAGCGTGAAGACTGTGTGGAAAATGACGACGCAAACAAACTGGGACTCACTTCATGGATGTGTCATATTTTCAATTAGGACTCTGAAGGTGGATGGAGAGAGGCGGGTCGGTCTGATTGATGGCGGTGGGCGGGGCAGGGGCGAGGCTGGCGTTTAATCTTTTCTATTTGTATATTTATTCTCTATTTGTAAACTCAACTCGCGTTGTGCTCTTTGAGATTAGCGGCGAACATTTGGAGGGGAGGGCGGAAACGCTTTGGTCTGAATCGAATCAACGCCACGGCGGTAACAGTGACCATGGCGTCTGCAAGCTTCTCTCCTTGCTTCTATCGCAATCTAAAAAAAAAAAAAAGTGGAATTTTGAAACCTGCTGCAACCCGCCCACCTGCGATTGGACGCTTCGCACACTGAAACACACTCGTGCTGCTTCAACACGCACACGCACACACACAAATGCAACAGTGGAAGCGAACACACAGACATCGGGTGGTGACGGAGGCGTCCGAACCCGGTGGGAGGGCTGGAGTTCGCGGGATGGGAATTTAACCTTTCACATTTATTTAAACATCACACCATTCTCTGAAGAAAACATCGTAAAAATGACGCGTCACAAACGAAAGTCACTGTGAAGTGTTTCCGTAGAAACCAAACAGGGTCTGATTGGCGGTAAAGTGCACGACGTGAAGGGCGAGGCGGGGATGTGGGGTACAAAAAACACCATCATGCAAACTCCACAACGCTTTTGCATGCCTTTTTTATTACCATTATTATAAGTAGTACACACAGTGGGATGGGCGGGGTCTGCAGGGCGAAGGGAGGGGGCAGACTCCGACCCTCTGCGCCATCTTTTTGTACAACCAAACATCTACAGCACAACAAGAAGAGACGAGAGGACGGGGCAGGCAGACGCGCCAACGAACATCTGAACCTTCACTGAGCCGAATCTCCAACTGTTGACGCCTGCGTGGGTTTCGTAAGGTTTTGTCCATGTTTTCAAGAGGATGGCGGCGGGACCCAATGAGTGACCGCCACACAGCGGGAACTTTACAGAAAACTCACACTCACACACTCACACATGGCAAAATCAGTGTCAACAAGCTGGCTGGTGCTATGACGGCATCCTCGCATCCACCACAATCACCAACCCGAGACTGCCGTGACGACTGCGACGCCACCTGGACAACCGTCGACCGCTTGAATGAACAAAGAACGATGAACGAAGCAGCCAATGGGGACGTGGGATTAGGTTCACAGCAGTTCATATTGAATTGACAGCTCTACATGTGAAAACACCTAAAACCAGAATGGATCCAACAGGGGCAGAGAGAAAAGTGCGAGATCGACCTAAATCTACGGACATGTCACATGACCACACATCTGCTGGGCTCTTTGGAGGAGTCGGGGCGGGGGTGGGGACGGTATCTGCAAAGCTTTGGTGAACACGCGTTACGTTTTGGGAAGCCAAGAATGAAACAAAACCTAACAATCGTCTACACGGCACCACAGACATCTAAAGCTAATGTTAACTACTGTGATGGGTAAGAAAACACGTTTTCCACAAAACACCATCTGCTTTCCAACGCTCGAGCTGGCCGAGGATGATGCACGACTGTCAAACGGAAGCTAACGTCAGCTTCCTGTCGGCAGGTCTCTACAGAGCGAGGAAGCCAAAAACAGCTTTGACTCGTTATGAAAGGCGGCGTGTTCTGTTTTTTAAAGCCCTGTCTCTGAAAAGCTTCAAATAATACATTTCTCAGGAAACATGAAACAAAAACTATAAGTCAGGGACATATGAAGCCCGATCAGGGTCCAACTAAAAGATCCAGAGCAGAACAGGTGAAACCAGAGAAGACGCCGTCAAACAAAACTAATCATGAGCGCTGAGCGGGAGGGGACCGTGAGGTTTTAAGGTGGTATTTGGTTGTCCACCGAGGCCTCAACAGAAGCAGATGAACCTCCGTATCACAGAGCCTGAGCGTAGACGACCCTTCCTCTTCAACGCCGCGGTCCTACATGTTAGCGCAGGCGGTGGCGCGATCACAACACAGCACGCGGTCCTGAGATAGGCTGTTTGCTGTGTCACGTTTCTGTTTTAATCAGCAATCTCTGTAAGGAGTGACAGTCCTGCAGACGTTCAGCTAACCGCTAATGCAACAAATTCTACTCCACATCTTCAGCCACCTTTGTCCCGTGCCAATCTGGACAGAAACGTCTTTAATGTTTAAAAAAGGAAGAAAACTGATTACCGATCTGTAACGAGCAGCTTCTACATCATCTACACGAAACATGAGCTAACGCTACAGCATGCTATAAGCGATGCAGTCACTGGTTCGATATGTAACACTTGGAATTTGCGAGTTAAGGGGCGAGTGTCCAGTGTGTCTGCATGAAAAGTTAAACATGGAGTTCATGCATAAGCTACTGCTGCATTTAATATACCATGGAATTTGGAAATCAGCACTTGGAATGACATCCGAGCCGTCAACGTTCCCGCAGGTTTGCTTTGCTGCTTTTCCACAGAGAACATAAAAGCGGACAAAGGCGTTCAGAACTGATTTGAACTCATAAACAACGTGATATTAATCGGAAACTTCCCAGGTTAATGAGACTGGAAATTCCAAGTTCCCAATTGCAATCGAAAGCAGCATATGTTGGGAATTTATATGAATGTATGTGTGTCACATGTTCCACCTTCCACAGAGAAAATCCACCAATAGGAACACCGTCTGCTGGTCAGTAGCACCTGTGCAACTCATGCATTCACACAGCATGGATGAATCGCACACACACTCACACACTCGGGGCTGCAGGTAGGATCTGGGCGAATGCTTTAAAACGTACAGACTAAACATTAACAGCTAAATCGTGTCAGGCCGATACGTCACGGGACGCGTCACACGCACCAAAACAGCAGCACCACGGAAACAACAAAGCAACAAACGTTCCCCATCGAGAAACGGGAAAGCAACGATATCACCGCGACACTCAGGTAACCAGGGCAACCAGCGCTTCTTAGTGTTGTAGTTACATTTGTTTTTCTTCTTTACTTTTTAATGCGTTCTCTTCATTTTTTAGGATCTTCCGGAACAGCTGTGACAGCTTCGAGATGACGACCGCGGATCTGATCAGATCACCGAAATGCCCAATCCTCATTGGCTGTCCCAGTGATGGGGAGGCATGGTTTTCTAAACTGCATAGATTGACTCTCGCTCGTCCGAACCCTCCTGCCCCCTTCCTCCCCATCGTTCACCTGTCAGTCAAACATCACGTTCTTTTCTGCCGCCGGCCAATCAAATTCAGCCTGACAACCAGAGGCCCTCCCCCGGCTCTTTGGTTGGATAGGTGTGACAAAAAAGGGAGGTTCTTGCCGCGGACACGCCTCCCTCCCCCAAACTCAGAGGGAAGCGTGTCACGGTCAAAGTCCTTGATGCATTCTAAATAACGGGTGGCAGGCCAGGCTTCGCCAGGTTAAGCTAATTTCATTGGCTGACTGAGGTGAACACCAGGAGTGAGCAACCAATGAGAGGTGGTCTAAAGAGGCAGCGGTGAAGCTCCTCCTAGCAACAAGGGGGCAGAGCGTGTTCTGCCAATGCCGGAGGGTGCTCGTTCTGCAGGCTGACATTCCGGAACCTTCGGCTGCTTGTTCCCGTCTGCGCTCTGGAACAGAAAGTATTCCAGGGCGCAGCTCAGGAACGCTCCAGAGTTCCAGAATGTGATAGAAACATGTTCTCTCTCTTTTTTTTGCCTTTTATTTTGTTATATGAGCTCGTTCCCAAAGGCGCTGAGCTCCGGAGCCTTGACGGGCAGAACTCCCACCCGGCAGCCGTTGCCGTCACTGTCCTCGGAGACTCCGGAAAAAACGAAAGAAACTTTTAAAAAATAAGAAAAGAGGCAAAACAAGCAAACAAACAAGTAAATGTCATATTATAGGTCATCAGTTTTTACAGGTAGCTAACCCACGTGTTGCTTCATGTTTAATACATTTACATGTACATCTGTAATAAATAGGTTTATCTGTACCCTCTTTTGTATATGTAGTGTAGTCAGTCAGCTATGATGTCATGGCGTTTTCTCATGATTTTTTCTTGTTTTTTGAACCCCACCCGAACCCGTGATGTTTCCTCTTATCTGTGATTGGGTTGTTATCTCTTCCTAGCTGATTGGTTATCTGTCTTGCATTTGTGTTTCAAGTTTTTGTGTCGTCGTTGGTGTTTCTTTTCTCTGCTGGCTGTCGGTTGGACGGTCGGTCAGTCGGTGTTCGGTCGTCATGGCAGCAGGTGGCGAAGCACGTTACATGCCCAGCGTGCCACCGATGGACGACGCCAGGACGACGCCGAGGATGACACAGCAGATGATGATCATGATCTTCTTCTGCGGGGCGACGACAGAAAACAGAGCGGTGGTTAAAGATGTCAAAAGTCTTCACACCTGGATTTAGCGTCCAGCAAGGGGCGACTCTGAGCGTACAAAATTACTCTACTACACATCATCTCGCTCATAACACAAATGGGGGCTCATCCGGGATTCCTTACCTTGCGAGCCTGGCTCTGGTATTTGACGGCTTTCTTGGTGTCGGAGACAGCTCGCTCCACGTAGTCGACGGAGTGCTCCACGTTGTACTCGATTCTGTCAATCATCTCGCCCTAAAAAAACCACACGGGAGGCAGAATTTAACTCGCACCGCCCCATGTCAGCCCTTTGACGGGCTGCATTAATTTCCTGTTGCATCACGGGACGCACCTGGCTCTCGACCAGCATGGCCATGTCGACGAACATGTCGTGCAGCTCGCGGATGCTGTTTTCCAGCTTGATGATCTCAGTGTGCCGGGTCTCGATCTCGTTCAGGGCCTGCTTCGTCATCTGAGAGTCCATTTTGATCTGCGGGGCAGGTTCACACAGGTCACAACTCAGTGACCAGTGAGCAGTAATTGAGTAATTGTAATTTTTTCCACCACTCTGATTTGCTTGTTTTTTTTTGTTGTTTTTTTTCTCTTCATATTTATTGTTATCTGATTTTTTATATCAGTAAAGTCAAGAATCTGTGTTCGAAGATCTTCTACTCTTCTCAGTAAAACACTCGTGTTTTCATTTATAGACTTAGTTTCTCTTTTAATTGAAGTAGTTATTTAATTAATGATTTCACTCTTCTTTTATTTGGTTTTTATTTATATCTCATATAATTTTATTTTACAGTTCCTATGTACAGAACTTTAAAACAACCACAGCTGACACAAAGTGCTAAATGTTTTTAAAGATTAAATTAAATTAAATTTTATATTAATTTCAATACAATTAAACATTTCTTGACAGTATTTCAAATCAATCTTTCAAATTAAAATCATATCAACCATTTTTTGTGAAAAAAGTGAGCATGAAGTATTTGTTAGTTGCTTTTCGATGGACAAGTAAAACTAATAGGATCTTCCTTTCGGCTGGTTTTATTGTGGAAAAAGTGAAACTATGTGAAATATTTTTAGGCTCTCTTTTGGTTCTTTTTGAGTGAAACTCTAAACTTTGATTCAAATTAAACCTTTTCAGTGCTAAAGTTTGTGCCCTCTGAATTCCTGAAAGGCTTTTAATTTGAAATCTTTGAGCTGTACTGAAGTATGTTATCTTGCAGTTAAATAAAAAGCACAGCTGAAGTGCCTTGGGAGGGTGAAAGCAGTTTAAATCTTTCGATTTAATTGATACTAAATGAAAGATTTTAGCGGTTAAACCTTCTAATAGCACATGCTAGATACAGCCGTGACCTCTGACCTCCAGTCCTGTCAGAATGACTTACCTGTGTGCTGTAACCGAACACCTGCTGTCAGCCTGTTTCTTCCTGAGCTCCTCTGGCGTCCCAGTCACTATACTGTGACGTCCCAACCAGACGAGCTCAGTGCTGATTGGCAGCTCAGTGTTCAGTTACAGTCACCAGCAAACATGGGAGCTTTTAATTTGAAGGAGGAGGAACAACATGACACAACTCCTTCAAATTAAAACCTTCTGCAGCTCCCATCATACCCCGCGCCCTCCATCCCCTTTCTGTCATGTGACAGTGGCCGTGTTCACTTGATGTCTCAGCGCACCTCGTGGCCGTTCTGCATCCCAGACACTTGCCGGGATGCAGAACAGCACAGGTAACGTAAGCCGCGTGGGCTCAGGTGCGGTGCTTACATCATCAGTGAAGATGGCCAGCTTGCCACTCTCCAACATGTCCTCGAGCTCCTCGTTGGTAGTGGTTCTTCCAGCTGCAGAGAGAGAACACAGAGCAACAGAGACACTGTTAGAGTCGCACAGCATTGCAGCGAGAAAACATCAAATCAGAAAACAAAAGGTGACAGAAAATGAGGTTTTGCTAAACACACACCAACAGAGGATACATAATCGAACGGCTGGACTGATGGAAGACGGTACTCAGTCACTTGAGAGTTAAACTGAATCCAGCCCGATGTTAAACAGTAAAGCTGGGATGCTGTTCTTGGACACGTTATCTTACACGCCTGAACACGATCTAATAGGAAATCTGTATGAACATAACTAATACAAGCTCTTTGGTAATGTGCTCTGTATAATCCCACAGCCGAGAGACTAAACTTACATAGGATTTAAAAAATAATCAAGGCCAAAGTTTTGGCTCATGATGAAAACGTTAATATGTTCTATGTTTTCACAGTGGCCATGTGTCCACAAACTTTCGGCCACACAGGGTAAGTCTGGCAGCTGTGTGAAGGTCAGCTGATGCTGGACTGCTGAGAGGAAAGTAGCTGCACGCGCCCTCTGCAGTCTGTGTGTGTGTTTATCTGTCTGCATCAGTGTGTGTGTGTGTGTGTGTGTGTGCGTGCGTGTCTGTGTGTGTGTCCCTGTGTTTGTGTGTGTGTGTGTGTTGTCCTGTGATGTTTATCTACACACTGTGTTGACCTCATTTATTATTTACAGCCACCAAACTGAAGACTGAAACACCAACAGCTGCAGTTCCTGAGACGTCCAGCAGAGGCAGCAGTGAGCCAGCCCCACACAGACAGATGTGGGTTCAAACAGCAGCAGCTGCAGCTCTGATGTTTAGACTGTCATTATCTTCCATCCACAGGTTTGTGCTGCATTTGCCTTTCCAGTCTCACTGACCACTCAAAGCTTTATCACACCTACAGCCAGTTGAATCATAAAGACCTTCGAGGCTTCAGGTTGAGAGATGACCTCTGACCTCTGAACAACCATGGTGCTGAAATACAGTCAGCATGTAGTAAAACTGTGTGTTGCTGGCGTGTTGTGTACTCACTGATCTCCAGCTGTCTCTGGATGCGGTCCTTGCAGCGGTCGCGGTACTTGGACTGCGTGGTGTTGTACTCAGTCATCACCTCCACGAACTTGCGTGACAGTGTCGAGTGCTGCAGGAACACAGAACACTTTTACCTGGAGCATCATTCCAGCGTCAACGTCTGGATTCATAAAAAACATCACTGCAGTTTTGTGGTTCGTTCGGCCTCCACCCTGAAATCTACACCTGTGTGTCACACATTTAGACAAAACTATAAGATGACAATAAAACAGCATTAAAAAGCTTTAAAATGTATCAAAAGTTTTGTCTCATCAGATCTTTTGTCTGTGCATTCAGACATAAAAAACACACACTGATGGTTATACAAGCTGCTGTCAGTGGTGTTGCAGTTCTTTTTCTCCGCCACCAGGAGGCAGCAGGGAGCAGACTGCTGGAGAGGAGTGGGGGAGCCAGGAGCCAATGACAGAGCAGAATATTGCAGGGTCAAATTACAGACAAATCACGAGACGAGCTGCAGAGGCGAGAGGGCGCCTGGAGAACACAAATAGCACCGAGTCACATGGTTCCTGTGAGGAGGCGCACATGCTCAGTAGGACGTTAGAGCAGAAAGAATAAAGGGAGGTACAGCAGAAAGGGAGGATCCCTGAGTGGGTGACAGCACGGGGTCAAGGGTCACCATTTGCATGAAGGGGCTGTTAACGTTTCAGCTGGAAAGGCAATTAAACGACGACAAAGAGCAGACACAAAATAGCCTCCTAACATCCAGCAGGGTCAAGGGTCAGGGGGAGGGCTTTTTGGCCTGTTTGAAACTGTGATGTCAAAACAAACATATGAGGTTTCACTTGAAAGGTATGAATTTATTGTCATGCAGCTGAAACACAACCCCATACACGTGGCTTGTTTCAGAGGTCAGATGTTCCACGTCACATCTGCTCTCCTGATAAAAGCACGGCTCACCTGTGTCTTACGGATCCTGAGGTCCGCTGATGATCTGTTGAGCCCCTCCTCCTGCTCGATGCTCTGCTCGATTGCTGCGGGAAAACAAACAGAGCAAGTTCAACACCGAAGCAAAGCTGGCAACGCACAGACGCGCTTACGGGAAACAACGAGGGTGAACGAGGACCGAACGCCTCGCTCAGAGTTCCGCAGATTCACTGAGAAAACCGCTAAACAGCTTCAATCTAAGGTTATCATAATGAACTACAACCGAAGACTGAAAACGAGTGACAAATTCAATATAAATTACAACACTAAATTACTGAAACCACCAAAACTCAAAGTAACAGCAAACAGATGATGATCTTTTATCCTTACACCAGCTTACCGGTTTGTGTCCAGTGTTTCTGCCAAATGTTTTTTGGCCTCTTTCAGAATTAATGCAGGAATCTGAAACTCGCTGCCTTTGGGGATGTTTAGCAGCAGGGAAAATGTTTTTTTTCCATATGACAAATGAAAGAATGAGACAGTAAACTCTGGGACGTTAAACAGCCTGTTCACCAACACTACCCTCCTCATCCTCGCCCTGCTTCATCACCATCGCCTCAGCACTCGAATGAAGTTGAATAATGTCTCAGCAACACCAAAGAAGCTCCACAGAAACAAACGGATCCCATCGATGTACCAAAGTCAGTTAAAGTTATGTTGTCATATATTCAGGCTGAAATCTGTTTTCTCGCTGCTCTGACCATAAACGACGTCCATGATTTGTACAGCTGGTGTTAGAGATACTTTCTAATTCTCAAACATGAACTGTGTTTATAAAAGTCCAATTTCACAGATTAAAAACTTTATTACAATCCAAAAGCTCAGAAGCAACCTAACTGCTCAGTGAACACAAAGACTGTTAAACCTACATTACAGGAATAACAAAAACTAACAAACACTAAACTTTTGGCTGCAGTAACAGGAAAAGACACGTTTCTCCTCGTCTGCTGTTAACATTTGTTTGTGTTACTTCAGCACAAACTCCGCAGTAGATTTATTTGATTTGATTTAGTTATTCATCTTAGTTTCTCTTTATATTTGGTTATTATTGCCAATTCTTTGGTGGCTTTTTGCCCCACGGCATGAGAACCGCTCCTGAAGTGTGGATTTTGTAATAAGCTCGTCAGCCTGAAGGGGGCGATGCAAAGACTATGGACCTACAGTCTAGCTGCAGATGAACTCATGCAAGGTCAGACAGACTGAGATCTGTGAGGAATGTAAAATGAAAAGAACGTCACAGCTGGACGTAACCTCAGTGCAGTGTGTGTGCATGCGTGGACACCATGGTAACCGGCTCCAGGTCTGTCCTGTGTCATGTGACTCTGATGTGAGTTTGTCTCTGGCATTTGATGAGCTGAGCTGAAATGCTTACATAATGTTTTCCACTCAGTCACTGTTCTCGTTTTAGGTACAATGTGGGGACCCATGTCTGTTGGGAACACTGTGGGGACAGTGCCCCCGTAATGAAGATGATGAAATCTTATGCTAGGACCTGCTTTAAGTCTCCATGAAATTAATGCAAGTTGATATCTTGTAATGTGAAGTGATAAAATCACGGTGTGTGTGTGTGTGTGTGTGTGTGTGTGTGCTTCCTGGCTCGTGGCCCAGCTGCTTGCTGCTGGATCCACGATGACTCAGCAATATCACATAGCACTGATGGTGCGTGTGCGCAGTGTTGGTGTGCATTTGTCTGTGTGACAGTGAGATGAAAACCCGGTGAGTAAGCAACAGATTGTGGGTCCTTGTGTGTTTCAGGATGACTTTAGCATCTTTAGCTTATTAAGAAAAAAAAACATGTTTATTTGTTCTTACGTAAAAATCTGTTGCAGGAATATGAGATTCATGCTGACCATAGTAAGAGTCCAGGAGCATGATGGAACAGAAAATCAGACACATTGATGAACACACTGATCACTTATTGATATTTTTGAGGAAGCAGAATATCTGAAAAAAAGGAGCTTCATCCCCAAACTTTGCTCTTCTTGGTAAAAGTCCAGCAGATGAGTGAAACCTTTGAATGAGGGCTTTATCGCACACATCAAAAACACCTCCATAATATTGACTCGCCACGCCAGACCACCTCAAACGTGGTGTGGATGTGCTTGCCCCCGTCTCTGTAAGCTGCTTTGGAACCCAGGCTGCGCTTATTTCAGATGTTATTCAGAGGTACTGCCTCTTTAAAAACTGGACAGCTCCACAGTCTGAACCCACAGTCACTCAGACAGAGACAAAGACTTTTTAAGAACACAAATCTGCTGTGGGAGGAGCCTGTCTGTACCCCCATCCCTCAAACACACCCCGAGGATGACAGATCTACAGTAGGACATGCTGCAGTGTGTGTGTTGATAAAAACACTCGTTGTAGCCTCGCAGGGATTCCAATTATAGCTTTATCTCCAGCATCACTGCTATTCTCAGACTGCGTATGTACAGTCTGTGTGCGTGTTTTCACACACATATCGTTCTGGTGTGTGTGTGTGTGTTCCATCCTCAGGGTGTTCATATTAAAGCACTGATGTCCTTGAACCTTCAGCATGAACTGACTCAGTAGCTTTAAGCTCATTGACCTGCGAGTGTGTGTGTGTGGCTGCGAGTGTGTGTGTGTGTGTGTGTGTGTGTGTGTGACTGTGTCTGTGTGTGGCTGTACCAGCGATTACTGCTCGATATACCGCCACGCCTGTTTCTGAACATTGTCTTCTTTTGCTGAAGGTCAACAGAAAACACCGTAAATCCTCCAATAAAGCTGGACTCACATTAAAAACTCACGGGTGTAGGAATGACGGTCCCATCAGGCGTGGACTCCTGTGTCACCTGTTCAGAGGTGAATTTTTTGCTGTGAATGTCACAAGGCCTCAGAAATCCTCCACTGAGGAGCGAGAACTGGTCACGTTTCACACGGGTGAGTTTAGAAACGAGAGAGGAGCTTTCAGAGGTCAGTGTCCAAAATATTAGGAACGGACAAATAGACAAAACATCCTGGGTGAAGCGTACAACTTACTCTAAAAGTTATACTTAGATGACATCGCCACTTCTGGGTCGACTGTAAGCCAGCTTGGCTGTGGATTTGTTCTTTGGGTGCAGGGGGCGGGACAATGGCAAGCTTTACATCCTCTGACAGACGCGTCATTTACAGGTAATTTAAGGACCCTTCTCCTCATTTCTACCTCCATCTGCAAGTTCTTGGACTCTTTGATATAGCTGCTTTGCATGAATCCGTTCAGAATAATCCTTCTCTACCTTGTTCTGGGTCTTTTACACCTGTATGTGCCCTATCCTGCTTTTAATTGAAGAGTTTTACAGCAACCAGCAAAACTCAAATGTTCACATCAGCAGACACTGAAAATCACCTGCAAGCTGCGTACTGAGCTCATGTTTGACTGTGTGCTGAAACAAGCTGCTCACAGCGCACCGAAATAACCTCTCAGGCTGCAGTATGAAGTCCTGACTCTTCAAACAGCAGCAGGAAACTGATTCATGCTCCTGGGATGGGACAGGAATATAAATACACTCGTCCTTCAGAGATTTCCCTGAGAACCCAAACTGACTTACAGCGAGTAATGTGAACGTCTAGAGCCTCACAGTAGATACTGTAAAGTAATTAAAGAACGTGTCGTGAATTTACTCGGCTCTGTCTGCAGCAGGACGTCGATATAATTGGGTTTGCATACAAGCGTCTCCGCTCTGTCTGAGAAGATACTTCCTCATCAGAGCTCCTCGCCTGCACCGTGATGTTTCCTGCATCTGCAGCAGCGCCAGGACGTACCTTTTAATTTTGAGCGAACTTTATTGGCTGTCTTCTTGATGTCAGCTGTGAGGTCCTCCAACTCCTGCTTGGTCTCTGCAGAGAAAAGAACCAACACAGTTTGCTGTGAGTTTGTGGCACCAACAGCAGAGATCTGAAGCTAAAGCTGAAACAGTCTCACTCTTTAAGGCTAAAGCTGTTTTCTGATTGGCTGCAAAAAGTTTGAAGAGCGGGTGGGCGGGCTTTGTGGTCCTCTCTGACATCATAAAGATCCAACACTGTGAGCCTGAGCCTGTTTCCTGTCTGTGTCAGCTGCCGCACACAAAAACAAATGACACCACCTCGTGTACAGGTGTTCCTGACTCAGGACGTCAGGTACGGCCGCTCAGATCTGGCCCTAACCCAATAAACCGGTTGTTCTGGGTTATCATCAGGTTTTTATTATTCCTCATATTTGACGAGCTGCTATTTGTGAAACGATCATGAGTAAACAAAAATGATCCAAATTTGATCTCAGAGCTTCAGGAAGCTTCAGGAAGCAGGCCGGAACGCCAGAGAAAGACAAACATCTGTATTTCCTTTCATGGTCAATTTAGTTTATATTTCATATTTTATCATTTTTATTAATTCCAAACAAACTCTAGGATCGATCGGACTCGGGTGTTTCACCCGTCAGAAAATTACGAGACCTCTGCTGGAACTGACGAGGTTAAAAACAAACTGGTGTTCTGAGAGCAGCCTCTTCAAACTCCACCTGACCTCCACCTCTTCCCTTCAACCTCCCAGCGATGAGTCACAGTTGAATTCAGAGGGTCTGATTGGCTGTTAGCTTTTTTTGCTGAGCACCTTTTGTCCTCTTGGTTTGGTGTAGAAGCTGAGCTGTCGTGTTTGCCTCCCCCTTCACTGCTGGTGTATCGAGGCTTCCACTAAGAGTCCAATCAGGTCGATGCACGCGCAGTCGTGTAAGCGCTGAGGCTGGAGGAAGCCTGTGACTGTGAGGAGGAAGCAGACGAGCAGGAGGGCGTGCAGAAACATCACATCCTGCCAGCCATGATGGGAGAGGACAGCGGAGGCAGCAGGCGCCAACTGTAGCTGTCCGCTGAGATTTACAAGTGCTGCAGCGCCGCTTGGCCTTTCCCGCCACTGACTCGCCTGCTTCACTCCTGCAGCTCTCATTAGCATGTCATGCTAAAGCTGGAGAACAGTCTGAATCCTCCACGAGTGGGACACGAACATGACGCTGAAGGATTTCTGCGGTTTTTCCACCGTCAGCACATCCATGTCTGCAGAGGCTGCACACAGCTCAGTTTAGCCCACTGATGACCTTTTTCCACTCATTTCTGACGAGTTGGCGACTTTATTTAATCTGCTGGTAAAGAAAAGACGTGTGACGCTTTAGTGGCGGCCCCAGCGAGGTCCTATCCACGCGTGACGGTTAAACACTGACTTTACTTTTCTGTGCAGCGAGCCTCTGTCTTTGGTTTCCTGAGCTCAGGTGTAACGCAGGATTTTATTGGTTAACAGTCAGAGGGTTTGATTGGTGGGTTGGTTTAAAGGACCAATCAGCATTAATGAGGCGGAGTTGATGTCGACGCGCCGCGGTCGGCATCGTTGTGCGATTGATTTTATTGATCAGCAGCTGACAGTGAAACATGTTCAGCATCTGCAGACTCACATCAAACAGCATGAAGACAGATTTATAATCAATACAATAACAGACGCTGATCATAATCACTCATTTTCTGCCCCTTTGTGGTCGTCGGCCATATTATAGACCTACAGGAAGTTGGTCTCCAAAGTGACCTGAAGCTTCATCGGTTTGTTTTTATATCAAAAATCGTTCTTTACACTTTCAGGTACTTTTATTCTGAAAATCAGGACAAATTCCTACAGAATCGAGATCACATGACGTCGGTCCAATATGAAGAAACGAGTGATGCTGAATAGCTTTGGTGCCCATTTCAACGTGTTACCATAACAACAGGAACTTGTTGTACCTCCAGTATGCCTAAACACAGGTGCCTACATTTTGACTCCACAGGCTGTACATAAAAGATGGAAGTACCCACAGTACTCTTGGACTATGGAGGCGTGACGACGGAGGGATGGCTCTGCCTGAGAGACTGTGGATCCGTGCGGCAGCGACCTGTCAGCAACACAAAAAATCCTGCTTCCTGCTCCTTCCTGACGCCGATGAGACCATCACGCCCAAAACGAACATCACGCTTTATTCAGGGAGGCCTGAAACCAGCGACTGAGACCACGAGCTAGTCAAGGTCACAGGTTTGTTCCTCTTCCTGTCAGCTGATTGCTGAGACTTTCCCGCCTTTCAGGCGATGACGACGAGCGTTAGACGGATATCGGCCAAGCGGGGTGTTTATGAATGGGCTGTGGTTTGGGGAGCTACATCTCTCTGCTCTCACTATTCCCATCATGCATTATTCAGGCAGAAACACAGGGAAGCATTTTGCAGGACGGCCTGTCGGCAGCTGAGCGCGAGCTGACCCAGAACTGAGGAGGAGAAGAAGACAGAAAGCGACATGTTTTCACCAGAAGGGAGAAGAAGAGTTGGAGGTCAGACGAACACGAAGTGATGCTTAAAGACATCAGAGATCCAGTCTGAGCTCCAGAACCTCAGCTGCTGTTTTTACTGCAGACGTCACTGAACATCCTTTAACATTCGATCCGCTGTAAGGTTTAAAGCAGCCACAGAAGATATCCACCTCTCTGCTTTCATGTAACCTAAAATACTCAGAGACCGTTTGGCTGCGCTCGTGTTTTAACTCTGTTAAAGTTCCTCGCTGTCCCGGTCTGACTGCAAACATTTAAAGCATCACTAACATTCAGGATCACTGTGATGTCACACGGTCTATCGTTCGATTGCTATGGAAACTTAAACTCTGGAAACGTTCAGACTTTTTCCCAGGTTTAGTTTTGAGGACTTTGGGATCCTGAATGTGGTGATGCTGTGATTGAGTCTTGGATCTTTTTACTAATGACAACCTTCGGCTTCGCGATCCTCTTTGGTGTCTTTTTTGGTTACTTCCTGGTTTACTTTGGCTTCCTTCCTCTCTGTTTGCTCTGTCTCTTTTTTTTTAGTTCATTCATGTTCAGCCTGACCTTGTTTCCTGTTTTATTTTGATAGGACATAAAGGTTTTCTGTTGTGTATCCTTTTCTACCCGTCAGCCCTCAGAGTGTATAAATAGTGAGTGACTGTGGTTCACGCTCCTCTTTGTTTTCCTCAGACTCCGTTTCATTTGTAGTTATTTCAGCTGTTTGGATTACGAGCTCGTTCCTTCAGATCTCACAGAGCGTGGACTCTGCTGATAGGTGACCCACAGTATAGATATCAGTAGTCAATACTTATGATGCAGCAATTATTCTGCGTCATGTAGCATCTGTGTGCTGGAAGAATTCTTAAGTTAACACAAACCAGATTTAAACTTTGTTTTTTTCAGAGATTTTTCTCAGATTTGTGGATTATAAACGTAATATTTGAATTTCTGCCCCTCCCTGTCTCACTAACTCCCAGGATGCATCTGAGAGTAGCTCTGCGGCGAGGGCGCGTTTGGTTGGGGTCACCCTGTAGACGCAGCGTTTCTTCGTTAGCCTGTATCGACATGTAACAGCACTGACTCTCAGGTAGAGCTGCGCCCACCCGTTCCCGTTCATTCATGTCTGCACAGCTCACGCCGACCGAAGGGTTTCACATGTCACTGCACACTCACAGTGTTTTCTACACACACTTACGGCGAGGCAGCCGAGGCTCGTCATCTCCTCCGAGGTTAACGTCACTTCATGCAGTTTAAACAGACTTCACAGCACGAGGGCGGGGATCAGAGGGAGCGACGGCGATGAAGGAGACAAAGACAGCGAGAGAGAGGGAGGAGAGGGCGGAGGAAAGGAAAAAGGAAAGGATGGAGAAACAGGAAAAGAACTTAAATCATGCAGCAACAAAAGAGAAAAACAGCGTGCAGACAGTCAGACAGCATGCAGAGCAAACAGAAAAGGTGCAAACATGAAGCCGCAGCTCAAAATGACTCAAAATCCCAGCATCCATCTGTTCTTCAAACAGACACAACACAAAAGGTTATAAATCATCTCCTCACAAACGGTCTCGCTCACACGGCTAAACAGGAGCGGGCTGCGTGCAGGTGCTACGAGGTCACAGCAGGTGGGTCCAGCTGATGACTTCACAGTCAGCTGTTCACAGTCAGCTGTTCACAGTCAGCTGTTCGACACTAAACCGTTCAGCGCCTGTTTACGTTTCCTGCTGCTAGAACTTCCTCAGAGGCTCATTTTGCTCATGCACGGCGTTAACCAGCATCAAACTCCACATTACATAAACACAGGCAGTTTGCTACATCCTGATTGGCTCGTGCATGGAGACAGAAATGTCTCTGGACCTCTTCGACACCGAAGGAAACCTGACAGCAGGCGGCTTCTGCTCAGGAGGATTTCAGGGGTAAAAGGCGTGGACGGTGTCCCGCCAACAAAGAGCTAAAAAGGGTCGAAGCCTGACGCGGAGCGGAGCCCCTGAGGCGGAGACTCTGACGCCGCAGACGTAGCTGTCGGTGCCAGCGCTGACATTGAGTCATTGTTGCTGAGTCACAGCACGCCGTGTCGAGGTCGGGACTCGCCAAGCCTCGTGCTCTCAGACCGGAGACGCTCTTATCGTCCCCCCACAGTGTCGGGACGAGTGGCGGAGCGACGGATGGGCGCGCTCAGTGGCGGTTTGCCAGCAGCGAGCTGCAGCACTCGTCAGCGAGCAGTTAATGGGATTAGAGGTCACTCTGAGGTCGGGGGTCAAGTTACTGAAGGGTTCTGACACGTGGAGAGCGTTTCAGGTCTGAGCGCGCCCGCCGATCGACCAGCACAACCTCACACAGCTGCTGTGGCGGAGGGATACGCTGCGACGCGGCTCTTCATACCTCCCTATATTTAACCAGTTCACGGTTCAGTCGCCTTCTGATGCTTGTTTTGTGATTTTTGAAGCTAATTTTTGACTTTTTTTAGCGACTTTACAAAAACGAAAGTCGTCACAGCTCGTTGTTAAACTCTCGTTTGTAGCGGCCACAGTAACATCACCCGCTGTGACATCACCCGAATCATTTCTGTCCGAGCTCCTTAGATAAAAGACTCCTACAGAACCGCAGATATCGCCACCTGCTGGTCACTGCATTAGTTTTACTCTGCGGCGATGGAGTCTGCACGTTATCGTTGTTTAGTGTCTGCTCTGCTGCCTCCACGTGTCCTGTCGGTGACACTGCAGCTTTCTGACGCTCTGGTTTCCAGAAAGAAGCTGAAACTGAGACGTTTGCGAGACGTCGCAGTGGCTCAGGGGCTCTTACTTTCGTCAGGGTTGGGTGCGGCCAGGATGGCGCTGTGCTGCTTCTTGACCTGCTCCACGTCCTCCGACAGCTTTTCTATACAGCCTCTGATCTCCTCCACCTGAACCAAAAACACACAAGAACAAAATCAGAGCGTTCAAACACGACAGGATCATTACTGAGGTTTTATTTCCCATCATGAGCTGGTTTTAGGGCCTCAGTCAGTGATAACATTAAACCTGATCACAGCTTGTTTAAGCCAGGCTTTAGTTAGCTTTAGTTTTTTTTAAAGCTTCTGTCGCCTGTTTCTGAAGATGTTTATGACTTTTACCTCACTCAATGTTTTCATATTGATGTTTATGTTCTGTTATTCTATTCTGGGACGTCCTGATGTCCACTGAATCTTTTAAGGGTGCACGCTCCGATTCGTGCAACTATTTTTAAATCCTAGAATTGCAACCACATAAGCTAGCGCAATAATTTTGTTTGCATATGAAACTGGAGGAGTTGTTCTTACATAACATGTATTCAGCTTGTCCCAGGTCGCAGGTTCCTTCCACAAATGGCTTTTTGCAAAAATCGCATAAAAAGCGCTGAAAACATCAAAAACATTATAATCCAGAAACACGCTTTGATCCGATCAGCTGTGTGTCTGCCACACAGGGCCGAAGGTTTACTGGTGCTTTGTGTATTCTCTGTGCAGCTTTTGTAAATTGTGAACAATAATATTTATATTTGTTTTTCCTGCAGTTTATAAAAATTCTTGAATCTCAAAAATGAAACTGAAGACACTCAGAATAAATTTCCTGTGGTTGGAAACGATTTTGTGCAACTTCTTTGCATTCACAGTTTTGAGGAATGAACCTCGAAATATGTGTAAAAAAACAGAAACGATTTTTAATTTTTTTGTTGTTTACTGCACTTTTTTTTCCAATGTATGTCGTTATTATGAACTTAATGCAAACATGTTATTAAAATTTGGGATGTCACGGTTGTATTGATGTAAAGCAATGCTCCAAACAATGTCACTACAGCAGGTAAATATACAAAGGTCTGGCAGACTTGGTTCTACGGTGGACTTTAAAGGGTTAATGTGATTTTGCACGTCATTACTTCTTTGTCTGCTTTTGCTGATATTTTTGAACGCGGCGTGCAGCCTGAATCCTGAGCTCGCTCCATCGCAGCCAAAACATTTTGATTTCTGGGTTTTCGGTCGCATCTGCCTCAGAAGGAGACCTGTGTGTCTTTGTTTCACTGCAAACAGCGACCTCTACAGCTAAACCAGCAGTGGTCACATGACTGTCTGCTTTCACCTGAGCGCGCCGTCACGTCTCACCTGTTCGAAGAACTCGTCCATGAAGTGGTCCCTGTCCACCTGCACCACCTCCTCATCGTCGTCGCTGTCCTTAGCCTGCAGACAGGAAACATGATGTCATCAGTGTTGTGATGATGCTTCAGTGATGAAGACTGACGCTGAGGCCCACAGACGGACACACAGACAGAAACGAGCTGACATTCAGCTCTCAGCTCTGGAGGAGGGAAACCCGTCCATAAAAGCAAACAGGACGTTTCCAAGCAACCGCAGCACAGCATCACCACGTCAACGACCGAGAAAATACGTTTCAGTTTAACCCTAGAACACTATCGCTATAAATAGTAACACGATCACTAGTGCCGGGTGATTTTTACCCGATATAATATAACCAATGAAAAGTAATCAAATATATCAAAATATGACAACACATGACAAATTAGAGTGGTCTTCTTTTACTTTCAACTGTGCCATGTCTAACAAAATGAAAAATAAACCTCCTAAAACAAAATAATGACTCTGGAAAGCTGGTCTTTGGTCCACCCATTCCTGGGACATTTGAGACTTCCATGGTGAAGGCACAGGCTCCTCGACACGTTTACAGCTGGAGGAGGGAGAAATCATGTAAATGTATTTTCTCGGGTATAAATCACCCGGCGATAGTGTTCTAGGGTTAAATATGACATTATTATGAAATAAAATTGAAAAATGATAAAATATTTAAAGAAATAATGAAATAAAAATTTAGAGACAGCAAATAAAAAATATTAAAATAAATTGAATACGACAAATATGACGTAATATTCTTTCAAATAAATACATTTAAAATTAAATAATAAATCATTTTAAGGAAGAAAGAGAAGAAACAAAATGTTAAAATAAAGTAAATTAACAAACATGTTAAAACACTAAAAATTCAAATAAAAATATTTTAAAAAATTAAAGAAAAACTAACACGGGAATAAAAGAGATAGAAAAATTAACAATACTATTGAAATATGTTTTCAGACAGAGTCCAGGATGAAGATGATGGAGCTGTTTCACAGATGAACGCAGGAACATTTTATTAAACTCGGATGTTTTCCATTTCGACTTTTACACAAAAGAGACGGAAAACTTAGCGGAGAGGTGGACAGGTGCTTCAGGCTGAAACAGGTGTTCAGTGCAGGTAAACAGTGTCCAGTTACACTGAATGGAATTCTGTTATTGTTAATACAGACGTGTGTGTGTGTGTGTGTGTGCCCGCTGACCGCAGACGACAAAAAGCACAATCCCTGATGTTCAGCAAACTCTCTGTAGATACCGGACACACGGACAGGTGGACAGGCTGAGGGCGGGGTCAGGTTACTGTATCTGTGAGGCCCATTCTTCACAATATGAAGCTCCGCCTCCATAAAACCATAAAAGCTAAAGGAAGATAAAAGAAGTGAACTTTGTTTGTGTGCCTGCTCAGTCAAATCTAAACCAGCGTTCAGCACGTCGTTAAAGCTCCATTAAACCCAACGACACCTGCAGTTCCTCTGATGTCCAGCAGAGGCAGCAGCGAGTCTGTCCCCATAGACTCCCATGTTAAAATAAACGTGTTTACAGCCTGACACACAAACTCTCCTGGTCTCTGACGATAAACTGACCCTTCATAACAACTGTAAGGCTGAAAGTTTGCAACATCAGGGGTGTGGCCTCTTTGACTGACAGGTGAATGCAAGTGACACACATCCATCTTTTATCTACAGTCTGTGTATACAAAATGGTACAAACTTTTAAAAAGTTGATGTTGTTTTTAAAACTCGTCTTCCTCACTGATTATGAATCTCCACCATCAGGTTGAGCATAAACGTGATCACAGATGTCAGCTGAGAGCACCTGCAGCTCCCCCTGAAGGTCTGTGGTAGGACTGCAGAGGTGGTGTCCTTCTGCACCCTCTGTCCTCCCCCCTCCCCCTGCTTCACTCTGCCTCTGCAGAGGAGAGTCCCAAACAAACTCAGAGCACTCTCAGAGTTTACAGTGTTTGGATTAATCAGCCCACAAAGTCAATGATTACTAATGATCATGTTGCTCGGTTCTAGTTTTAACTGCTGAAAAGAAGAGGAAGGTGTCACTAACATTTCTATTTTTATGTTTTACAAACCAAACATTTAAATCCACTCATCACACACGTTTCTGCAGTTTGATCCAAGAAATCTTTTAATTCTGGAAATAAACTCTTAGACCTGCTCCAGCACCTCAGGGCGACTGTGAGTCGAAAACAGGCCAAAAACAAGCAGAACTCAACTTTCACCTGCTGTACAGCACACCTGACAGCACCTGAACATGACAACATCATCATGTGTCAAGAACAAACTGGCCCTCCTCCCATACAGTTGTTATTGAGGGGAGCTGTAGTCCATGCCTGCCTTGAAGATGAGGCATCACGTCTGCCTTTGCTTTTATCAGCACTATCAATTGTTTCTGCTGTAAACATGTACTCTGAGTCCCACTCAGGTGTCTCCACCTGGCTCCACTGCCCGCCCATAGAGGCTGTGGCAGCTTCCTCAGTCCATCCTGCCAACAGCTCTCACTGTGGGCGATGCTAATGATGTCAGCTAGCTGCAGGCCTGATGCTCATCTCAGCCTGAGCCAAAGACCCGAGGCCACGGCATCAACACACGCCGACACACCAGAGTGAGACAGCCAGACATCAGCATCGCTCTGTTCCCGGACCTGAACTCTCCCAGTGTCAGAACAGACTATCGACTGTAAATAAAAGACGGACGTATCCATGATGTCACCCGCTGGTTTGCAAAGGCTCGTCTGGAAGCTTCGAGCCGTGCAATTCAGGCTGAACCGAAAAACCCAGCGTTAAACCACATGATTGTAGAGTAGCCCCGCCCACTCACAGGGTACTCCAACCCCCTGCTCTTCGGTCCATTGTGACTGACATTACCAAAATTAACTTAATGAGACAGCTGCTGCAGTGATGTAACACCTGGCCAGGTAAAGGTGCTGAAGCTGTTTCAGACACCCCCAGCGACACTGACATCACCATCAGGTAATTCTCCTCACGTCCGAGTGAAGTGCTGCTGAGTGCACAGGTCACGTTTTACCTGCTTATAGATTGTTTAATTCACTTTTATTTCTTTAGCATCTTATACTGTCAGACCCTGCGATAATACACAGAAACCTGAACAGTCATGTGACCCCTGTGAGCAGGCACTTTGGCAACAGTAGGAAGGTAAATGGACTGATTCTTATATAGCGCTTTTCTACTCTCCTGGAGTTCTCAAAGCGCTGTATACAACACGCCACATTCACCCCATTCACACAAGCTCTCTATGCTTTTTGTCAGTGTTTTAATTAACTTACACTCATACACATTCATACTCCGATGGGGTTAATATCTTGCCCAAGCATATTTGGCATGCAGACTGGGGGAGCCAGAAATCGAACCACCAACCTTCCGATCAGTAGACGACCTGCTCTACCTCCTGAGCTACAGCCACCCCGAGGAAAAACTGTTAAAAGGAAAAACTCCCTTTTTACAGGAAGAAACCTCCGGCAGAACCAGGCTTAGGGAGGGGCGGGGCCATCTGCTGCGACTGGTTCAGACTGAGGGGGAAGAAGACAGGACAAGGACATGCTGACTTGCTGACCAATCACGGTGCACTATGTTCTTCTTCCTTGCTCTAAAAACCTCGGTAGTCTGGCCTCCTGCAGAGCGGACGAAGACACACAACTTCCTCCAACAGTTACTCGAACACTGGCTTTGTGTTTAATGGGACGGCCGACGGTTTAAGAAGATGTAAATGTGTCTGTTTGGGTCCAAGAACTTCTGGAAGCTCTCACTTCCTTTTAGATCATGCAGTTAAAATCACTGATCATGGATTCCTGCAGCGTGTGCTAAGCATGTTACTTTGTGCATATCTGATGTGAATTCATGGCGATGAGGCTATGAACTCATTGCAGCACCTCATCTGTCACGTACGGGGCCATCCTCTGCGGTTTGTAAAGCCTGACTCTGTGCAGGAAAAGGGAAAAGCTTCAGATTGAACGTACAAGCGTCTGTTCATGACCCGCACAGCACCGACTCCATCTTGCAGATGGTTCGTTATTCCCGATCCCCCCGGCAAAAAACACCACGTCTGAAACTGGGTCGCTCTACTTTGTCAAGAAAAAAACACTACAGGAGGAAAAATAATAAAAATAATAAAGTGAGCATCTGCAGGCAGAAATGAGTTCATTCATCGCTTCAGCGTGGAGCCGATCGACCAGGAGACGAATTTCTCCTGAGCTCTTGTTGGTTCCTCCTGATAACGAGTCGCCGGCCTTCAGGGCGAATGTTGGACATGATGCACCAATTTCGTGTTTTTAAAACCCGTAAACGTCGCTGTCATCTCGCCTACGGCTGCAGTAAGGTTGTTAAAATCACTGCGTTCTTAGTACAGTCCCTAAAATCATCTGATTCTTCCAGCAACGAATTTCATCAGAATGGTTTCACTGCTCTGGTCCAGAACGACTGTTTCAGGTTTTCAGATCCAGGTCAGGGTTGAGGGTCTGTGGATGTTCAGTACAGATGTGTACGTGTCAGACGAGGTCCCTGAAGGCACCGCAGGGCGCCTCCCTGTGGAAATCTTCCACCGAGGATGTGACAGCAGAGAACTCGCTGACCTTCAAACACACCCAGGAGATAGATGCCCCACCCCTCCACACACACACACACAAAGCTAAGATCAAATCTGAAACAAATAATACATAAAATACAAAATTATATGAAGATAATCAAATTTTAAACTGGCTGTTAGATTACAGATTTTAAACATGAGCCAGATTAAGTAATTACACAAAACTTTCTGAAATCTATCAAAGAAAATGATCCTGTAAGATTAAATGTTTAATTCCACCTTAAAAATATGTTTTATATAATAACTCAGCCAGTCTGAAAACAGCTCCATCAGTAGCCAATCAACATCATCCCTGCCTCCAAAACCAGACAATCAGAGTCTGTTCCCTCACTGCTGTTCCTCCACAGAGCGTCCGCCTCACCATCCAGTTTAGAAATGCACACACACACACACAGAGTGAGAGGTCAAAGGTCAGGGGGTGATGGAAGTTAATGGACAGAGTTTGATTAATAATTGATCAGTGAAACATTCTCAGCCTGCAGGTCTGCGTGTGACCCGGTCAGGACGTCAGAGGACGTGAAGGCCGTGACGGTAAATGCTGATCTGAGACCAGCAGGAAGAGGCGGGAGATGCGGCGCTGTGATGGCGGTATAAATGTTTAATCAGCTCTGCAGCATCGCTTCTGCTCTCGTCCAGGTCGCGAACTTCTCAGATGACCTGACGAGGGCGCTGTAGCAGAAACCTGCCTGTGCTGGGTGGGTCTGCACAGGTTGATCCAGGAAATAGCCACAGCCGCACCTACACCGTCCCCTCTGGTGTCTGCACTGACACAGCCGAGCCAGAAACAACAGAGAGCAGTTGATTGGAAGCTTGGGGGCGGGGCGGGGGGGTGTTCTTATGTGTGTTCAGTCTGACATCACACAGACACTAAAAACAACCAAACAACTGAAGCACCCCCGTTTCTCACATGAATGAATGAGCCGATCGGCAGTTACTGGTTTTCACTCATGGATGGGCACAGCGTTTGGTCACTGCTCAGGTGGGAGGAGCCAAATATGCTGGGGTTTTTTTCTGTTAGATTATGTAAATGAAGTTTTTGAGCTGTTTCATTTTTAATCAGATTCGATTCGACGTCATGTCCATCTTTTATATACAGTCTGTGCTCCCCCCTCAGCAGGATATGCGAGGATGCTTCAGGGTGTTTCCACATTAGCATTAGACGACCTGCAGGACCCTGGCGAGAGCGGCGCGAGGAGCTAAGGTGGGTCTTCGATGCCTTGAAACTGGAATGTCGGGCTGTGAGTCAGGATAATCCCGCGCTGAGGGGTTGGCGGGTAAAATCTGGGTGAAGGAACCTTTTAATCAGATGAAATCCAGCACTCAGTTTCTCTGCAGGGTCTCAGCTCTGAGTGTAACGAGGAGGCCGGCCCTGACTAATATCTGAACACTGTTACATAACAGCAGAGGCTGAGACACACTCGGCTGTTTTCTCCTTATCCAACCATCTGAGGAGGAGGAGGAGGAGGAAGAGGCATCAGAGCACAGAGAGAGAAAAGAAAATCAGTGAAGAGGCCGAAGTTCCTAAAAATAAAAAAAACTGCACAAAATCCCGACCTTCACGTTTCGGTGTCGGCTCGGCTGTGATCGTGTTCTTTGGGTTTCCTTGAGTTCATTTCATACATTAGCAGGATTCTGTTTATTAGTGATTCATTACATAACATCATGTTATGTCATAAAGCCTTCAATAAAAAATAAAATGGACAAATGTGAAATATACACACACGTATACAAAATCAAATATTTAAATAAAACAGACAGCGATCACGTGACACACATCCACATCAAACATGACGTTTACGCAGGGTCGTTTATTTTTGAGTACGAACAGAAACAAGGTGAAATGAAGATGATGAAGAGGAGTCAGACCAGTGAAGAACAGGAGGTGAGTGTGCGGCGGCCGCTAATATGTCGGCGCGTTCACAGTCTGTCACATGTAAACACAGAAACACGTTTCCGTGGTTTCGGAGGACAGTCAGGTGTTCCACATCATTGTCTGCAGCCTTAGATACGTCGACCTTTGACCTCAGCCACCTGACACATCCGGGATTATTGCAGCTTGCCGCCATCCCAAAACGATCTGTTTTGAAGAAACGAGCACAGCTGTAGGTCAAGTCTCGATCTGCGTCAGACCCCAAATATAATAAATCTACGTTCAACTTTCCCATAATGCACTGCATGCGTGACATGGATTACACCAACAAACCGAAGTGAACCGGAATGAGCTTGACTTGCTCGCGATCGATAAAACGTGTTTAAAATGACACATATGGATAAATAATCCAGCTTTAAAGCTTAAAGCTCGACCAGCTGGGTTTACATGACCGCAGAGAGGAGCACCTGATTGGTCTGTTAGGGATTGATCATTAAATCCGTTTTGAATTGTAATCCATTAATCGAGCAGTGTTTTCACTTCACTGGTTTCTGTCGAGTTCTTTTCTACTCTGAGCTCCAACATGCCTCCTTCACACATACAAGCACTTTTCACTACACTTAATCTAACATTCACACTCCAGTGCATGCAGACGGGGATCGAACCAGCAACTTTCCGGTCAGTAGGTGACCTGCTCCATCCCCCTCCAACCTTTTTTGTGGAAACACTACATCTTTTCCCCCTTTGGCCTCAGAAGGTTCATGTGAACTCAGGATCATGAAGAGTCCATGTCGCCCCTCCCTGAGCCTGGTTCTGTTCTGCTTCTCTAAGCACTTGAGGCGACTGTTGTTGTGATTTGATAAAACTGAATTGAATATTGTGCAAAAATAATCCATCTTAACATTCAGTCGAACATTAAATAATTTCATAAGTAAACTTTGTTCGTCATGTTTGATGAATAAAAAAACAAACAAATGTTCGACTTTGATCCCCGCCTCCAAACGAGTCGGATAAATGAAGTTCAGATCTCGGCTCATGATGTCACAGTTTGAATAAATCCCAACAGCACAGTCAGCGAGCGGCTCCAAGGCTCGCAAAATTTCAAAATCTCTGGTAGCCCTTCGGGCAGGCACTCTTCAGTTTTTGGTAGCCCAAAATAAATTTAAGTAGCCCGAATAAAAAAGAGAGCAATTTTTTAATGTTTTGTTTCCTTTACAATATTATACATTAAAGTATAATATTGTAACGGAAACAAAAATTAATCATAAAGTTGTTAAAATACAAATCACAACAACTGTATAAAAATCACAGTCATCAACTCAAATACTTGTTTCTAATTGAACAGAAATTTCTATGAACTTGTAAGAACTGTAGAACATGAATCAGTCTGTGTCAGATCCTGAATCTGAAATTTCCACTGAAGTCACGGGTAAGAGGTGAGGGGAACCAAGATCGAGGCCATTTGCTTTTTGAAGTTTGCAAAGACTGCTAAATTTTGACAATGGTAGTTCACTCTTTGCAACATAGTACGCTTTTGAAAGATTTTTCAGGACTTCTGCTTGTGCTTAGTTTATTTTTAGTATGTTTTTTCCAATTGCTGTTTGTTCTGGGAAAGATACTGCAGACTGAGCAATAATGCATTTCTTGCATTTCTCATGGTCTTTCTTAAAATTACTGGTCCCAGTTACAAAGCTTGTGGACTCAAATGAAATGAAACTCACAACACACCTGGCAGAACATCATGTTATTTAGCTCGTCATATTCCAGCCACAGAAATTCTTTTGTCCATGAAACCAAAAAAGCTGAGCTTTCTTTTTGCCTCATAGTCTGGTTTGTCATAACTTTTCCGTTTTGTGGTAGGCTTTTATTTGGCTCAGCAGAACTAAAATACCGGCGTAAATCCTGCTGCTTTTACACACGTACTTACATAACGGTCAGCGATTCTCTGCGCAATCAACCTCTCACATGTTTAAGCTTGCTGTGGGAGATTTCACTTGTCACGTTTGAATAGTAAGCTAATGAGTGATAAGACGATGTCAGAGGAATTGGTGCGCAATTAATCGTCACTCACCAATCAGTGCTGCCGCTCTCTACACACCGTTCGCGCGATCGCAAAGTGAAAGCAAAAAACAAGCACAAATTCAAACGCGATTTCAGTATGTCGTATATTGACAGTGGCTCATCGATGCCAATGACATAATTACTCAGCTACATTTTCGAAAGAATGCAAAAGCATTGACATATATTTTCCCTTCCTATGATAGCCCGACGGGCAGGGCTGAGATAGATTTTGGTAGCCCGACTGGAAAAATCGCTAGCCCCGGGACGTCGGGCTAGCGATTTTGCGAGCCCTGGGCTCCTCGCTCATCATATTTTTATTATACTGTACAGACGTCCACATGTAGACGAACACGCACACGTGTGTGTGTGTGTTTACGGCCAAGTGAATGTGATTAACACGAGCGAGCGAACACAAAGCCCGCGGCTCTGCAGGGAGGAAGACGAGAGAGCGAGGAGACGAAGAGGAGGCGCAGAGAGGTGGTGGATGACGTGGGGGAGGGGAGGAAGAGGAGGGTGATGGTGAAGAGAGCAGAGACCGCGGGGTGGGGGAGGGGGGCGAGGACAGGAGCTCTGCGGCTGTAAATGCATCCAATATCTGTATGATTCTGACCACATGACCTCATGTCAGCGCCTCCACCTGTCAGGTCGAGTAATAACGAGGAAACAGACGTCTCGTAACAACAAACACTTTGTAACAATAACAGTAATCAGTAATCTGTTTTCCTTAATGAGAAACATTTTCATTATGTCAGGATCCATTTCTTGGTTTTAGTAACGAGCCGTTATTAATAAACATAATGAGACTGTTTGTGTATGCATGTTTTATTCTTTATCACCTTTTAATGAGGATTTATTTATCCCAGATATCCCAAACCTGGGATAAATAAAACTTTTAAAGTCTTTTCTTCTTTGTATTCCTTCCTTTTCTTATTTGCTTTCCTTTCTTCCATTCCTCCTTTCCCCCTCCCCTCCCCTCCTCTTCCTCTCATGTCATGCAGACTTAAATCAGGACGCTGACCTCAGGTGTCAGAGTGATGCCAGCAGAGTGTGCGTTTGTGTGTTTGCACGCATGAATAAACACTCTATGTGTGTGTGTGTGCATGTTAGCAGTAAACCATGCCAGCAGTGAGCCACGTTACCCACAATCCCCTGGGATCTCTGGCGCTACCCAGAGTCCATCTGTGCTCCGTGTGACCACTTGCGTTCCCCCACAAACTGACTTCATCCGATTTTTAAAACCTGAAAAGCTCCTTTAATCGTTCACTTTCAGAGCTGAGGCGCTGATTCAGCAGCAGACGCTCAGATTTCAGAGCTTCTCATCAGCACTCGAACGCAGCGCTGCACACAGGGCTGCAAATGTTTTCAGTCTGAAGATTAAAACCAAATAAAAAAGCTGCTTAAACATTTGGATATTTTGACCTTTTCATTCGCACAGATGAATTTATGTGATTCTTCAGTTTATCTGTTCAAAGTGTTTAAAGTGAACTTTACAATGACACATTTTGCTGTAATAATAATTCACAGCTCGTTGAACAGGCAGGACCAGGAAGCTGGAGGCTGTAGATCGACACTGGCTCAGAGAACAGAGACGACGGTCCAGATCCTCCGTCATCGAGTTTGGACAATAAAGTTTCTCCCTCAGGTTGGCGTTCATGCGTCTCCTCCAAACATCTCTGTTTGTGTCCAAGTATGAAAAAAAAATCGATTTCTTTGATTTTCTCATGTTAGTCTGAACTAGAGATGGCACGATACCACTTTATGTCCGATACCGACATAATTTGGATATCTGCCGATACCGATATAAATCCGATATAGCGTATTTTATAATCAATGAAACGTTTTTTTTTTTAATATCTTGCTACATTTTGTATAAGTTCATCCTCAAGTTTAAATAAACAACAACACTAAAGCTATTCTGTTATACCTGTATGTAAAAAATACACTGCACCCAAAATATTTCATAGTTCAGCAACACTGATCAATCTAATAAACTTAAACCTGCTCCATCCTCCCTATTCTGGTATTTTAAAGAGTACTTAGCAGAAATATTAAGCAACCTAACTAATAGGGTTGCAAACTCCTAGCAAAAAAAAAATAAAAATAGGGAACCACCCCCCACCCTCCACCTCATGATGTTCAATTGACGTAATCAACTTTAATTTAATGCACATGTAAAATGAAAAAAAAATGCACAGAAATCAATCATTCAACATCTTTCTTCAACAGAATTGCAGACTGCACAGATGGTATCTTCCCAAAGGAAAAAGTACTATAGCTTACTAGGGTATATTAGACTTAACAGTTACTATATACAGTAATGGACTTCTATACATTTTACATCAGATTAAAACTTTGGGTGTAAGATTCAGATAATTATTTATTAAAAGCTCGACATTTTAAATGAGAATAAGAAAGAAAAGTATGTCTTTGTGCCCCCTTTTCCCTGTTCATGCCCTATCGGCCCCCTGGCTACACTTTGCTAGATCCGCCCCTGCACAGTTACCAGCCGTCAGCTACGTGAAAAGGATCCTGGTGTAGAAAGTAATATTAAATACATTCTAACAACAGCTTATCAAGCTTAAACGTGCTGCTGTTGTTCAGCCGCTGGTTTCCTCTTTCTGGTGCAAAGTGGGCCAAAAACAAAGAAGAGAGACGGACTCCTGACAGAAAAGCCGATCAGCTGATCATTGATCAGTTTCATGATTGAAGAAGCAGCAGGAGAGGGAGAGAGAGAGGCAGTCGCTCCATATATCAGTTGTTAAGCTTAACATGGGAACGCTTTACAAACATTCAGAGATGAACTTACACACTTGCTTTACTTCTCTCTGGGATAACTTCCTCAGAGATGAAATGCTGGTTTGGTAGCGAGGCTACAAATACACACAGCTGCTCTATCACATGACGCATACTGCTCCGACGTGCTACGGTTATGAGCCGAGTTACGCCGTGTCGCAAGTTTTGTGAGGTGCTTTTGTGATATTTAATGGATCGGATTATATTTTTTATTTCTCTCCGATATCTGATCCAGTATTTTAGGTCAGTATCGGACCGATACCGATACGTAATATCGGATCGGTCCATCTCTAGTATGAACCATAACTGTATATAAAAGATGGACATAACCACCATGACAGTCCATAGAGATTGAAAATGTGACGTTATTCCGGGGTAAAACCGCAAAGGATTCTGGGAATGAGTGGCAAGCGGTACTAGCGCACGCAGGCTTTCACATGAAAACAGTCACACAGCGATAAAAAGAAACACAAAAAATGGCAAGAAGCTGTTGTATTATTAACTGCAATAGCCGGTCGCATGACAGCCACGGGAAGCCGACAGGTAAAGAGATCGGTTTTTATCGGATTACGTCATGGAAGAGAAATTGTTCAAGCCGTGTTTCCGAAGTAACAAAGAGCCGACGGATGGTCTGGATTGCAGCCATTCGAAGACCAAATATAACGTCCCAGAACACTCCAGCTCACATGTTAGTCTGCTCCAAGCATTTCCACAAAGGTACGTCTTCTGTTGTAGTTATTACGTAATTTATCATAACATAATTGTTGATGTAGGTTACAAATAAGTCTTATATTGATTTGGATTGAATTCGTTGCGCTATGCTGCTTTGTTCACTGTGGCTTTGTGGGCTAATGTTGTGTTTTGTAGGAAAACCAGCCTACAAAATGCTGGAATGCGATGCAGACTGGGCACCTCTATGACCCTGGGTCAGACCGAGTTTAAAGCTGCTACCACAGCCAGATTTGATCGGTTAAGAGAGAGCGCGACATCAAAACAGCCACGAAACGTCCCGCATATATGTGCCCAAGTGATGAATAACTGTTTTCCAGTATGTTGTTTTGCAATGGGTTTTTTTTTTGCATTGTTGATTTGTTTTTCACCGAAGCAGCTAATAAAGCATGATGGATTTTTACAATTTTGCGTCTTTCCTGTAAGATTCTATAATAGAATGAAACAATAATGCCAGTTATAAATACAGACAATAAATTGAATGAATTATGAAACACTCATTTTATTTCTATTAGATCTGAAAATGTTGTGTAATACTACAACCTGAAACGACAAATAGATGCGTTGGCCTGTACAGGAGATAAAGGAAAAAAACAGCTGTGAAATGGAATAGTCCAAATCACCAAAGTAAACTGGACCTGGGCTTGTTGCAGGGATCTGAAGTTACTAATCATCTTGTGAGTGTCTGTACTCACACTTAGGACCATATAATAATAAATGTGTGCGTGATGAAAGTTGGGCAGCACGCTGACGTCCTTACTCCGCTCTGTATGCTCGTATGGGTCTGACCCTTTCACTCCTTTGATTTTTTCCTCGTCCTTTTTTGTTGCCTCTTCGTCACGTCTGTCTTCGTACGGACCTGCCGTGTTCTCCGTCGTTTTGTACATAACTGTTTTTGGGGCAAATAAAATGCAAGTAGGGATTAAAACCGCAGAATTAATGATTACCGGTGCTGGAAATGCTAGCGCTTGATGCAGTGTTTTGATTTTGTTGCCACGGGTACCCACAAAGCAATGCGCGTAAGTCACGTGGTCTGTCAAGCTCTATAGTGAACTCATTGTAAGACAGTTAGTCTCCCTGCCTGTCGGTCCCGCCCATTGGTTCTTGCACTCGTGCTACGATCAGCTGATCTCGGTTTGCGTGTCAGGAGGAAGTATGGAGATGGACATCACTTTGATTATTATTGCACAAAAGGATGAGAGTGCGTGACGGTAAAGAGGAAACTGCATGCAGGACTGAAACAGATGCTAACACTGCTAACTTCAGCTCTTTGCACAGACAGCACGCTAACGCTAAGCTAGCCAAAAACCCAGCCCAGCAGCCAGAGCCTGAACGTCAGCTAACATGCTGATAATCTGCATGAATGCAATATCTTTGATGTGCTGCTTAGTGATGCTGTGACTCTCAAAGCGGAGCCGATGAGAATCGATAAGACAATCGGAAAAATGCGTTCTCATTGAAGTTCGCAGCACTCCTTCCTGCACAGCTGTAGCAGCGCTGCTGTTTCCTGTTCCAGCCGTTCGGTGCTCTGTTTGGATCTTTGGTCCAAGCTTTGGGTCAGACGGCCTCTCGAACACTTTGGTGTAGAGAGGAGCTCAGGTCGTCCTCCCTCCTCCGTGCTGACAGCTGTCTTTGGTTTTGTGCATGATGGACAAACATGTCTACTTTGGTCTGTGTGTTTGAAAACCTAAACCACGCTGCCATGTTGGTTCAGACAGAGGAGGCTTTCTGCTGCAGCCCTTTCAAACTAACCTGTTCAGCCTGTTTCTAACTGTGCTGTCATGAACTTTAACCTTTAACCTGCTCACTGAAGTCCTCAGGGGGAAGCTGCTGGGACGTTCACTCCTGAGAACGAGCCTGTCTCAATATGCGTACTTGTGCGTACTTGCGTTCTTGTGTACTTGTGATACGTCATCAGTTGGAGACCAAATACGGTTCCAATTCAAAGTACGCATCAAGCCGAGAACGCGAAAAAGTCCCGGATGTGTTCTCGATCCGCCTGTTTTGTTGAGCATGCATCGGTGGTGACTTGTGTGGACTTGGTACAGCTAAATATCCCAGAATGCATTTCTTTTCAAGTGAGAATGTAGCTGTGTAAACTTCAAATATCTGTTCGATTTATCAAGATATCATATATTTACAAACGTGCTCCGACGTTTTTGGAGACGTCTGTGACCCGCCAGCTCCATAGCAGACAGTGAGGTCGAGGATCACTAGAGCCGGCGAGAACAGCGAACTCCCTGCACATCGTTTTCAACCCCCCGCGGTCTTTCGCTACCCAGGTTAAAAATGATATATAAGTCACTTAGATCACTTCTCCGGACCTGTGACATCATCAAGTACACTGGTGTTCCAATTGTACAAATTGTGAGTCCGTGCTCGCGTTCTCGGCAAGTCCGGACTCGCCGAGAACGCGAGCACGGACTCGCGTGCTTAGAATTGAGAAAGGGCCAAGGTTAACACACCTGAATGCTGCAGACCTGCAAACAGCCAAAGCTTCAGCTTTCACAGAGACGATGATCAGTTAATAACGTTAGCAGCGTGGAAGCTATGAGGTGAGCTGCAGGGAGGTGTCACAGAGTGTTGTTTCTCTTTCATGTTTCAGGTATGACCCGTCCTTTCATCTTTACACCTCCCGACCAATCACAGAGCTGCTGATCGTCATTTCCAGCATCGATGTGTTTCCCCTCGTCATGATTTGTTTGAACCCAGCTAAGCTAATTCTCTGGTGGCTCTGATTTAAAAGGATCAACAGGATCAGCTGATTCTGCGCCGCCGCCTGACGTTTGACCTTTGAAGCGACATAGAAGCACGTTAACGAGGTCACGCATACTTAAGCATCACATTCAGGGTTAAAGAAGGAAAACAGTGTGGCTGCGCGACTCCAGGAGAATCCAGGGAGGCAGATTTATTCCTAACAGCTGATCCGGCGCCTCTGATGACAGCGACCTGACCAGGTGTTCACCTCCAAGAATAGTCAGACAACAAGCCGAGTGACATCAAACCGTCCTGACACACACACACACACACACACACACACACACACACACACACACACACTGCATCTTCTTTCTTTATTTCTTTGGATCTATAAATAAAGAGTCCGACTTGTTCTCTGCTGAGGAGACGCCAGAGGGACGAGCGGGCGAATAAAGAGACGGAGGACAAAAGAAATGCCTGCGAGGGTTGGTTGGGGCTTTTAGGGGTCTGATAATGGTCATGTGTGGGTGGGGGCGGGGTTTGAGGTAAGAAAGAGGAAGGATGGAGGAGGTTGAGGGTGAAATCTGAGATTTCACTTCTTTATTCACAGATTAAAGATCATTTTATCCCTTTTAAACTTTTTGTTTTCTAATTTCTACTTTTACATACTATTAATGTAATTACAGGCTGATTAATTAATGATTAATTAATTCACTTGGATTCGTTTTATTATCATCTTTGTATGAAAATTATATAAATACATTTTGATTGATTAACTAAATTTTAGCTTCATTCAAATATCGTTTTAAGCAAAACATCTATGACGTGTCCCGGATGAAGGTTAAACTGAAATAACTTCTTTATTGGTCCAAATGTGAGCTACAGTTAGTCCGTGAGAATCCAGGCTTAAATTATCCTAAAATTAGCTAAGCTAAAATAAAGCTTTAAGTAAGGTTTAGATAACGTCCTCGGAGATAATTTTAGATGAGCTCATTTTAAAATAAGGTTAGACAGGATCACTGAGGATAACATCAAGTTAAAATAAGATAACATTTCATAAGCTTAGACATATCACAGTTATACATAAAGTTGGGAACTTGTAAAAAAAAAAAAAAAAAAGCAAAATAAAATAAAATAAAATAAAGTAAAATAAGCAGTGAAAAAATCTGTCAGGCTAACTTTAGCCAATCAAGGTCTTAAACAACAGCCAATCAGAAGAACCCTGCCTTAAAGGGGGAGGAGCTGACAGAGCGTTTAAAGAAAGGATTATTCTGATCTGTGGCTCATGCCGAGCCGCTCTGCTCGAGCTGAGAGCAGAAATTTTGACTGCATGTGCAGACGCAGCGTCACAGCAGCTCAGCCTGAGCGAGGCGCTCAGTGTCATCAGAACATGAACCAAGCGCACGTGGAGAAACAATCACGCCAACAACACAAGCCCTCCACAGCAGCACCGAGGCACTCTGGGTAATCAAGTCGCTTTCCCAGGATGCAGTGAGTCAGGGAATCAATGATCTTCCTTTAGACGACTGGCAGGCGGCCTCAGACCGGCGCTCTCAGCTAACCTGCTCTCATTTGCACCGTTACCCTCACACGTCGAGACGAGAGGAAAAAGCAGAGCATCAGCCGAGGGTCGATCACGAGAGCGGCATCACTCATCGCATCTGAACCCGAACTGTCAAAGTTTCCATGAAACAAAACGACGATTCAGTTTCAATGACATCAGCTTTTCTGCCTCGCTGCAGTTTCACGGGGACATCTCTGCCTCTGCTGCTTTAAAATAAATGGAGTGGGTTCAACTGATCCACCATCATCATCATCATCATCAAACAGGAGGCAGCAGGTGTTTCTGCTTCTGTGTGCTTTCATACAAAACTGCAAGTTTTTGTCCTGCTGTAATTATTACAGGTTTTTTTGCATTGTTAATTTATCTTTATTGCAGCTTCTTCTTTTTTTGTTCTGAGCAGCCACCACATCAGAGTTTACCCAGAATGCACCGATAATCAGAAACAGCTCAATCATCATCAGGTACGACGCTGGTTTCTGCTCGTCTACGTCACAGACATGAAACTGCTGCAGGTTGTTGACTCTCTGCACCTCCTCCTTCACCACATCCATGAACCTCCTCTGAGCTCTTCCTCTTTCCTCCTGCCTGCCAGCTCATCTTCATCATCTTTTGTTTTGTTCATTCTTCTTTTTGAGCTTAAATGTATTTTTCAGCCCGGAACATTCTGCGTGGATATCAGCTGTGCTTAGAAGTTATGAGGAAAAAATGAGCACCAAACTTCAGCCCACTGCTCTTTTATTTTGAAAGTATTCATAGTATGAAAGTAAAATTCTGCATGACGTCATTAAATAAACTAAAAATACTGCAGAGAAAAAACATTCAGGCAGCTGCTTTTCATGTTTATCTGTAGATAAAGGTCTCAGCTACGCTCACGTCGTTCGCTGCACATTAATTCCTACATAAAAAGCTGAATTTATAAAGTCTGAAACCAGAAATGATCCTGTAGCATGTCTTAAGAAAGGAGAGTCACAGCCCTCCTGATGGGTTTCTCTTCGAGCAGCTCTTAAACACATGCAGCACCGCACCTGCTGCTGATCAATACAGCATTGACCAGGTATTGAACCACGGCAATAAGCATCAGAGTGACAGAATCAGGACCTCTCCTCTGAGCACTGATCGACGGAGGATGTGTGATCTATTTTTACAGCAAACGTGATTTTAATCTCATTTACTCAGATTTTGCATCAATAAATAACGAAACACTAAAACCTGACAGAACGCATTAAATACACTGAAGCCAGAGGAAAGTTATTTCGACAGTGGAGACTAGGACTAAACATAATAACAGAAGTATGTCAATAATATTTTTAAACACATAATTAGCCACATTGTTTATATACGAAGCATTTCCTGTTTCCAGGGGTCCGTTCTTCGTACCTCGCTTACTACATCCAAGATCAAATCATCGCGCTAACTTTGAGCTCGCTAATCCGGTTCTCCGAACACACCTGTTGTTGACGATTAGTACAGCTGGATGAAGTAATCTGAGATCACTGGGTGGCTTAAAAGGGGCTACGCATCGATAGTAGAAACATTGATCGGCAACCCTGTGATTGGTCGGCGAAGATGTCGAAGGAGCGCGCGCAGTATTTCACGGCAGCAGAGCAAGAACTCTTGATTGAGGGATTTCAGGAGTTTCAGAGTTTAATTAAAACGCAAGGGAACACTGCAAAGGCTGCAAAAGCAAGGAGAGACGGCTGGCAGAAAGTTGCTGACAAATTGAACTCGTAAATAATTTATTATATCATATTCCATTATATCCTCTTTCACATTAGAGCCACAACAGGACCCACTAGAACATGGGAACAAGTAAAAGTGAAATATAAGAATATTCTACAGAATGGTAATATTTATCACTTATATTGCTTTTAGTCTCTTGAAAAGAGACCCTGCAATAATCTGTTTGTTTGTTTATAACAGCAACCAAGAAAAGGGCAGAGCAAATAAAGACAGGTGGTGGTCCTGCACCCCTCGTGTGTGTGTTTATGTGTCCATATATATATATATATATATATATATATATATATATATATATATATATATATATATATATATATATATACATATATATATATATACATATACATATATATATATATACTGCTCTGTCCCCACTGCTGTTCTGCATAGGCCTGAACCCCCTCAGTGAGATCATTAACAAGACTGGCTACGGATACCGACTACGAAAACGGAGCGGTTGTCAGCCACCTCCTGTACATGGATGACATCAAGCTGTATGCCAAGAGTGAACGAGACATCGATTCACTGATACACACTACCAGGCTATACAGCAATGACATTGGAATGTCATTCGGACTGGAGAAGTGTAGTCGGATGGTAAAAAAGAGGGAAGGTAGTCAGAACTGAGGGGATTGAACTACCAGAAGGCAACATTGCAGACATAGAGGACAGTTACAAGTACCTGGGGATCCCGCGGGCGAATGGGAACCATGAAGAGGCTGCTAGGAAAGCTGCAACCACCAAGTACCTGCAGCGGGTCAGGCAAGTCCTGAGGAGTCAGCTGAGCGGTAAGAACAAGATCCGGGCCATCAACACCTACGCCCTGCCCGTGATCAGGTACCCTGCTGGGGTAATAGGCTGGCCAAAGGAGGAGATAGAAGCCACTGACATAAAGACAAGAAAGCTCCTTACCATGCATGGAGGGTTTCACCCCAAGTCCAGCATCCTGAGGCTGTACGCTAAGCGGAAGGAAGGGGCCGGGGACTGGTGAGTGTCAGCACCACAGTCCAGGATGAGACAAGAAACATCCACGAATACATCACGAAGACGGCCCCAACTGACAGCGTGCTCAGTGAATACCTCAGGCAGCAGAAACCCAAGAAAGAGGAGGAAGGCGAGGAACCATCATGGAAGGACAGGCCCTGCACGGTATGTACCACCGGCAGATAGAGGAGGTGGCTGATATCCAGAAATCCTACCAGTGGCTGGACCAAGCTGGACTGAAAGACAGCACAGAGGCACTAATCATGGCAGCACAAGAACAAGCTCTGAGTACAAGATCCATAGAGGCTGGGGTCTATCACACCAGGCAAGACCCCAGGTGCAGGCTGTGTAAAGATGCCCCAGAGACAATCCAGCACATAACAGCAGGGTGCAAGATGCTAGCAGGCAAGGCATACATGGAGCGCCATAACCAAGTGGCGGCATAGTGTACAGGAACATCTGTGCCGAGTATAACCTGGAAGTCCCGAGGTCAAAATGGGAGATGCCCCAAGGGTGGTGGAGAATGACCGAGCTAAGATCCTGTGGGACTTCCAGATGCAGACGGACAAAATGGTGGTGGCTAACCAACCGGACATAGTGGTGGTAGACAAACAGGAGAAGACGGCCGTAGTGATCGATGTAGCGGTTCCGATGACAGCAATATCAGGAAGAAGGAACACGAAGCTGGAGAAATACCAAGGGCTCAGAGAAGAGCTCGAGAGGATGTGGAGGGTGAAGGTAACGGTGGTCCCGTGGTAATCGGAGCACTAGGTGCGGTGACTCCCAAGCTAGGCGAGTGGCTCCAGCGGATCCCGGGAACAACATCAGACATCTCTGTCCAGAAGAGCGCAGTCCTGGGAACAGCTAAGATACTGCATGAGGACCCTCAAGCTCCCAGGCCTCTGGTAGAGGACCCGAGCTTGAAGGATAAACCGCCCGCAGGGGCGTGCTGGGTGTTTTTTATGTATACATATATATATATATGTATGTATATATATATATATATATATGAGGAGGAGGAAGGACAGGAAGGATCCCGTCTATCCCGCAATATCCGCTGAATTCTGTAAACTCTCCTTATCAATCTTGCACCTTCCTTGCTCGCGTACAAACGGACAGGACATGGCTGCGACAGACTTCCCAAATCCACCTTCGCTTTTATAGCCGTGGTCTCTCATCTTGATTACACGAAGTAATTTACTATTACTACTCTAAAATATGAATTACATCTGAAATAATCAAATACGTGTAATAGAATGATTACTAGTACATTTCCCTTTTTTTAGGAAATGACCTGTATGTATCTGTATGCAATCAATAAAGGAATCAAATACTGCATTATCTTTAGTTACATTGATAATATTTATTTATGGAGAAACAGTGGAGAAATATCGCTGTTGCTTTCGTGTAAATGAAGCGAACATACCTGAGTGGCCGCGATCTAATCCTGTTTACATAAAGTAAACCTGCTCCCGAGCAGGTTTACGCTTACGGATCTGTTGCTATGACAGCAAGTCCCAGATGAGCTTCGGAGAACCGAACGATCCAAGATCACGCGAAATCGTCAACAATCAAATCCGGCTAACTTACTTAGCGAGGTACGAAGAACGGGCCCCTGCTCTCCTCTCCTTCTGAAGCCCCGCCTCCACAACAACAATAATAAGTAAAAGTTAAACATTAGTCGAATGTTAATGATTTGTGGAAGCGACGCAGTAAGAAAGAAGCCGCCAGACTCCGTTAACAAAAAGTCTGATTTTGGGAACCTCACAGTAAAACACACACTGACCAGACTACAAACCAACATATCCAGGCTTTGTTTGTGATTCATCCAAACTTAACCCCGCCCCCCATGAGTGCCACTTGCTCCAATCAAAGGTGAGATGATCTGTGCTCTGAAATTTTGAACTTATTGTTCCACAGCCTGATGAAGGACACGTTTAAATCAGATCAAAGATCAAGTGCAGCAACATTTTGGACACGTTTCTCCCCGCAGGGCCGCTGCGCACATAAAACATGTTCCCACAGCAGAGACGTTATTGCCCTGAAAACATGAAAGAATCAGAGACAACCCGACGCTAACAGAGGATTTAAAACTGAAACCCTGAACGTGATGTTTATGGCATCTGTTACCGTGGTGATTTAGCCAGGTAAAACCAGAACTGTTTCATGACACAGAAAACATGTTTTTATGAATGGACTCTGCTGCACTTCCTGTCTGATGGCAAGTCTGTCATCCACTTAAACCCACACTGATTCTCTCAGGTGTGTAAAATCTGTGTCAACAGCTGTAAATGGCTCCAGGTTCTGTCTGTTTGGGGGCGTGGCCTACTGCCTCCTGCTGCAGGCGGCACAGTGACTGTGGGTCAGATACTTAAACAAGGCCACTCCAAAGAAGCTGAACCGTCTGCAGCAGCACAGGTGAACTCACACTGGACACACCTGGGTGAAGAGGCAGCTCAGGTGATGAAGATAAATGACTCACTTCCTGTCTGGCTGCTCACGCTCACACTGATGCGGGGACGTTTGATTCATTCATCACCGCCTAACCTCGCTAACCCAGGCCACCCGACTTCCCTTCCATTAACTCGTTAATCCTCCGCTCGTTCCTCTGTGAGGTACAAATGATGAAGAAATCATCCGAGGCCTTCGTGCCCAAACGTCCTTCAGGATCAATTTCCTGCATTCCCAAAACGTCCTGATTCCACTTCCTGTTCCCTGGAGAGCGCACCATGTCACTGTGTGTGTGTGTGTGTGTGTGTGTGTTCAGGTAACAGTGACCCAAATCTGATTTTTCTCTCATGCGTGATGTGATCTTCTGTAGTGAGTGGAAACAGAGAGAGAACAGTGAAGTTATTACCCAGAATCCTCTCTGCTGTGAAGTGTGACCTCACCGTGACTCTCTCTGATCTCACGCAGTGTCCCGCCCTGATTTTTAGCCAATAGAGAAGAGCCGTTAGAGAACAACTCATCTGCAAAAACTGCATTTCCCATAAACCTCAGCAGCTGCGTCTCTAGCTGAAATCAAAAAGTCATTTTAAATGTCGGGTAAAGTTCTTTGGTCTAATTCCAGCTCAGCTCTGGTTTTGTTTGGAAACAATCATGTTTCCATGATTAATGATGATAAACCGAGTTTAGTTTCCATTCATCCAAAAACCCAACAGAGGCTCGAGTCCTTAATCATTCGGAATGTCAAGTCACGAAAGTCTGAGTCAGTGGGTTCATTTAAAAAAAACTTTCAAAAAGTCAATTATGGACAAGTCAACTCACAATTATGAAAAACCAGAGGCAGGTTTTAAGTCAGTCATTTATAAAAAATCCCCAAAAAGACTTCATCGTCATTTATCCAGTTAAAAACATCAACTGGGAAATCAGTCAGATCTGTCATCTGATAAACAAAGTTAAAGTAGTTCCAGGTTAAAATCAGTCCTTATTTTTCAGAGCAGTGTTGAATGATTCTAGTTTTAAAACGTCAAGATTAATCCAAAAAGTCAGTCAATTGAAAAAAACCCAAGTCAAAGTCATCAACATCAAGTCTCAAGAAAGTATCCACATCTGAACGAACGTCAAAGACTTTGAAGAATCTTGGTAATATAATCGCTCAAAACCAAAACAAGTCTCCATATCACCTAAAATAATCAAACCAAGTCTCGTTATTCACTTAAAAAGATGAAAAAACAAAAACCAGTTAAACTCTAAAATCCCGTCCATTTAATTCAGAATGAACCCGTCACATCCAGGCTATTAAAATAAAGAACAAAGTTATGTAAACAGCGTTAAAAGCCTGAGCCTTTAAACATTTAAAGCAAAGTCGAGGCTCGAGTATTAAAGAAAACGTAGGTCCTTCGTACAAACTTCTCTAAGTCGTATTCAGGACCTGTGAGGTGTGCTGGGGCTGATTTTATCTGAATACTTCCAGTAAGCAAACATGACCAGTAAACGGCCTCGAGCTGCCGTTTCTTCTTCTTCTCTGAACTTTGAGGATGAGGTAATGGTTGCTCACAGCTCGACTTCCTGTCAGGCATTAGCTGCAGGAATCTATTTAAAGGAAAGGCACGCTCCGGCTGAGGGAGGCGAGTTCAGCCATCCGCCGACCTTTTAATGCTCTAATTCAATTCAATAACTGCCTGTAATCACTTTGGCTCGGAACTATTTATACTGCGTTTTCCTGCACTACAGACGGTACAGTAACAGCAGGCTCTTCTGCCAAAGTGCCCACAAGCAAAACACCAGACATTCCCCTGTATACTCCATCTGCATCTCTGGATGGGAGCCATGAAAACAATGATTAAATGTAGGACAAAAGCTGAAGTGATGAGTCAGCAGGTGAAACTGTGAGCAGGTTTTAAACGTTTATTTTTACGCACGTTCCTGAGACGCGTAGAAGGAATCTTACAGGCTGATTTACACATGAGTAGGCGGAGCCAAACCACCGTGGCATCGGTCTGTTTTACCTTTTCAAAACTATGTTAGATTTTCTAACATGTTCATAAATCAACTAACTGATTATTGAACGAAATACTCGCTGGACGTATGAGGATGAAAGGGATTCGTGGTCACAAATGCAAAGAACTTAATATTAACACAAGAGCTGCAGTTCAAAATGACTGAGCCGTAATCATTCAAGTGATTCATCAACTAAATCCCAAATGTTTAAATCAGAACGACGTTTGATCGTATCACCCCGGGCTGCTGTCAACCTAACAATCAATAAAGACAGATGTAGCACACTTATTTAACACAGAGAGGAAACCTTTCAACACCAAACATGCTCTCAGCGTTTCCTCGGCCAGTTTACTGCTGGACTGCTGTCACCATTAACCCCAATCCACCAGTCTTTAAAAAGTCTTCCTGATAAATAAAATATATAAAAATCCAACCTTGTTATTTTAATGTTTTTAATGTTATTTTAATGAAATGTCTTAGATGCTCCTCCACCCAGGTATCCTCTGGTTAATGACAGTCCTTCCTCCACAAACAGTCAACACGAACGTTTCTGAGCTGGTGGCAAAAACTGAAACGACTTAATGCTTAATGCTGAGAGCAGGCTGTGACATCAGCATGACATCACTGCCTCACGTACGTCTCCCATCACAGATGAGCACAGAGCAGGTTTGCGTCCATGTGTCTCACGGCTGATTACTTAAACTGAGCCGCGATCTGATTGGCTGAGCAGATTAAAAATGAGATGCTGAGTGAAATAAAGGAATGAAGTTCAGACAAGGAGCTGATGAAGAGGAGGATGTTTGCCGCTGTCAGGAGGCTACTCTCCGAGCTGTGGTGGGGGGAGGGGTACATCTATAATGCATGAGGACTCATACACACAGATGCACATAAGCAAACACACAAGAACACACACACAAAGGAGGCCAGGGAGGACTGCGGGGCCATTAAATGGAGACGCAGCCATAAATCACGTGACTAGCCTCCTACTGACCAATCAGCCCCCACACAGGATTGTCTTCAGTCAGCAGATACTGCGCAGTCGATAGTACGTGGGAGCGGTGTGTATGTGCGCTTGTATTGCTGCCATTGAGGGGATCAGCTATTAAAGCTTGTAAGTGAGGACATTTTAGGAACTGGGGACATTTTAAGGGAAAAACTGATTTATAACATTTAGAGATGGACCGATCCGATATTACGTATCGGTATCGGTCCGATACTGACCTAAAATACTGGATCGGATATCGGCCAGAAATAAAAAAATGTAATCCGATCCATTAAATATCAAAAAAGCACCTCACAAAACTTGCGACACGGCGTAACTCGGCTCATAACCGTAGCACGTCGGAGCAGTATGCGTCATGTGATAGAGCGGCTGTGTGTATTTGTAGCCTGCTACCAAACCAGCATTTCATCTCCGAGGAAGTTATCCCAGAGAGAAGTAAAGCAAGTGTGTAAGTTCATCTCTGAATGTTTGTAAAGCATTCCCACGTTAAGCTTAACAACCGATATATGGAGCGACTGCCTCTCTCTCTCCCTCTCCTGCTGCTTCTTCAATCATGAAACTGATCAATGATCAGCTGATCGGCTTTTCTGTCAGGAGTCCGTCTCTCTTCTTTGTTTTTGGCCCACTTTGCACCAGAAAGAGGAAACCAGCGGCTGAACAACAGCAGCACGTTTAAGCTTGATAAGCTGTTGTTAGAATGTATTTAATATTACTTTCTACACCAGGATCCTTTTCTACGTAGCTGACGGCTGGTAACTGTGCAGGGGCGGATCTAGCAAAGTTTAGCCAGGGGGGCCGATAGGGCATGAACAGGGAAAAGGGGGGTACAAAGACATACTTTTCTTTCTTATTCTCATTTAAAATGTCGAGCTTTTAATAAATAATTATCTGAATCTTACACCCAAAGTTTTAATCTGATGTAAAATGTATAGAAGTCCATTACTGTATATAGTAACTGTTAAGTCTAATATACCCTAGTAAGCTATAGTACTTTTTCCTTTGGGAAGGTACCATCTGTGAATTCTGCAATTCTGTTGAAGAAAGATGTTGAATCTATTTAATTATTCTTGAAAAATAATTTATTTCTGTGCATTTTTTCCACACTGCATCAAATTAAAGTTGATTGCGTCGATTAAGCATCATGAGGTGGAGGGTGGGTGGTTCCCTATTTTTTTTTTTTTTTTTTGCTGGGAGTTTGCAACCCTATTAGTTAGGTTGCTTAATATTTCTGCTAAGTACTCTTTAAAATACCAGAATAGGGAGGATGGAGCAGGTTTAAGTTTATTAGATTGATCAGTGTTGCTGAACTATGAAATATTTTGGGTGCAGTGTATTTTTTACATACAGGTATAACAGAATAGCTTTAGTGTTGTTGTTTATTTAAACTTGAGGATGAACTTATACAAAATGCAGCAAGATATTAAAAAAACAGTTTTATTGATTAAAAAACAGTTTTATTGATTAAAAAACAGTTTTATTGATTAAAAAACACACTATATTGGATTCATATCGGTATCGGCAGATAGTCAAATTTATGATATCGGTATCAGACATAAAAAAGTGGTATCGTGCCATCTCTAATAACATTTATGAACATCTGGGAGCAGCACAAACATCAGTGGAAAAACAACGGAATATTTGGAATGTGAGGTGTTATTTAGGAACATCATATAATGGGACAGCATTAAGGGAAGTGTTTGAATATGTTGTAAGAAAATGAACGTGTAAAGCAATTTTTAGAAATGTTTTTAAAATAGAGTAATTAGAATAATTAATGAACAATGAGCCATTTCCAAAAACCAAAGACCACAATTCAACGTGGAGGACGTACAGAGGACATGTTGTCTGTAAGACATGTGGGGGACATTTGGCAGATGTTTAAGAAAACCTGCTTACATTTTATTTTGAAAGTGTTGCTCGTATGTTAAAATGGGATTGTGGACCAATGTTTGGGACTTACTGGTTTTTTCTGAAGTGAAGACCTTTTTGTTGTGCGAGTACGTTTCATTTTTGGAGCTATTATTCAGTCTTCAGTCTTACTATTCACAGTGTAGCTGCACTGTAAGTTTAGCTTCCTGTTTTATCTGCTTTATTCAATTTTAGCTCATCAGAAGAGGAAAAAACAGACGAAGAAGATCACGTATTTGTAAATTAGATTCAATGATGCCTTTTTAATCAATGAATAAAGAAGTTATTGAAATCTGCTTTAAAACTTTACGTCCAGCCCTCCTTCCTCACAGGCGAGCTCTGTAATGAAGCCAGAATTAGTTCAAGCTTATGAAAATGAGTGTCTTCACAAGTGCAGACGTACAAATGTGTGTTTGTGTGTGGACTAATAGGAGGAAATTGCTAATCTAATCAGACCGCAATCCAATTGAAATCAACTGTATCTCACCTCTGTGAACGTTCAAGCGAGAAAACGAGTCGGGGTTAAATGACGGCTGCCTCCGAAACACACCGCGCTAATTAAATGAGAAAAAACGTCCATTTAAAAAAAGAAAAAGAAAAAAAACCCACCTCAGCAAAAAGAGCAGCACAGAAAGTGCGAGCAGGAAAAGTGACCTCCGGCGTGCCAGCAGTGATGAGGGTTTGCCCTTGACTTGGCTGAACGATGGCCACTGACACACACACACACACACACACACACACACACACACACACACACACACACAGGCTTTCAGACTGATGAGCTAGCTATCATTAGTATCAAGCCTTCAGCCAGGACAGTATCTTCAGAGCTACAGCTGACTGCAGTTTATTCGGTGAAGTTAAACTCTCCGAGGCTTCGTTAACCTGCGCAGACTGTTGGTGGCAACAGGCCCCATGCAGCGCTGCAGCTCCACCCAATGTGTCACTACCTGCAGAATAGCGGGAGACACAAAGCAGGGCTGGACCCTCCCACACCGGAGGACAACTCCATCTTTGTTGGCGTATTTACTCCCTGGCTCCTGTTGCTAACCTTTGTGCTACAACAGATCCACAGTGAGACTGAACCGTGAGTCCACAGAGCACCAGACACTACAAGAAAGTGTTAAAGAAAGGGCTGCTGTTCAAACATCTGTGTACCGTGAGGCTGAAACATGGAGCAGGAAAAGGAATAGAAGTCTGCAGTTCCTTCATCGTCCAGCAGAGGCGCCAGTCATGTTTACAGCCCGACACAAAAACTGCTCTATAGATGACACCTGTACAGCGCAGAATGTGTTATAACTCACCTGTGTAAATGATATTAAGGTTTAGAGTTTGCATGATTAGGGGCGTGGCTGTCTGCGAGGCCTTGTTTTATTATTTCAATTTAAAGCTTTTAAAATAATTATTCAAATAGATAGAAACTAGTGTATGTCTGTCTGTGGAGCCACTTGTGTTGTAAATGTGATTTATGTGATTTGAAAACATCCTAAAAATCAAAAGGCCGTGATGCTGTCGTTAGGAAAAATGACCTAATGATCAGGACATCCTGTTTAAAAGGCTCACACACATTTAAACAGCAGCTCTTTCTTTATCAATCATTTGTTTTAAAAGAAGTTCTGTTGAACTTTATTTTGAAAGTGCCAGACATCTGCCATCAAGGTGCCCTTGAGCAAGTCCCTGCTGCATGTATGCGTGTGTGTGTTCGCTGGGTAAATAAAGTCAAACAAACACAGACCACCCACCTGGTGCTGCCAGGAGGACAAAACAAACCACAGCGAGTGTCTGACTGAGCACGCACACACCTGAGGTTAGCAACACCAGCTACAGAGTAAACCATGTGACTGACCAGCAGCTGCACACGTGGGTGATAAGGTAACGTCACGTTCAAAGACAACAATTTAAATCAAAAATGAGAGAACCTGAGTGTGTCTGTGTTACTGAAGGGACACACACAGATGCTCACACAGTGACACTGTGGGGACCGCTCCCTCTGTGGACACCACGTCCCCGTGAGGTCCATCATTACATTTGATCATGAAACCTGCTTTAAAGGTGAGTCTGCAGGAGAGGCGATGGAAACTAGACTGTGTGTGGCTGCAGTGCCCCCCCCCCCGCTACAATCAATGAAACTGAAATAGGATATGCAAACACACACACACACACACACACACACTGTCCTTCTGTCTCTGCATTTGCTCAGAAATATCGTTGAAATATTTTATTATTTCATTTGATTTAAAATCTTTCTCTCCTGCAGCATCAAAACCTGAAGGCAGCATGGAAACGCTGCTACTGCAGGCTGAAGCAGCGTAACATGACAAAGCGTTTTGCAGGAGCAGATGGAGAAATGATGCAGCACTTTCTTTGCTGGACTGATTTTCTTGCAGAGTTTTCAGGAAGGTGCTTGTATGAAACTGTTGGTTGTGAGGTTTTCATCTCCGTCCCTGAAGATGTTCAGTCTAAAACTGAGCTGAGGAGAGACTACTCGTACATTTTATCCATTTTCTGCCACTTATCTGGGTCTCGGGGCCAGTGATGCCTAGACCCCGCCCCCCCCATCTCTTCTGGAGGAGGTGGCTGGGATGTTCCCATGCTAGCTGTGAGACATAATCTCCTCCCATGTGTCCCGGGCCTCCTCATGGTTGGACACCCTGACACCGACTCCGAGGAAACTCCTTTCTGCTGCTTCTGACCTCAGTTGTTCACTCACAGCTCACGGTTACAGGTGAGGCTCAATCAACAGCTTCACCATCACCTGACTGCGGCACCCACGGTGCGGGATGGAGAGATTTCGCAGGTCTTTCCTCCCCACTGCTGTCAGACTCCACAACAAAGACTTTAACTGATCAAACACACACATCCACACATGTGCAATAACACTAATGTGCAATAATCTTTTCTGGCATCGTTGTATTTTTACTCAGTTGTATATAGCATTTATATTCTATTTTTATCTCATTGTATATTTTATTCTATTTTATTCTACTGTATATAGTATTTTATTTTATTCTATTCTGTACAGTTGTGTACTGTATTTATTCTTATTTTATTTTATTCTAATTTTTGCTTCATAACTTTTGCACTGTCCACTTCCTGCTGTGACAAAACATATTTCCCACGTGTGGGACTAATAAAGGTTATCTTATCTTACCTCCACCACAGCAGACCAACGCAGCATCCTCATCACTGCTGATGCTGCACCATTACAACTGAAACACTGGTTCCACTCTTTCCCAACACAAAGCAACCACTTCACTGGCTTCAAACCAACAACCCCGGTGCAAACCATCCCAGTGCACGCTGGAAGCCACAAATCATCCTCACACCTAAACCTTTCCATGCCGTGGTAACAAAAACGTACAGATACTGTCCAGGTTCAACGCCGGGGAACTGGAGGGCATTCCTGGAAGAGTCCATCTCCCACCAGGAACAGGTGTGATCTATAACCACAGAGCACACTAAAGAATCACCAACAGGTTAAAAATCTGCTCCTGAAGCTGAAGCTGAAATTCAAATATTCCTGGGACAAGCACAAGGATACAGCTCCTCCTGGAGGTTTGGGTTATTTAACAAATAACAGCAAGTTAAACTCACAACAATCATATGTGAAAGCAGGTCGTGTATCAGCACAGCATTAGCATGAAAACTAGAAGTTAGCCTGGTGTGTGTTGGAATGAAAGCACCACAGCAGGTTTGTACCGTCCTCACTTGCAGCTTTTGTTCAGACTTGTGGAGATTGGAGGAGGAGGAGGAGAGCTGGCAGCATCACTGTGATGTGGACGATTACATAAAAAAATAATTATTACTACAGAGCTGCTGCTGCATGATACAGCAGCATCTGTTACCGGCAGGAGTACGTGAGCTGGATTTCACTCCGGTGATCATCCAACATGGCCGACAGAGAGGAAGAATTCAGGAACAATTGAAAAGGAAAAGAAAAAAGGAGTGAGGAGATTCAGTCACCAGGAAACAAAAAGACTGGTGCTTCACACCGACGGGAAACACGGGGAAGAAGGAAAGCTGCCAGGAGACGGGCGGAAATGAGAGAGGGATGCAGAGAAGCAGCAAAAAGAGGAAGAGGTGGAAGGAAAGATGGAGGAGAGGACGAAATGGAGGGAGGAAAATCATGAATAGGTGATGGAGAGCTGAAATGGAAGAGGTGGTGGAGGAGAAAAGAAAAGAAAGACGCAGAAAGCACGTGCACAAATAAAAGGTGGAGGAAAATCTGAGAAAATATTCGGAGAGAAAAAATAAAGTTAGGCCACAGCAGCTGATCCATCTTCACATCTCTGTTTCATCCTTGGATCTGTATGAGCCACAATACGCATTCCTCATGTGGTCATCTCAGGCTCAGAAGCCCCGCCCATCTGCGGTTTAAACTTCCAGCTTGTTTCAGACAGAGGATGAACTGAGGCGCTGCACGGAGGCCCAGTGTGAAAATAGGAAGGATTATTCTGAACCGTGACTCATGCATAGCTCCTCTAACAGAGTCCAGGAATAAAAGTCAGAACAGGCATAGACAGAAACTCTGACATCCTGAAAAGTGTCGGTGAGTTTTACGTCAGATTTATTGGGTTTAGAGCGCTCTGTCTGCAGCTAATAAAAGCATCTTCCATCTCCACCTTTGGTTTTTACTCCAGCTTCAAACATGAGCCTGAGATCTGATTAGCAGACTGAATGTTTGAGACTCAGATTTGGTCCAAATGAAGCTCATGCAGTTTATGTCTTATTCATGCGACGCCTCTAACAAGAAGTTATTAAGCACTAAGTGGAAACAGAAGGAGTAAACTCTATCCTGAGTCGATTATTTGAATGAATCGCGTCTTTATTACAGTCTAACATCAATCACAACACAAATCTGCCACGGCGTGAGGTGCTCCGACGGCGAGCTGCGTGCTCAGCAAGACTGCTGATGGGTCTCCGGTCTTTGTACGATTTGAGCATCAGAGGTGTTTCACAGGACGTCCTCGGCACAGCCTCGCCTAAACACTGTCTGACCTCAGTACTGCGTTAAAGTGAACTCTGTGAACTTTGAGTCTTCAGGGAGCCAATCGTATATCAGATGGAGACAAAGTACAGGGACTCATTTTAATTCTCACACTGCAGCAAATAGCCTAAGCCCAACAGAAAGTGAAAATAATGGTTAAAAAGTGATTCATGAGAAAATAGCGACTTTAAAAAATGGTCCCACACAGCGAGGGAGCCCCCGTCTGCTGGCCTCACATAGAAACTGTTTGTTTTTTATCCTGATTTAAAGACTTTTCAGTTGAGACTGCAGCTCAGACGCTGAGGGAGGTTCATTATGTTACTGACTGAACTGAGAATGAAGTGGTAACATCTCCTGTCACGGACAGGCTCGTCGATTCTCTCCAAGACAACGACATGAAGAGACAAAGCGCTGTGTTTCTACCATTTTAGCCTTTCTGTTAGGACACAGCCTTGTTGGAAAGCTTTTATTTCACGTATATTAAGCTAGCATGTTGCCTTTAAATTGGTTATTTCTGTTCTCTGGTCTCCACCTGCTCTGCTCCATGTGGGTGAGAAAAGGTGGCGTTCGGGCTTCGGCGTTTCAATTGTTGAAGCAAAGGCATCAGCCAATTCACATCGAGTCAAACGCTCCCATGCAGCCGTCAGCCAATGAAATCGGGTTACCAAAACCAAGAGAGCGAGCGGGCAGTGTGACCCGCTCACTAGCACGACTAGCTTGCCTCGTGGTGATTAGTTACTGACACTGTGACCATGAAGGCAGCAGAGATACACCCACAAACATGAAGAACACCAACATCAAGCACTGAAGCGCTCACATGAGAGCAGGGAAGCGACAAGCTTGGCCCTCATCACCCAGGCCGCCTAACAACCATCGGTCGCTAGGGAAACGTGCTGGCTGTCACTGCGTGAGATCGGTTGCAAAAGATGGGGCACCAAAAACCTCTGTGCGATTGCTTTGGTCACCAGCAGGGTGCCAGAGTTGCACTTAGATGCATTGAAGAAGTCAACTCGTGTCCATGTTAGCATCTTTCTAACGAGCGAGCGGTGAGACCTGAGAGAGGGCGACACAAGTAAAGACTGTGTTCTTTCAAAGTAAAAGTTGTGCTTAACTGGTGCAAAAAGGTGCATCTTTTACTTTGAAGGTGACTGGTTTTCATTTCCAATTTGTGACTCTTCGCAGATTCACCGCTTGAAGAGAAGTTGGCGAGTGTTTGCAGACAAGTCGGCGTCTTCCATGCAAATTATGGGCGACCATGGCAACCTGCTAGAAACCAAAGCAACCATCTTTCGACCACTTTCACCTGCAAACTACCAGCAACCGCCTGCCAACTGGTCGGCTGGCAGGTGTCCACAGTAGACGACCTCATTCATCTTTGTCCTGCTGACTTTTATTATTCTTCGTTTTTATTCATCACATTTCATTTTATAAAGTTTAAGTCTGACACACAAAGAATGATGCGCAGTGATTTCACCAAAACAAGTTTCAGAAATGACTTCTCAGCAGAACGGACGGATCAGTTTTCTGGTGACACATCAGAGGGTCTGGTGAGTCCAGGACTCGGGGCTGGGACCAGTTTTAGCAGACTGAGCGGCTCATTGTAAAGTCTGAGCTCATCTATCAGGCAGAATCGTCCTCTTTACATCAGGTGTGTCTCTTTGTTCACACAACAGGAAACAGTTCAACAATTTTCTGATAATTCAGTGAAATCTGGCTGATAATTCAGTCTTTCTGTCTGAGGAAAGAGTCAAATCTGTGTCTGTCCAGGTGCTCTTAAGTTCCAATCACTGATTTTCTTTTTTATCAGGAAGCAGGAGGCAGAAGGAGGAGAGAAGAGAGGAAGCTAGGAAGATGTAGGAAGGGAGGAGATAAGGAAATAAGAAGCAAGATGAAAAATGAGGTAAGGGAAAAGGAAAGTATGAAAGCGGGGCCAGGAGAGAAGAAGTGATGGAGGTAATACATGTTAATGGAAGGATAGGTGGAGGAAAAAGGGGTGAAGATGGAGGGATGAGGAAAGAATGAGAGAAGTGCGGATGATTGATTCAAGATTCAGGAAGTTTTTTTGTCATTCGGTAAGTTATTCACAGAAATAAACAAGTGAGTGTGTCTCACCTACCTACAGAGCAACAATAAGAACACAGCAACACAAGCTAACATTAGCACAGCCCACCAGCAGCCGACCCACACAGGTGTAAACAGCCACACCACTCAGGTACAGCCGACCTCACAGGAGGCAGAGAGGAGGAAGAGAGGAGGCAGAGGGGTGGATGGACAGCAGTGCGGTAAACTCAGGCGCTGCTGAGCCCCTCACTTTCTCAATGCAAATTACCTCAACACACACACACACACACACCACTCAGCTGCTGATTTATTGATCACATATTATTGATCAGGCTCCTCCCAGAAACACAGAGAGGTGGAGGAGAAAGATGGAGGTGAAGAAACCGCAAAAATGAGGATTCATTCATAAAAACAGAGTCGATCAATAATCGGTGACACGCGCTGATGGCGGATCGATGCGTGTACGGGTGTGCGCGTGCAGCTCTGCTCCGCCTCACGCGAACCCGGCTGAACCCGGGGTGGTGTCGGCGGCGGGAGGCGCGTGGAGCTGCTGCAGTTTGACTTGCTGATGTGACACCCCCCACCCCCGCCCCAGCATCAGCTGTTCGCTCGCGGCGGCCGCATAAACGCCGCATCTCTCCGCATTCCGCACGCGCGTCAAAACCGCACAGGACCGTGACCCCCCCCCCCCCCCCTTCACGCGGAACCCTCCCTCTTTACCGTGCCCCCACACTCACGCGGCTCCGTCAGGGAGGAGGCGCGCGCAGCTCCAGGATGCGGCCTCGAAAAAAAAAAAAAAAAATCTCTGCATTTTGGTGCCCCCCCCCATCAGGTCACACAGGCACGCGCGCCCTGAATGCGCGCGGATGGGCGCGTGTTGAAGCCGTTTTCCCATCATGCACGGGGGGGCTCTGCGGCGGCCTTTGATGTTAGCGCCACAAAACCCCCAAAAACAGCAGAAATAAAAAAGCGGGAAAGTGTCCGGCCGCAGCCGTGACCTCCACTCACGCACGCGCACGGAGCACGCGCTCACACCGACAGTAACGGTCCGTCCTCGCGCTCTGTATTCACAGCATGAAGCTCCGCAGAGCCACAGACCCCCTCCCCCCTCCCCCCCCCCGCTCCTCCGGAGGCCGCAGGAGGAGGATGTGCGAACATGATGGAGGCCGACAGGGAAGAGGAGACGGAGGAAGAGGATGAGGGGAGCTTACGCTTCGCAGTTCCGCCGTGCGGTCCTTCATCGTGTCGCCGCGCCGCTGCTACAAACGGAGAATTGTCCCTGGTCCAGGGGGTTGGGGGGGAGGCTTCCGGCTCCGCGTCGTTCGTCGTTTTCTCCGCTCCGAGGTCCCCGCGGTCCTCCTGCTGCTGCTCCTCTCGGCTCTTCTTCACGGAGGCAGAGATGGAGGGAGGAACGCGTCTCCGCCTTCTGCTTCTGCTCCTCGGGCTCGCTGTCCGCTCCTCCTTCTTCCTACCGCGTCCTTCTTCTTCTTCGGATTTTTTTTTAAATGTCCGCCGCTCTGGCTCGGCTGGCCCCCCCGTCGGTCCCCGGCTTTCTTTTCTTCCTCCTCGGTGTGGTCGCAGTGTGGCCCCGCAGCGCGCAAAGCAGCAGCCCGGCAGGAAAACCGAGCGAGAGAGAGAGGGGGAGGAGGCACGGGGGAGGTGGTACTGATGCTGCAGAAAAGAGAGAGGAGGGAGGGAGGAGAGGGGTGGGGGCGATGCGGAGGGGATGGAGAGACAGGGCGCAGGCGCAGTTCCCTCCCCGCCCTCCATCCGCCCTCCCTACCTGCTCCCCCTCCTCCCCCCTCCGCAGCAGAGGCAGGGAGGAGGAGGGGGAGGAGGTGTGCTTGAATTCAGGTGAATCGGGTTCAAGAAGGGGGTGGGGGGGATCATACATGTAAATCACAGCAGGGTGAGAGAGCAGAGGAACGTTTCACCACTTAAACTGCACTTCCTGCTGGATCATCATGTGTTCATAAACATATGAACGAACATCCCAAACACATCAACATACAAACAGTTCACACATTATTAATAATTCATATGTTCCGTGAAGTAATGACACACACTCATCAGCCGCTTTGTTAACTTTTCACCTGTTCATTAACCCAAACAGCCAATCACGTGGCAGCGGCAGCATTTAGGCTGAAGACGAGCCGCGCACTGAGCATCAGAACGATGAAGAAAGGTGGTGTAAGGGACTCTGGGCGTGCTGCGATTTTCACAACTACCGAGTTTAGAAAGCAGCAGCTCGCTGGGAGGAAGTGATAGCTGAGGTCAGAGGAAACGATAAGAAGGAAACAGGAAGTCAAATAAGTATGTTTTACAAGGAAGGTCTGCAGAAGAGCATCTCTAAACAGAGCTCCACTGTCACAGATCTCAGAGCAGCTTTGGGATGTGGAGGGGCGGCAGATTCCCATCATGGATGCAGCAGCTGTGTGATGATATCGTGATGATGTCATGTCAACATGGAGGAACATTTCCAGCAGGTGTTGAATCTGATCCCTGAAAAACACAGGTGTACCTAATAAAGTGTCCAGTGTGTGTTCGGTGCGATATGAGGTCTGAGTGTGGAGAAGTGAGCTTTCAGGAGGGCGTGATAAACGAATCCTCGGTCTCCTAAATGAAGTTTTAATGGTGGAGATGAACTCTGGATCTCCAACAGGCTGGCTCAGCGCCCGGGAGAAACACCACCAGCCCCCACCCACCTCCATTACCACCCTCCTTTCACCCCCTCCTCATCCTGACTTGTCAAATCGTTATTTAAATGTTTGGTGCGCGACGGGAAAAAGGAGTTCTTTGAATTCGTGTGATCGGAGAGGAGGAGGAGGGAGGTCTGTTTGACGTGATGTTAAAAGGACTCTGGCGTCCAGTGTCATCAGAGATTCACCTTGCAGTCTCGCCTCGCAGGCGAACAGTGTGACCCATTATTGAATCATCCTGACCTCAGTAACACTGCTGACCAGTTTCTGGGCTCAGTCACTCATGTCAGGTCACAATGAATGAAAATAAAAGTAATCTGTACAAATGCTGGTCATTGGAAGATTACCCAGGATATGCTCACTGACAGTGTTGGGGAGTAACGGAATACATGTACCGCCGTTACGTATTCAGAATACAAAATATGAGTAACTATATTCCGTTACAGTTACCGTTTAAAAAGGTGGTATTCAGAATACAGTTACTTTGTTGAAATAAATGGAATACACGGCGGTACTTCCCTGTTTCATATTGTCGCGGGTCAGGATTGTTTGGGTTTGTTTGACAGCTACGTTCTGTTGTTCCAGGCGGCAGCGTTACGGTTGCCATGGTTACAGGGTGACGCTCTCTCTCTGCGTTCCTGGGTGAGAGAGCTTTTTTTGTTGTTGTTGTTGTGCTAAGCTAAAAGGCAGAATGCTACAGGCATAGCTCTAAAGCATGTAGCCTGATGGGCAGTGTAGTCCGTGCTGCAGGGAGAATGGACTACCATACCCGTTATGTGTCTGTGAGCGAGGGAGGAGAGAAAGGAAAAGTCCGAGCTGTCACGGAGCAAAAACGGGAGCTGGAAGCATGTAAATATAATAATAACCACAGCAGCCAAGAAGAGTGCCTGACGAGCCCAGCTGTAAGTAAGCTATTAAGACTCATCTGTACACCGTGTTCGTGTTTTCCTCCGGAAAAAATAAGTTCCGTTGGAGAAGCCTTTCAACGCCTCTCTCTGTCTCCCCGCAAGCAAAGTTGACCCAGACAACAAAGTAAAGCTAGTTTTCGCTACCAGCCCGACACGAATCCGACGTATTAGCCAGAGGTCCCTTTACTACGTTTCGGAGCCGCGGACCTTCAGTAACAGTAATAAATCACAGCAATAGGACATTCATGTAGTTGTAAACAGCATGATAATATATTAAGTATTCCAAAGTATTCAGAATACGTTACTCTCATTGAGTAACGTAACGGAATACGTTACAGAATACATTTTGGGGCATGTATTCAGTATTCTGTAGTGGAATACATTTTAAAAGTAACCTTCCCAACACTGCTCACTGATTGGTGACTCCAGCCAATGAGGGTGTCGTTCCACAGCAAGCCCTCACTCGTCACAGCTGGCTTCAAAGCACCAAGGTGGCATCGGCCAGATTATTCACATCCATGCTGGAAAACTGGACTTGAAGTACCGAGGTGACAACACAGCGGCCAACGGGACATTGGTGTGGCTCGGTCATCGTCGAATCCCTTGCTGTGGCTGCTGACGTCTCCAGATTTCTGAAGCAGACAGTTTGCTGTTTGCTTCTTCTACCTCGAGCCTTTGTTGGAAAATAATTTCAAAATAAAAGCTGATCAGAATGTTTGAATGCTTTTACATGTTCTTCTTCCCCTCAGTAGCTTTTTCCTTCTCACTGTGTCTTTTATTATTATTTTTATTCTTTATCATTGTTACTTCTTTTATACTAACAATATATTTAATTGTTAGATTGCTTTTACGTCAGCTGTGTTTAAATGTGCTACAGAAATAATCTGAGCTCACCGACTTCTTCATGAACTTTGCTGGTCGTCCACTCTCATTTGGATTAAAGCTGTTTTGTTGCTTCTCTTAATATTTTAAATCTTTTAATGTTTTAATCTACTTCTGAACTTTTTCAGTAACCACTGGTCCAAAGTGGAGTTTGTATATTTTAAAAGCATGAACAAAAGAAAAAGGACAAAAGGATGAAAAATATAAAAAGTCAGGGAGGAGCTGCATTAAATGTGGTTTTCAGGGAAATCTGTGAAACAATAGTAAAAAAGCAGTGATGCAAACCCTGCAGCCCATTCAGAATGTATTTAATCAAGCCTCTACGACTACAACAACTTTTAACCTGAGGATGTCCTTCTCAGGCCCCCGTACCCCTGAAGCAGGCCTTCCTCATCCTCCCAGCTGCCTCTTGAGCCTTCAGATATCCACAGTTTTAGTAATGCCCTGTAACTGTAAATAGGTGAAACAGGGTTATTGCTGTGAGGCAGGAGAGGGCGTGCAGACGTGTTTTAACAACCAAGATCTCAGCCGTCTGACGTACGTTTACTTGCACCACCGTTAAATGTAAACGAGGCTCTCTGGACCTCCTGACTCAGTCGGCCAGAGGTTAACGCTGTGAGTCAGAGCTGAGTCACAAGTCCAGGCCGCTCTGACCAATCAGAGCACAGAGAGATGGCGCTGGAGGGCCTTACAGAGCTGATGGTAAAAACCAGCTGGGGTCTTCTAAAAGATGACAAAACATTTGGAGGTCTGCCAGTTTAAAGTCTTTTAAAATGAATCGAGCTTCTCAGATGCATGATACTCAATCTGTCCATGTTAGCATGCATGCAACTGCTAGCTAACATTAGCTGAGGGTTGGATTTGAACCTCCAAATCAAAGAATTCCTTCATGAATCAAATGTCCTGAGGATGTTCACAAAGTCTTTAATTTTACTCAGTAGCTGTAGGGGTGAGAAGCCATTTTTCTTTGGGAACCTTTTCTCCTGTTTTTGGTTAGGGAGGCAGGTAAGACACCTGTAATTTTCTTTTGGGGTTTTCTGTGAAGGTAAGCCAGCTGCATTTCATTTCTAGAGTTTTTGGTTTGTTGTTTTGGCCATGCTCACCCTGACGCCCGCTACCTTTTGGGCCTTAATAAACTGACTGGCTGTTGTGAAATCCGTGGCAGTTGTTTTTTTGGTTCGTCTTCCTTGAGAGCAGGGAGTGTGGGGGCAGTTCTCCTTATTTTTATTTTCCTTATGTCGCACGCCGGGTTTCCCTGGGCTGGGGTGTAACATAATTGGGGGCTCGTCCGGGATATGAACCCAGGACCTCTCGCACCCCAAGCGAGAATCATACGCCTAGACCAAATCCCGGACGAGCCCCCATTTATGTTACGTTCTTGGTCTAGGCGTATGATTCTTGCTTGGGCTGCGAGAGGTCCCGGGTTCAGATCCCGGACGAGCCCCCGTACGTTATGATTCAGTGTTATGGATATTTTTTGTACTGTGGTTTTTGGTCTGCCACACCAGAGGGTGGCATAGTTTGTGTCCTGTGTTATTGCTGCTATGTGAGTTCCAGGTGGAGGCTGACCATTGGTGGAGGACTGGGAGAGGCCAGCTATAAATGAGGACCCTTCTTAACTGGCACGCCCCCCCACCTACTTCCCGTACCCAACTCTGTTTGGTGATATCCCCACTCAAACGCATGTACTAAGGCACGATATTGATGTGGGTGATCACAAGCCCATAAAGCAACATGCATACAGAGTAAATCCCACTAAGCGTGCCATAATGCAGCAAGAAGTCCAGTATCTTCTTGACCATGGTTTTGCTTTTCCCAGTAATAGCTCTTGGAGCTCACCCTCACTTCTCGTCCCAAAACCCGATCAAACCTCACGTTTCTGTAATGACTTCCGAAATGTAAATGCTGTTACAAAACCAGACTCTTTCCCACTCCCACGCATGGATGACTTGGTCGACCGTGTCGGATCAGCAACCTTCGTGACCAAGCTTGATCTCCTAAAGGGATACTGGCAGGTTCCGTTAACTGACCGTGCATCCGAAATCAGTGCCTTTGTTACGCCTGACCATTTTTTGCAGTATACCGTCATGCCGTTCGGATTAAGAAATGCCCCAGCCACCTTCCAGCGACTGATGAACACTGTGTTACATGGAGTCAGAAATTGTGAAGTGTATCTGGATGATATAGTGGCCTATTCATCCACTTGGACTGAACACCTCAAAACCCTTAGCGAAATATTTGACCGCCTGCGTGATGCCTCCCTGACACTAAACTTGGCTAAATGTGAGTTTGGAAAAGCTGTGGTAACCTACCTAGGCAAGCAAGTAGGACAGGGTCGAGTCCTCCCTGTTGCCGCAAAAGTGCAGGCAATAGTAGACTTCCCAGCTCCTCAAACGCGTCATGAGCTGCGCGTGCTTTTTTAGGCATGGCCGGTTACTACCGCAGTTTCTGCAAAACCTTCTCTGAGGTAGTAGCCCCGTTAACCAGCCTTGCCAGTCCTAAGTCACCATTCGTGTGGTCAGAGACATGTCAGTTTGCCTTTGAAGCTGCCAAGGCTCTCCTCTGCAGTGCTCCTGTACTTGCCGCCTCGGACTTTACATGTCCCTTCAAGCTCGAGGTAGATGCCAGTGCTTTGGGGGCTGGTGCAGTGCTCCTGCAGGAGGATGAACATGGCCTTGACCATCCCGTCTGTTTCTTTTCAAAAAAATTCATAAAACACCAGCTACATTACAGCACGATTGAAAAGGAGGCTTTAGCTTTGCTGCTCGCCTTGCAGCATTTCGAAGTGTACCTTGGGTCCAATCCTCTTCCAACAATGGTATTTTCTGACCACAACCCCCTTGTGTTCTTATCTCGGATGCAGAACAGCAACCAACGCCTTATGCGCTGGTCTTTACTCCTCCAAGACTTTAACATTGAAATCCGTTACAAGAAGGGCTTAGATAATGTCATGGCTGACGCGTTGTCTAGATCATGAATCAAACTTTCTGTTCAGGACGAAAAGTTTGTTCTTGGTTTGGGGGGTATGTTATGATTCAGTGTTATGGATATTTTTTGTACTGTGTTTTTTGGTCTGCCACACCAGAGGGTGGCATAGTTTGTGTCCTGTGTTATTGCTGCTATGTGAGTTCCAGGTGGAGGCTGACCATTGGTGGAGGACTGGGAGAGGCCGGCTATAAAAGAGGACCCTTCTCAACTGGCACGCCGCCCCGCCTACTTCCTGTTCCCAACGAACTGTGCATGTGGCTGCGTGTGAATTTGTATTCTGGAAGCTTTTTCCGTGGTGTAAATAGTGTTGTATATAGATGTACATAGTTGTCAATATTTAATTTAACTCTTTAATTTTACTCGGTAGCTGTAGGGGTGAGAAGCCATTTTTCTTTGGGAACCTTTTCTCCTGTTTTTGGTTAGGGAGGCAGGTAAGACACCTGTAATTTTCTTTTGGGGTTTTCTGTGAAAGTAAGCCAGCTGCATTTCATTTCTAGAGTTTTTGGTTTGTTGTTTTGGCCATGCTCACCCTGACGCCCGCTACCTTTTGGGCCTTAATAAACTGACTGGCTGTTGTGAAATCCGTGGCAGTTGTTTTTTTGGTTCGTCTTCCTTGAGAGCAGGGAGTGTGGGGGCAGTTCTCCTTATTTTTATTTTCCTTATGTTGCACGCCGGGTTTCCCTGGGCTGGGGTGTAACAATCAAATCTGATGGTCTTTGTTTGAGAAAACTGTCTTTGTTCTGGCTAATGTTAGCTTCACAGTACTTAATACCCAACATAGCAGCTAGCTGGCTAATACTGTCTCTGTTTGAAGCTACATCAGCGTTAGCTTTTGTCTTCATTTTTCAGGGGTTGGGTCTGTAATCTAGTGTTTTGAGTTTATTTTGCATTTTTGTTTTTCTTATGTTAGATTGCATTAATGTTAAGTTCTTGTGTTATTTATTCAAGGGATTTATTCTAGTTTGTGTTTCTTCCGTGACTCGTGTTTATGAGTCTTTTCCTGTCTTCTGTGTAAGTCTGTCTTGTCCTCTATGTTAAATGTTTAGTTATGCTTTCGTCTCCCTTATCTGTCCCCACGTGTCTCTCCTTGTGTTTCTGTGTCTCCCCAGTCTGTCATGTCTGCGTGTTTCCATGTTCTACTGTCATGCTTGTATTGTCATGTCTACATTTCACAATGTTTCCTGTTTTATTTTGAACATCTTGTGTTTCCATGTTCAGCGTGTTCAGTTTTACTTCCCTTGTCGCATCAGGTTCATTTGTGTCAGCTGTGTTTCCCAGGTGTTTCCCTCATTACCCTTCTGTGTATTTAAGTCCTCTGTTTCCCTCTGTTCGGTGTCGGGTCGTTTGTTTTTCTAGCCTCGTGTACTTCAAGTCACAGGATTATTTTTGAGCTTGGGTTCAGGTTCAGATTCACAGTTTTCATGGTTAATCCTGGCTTCCTCAATTTAGGTTATAATGTAGTTTGGATGTTGCCGTTTGTTTCTACGTTCCTCTATCAGCCATAATTAAAGGCTCACTTTTTGTTCAAATCCAGTTCTGTCCGTCGTGTTTACCTGCTTTTGGGTCCACACCACAAACAGTTTATGTTTATGTTGTCAATTAGTGATTAGTAAATTGTATTTTATCATGAAAGGACCAAAGATTTTCAAGGCACAAAAACACATTTAATACCACAGTAAATATGTTCAGTTGCAGTGGTTTTCCATCGCTCGGGCAATGTTGCTTCCCCAGAAAGGAAGACGACTCTGCAAGGGCGTAGATTTGGCATGGACAGAAGGGACATGTCCCCACCAATAATTTGATCTCTTTGAGTAAAGAAAAACAAACCCGATAGAAAGAAAAAAAAAAGAAAAAAAAAAAAAAGATCTGTCAACGTCTCATTTACCCAGCGTTACAGAAAGAGTTAAATTATGTTCTCTACTGGAGTCCTACCTCATGTGACAAATATGGCCAATGTGATTGGCTGTGCCTTTCAGGGAGCTCTGTTTAGTTTTAGCAGCAGCAAGCCTGCAAGGAGGAGAGGAGGATGGCAGCAACAAGGAAGAACCTGGATATAAGAAAGTATTTTTCAAAGAAACCTGTCAGTCACTTAAAGTCAAGTTCACTCATGAAATGTGTCCGTCATAATAACGTTACAGGCTATGCTAGGCTTTGGCCCACATCAGTCTAAAATTGTATGTAACCATGAATAACGTGTTTTGGAAACTAACTGCACAACAGGCAGCACTATTAGTTATCTCAGTCTCAGAGCAGCATTTCTAATTTTGATTGAAACTGTCAGAGAAAATGGCAGCCTCGAGGAAGCCAGGATATTAGTTTACAGAGGATGTTAGAATTATATGTCTAACGTTAAAATGTTGGTGACACAATAATTTCATCCTAATGGTACTTATATTTTCATAGGGTTAATTTTTGAGACAAAATATCATGAGGTAGTCACGATTTTGCAAATATTCCACCTTGTAGTGCAGTTTGCACAAATTGCTTTAAAAGTGCACTCACCTTACAAACATTACTGATGAGTCAAGATCTGCACAAAGTGACAGAAACACTGAAGCAGCTCCACATTTTATTCTTATTGTCATGTATGTCCTATTTGTCAGGTGACAGACGAACCAAGACAAAGCTCAGAGAGTAATGGTGATACAAGATCACAGTTGATGACTTGATGGTTCATTACTGTATTTGAAGCACATGTGTGGCTGCATGTATTTGGAATGTCTCACTGTTATTCATCAGGTGACAGAGGCAGCTCTGCCATGTTGTAGCTCGGACAGAGGTGGAGAGGCGAGGTCACAGGTGACTGACTGATGATTTGGTGCTATAGATCAGCGCTCCCCAACCCCCGGGCCTCGGACCGGTACCGGTCCGTGAGTCGTTTGGTACCGGGCCGCGAGAGTTGAGGCTCAGGTGTGAAATGTATGTTTTTCAGGGTTTTTCAGCGTTATTTTGTTATCGTTTTTATCGTTTACTCGGTTTTCCTGGGTCTTTTCACGTGTGTTATGAATAAATCTTCTTTTTTTCGGTACCGGTACTAGTTTTATTTTGTTGTATTTATCCGCGACACCTTAAAGGCCGGTCCGTGAAAATATTGTCGGGCATAAACCGGTCCGTGGCGCAAAAAAGGTTGGGGACCGCTGCTATAGATTAACGAGAGGAGAAGGCATGTGTTTGGCTCCTTCACATAGTGGACATTGAGTTGTTGTGTGGGGCACCAGTAGTCCATGTCTGTTGCTGTAACAGTAGTTCATGTTTAGAATAAACAGCTCACTGAGCTGATCGGGGCAATAGTGCCTAAAATGTTGCATAATTGTGCTGAGAGATCTTTTACTTTGTGGTAATCTTAGATGAGTAGTTTTATGGACAAAACCCAGCAGGTCATTCAGTGTTCACTTAGTGCTAATGTATCAGAGATGTTGGTGCACTATAACTGAAGTTAAGTCATTATGCAAATGTCCTGTTTATAAGACTGGAGAAACCTGCAGTCAGCTGAGACTGAAGAAGTCACTTGAATGAGTGACGAAACGTTTCTCCCACAAAACGCTACGTCCAGATGAACAGAATCAACTTTTGGAAAATTAATTACCTGGATGATTGAGCATGCATCAAGATGATATAACTGAAGTAATGTTGTTAAGTCCTTAAAGTCATATTCTTTTATTGTCATAAATGTATTTGAAGCTATTTTTATTTTTGTATGATACCTGATTTATATGGAATATGACTGAAGTAAACTGAAGTCTAAAATACTCAGTCATTTATTTAATAGTAATTTAACATCATATAATTCACATATAAAACTATGAATTGTGATTTTAAATGGTTTAAAAGCATGTAGAATAGCATATGTAGGCAAGTATATTTCTCCTTTTTTTTATCCTGAAGCAAAGACAAAAAGGAAAAAAAAGAAACAGGGCGGGGTTCGATGGTTGAATCATCCGTCCCCACCAACGCCAAAACCAAATCTACGCCCTTCCATCCATCCATCCATCCTCATCCGCTTTATCCGAAGTCGGGTCGCGGGGGCAGCAGCCTAAGCAGAGAAGCCCAGACCTCCCTCTCCCCAGCCACCTCCTCCAGCTCATCCGGGGAACACCAAGGCGTTCCCAGGCCAGCCGAGAGATATAATCTCTCCAGCGCGTCCTGGGTCTGCCCTGGGCCTCCTCCGGTGGGACATGCCCGAACACCTCACCCAGGAGGCGCCCAGGGGCATCCTTGTCAGATGCCCGAACCACCTCAACTGGCTCCTTTCGATGTGGAGGAGCAGCGGCTCTACTCTGAGCCCCTCCCGGATGGCCGAACTTCTCACCCTATCTCTAAGGGAGAGGCCAGCCACCCTTCGGAGGAAGCTCATTTCTGCCGCTTGTACCCGCGATCTCGTTCTTTCGGTCACTACCCACAGCTCGTGGCCATAGGTGAGGGTCGGGACGTGGATCGACCGGTAAATTGAGAGCTTCGCTTTTACACTCAGCTCCCTCTTCACCACGACGGACCGGTGCAGCGTCCGCATCACTGCAGCCGCAGCACCAATCCGTCTGTCGATCTCCGGCTCCCTTCTCCCATCACTCGCGAACAAGACCCCGAGATACTTGAACTCCTCCACTTGGGGCAGGAACTCATCCCGACCCGGAGTGGGCACTCCACCCTTTTCCGGCTGAGAACCATGGCCTCAGATTTGGAGGTGCTGATCCTCATTCCCGCTGCTTCACACTCGGCTGCGAACCGTTCCAGTGCGAGCTGGAGGCCCCCACCGATGAAGCCATCAGAACCACATCATCCGCAAAAGCAGAGATGAGATTCTGAGGCCACGAAGTGAAAGCCCTCCGCCACTTGGCTGCGCCTAGAAATCCTGTCCATAAAAATTATGAACAGAATCGGTGACAAAGGGCAGCCCTGGCGGAGCCCATCACCCACCGGAAACAAGTCCGACTTATTGCCGGCAATGCGAACCAAACTCTTGCAACGGTTGTATAGGGATCGAATGGCCCGTAACAGTGGGCCAGACACCCCATACTCCCGCAACACCTCCCACAGGACACCCGAGGGACACGGTCGAATGCCTTCTCCAAGTCCACAAAACACATGTAGACTGGTTGGGCAAACTCCCATGCACCCTCAAGTATCCTCGAGAGGATAAAGAGCTGGTCCAGTGTTCCGCGACCAGGGCGAAAACCGCATTGTTCCTCCTGTATCCGAGGTTCGACTAACGGACGAACTCTCCTTTCCAGCACCCTGGCATAGACTTTCCCAGGAGGCTGAGGAGTGTGATCCCCTGTAGTTGGAACACACCCTCCGGTCTCCCTTCTTAAAGATGGGGACCACCACCCGGTCTGCCAGTCCAGGGTACTGCCCCTGATCTCCACGCAACATTGTAGAGGCGTGTCAACCAGGACAGCCCTACAACGTCCAGAGCCTTCAGGAACTCGGGCGGACCTCATCAACACCAGGGGCTCTGCCACCGAGGAGTTGTTTAACTGCCTCAGTGACCTCGACCCCAGAAATTGGCGGGTCATTCCCTCATCCCCAGACTCTGCTTCCTCCTCGGAAGACGTGTCAGTGGGATTAAGGAGGTCCTCAGTATTCCTTCCACCGTCTGACAATTTTCTCAGTCGGCGTCAGCAGCGCACCGCCAGCACTATACACAGTGCAGGTAGAGCACCGCTTTCCCCTCCTGAGACGCCTGACGGTTTGCCAGAATCTCTTCGAGGCAGTCCGAAAGTCTTTTTCCATGGCCTCTCGAACTCCTCCCACACCCGAGTTTTTGCTTCAGCCACTGCCTGAGCCGCATTCCGCTTGGCCTGTCGATACCTGTCAGCTGCCTCTGGAGTCCCACAGGCTAACCAAGCCCGATAGGACTCCTTCTTCAGCCTGGTGGCTCCCTTCACCTCTGGTGTCCACCATTTGGTTCGGGATTACCACCACGGCAGGCACCAACCACCTTGCGGCGCAGCTCAATGCAGCAGCCCGGCAATGGAGACGCTGAACATGGTCCATTCGGACTCAATGTCCCCAGTCTCCCTCGGAATGTTGTTGAAGCTCTGCCGGAGGTGTGCGTTGAAGATCTCGCGGACTGGGGCCTCTGCTAGACGTTCCCAGCACACCCTCACTACGCCGTTTAGGTGCACCGGGTCTGTCCAGCGTCCTCCCCGCCACCTGATCCAACTCACCACCAGGTGGTGATCAGTTGACAGCTCAGCCCCTCTCTTTACCCGAGTGTCCAGAACATATGGTCGCAGGTCTGGTGATACGATTACAAAATCGATCATCGACCTGCGGCCTAGAGCATCCTGGTGCCACGTGCACTTATGGACACTCTTATGTTCGAACAAGGTGTTCGTTATGGCCAAACTGTGATTTGCACAGAAGTCCAATAACAAAACACCACTGGGTTCAGATCAGGGAGGCCGTTCCTCCCAATCACGCCCCTCCAGGTCTCGCTGTCGTTACCCACGTGAGCATTGAAGTCTCCCAGTAGGACAACAGAGTCTCCAGGTGGGGCACCTTCCAGCACCCCCCAGGGACTCTAAGAAGGCTGGGTACTCTGAACTGCCACTCGGCGCATAAGCGCAGATGACAGTCAGGACCCGTTCCTGACCCTGAGGCGCAGGGAACAAACCCTCTCATCCACCGGAAAAACCCCAACATACCGGCAGCAAGCCGGGGGGATATTAGAATACCCACCCCAGCCCGCCGCCTCTCACCAGGGGCAACTCCAGACTGAGACAGAGTCCAGCCCCTCTCCAGGAGACTAGTTCCAGAGCCCAAGCCATGCGTGAGGTGAGCCCGACTATATCTAGCCGGTACTTCTCAACCTCACGCACTAATTCAGGCTCCTTCCCCACCAGAGAGGTGACATTCCATGTCCCTATTGCCAGTCTTGGCAGCCGGGGATCGGTCCGCCAGGGCCTCCGCTCCTGGCCGCCGCCCGACACACATTGCACCCGACCCCTATGGCGCCTCCTGCGGGTGGTGGGCCTGCGGGAGGATGGGCCCATGTCTCCTCTTCGGGCTGTGCCCGGCCGGGCCCCATGGACTAAGGCCCGGCCACCAGGCGCCGCCCTCGGGCACCCTCCCGGGCCTGGCTCCAGGGCGGGGCCCCGGTAACCCTATCCCGGCAGGGTAAACTGTTCCCTCGATGTTCTTTTCATACGGGTCTTCTGAATCGCTCTTTGTCTGGTCCCTCACCCAGGACCAATTTGCCATGGGAGACCCTACCAGGGGGCAAAAGCCCCCAGACAACATAGCCCCTGGGATCCCTGTGACACACAAACCCCTCCACCACGATAAGGTAGCGATTCACGGAGAGGTCTACGCCCTTGCGACTCTGAAATCCTGAGTTTACTTTGTCTTTATAATCGAGATTAAAATCTGAGCGCTAAATAAATCTTAGATCATCGTTGAGATGCTGATGAAACACTGACACTGGAGTCACACTGGTTCATACCTGTTTTGATCATAATCGATTGATCATCTATTAATAGTTGAATCAGTAATAGCAATGAGGCTGAGAAGACGATAATATACAGTTGACAGATTAAAGCTGTTACCACGGGGACTATTCCATTGCAGTCCTCTCGCTTTGATCAGGAGATCATTTTTAAAAGTAACTGATTTATGGTTGCAGTGTTTAATATCCGCTGAAATAAGTCTTTGGTAAGTATGTCCACGTTTTCATTTTTACTGAGGGGCCAAAAAACAAGAATCGATTTAGCTCTGATTCAGTTAAATGAGAGCTGACAGTGGAAATATGGTCATGTTTTCCACATTATTTCAGTAATAAACGAGGGTGGGAACCTCGTTAAAGTTAACATCAGAGTTCAGTGTTGATTCTTGGAAATTCAGGTGAAAGGAGGACGTTAATCTAACATAGTTTCAGGGTGTGGGTCGAGCACTGTCTCAGGTGGGACTTTGAGTTATGTGAATTATAGTTTCAGTTCTTTTTAATATTGACACTGTTTGTTTCTTTGTTCTGACCCTCCATGCAGGTCTGGTGTTTATGACGGAGGTTTGTCTCTGTCATCACTGTGGAGGGGTTTTGGTCCACTCGTCTTTGCAGCGTTGCTTCAGCTTTGCAGCATTCGTGTACGCACAGCCTCTCAGCCAGGTTGAGGTCTGGACTCTGGACCACCGCAGCACCTCGATTCTTTTTTTTTTCAGCTGTTCTGTTGCATATTTGCTGCAGTGCATGGACTTCTGTCCTGCCCAGACCCTGACCCTGATCCAGTTTTCTCCAAGTTCTCTCAGTGACTGCAAGACGCCCAAACCCTGATCCCTCCACCGCCGTGCTGACAGCTGTTGTGAGGTGTTTGGTTTCCTCCAAACGTGGTGCTGTGCATTATGAACAAACAGCTCCACTTTGGTCTCATTTGTTCTTCCTTCAGGTGCAGCTCTGCAAAGTGAAGCCGTGCTGTGATGTTCTTTTTATTTTTTACTTTCTCCTGCAACCCATCCAAACAATCCATCCTCGTTCAGCCTTTGTCTAATTGTGCTGTCATGAACTTTAACCTGCTAACTGTAGAGTCTGGGTTTGGGGTTTTCTGCACACTTAGGAAGATTTACACACCTGAATGTTCCAGACCTTCAAAATGCCAAAAATTTCAGGTTTTACAGATGCTGATTGATTAACTGATAGGGATCAGTTAATCAATGCAATTATTAGCAGCACCTGGCTGCTGCTCACCCTCTTAATTCCTGTGGAAGCAGTAAGGATGGATGCTTTCACAGGACTGCACAGTCAGTCAGCAGGTCCCTCGGGTCAGGAGAGGTGGGGCTGGTTATTCTCAGTTACTGTTTCATTTTGCAGTTTTCTCTGATCTGAGTTTCAGCTCTGTAAATAAACGACTAGCCTGGCAGAGTCACCTCACCTGCCTGACTTCCCTTCACTGATAGCTAAGTCAGACTACATAAAGCAAGTCGCCTTTCATGGTTTTAAATTAATACGTAACACAGTTTCACGATGAAATGCAGAAATTTCCTTCAGCGACACAGGAAATGATCAGTCAGAAACCAGAGTTCAAACAGGTTAATCTGCTTAGAAATTTAATACGAGCTCAGAAAAAACAAATAAATGTCCTGCTCAGGGTCAAATATCAGGACTTACAGAAGATTAAAACAGTTAAAAATGGCAGCCAACAGAAAAAAGCAGAAATAAAGTTTCTCCTAATCTATAGTTCTGATGCTTATCAGATAAAGACAGACTGAAAGCTTCTGTCAGCACTGTGAGGTCTGAGGGATCTTCCAGGAAGGGGGACGCTACTTTCCAGACATCTGATTGGCCAGTGGGTGTGGGTTTTGTTCCTGCAGGTCTCTAATCTCGAACATAACTGACAAACAGACCCCTAAATTCATAAATGACAGGTTGGTCCAATTTCAGCTGATCAATCATTGTCATTTATTCGTGACATACTACACAGTTACTGCAAACATGTTGAATTTGTCTTTGTTCCTGTTCTGCTGAGGAGTCTTCAGCCTCAGCAGTGAGTAACCGACAGTTTACCGCAGCCTGTGTGTGTCACACTGTCAGCAGTGTGTGTTCGGACTGTTTAACAGTCAGGACTGCTGACAGCGGCTGAAATATTCACCATTTCATTACATCTGTCATCACTGTTTGAGCTCTGTGAGCTTTAAAGTGGAGTAAACACTCTGTAAAATACTCCATCATGTACTTCTGTCAGTCATTCAAAGGCTAAAAAACTTTCTGCACATTTAGAAGGTTTTACTTATGCAGCTGATTCATAAAACCAATTATAACCAAAGGAAATCCACCAAATATCGGCCTGAGGCTCCAACTGCGTGAAGCTTCCCAGCAAACATGGTGGAAAAAAGCGATGTATCGTCCCAGTAAAAACTGGTCTCTGTATCACTGCGAGAACCGAAGCACAGATGGACACATGGTGACTCTGTTTCCACACTTGTTTTTGAAATGATTGTGATCAGAACCTGTTTTTATATTTAAACCACACTTTGAGGATATTAAGCTTACCTTACATCTAAATTCTATCCTACTTGTTGCCATGGTAAACTGACCATGTCTGGACTGTCACAGGTCAAAGGTTATTTGATGTCCAGCAGATGGTGAAATTCCTTCTTTGTCATCAGCACAATTTTCATTTTGGAACTCTTTTTCAACCCAGACTAGACAGCAAGAGAAGCAGCTGTTGTTTGCTGGGTTATATCGATAACGATGAAGCTCATTTTGATTTGAAGTTTTTGTTGGTGTTCGGGTCATTTTACACCAACCTGCTGGTAAGTTTCCATGATGTGAGCTCACTCTGCTTTGGAGACGTTTGAGAGGTTTAACATCTGGATGCTACGCAGAGGAAATTGTGATTACAAACGTAACAGTAGCTGAAGATTCCCAAACAGCAAACATTTTGATGTTCAGCAACCATCAGCTAATCTTTTCTCTGTGTCTGATGTTGGTTCCAAAATGAAAACTGGGCAGATGTTTAAGATGTTACGTCCTGGACATCCTGCTTGAATGTCCACCTTGAACATAGCTTGATGTCCTTCATGAATGTTGCTATAGGTTTTTCTTGAGTGCCTTCTGGACATCCTTCTCTGCCTTCTGATTCTGATCTGATGTTTTTATTTAATGTCTGCTGAATGTCCTTCTTGGACTTTCTAACAACAGGAAATATGTGTTCAAGTTGTTGTTTTTTAATTTAAACCTTCTTGATTGAGAGAATTGAGCAGCGGGGACGACTCAAAATTCCAACCTTTGGGGGATGTTTGTCCTCCCAGTGATCTGACAGACTACACACTGCTTAGGTCATATAACGGGTTTAATATCAATGATATAGGGGACAGAGGGTGATTCCTGTGACAGTCCAGATATGTTAAATTCACCATACAAATGAGACATTTTACTCATACATAACCATAACTGGTTTTAAAGTCTTTGCCTCTGATGATACTGATCTGTCTGTGATGGCTTTTTGTGGCCAAATTACTGATCAATCAAATTGTATTGGGTTTAAATAGACAGAAACATGCATTTTGTTTCTACATTAGAATGACCAAATCAAAAGTTTTGTTCCATCTGTGGTTTGGTGTTGGCGACCAGTTTTGAGATAACATCAATGTTTCATGCCTGCTTGGATTTTATCAAATTATTTTGTAATCCATGTACTGCTTTTTCCTCCAGTTTCAGTTACCCTGGTGGTTCTTCACATATCCCATCACGTCCTCATAGGTAGGCGAGGGGATGTAGCGCTCGCACAGCGACCCCTCCAGGCTGGGACCGCACACAACAGACAGGCGGACCAGCACTGAGCCGTGCTTCAGCTTGAACTTCTTGTTGATGTTTCGACCCATCGTGGGGATGACAGAAACTTTCCCCAGCAGGTCATCGTCCCAGATGCTGTCCCGATCCCAGACCTCGAAAACAACGGGTCTGTGGAGGAAACACAGAAGCACTGCATCAGAGATCACCTGATTCACCTGATCATCTGATTCTACTTGTGTTTCTCTAAGCTACTGTTTAGGAAATCTTTTATTTTGGTTCTTGAACACCTCACACTCTTTTTGATTTGGACATTTTAACATGCGAATCTATGAGGACTGACTCACAGCTGGAACCTCAAGTGAACGCTAGAGAAACTGCAGGTTTTGGTTTACTACCCTTAGAGTGGCTGTAGGTCTCAGATCTTGCAGAAACTGAAATTGATTAGTAATAATCGGTGTCGCTCACTTTCGTTCTTTTAGGTTGATGCTTCCAAAAGTAAAAAGGGAGTTCCATTGGGGGAAGTTGTTGTTCCAGATCACCGGCGTCGTGCCTCCTTGCTTGTTGTAGAAGACTTTAACATATCCGTCTGTCTTGCTGAAATAGTCGCCCCACAGTGCCTCAGCTCGGACCACCGTCACGTTCATCTGAGCTACACCTGCCGCGGCAGGACAGCAATTGGAGTCAACCATTCGATGACCTTGGCACTGGCACGCACAGTTCTGCTTCCGGTGGCCAATCTTGCAGTTGGCCGGGCAGTGGAGCGGCTTGGCGCTTGTGCGAATGTAGTCGCTGATGGCGTCTCGCAGGCTGGCCTTTAGGATGGGATTGTCTCTTATCTAACAAAGAGAATAGAGAGCTTTTACATAATCTGGTTGAGGCTGAAAGTAACAGATTAAGAGTAAAACCAACAGACTGAATGAGGCTCAGACTGATGCTAAAAGGCAGCTAAACTGATGCAAGTTATATTTAGTAAAAAAAACAAACAGTTATGCTCTTAAGTTTCTACTTGATATCTTTAAACTGTACACATGTCTATATGCAGACAGAACAAATGTGACCTGAATATTGTGACATTTTTTGTAAACATTGCTTCGGCCTTTAAAATGTGAGCAGAATATAATGCTTGGGGATGTAATTGGCTATTAAAATATGTTACTAAAACTTTAACCATATTTGTATAAATTGCAGATAAAAAAAGCCCAAAATAAAAAAATACATGTAAGCATCAAACAAAAACGCCACTTTAATAAGAAAAACTCAGGAATTGGTTGGACTTTTCTTCACATGATGCATAGATATATTTTAAAGCAGCAGCACCCACTAGCTGCTGAAGTAGTTGTGAACATAACATAAGGAGGAGGTTAGGGTGGAGAGATGGGTCACCCAAACAAACTTTCATTTTTAATTCATAGTCAGCAGTCAGATTTCTTTTAACCGTGACTTTTATGACTCAAACTGCCATGGCTACCCAAACCCTAACCGAAAGAATTGCATCTGAAGACATTTAAAGGGAAATAATAACTTTATCAGCTCAGTTTGCCCCTTATTTGTTCCTCACCAATAAGTGCAGAGGGCTGATCTGGTAGGAAACCACTCCTGGGACACTCTTCAGAGAAGCAAGCCATTTCTTATACCCTTCAGACCCTTTGGGATTGAACAGGATGTCCGTTATACCCCCATCTCCGCCCAGCACCTTGGTCTTCCTGTCGGAGAAGGCCGCACTGAAGGTTGAAGCGGTTTTAAGGCTCTTGCTCTTCCGGCGGCAGAACTCACTGGAGGCGTGAACAGAGATGCCCTTAATGGTTGCGCTGGCTTCGGCGGACAGACAGGTGCTGACAGCCTGGATTGACAGTCCAGACATGGAGGTTTGGCAGGTTCGGATTGCGGTCATGGAGTGAACCCGACCCCCAAGTTGAACTCTGCGGATAAAGTGGGTCCCATAGATGGAGATGAACTGACGAAAGGCGGAGGTGTTTTTGTGATCATAGGTGGAGGGAAGGTTCATCAGGGAGACCTCAAACTCTTTGCTCAGTGGGGGATGAGAGTGAAGACGGAAGCTGAAGGTAAAGAAAGTAAGGGTTGACTGAGGCATGCAAGAATCCAGCCACACAGGAGCACAGAGGAGGGACACCTTTTCAGGACAGACACAAACAGTCACCTGGATAGGTGACATCAGGACGACAATATCAAACTCACGTGTAGTATTTGCATTTGAATTCGTGGCTAGTGAAGCTGAACTTATCACTCCGGCTGCGAGACTCTGCAAACGTTGATGACATGGAGTGTGATCCTCCGATGGCAAAGCCAGCAATTCCCTTAATGCCGAGGCCCACCTGAGAAGAGGCATCACCAGAAAACATGAGACATGGTACTCAAAGAGTGTTGAAATCAGCATCAACAAGAAAATTTAGCATCAGCGAGGATCGTGTTTTAACTTCCAGGCAAAAGCAAAGCGAAGAGTTTGATGTGGTCCATTTGATCTGATTTACATGTTGATTCTATGTTTTATGGCCGGAGGGCAGGAAGTTTGAGTAGCCAGGAGGTCAGGGTGGAGCAGAGGATCAACAAACATCAAACTTTAACTTGTTTTTCATTTCCTGTTTCAAATTCATAGTCCAATATTTCTGTTAACCATGGCCGCGAGTGCTGGACTGAGACCATCAGAATTTACTGAGCTCAGAGATCACGTGAGTGGTAGACTCGTTTTCTCAATGACTTGTCAGGATCATTCCGAGTATTTCATGCTGTCTGCGTCCACATGACAAAGTGAGTGTATTTTGGTCAAAAATGGACCAATATCTATTTCCTAAAGCTTGTCTTACACCATCACCCCCTCTCTACCATAGAATAGATTAAAATTAAAGCGCTAGGGTGTAAATACCCGTGATTAATTTTAAAGCTGCTGAAATAATTAAATTGAGCATTTTGTTAAGAGATTGATGCTTACATAAGTGTTTTATTGTGACATAAAAATATAATACTAATGAAAATGATATTTCATCATCCAAAGCACCCCATGGTCTCTCTCTGGCTTACTAAAAACGTTTTGCGGCTCTATCTTTATTATGGATATTAATCGCCTAGTTCAGTCAGTCAACTGGTATAGTTTCCATGTCAACCAATACAACCAATGTAAAACTAGGAAATCATTAATTATCATAATAATCTTTATTTCATTTAAAAGTTAAATGTATGCCAAAAACTAATACAAGTGTCCATGAAACACTTAAAATTAAAAAATAATTAAGTACTGCAGAAAATATGAAAGAGTGTTATTAAAAGTTTTAGGACTATATATTAATTCAATTTGGAAACTTTGAAACGTTTACAGGATTATAATTTTCTTAAAGAGGGGGAGTTAAGGATGATTGGGGCACGAAGTTGAAGCGGCATTTCATCTACTTAATGTAAATCAAATTACTTTAGGGTGGGGTAAATATTCATAGGTGTGTTATCAGCCCGTTATGTCCTGTCCACCCTGTTACCTGTGGGGGTTTTCCCCAAGGCTCAGGTTGCCCCCTGCTGGACATTTATAGAATGCAGCCTTAATGGGCTTCAGTCCATCTTTTATATGCAGTTTGTGTGTGTTATTTGCTGAAGTCAGGAGCTCCTCAACCTTCCAGCTGACTCCTAGAGATGAACTCCTCTCCTTCATCACTGACTGGCTGGATTCAAAGAGCTTGCTGCTGAGGCTGTGCTGGCACTGCACCTGAGGACAGAGAGCACGCTGGGAAATGCTGTTCACATCGATATAAACACTATGTTTACTCTCCAAAGAGGAGAAAAAGGGGTTGGCTAGAACTTTTGTAATGTGGGCCAGCTACCTACACAAGAAAAGAGCAGCAATATTATGAAGGACTCAGCTCACCCAGCTCACAGTGTTTGTTCCTTTAGCAGATAAAGTGCTAAAAAACAAACTTCTTCAAGTGAGAGAGACAAGCGATTGTAAAGTGGATACAGCTTGCAGGACAGAAACAACTGGATTATACTGCTAACACATCTGTACAGACACATGCTAACACAGAGCTAGCAAAGAAAACACAGTTAAAATAAGCATAAATGTATGCAGACCCGAGCACAGCAGCCAGAGCCTGAACGTCAACAGGTAACAAAGGCAGTGATGATGAGTCAGCCTGCAGCTTCTGTTTCTACCTGTTCATGTGTTTACAGTAGAATCACCATGGCAACCGCTTTAAAGTCTCTTTGAAGTTCATCTTTTCTTTGTGCTTTCAGCTTTGTGCTCATATGTGCTCATATATAAAAACTCAAAGAAAGCGCGTACGCGTGTCCTCATTAGCATTGGAATTTGTGTTGGTCTGTGGGGCTGTAGCCTCATCTTTATATTGTTAACTACTAATTATGTGACAATAAATTATAAATTTTTGTCACGTGATGCCTGCTGTGACTGAGGGTTGATGTTACGATGACAAACTGATGCTGCCATACAGAAGATGCTGGTTGGCAATTGTTGATTAACTCCCACGGAGACGCAGAAGGAACCGAACAAGGTGGCCATGGATTTAGGATTCAGGTGGGCAGGAAGGATGCTTAACAGGGTCAGGACCATTCATTTACTCCATGGTGATGATGTTGAAAGATTATAAAGAGATTATAGAGATTATACAAGATTAGAAAGAACGACTTCATCAGTGATGTACTGAAATGGTTGATGACACAGGGTGGCGATGAAGATGGTGTCAGTTGTGTCATCACCTGTAATGTTTAACCTGAGGCTGGTGATGATTTTAGCACTGTGTGTCCAGTAAGAACTCCAGCAGGCAAAGCAGAAACAGCTGGAGAAAGAAAAGAAACACTCAGCAACCTGCACTTTGTAAAACCATCAACTCCATGGCCGAGGAATATCAACCACCTCCAAGGAACTTGGTAAGGCACAGGGAAGAATCAGATTTTACTCTGAGCACATCCCAAGGACATCAGCAGACAACATATGGTGAACCAAAGTTGAGACAATAGTGATTTTTTACATGAGCTTCACATCGGCTCCCTGACAAAGTTTAGTGCAGCCACAAGCCGAGGGGGAAGCATCTGAAGGCATTTTCAAAATGTTCCTATTTGAATGGCGTTCCGATGTCTGATGGGAATCTTCTGGGGCATTTGCATATGGAGTGGAGGCCAAAGCCAGCAATAGTGACTGTTTTTACTTTGTGAAGCAGCTCCTGCATATGGATCCTGAACGTGGTTATGATGTGGCAAAAGATTATTGCATTACACTTTGGTAATGAGTGAGTTCTGCTGGTTGGACAGAAAGAGCTTTGCTGCTGTCAGTGCTGAAGATGAAGATCCCGAATTTCTGCTGAAGTTGACACCAAATGCAATAAGAGCAGAAATGTGAAAGCTGAGGAAATAAGAATCGGAATATTTAGAGACATTAACCTCAACTTTGTTTGGTTTTATTGCTTTCATTTAAACATCTATTGATTTAGAAAAAAAATAAGAATGAAATCTGTAAGATTACAACAACAAAAAGAAAGTGGCATCTCGTCATCAGACTTTATCTGTGTTGTGTCATATTTTTATGTTAGCACATGTAGTACATTTTTAATTACTTTTTTTTAACCCTGTTGGAATTATTTTGTGTGAATTATTTTGAAATATTTAAAACATAAAGTTTAAAGAATGAAGTCAGTCATGCAAACACGTGTTGACAGTGTGAGAATGACATAAAATAGATGTGAATATTATTTTTTCTTTCAAGAAGTCAGTCTTAATAGTTCACATAAGCTGTCTGCATAAATAAAACGTGTGAATGTGCTGACCTTGATGCGCCAGTCGAGCACTGAAACGGGCAGCTTCTGGGTCTGTGGGAGGAGGACAGCATTTCTTTGTGAGTGAGCAGAAACAGCAGCAGCACGACTGAAATTGCTGAAAGAGCTTCGGGGGGGGGGGCACCTGGTTGAGGAGGCGGTTGTAGCAGACGGTGCAGTTCCCCTGAGCGCCCCCCACCATGTAGTCCTTCATGTTGATCACAAGGGCCCCGCTGGTCTGCAGCTTCACCACATCGAAACCCTCGCCGACCAGATTGTGACCTGGCACGAAGGGAACCTTCTGACACTCGGTGAACGAGCTGGTCTGACACCCCAGACAGGGAGGGAGGAAGACGAGGAGGAGGAAGGAGGACAGCATCGCAGCTGGGAGGAAGAAGAAAATCAATCACTTACATGTTTCAGATCAACAAGCACATTTCAACATTAGACAAAGATAACCCGAGTACCGGGCTGGACGGGTCATTCCTAATTCATTTTGTAGAATAATTCCAAATCAATAAGAACAGTGCTGAACCTTCCCAGGAATGACTCCAAGACGGCACTGGCGACTCATCCAGGAGGTCACAGAACAACATTCAACGATCCGCAGGCCTCACTCAGTTAAGGTCAGAGGTCGTGATTCAACAATAAAAAAGAGAATGCCATCCCACATGAAGGGTTTGGGCTAGAAGACTGAGATGCTTCGTGTTGGAAAACCCTCCAAGAGTGGGCTAAAAATCCGCCACAGTGACGTGAAAAACTCACTGAAGGAATAACTGACTGCAGCCGTTGCTGCCGCGGGGGGAACAGCCATCAGGGTTGGGGGCAGTTTGCACACAGGGCAGGAAGGTTTGATATCTTTGTTCCCTTAATGAATGAAATCGTCCTTTAAAAACTGCATTTTGTGTTTATTTGTGTTTTCTTTGTTCAATATTACAATGAGTTTGATGATCTGAAACAATAAAGTGTGAAAAACATACGAAAAATAGGAAATCAAGATTTTCTCACGCCATCGTTTATGCATGTGTGATGAGCTACGACTACAGATGACACATGTATGTAATCATTTATACTTCAGGATTTAAAGGATTTGGTTTTGTGAGAGCAGGACATGACATCATGTAAAACACAATTCAGATACAAAATCAGAAATTTCATTGATCTCTGACATCTCTGTCGATCTATATATAAAACTGTTATGTGAATGAAATCATCATTTTATATTTCAGAATTTAAATTTATTCATGAGAAAATATTTAAAAATAACGTTTCTATTTGTTTTAAATGTAAAGTTTTAAACCACATTTAAACATTTTATTTGAATTCATTTTTGTATTTCTATTTATATCCTGTTTTCTGTCACATAAAAGCATATTTGACATTTTATAACTTTGACATATACGATGCAAATTTTAAAAAACAAGTATAAGTAATTTTGTGTTTTTTAGATATTTAAAGTTACATTAGCATTAAAAACATAAAAAATAAGAAAGGTGGCTGACCTGCTGATGATGGTGATGGTGGACTCTGATCAGTGAAGTCTGTGCTGTGCGAGGAGCAGCGTTTAAACCAGACGTAGCTGCGTGATCACACCTCCACGCAGTAAAAAAAAAGTGTCGCACTTCTTCAGTGTTTGACATGTTTGACAAAATATCCGTTTGCAGTTTCAGCTTTTCTGGTCTGAAGTGTTTTGTGGTGGAGGACTGATCGGACTGCCAGAACCGCCCAAAGAACCTTTGATGGGACTTTGGGAAACAGTCTAACCATCATCCCCTCCTTTATAAACTACTGCCTTTTCCACTCATTTGGGAATCTAATATTTCTGTTAAGTCTACAAGGTGTAAAGTTTTTAGTGAAACACGTGTCTGAACCATATCTGTCCGTTGCCTTTGAACCTGATCATCCCTGAATGATTTCTGCCTCACTAACCTCCTGAATGTGACGCTTCTACAGTTATTAGTTATAAAATACTTTGAAAAAAGATTTGTTAAAGTCATCAGCTGTGGAGTCTCAACCTGCAATAATCATAACATTTATATTCACTTTATTAATTCCCCTCTTACTGGATGATTAATAATTTAATTAAATGACTGAAACATTGCAACCTTTGACCTTTCTGTATTTCTCATAACTGATTATCATCAGAGTGAGCACCTCTGCAGTTTGCAGGTCTGGAGCGTTCAGGTGTGTTAAAGCCCAAAGGTCAGCTCCATCTCAGACTCCACAGGCCTCAGTCAAAGGTTAAAGGTTAAAGTTCATGACAACACAATTAGAAACAGACTGAACAACACAGCTTGTTTGTAAGGGCTCTTCACTCTGCAGAGAACACGGCAGCCTTATAGGAGTGAAGGAGACCAGAATGCTGTGTGTGTGTGTGTGTGTGTGTGTGTGTGTGTGTGTTTGCAGAGACTCAGCAGAAAAGTTGCAGTTGTAGTCAAACTGTTGTCACGACTGTGAAACCACAAAAACAACTTCCTGAAGAAGTGATGACAGTTTCTACACAGCACCAATTCACAACGACAGTCACCTCAGTGTGTGTCAGAGAGAAACCCACCAATCAGACGATTCCACCCGAGCAGCACTCAGTGACAGTGGGGAGGAAGAACTCCCTTTTAACAGGAACAACCCCGGGATGTTAATTAATTAAATTATTTATTTGTTTTTTTCAATGTAAAGATTAATTAAAAAAACTAATTAAATTAACAACATGTTTATGAAACATCCAACAGGACTTCAAAAAACTTCAGAACCAAATATGTAAAAACATTTAAAAATTTTACAATTTAAAAATGTCTCAAAAATATGAAAACACCTTTAAAAAACAAAACAAACAAAAACAAAACATGGTGAACAACATGAAAAAAGCCAAAAAGAAAACAACTAAAAAAAAAGTCAAAGAGACACTTTTAAATAAAAGACCAAATGAAAAGTGGGATTTTCACAAGAATATTAAAGTTTTATTTTTTAAAACTTCACCATGTTTGAATTAAATCACAGCTGCTAAACATCCTCCTGTCCTGCTACGATACAGCTTTAAACATGAGGAGAAACATGAAAGGAAGAAAGAAGGGACGAGAGCTGAAATTTGGAGCTCAAATTAAAAAATGTAACTAAACAGATGGAGAAACGTGTAGAATCCTGATTTCAGAAAAAGTAAAAATACTCCAAAGATTACAGTTTAGGTCATTTGAAGACTTCCTCCTCCTAATGTCTCTCTGCTGTCTCTTCTGCCCCCTGCTGGTCTGTTGTCACATTGCAGCAGACATTCACCTTGGAGGAGGCTGAAGGGCAGTGTGCGTGCGCGTGTGCGTGTGTGTGTGCGTGCGTGTGTGTGCGTGCGTGCGTGCGTGTGTGTGTGCATGCGTGTGTGTGTGCATGTGTGCGTGCATGTGTGCGTGTGTGTGCGCGCGCGCGTGTGTGTGTGTGCGTGTGTGTGCGTGTGTGTGTGCGTGTGTGTCCGTGTTCTTCCATCTCTGTGAGGACTCTCTTTCACTGAAGCTAAACCTGTTCCTTGAAGTCAGGTGTGCGCCCTCCAGCAGCTTCGTATGTGAATCCTGGACTCATTCCGCTTTTATCTTTTGTTTCACGTCCACAGTTCATGTGTCTTCGTGGAAGCTTCAGACTGAAATGTCCGAGCAGCCGACATTCCCGCTCAGGATGGAGTACTGGAGCTTTAACTGAAGCAAAGCCAGAAATTTAAAAGCCAGAAATGAAACTGAGTGTGTGAGCTTTGATCTCAGAGTTGAGCTGAACTGAGTTTTCTCTCCTTATACTTCACAGAGGACACTTCAGCACTGACAGTCTGAGAGGAGCAAACACAGCTTCACAGTTTATTAATCAGATGTGTTTTTTATGTTTTAAAATGTTTAAAGATGTTTGAACAGACTTGGAAGAAAAGGTTTTATTATTCATTTTACTCCTAAAACCATCATAACACTGTAACTTATTTTAATATTTAAATTAAGTATTAAGGTAGACTGAACAGATGTCAGCTCTTCCTCATCATTTTAACCCTTCAACATCCCAGAATCATCCAGTCGACTGGACTTATTTTGTAAATTTGGCTGTAAAATTACAAAACAATTCTCATGTTTTGGGAACAATTTCAGTTTCCTCCCTGGTGTAAACAGTAACGGAGTTACAGCCATTAAAAACGGCCGAGCACCGGGCCGATGGTAACAAAGGCTAACCTCTAAACTCGTTTGGCTTCTGCACTTCGTTTTTTTCCCCGTCTCTGAGCGTTCGTCACCTGGCAGCCGGTTTCTGCACGCTTCCTCACGGCCATGAGTCAAAATTTCGTCTTCCTCTCAGAGTTCATGGCTGATGTGGAGGCTCATGTGGAGCGGGCAAGGGGCCCCGCTCCGTTTTACGAGGCCTGCGTGCGCTCGGCTCCTATAGTTACAGGGATTTTACTGCGTGTGCCTTGGACACCGGCCCGGGAACGCTCGTCTCAAAGTCAGAAATGATCCGGAGAGAAAAGAGAGGCCCAAACAGCCCGGCTCCTCCGGGTTTCCTGCTGCGACATGCTAATGGAGACAAATAAAGGCAAGAGTTCATATGTGAACGCGGCCGGGCAGATAAAACTGGAGGAAGGAGTCTCCACGAGCCGACCCCGTCCCACCGAGTCCTCTGAGACAAGGTCACTCGTTCACTCTGACCTCGCTCACCATCAGGTTTCTATCAAGTCTCAGCTTCACTATGAATTATGGGATGGCATTATCTCCTCTCCTTTCATAAAGGATGCTTCAGGACCAGGAAGCAGAGTTGCAGTCTTACACGCCTCTCTGCAGCTTCTCTCCTCCTGCTACCCCCCCAAAAACCCATCTCCATTGAGACTGTGTCAGCTCCCAAAAAGACAAAAAACAAACTAAAAACCAGCAATAAACAACTTAAACATAAAAAATCCCAAAGAAAGAACAATACAGTATCCACATCTGAACCAAGGAGTAAAACAGTGAAATGTGGATTATTAAATATTAGGTCTCTCTCCTCCAAGTCTCTGTTAGTACATGACTTAATAATTGATCAACAAATCGATTTACTCTGCCTTACAGAAACCTGGTTGCAGCAGGATGAGTATGTTAGTTTAAATGAATCAACACCCCCGAGTCATTCTAACTACCAGAAACCTCGAAGCACAGGCCGAGGGGGCGGTGTGGCAGCAATTTTTCACACCAGTCTATTAATTAACCAAAGACCAAGACAGACTTTTAATTCATTTGAAAGCCTGATGCTTAGCCTCGTCCACCCCAGCTGTAAAACTCAGAAACCAGTCTTACTTGTTATCATCTATCGTCCACCTGGGCCTTACACAGAGTTTCTCTCTGATTTCTCAGACTTTTTATCTGATTTAGTGCTCAGCTCAGATAAAATAATTATTGTGGGTGATTTTAACATCCATGTAGATGCTAAAAATGACAGCCTCAACATCGCATTTAATCTGTTATTAGACTCAATTGGCTTCTCTCAAAATGTAAAAGAACCCACCCACCACTTTAATCACACTCTAGATCTTGTTTTAACATATGGCATAGAAACTGAACATTTAACAGTGTTTCCTGAAAACCCTCTGCTGTCTGATCATTTCCTGATAACATTTACATTTACAATAATTGATTACACAGCAGTGGAGAGTAGACTTTATCACAGTAGATGTCTTTCTGAAAGTGCTGTAACTAAGTTTAAGAATATAATCCACCCACTGTTATCATCTTCAATGCCCTGTACCAACATAGAGCAGAGCAGCTATCTGAACGCTACTCCAACAGAGGTCGATTATCTTGTTAATAATTTTACCTCCTCACTACGCATGCGACTCTGGATACTGTAGCTCCTGTGAAAACTAAGGCCTCAAATCCAAAGTACCTGACTCCGTGGTATAATTCTCAAACACGTAGCCTAAAGCAGATAACTCGTAAGCTGGAGAGGAAATGGCGTGTCACAAATTTAGAGGATCATCATTTAGCCTGGAGAAATAGTTTGCTACTTTATAAGAAAGCCCTCCATAAAGCCAGAACATCTTACTATTCGTCACTGATTGAAGAAAATAAGAACAACCCCAGGTTTCTCTTCAGCACTGTAGCCAGGCTGACAAACAGTCAGAGCTCTACTGAGCCAACAATCCCTTTAACGTTAACTAGTAATGACTTCATGAACTTCTTCACAAATAAAATTTTTATCATTAGAGAAAAATTACCAATAATCATCCCACAGATGTAATATTATCTACAGCTACTTTTAGTACCATCGATGTTAAGTTAAACTCTTTTTCTCCAATTGATCTTTCTGAGTTAACTTCAATAATTAATTCCTCCAAACCATCAACGTGTCTTTTAGACCCCATTCCTACAAAACTGCTCAAAGAAGTCCTGCCATTAATTAATGCTTCGATCTTAAGTATGATCAACCTATCTCTAATAATCGGCTATGTACCACAGGCCTTCAAGCTGGCTGTAGTTAAACCTTTACTTAAAAAGCCATCTCTAGACCCAGCTGTCTTAGCTAATTATAGGCCAATCTCCAACCTTCCTTTCATATCAAACATCCTTGAAAGAGTAGTTGTCAAACAGCTAACAGATCATCTGCAGAGGAATGGCTTATTTGAAGAGTTTCAGTCAGGTTTCAGAGCTCATCACAGCACAGAAACAGCTTTAGTGAAGGTTACAAATGATCTTCTTATGGCCTCTGACAGTGGACTCATCTCTGTGCTTGTCCTGCTAGACCTCAGTGCTGCGTTCGATACTGTTGACCATAATATCCTATTAGAGCGATTAGAACATGCTGTAGGTATTACAGGTACTGTACTGCAGTGGTTTGTATCATATCTATCTAATAGACTCCAATTTGTTCAAGTAAATGGAGAGTCCTCTTCACACACTGAGGTCAGTTATGGAGTTCCACAGGGTTCAGTGCTAGGACCAATTCTGTTTACATTATACATGCTTCCCTTAGGCAGCATTATTAGAAGACATAGCATACATTTTCACTGCTATGCAGATGACACGCAGCTCTATCTGTCCATGAAGCCAGGTAACACACACCAATTAGTTAAACTGCAGGAATGTCTTAAAGACATAAAGACCTGGATGGCCGCTAACTTTCTGCTTCTTAACTCAGATAAAACTGAGGTTATTGTACTCGGCCCTGAAAATCTTAGAAATATGGTATCTAAGCAGATTCTTACTCTGGATGGCATTACCTTGGCCTCCAGTAATGCTGTGAGGAACCTTGGAGTCATTTTTGACCAGGACATGTCCTTCAATGCACATATTAAACAAATATGTAAGACTGCTTTCTTCCATTTGCGCAACATCTCTAAAGTTAGAAATATCCTGTCTCAGAGTGATGCTGAAAAACTAGTTCATGCATTTATTACTTCCAGGCTGGACTACTGTAATTCTTTATTATCAGGATATCCTAAAAACTCCCTGAAAAGCCTTCAGCTGATCCAAAATGCTGCAGCAAGAGTCCTGACAGGGACTAGAAAGAGAGAGCAGATTTCTCCTGTTTTGGCTTCCTTCATTGGCTTCCTGTTAAATCCAGAATTGAATTCAAAATCCTGCTCCTCACATACAAGGTCTTAAATAATCAGGCTCCATCTTATCTTAATGACCTTGTAGTACCATATCACCCCATTAGAGCACTTAACTCCTCGCTCTGCAGGCTTACTTGTTGTTCCTAGAGTATTTAAAAGTAGAATGGGAGGAGAGCCTTCAGTTTTCAGGCCCCTCTTCTGTGGAACCAGCTTCCAGTTTGGATTCGGAGACAGACACTATCTCTACTTTCAAGATTAGGCTTAAAACTTTCCTTTTGCTAAAGCATATAGTTAGGGCTGGACCAGGTGACCCTGAATCCTCCCTTAGTTATGCTGCAATAGACGTGGCTGCCGGGGATTCCCATGATGCATTGAGTTTTTCCTTCCAGTCACCTTTCTCACTCACTATGTGTTAACAGACCTCTCTGCATCGAATCATATCTGTTATTAATCTCTGTCTCTCTTCCACAGCATGTCTTTATCCTGTTTTTCTTCTTTCACCCCAACCGGTCGCAGCAGATGGCCGCCCCTCCCTGAGCCTGGTTCTGCCGGAGGTTTCTTCCTGTTAAAAGGGAGTTTTTCCTTCCCACAGTCGCCAAAGTGCTTGCTCATAGGGGGTCATATGATTGTTGGGTTTTTCTCTGTATTTATTATTGTGCTATCTACTGTACAATATAAAGCGCCTTGAGGCGACTTTTGTTGTGATTTGGCGCTATATAAATAAAATTGAATTGAATTGAATTGAATTGAATTCAGTGTTACCTACCCTAAGGAGGTAATGAAGGAAGCACTGAAGCTCCTTATTCAGTAAAAAAGGAAAGAAATGTGTCATAGTCCCAAAGGTTTCCTACTTATGTCATGATTCTATTTACCTTCCTTCTTTTGCTTCCTTCTTCCTTCCATCCTTCCTTCCCCCTGCCCTTCCTTTCTCTTTTTTTCCTTTCTTGAGTCCTTCCTTCTTTAATTGTGCCTTCTGTCATTTCTTTTCTTCTTTGCTAACTTTTTTCTCTCCTTCCTTCCCTACATCTGTCCTTTCCTTCTGCTTTTCTTTCTTCCTTCCCTTTTTCCTCACTTTCTTTCTACTTTTACTTATTTCTTTCCTCCTTATTTCTTCCTTCTTTTTCTGTTTTCTAACTTCTTTCCCTTAATCCTTAATTTCCGTCCTTCCATTTTCTTATCCTCGTTTCTCTTTTTCTTCCTTCCATCCTTCTTTTCCATATTTTCCTTAACAGCTTCCATCCTTTCTTCCTTCTTTGCCCTCCTTCTGTCCTTCCCTCATTAAACTCACTTTCATTAGGCTGCAGATACTTCAGGAAGTAACTAAACTCAAAGCCAGGAAGAAGTGGGAATATTACGTGGACCGTGAAGCGTTGGTGGGCACGTTCTTTAATTCTAACTTTAATTCTCAGTTTGTTAGAAATAAATCCGACGAAGCTCCACCTAGTGAAGTCTGACGCTTGTGGCTTTAATGAAGCTAAAGTCTGACGGTCAGAGGGTTTATTTTTCCCTCTGTCTGCTGTCTGCAGGCTGAGCTGGCGTGCTTGTGCCTGCCTTCTGCACAAACACAAGCGTAACAGATAAAGCACATCTGTCACAGCTGGCGTTATGCTGACAAAGAGGAAATTGATTTTTTGTTCCCATCATACAAGAAAGCAGCAGATGGGTTTGTTTTGAGAAGGACTTATGAATTATTGGTGAGCGCCATCCTCCACCAGCAATCTGAGGAGGTTTCCGTGGTCTCAGAGTGAAGAAAAAACCAGCAGCTCAGAAACAACCTAAAGTGATGTTTATAATTTCATAGACTAACTGTTAATTCAGACTTAAAACCCAATCAGTGGAATAAAAACGTATCATTTAAGTTTATCTCTAAACATTTTGAATTAAAAAATTCGAATTTAGGTTCATTAATTCTGACTTTAAGCCCTGCTTTGAATTCATGAGGCTAGTTTTAAAGTTAAAGTCTGTTTATGGTGCTGATGTTTTATTTCAAAACAAATTTAACATAAATTAAATTGTTTGAATTATTATTTATGTTAAGATTTAGAATGAACTATTATCAAAAACAATAGTTTAAAAATGTTTACCTTTCACTTTATTTATCCCATAATTCTAATTTTAAAAGTTTAATTAAAAAAAAAACATTTTCAATTTTGACTTCTCCCGTCAGTTAGACTGACGCAGCATTTTTTAACAATAGCTTGAGAATTAATTAAAAAATATACTTTTTCTTACGCTCGAAAAATCTCGTCACGAATGAGCTTCCATACTGTGGCTATGCTACGATGGGGCTCGCGACGTGTCTAAGAGCGTTTTCATGGATCTGAGGCCGGAAGTGAGCTTCTTCCTGCTCAGATTAAACTGAAGCTCCTACATTAAAGCCGCTCGCGGCCTTTTCCTCCTTTATGTAAGTGACGCGGTAAACAACACAAATAAGGAGGAAATGATGAAACCACTTCCCGCGGCTCTCCGTCCCACCGACCGAGCCGCCGCTGCCTCTGCGGCCGGCGGAGGGGAGCCCCGCGGCGGCCTTGAGCTCCTGGAGGCCGGGTCGGTAGGACGGAGAGCCGCGGGCGGGGGACAGGTGTAGCTCGGCTTCTCACGACAACAAACCGCAGATGATCGACGGAAAGGCCCCGCCCGCTTCTCGAGCACCGATTTTACGTGACTGCCGTGGTAACTCGAGAAGAGGCGCACGAGACTTTAGGGGGCGTGTCGCTTCTCTGCGGCATGCGCTCAATCAGAAAGAGAGGAGGGGAAGAGGGGGGGCACCTTATGTTGTAAGTGACGTAATCCTGAATTAAAGGAGCAAAAGCAGCATCCCTGCAGGTCCCTGACACCAGAGCAGGGCCCGCCTGTGGGAGCCGGCCTCACCCAGACCTGCAGACACAGATCACATCTCCCAGCAGCCAATGACAGTTAAATACACCCATCTGCATCAGGTCGCCATGAAAGCATCTGATCCTGGTCTGTTCTGTTTCAAATCCATGTTAAGTGTAAAAGTCTGTCAGCCGTCTGAGTCAAACCAAGCCTCAGATGTGAGCGGTGAAATGAGTCACTCCACCTCCTCCCAACCCTCCAACACATAAATATCCACTGCTTCTGCCTTTAACAGTGAAAATTAGCAATTTTATGGACATGGATCAGAGTCCTGGTTATCTAACACATCGATACACAACAAAGATCCTTCCATCTCTGACTGCACGTTAAAGATACCTTAGCAGCACACCTCGATCAGGCTTCAGGTGACTCCGAGTCAAAGCTTTATGAACTCTGTGAAACACGTGTTTGCACGTGGCTTCATTGGTCGACAGAAAAGAAAGATGGCTCTTCACTGAGAGTGAGCGTGTCTCTGGTGGACGGGCAGCTCTGTCTACAGAGCTCAGGCGCTTACATAAGACTCGTTTTTACTGCACAAACAAAGGCTGACTCATTTCCAATGCAAACCTGCGACGCATGTGGCTTAGAAAACCGACAGAAACCAGGCGCCTGAACACCGGCTTTTATGTGAACCCCGGCACGGCCTCAGCCTGAACGCAGAAACCTGCAGAGGCATCGAGCTCCTCTGATTTCACTAACTCCCAATTTAAGACCAGAGTTTCCCTGATGCATCCATCAGAGAGTGTGTGTGTCTGTGTGTGTGTGTTTGTCTTGGTGTGTCTGTGTGTGTGTGTTTGTCTTGGTGTTTCCTCTCAGAGGTCGATTTGATAAGATAAGATAAGATAAGATAAGATGGCCTTTATTAGTCCCACAGGTGGGAAATTTGTTTTGTTACAGCAAAAGTGCAAAGTTATGTAGCAGAAATTAGAAAACACTGGAATGCAATAAAATAAAATAAAATAAAATACTATGTACAATAGAATAAAATAGAATAGAATAATATATACAATAGAATAAAATAGAAATACAAATACTATATACAACTGAGTAGGAAAATACAAAAATACAACTTCGTCAGAAGAAGAATTGCACGTATAGCAGTCTTATTGCACATGTGTGGGTTTGTGTGTTTGATCAGCTGCAAAAGTCTTTGTTGTGGAGTCTGACAGCAGTGGGGAGGAAAGACCTGCGAAATCTCTCCGTCCCACACCGTGGGTGCCGCAGTCTCCCACTGAAGGAGCTGCTCAGTGCTGTCACAGTCTCCTGCATGGGGTGGGAGATGTTGTCCATCAGGGATGACAGCTTAGCCACCATTCTGCTGTCACTCACCACCTCCACTGGGTCCAGAGGGCATCCTAGAACAGAGCTGGCCCTTCGGATCAGCCTGTTCAGTCTCTTCCTGTCCCCAGCAGAGATGCTGCCTCCCCAGCAGACCACACCATAGAAGATGGCTGAGGCCACCACAGAGTCATAGAAGGTCTTCAGGAATGGGCCCTCCACTCCAAACGACCTGAGTCTCCGCAGCAGGTACAGCCTGCTCTGCCCTTTCCTGTAGAGGGCGTCTGAGTTATGAGTCCAGTCCAGTTTGTTGTTCAGATGAACACCAAGGTACCTGTAGCTGTCCACAGCCTTGATGTCCATACCTTGGATGTTCAGTGGTTGCAGTGGAGGATGTTTGTGCCTGCGGAAGTCTTCCACCAGCTCCTTGGTTTTACTGGCATTGATCTGGAGGTAGTTCAGCTGGCACCAGTCCACAAAGTCCTGAGTCAGTCCTCTGTACTCCCTGTCGTCCCCATCAGTGATGAGGCCGACTATTGCAGAGTCATCAGAGAACTTCTGCAGGAAGCACTGGGTGGAGTTGTGGGAGAAGTCTGCAGTGTAGATGGTGAAGAGGAACGGAGCTAGAACCGTTCCCTGTGGGGCCCCCAGACAGCAGGCGACCCTGTCCGACACACAGCCCTGAGTCCTCACATACTGTGGTCGGTCGGTGAGGTAGTCCAAAATCCAGGTAGTGAGGTGATGGTCCACTCCAGAGTTCTCCAGCTTGTCCTTCAGAACCGAGGGAAGAATGGTGTTAAAGGCACTGGAGAAATCAAAGAACGTGATTCTCACAGTGCTCCCAGCGGTCTCCAGGTGAGCGAGGGAACGATGTAGGAGATGAATGACGGCATCATCCGCTCCAATGCCAGGCTGGTAGGCAAACTGAAGTGGGTCCAGTGATGAGCTCACAAGGCGCCGAAGCTGAGCCAGGACCAGCCGCTCCAGGGTCTTCATCAGGTGGGATGTCAGAGTCTAACGAGGAAACTTTAACGGTCGTATAAAGGTGCACCACTTCACCATGGTAACGCTGCAGGTGTGAGGCTCTGTGCAGTCTCACAGAGCGTGGATCGTGGCCTGCATGAGCGGACAGTTTGCACATTAACATCATGAGCTGCTGGCTCATTGTTAGTCAGTGCTGCTGGTTTCAGTTCTGCAGCTGTGCTGTTTATAATGTGTCAGCTGACACGGAGGGACACGCTCAGAAGCAACTTCCTGTTCTGTCTCACCTGGATTACTGAGCATGTGGCGGGAAAATTCCTGTTGGTGTGCGGCACTCAGAGATGGCAGCATTTCAAAGCTAGCACTGCTCAGCAGTTTCAGTCTTCATGGTTATTATTTGTAGATGAGTACACGGTGAGACCTATCCCACCATCCCAGCTGCTGAACAGCGACAGGCGGGAATGCCCCACAGAAGTCGCCCATCTGCACCATGCTGAGAAAGGTCACAACACATCGGGTTGGAGCAGACCGCAGCTACTGCGATTGGTCTGCACAGTCGCGTCCTCAGGAGAGTTTCAGCCGCTGTTTGAATTTATCTGTGAATAAGAATCAGCAGAGAGAATCATAATCACAGCTTCAACGTGAGGAGTCACTAATACCAAAGCAACTTCAGGCAACTGTTGTTGTGATTTGGTGCTAATAAGTAATCCTGAAGTGACTTGAACAAAGAGACTAATGAAGCTGTTGGGAACTTACAAACTGGAAAACCATGAGGGACAAATATGTTTGACTGGAGAAACCAGAGAGCGAGGACCCAGGAGCAGAGGAAGTCCCATTATTTTATTTTTCCATCATCTGATATCGCTTCTAAAACAGTGAGAGATGACCACATTAGCACAGAATGCTAAGCATGAGCAGAAATGCCAACAGTGATGCAAAGATTCCCCACAGAAGCTTGAATCCGCCTTTGTATAACATTGGGAGGCTAGCATTAATTAGCATGTGTCTGTGTGATGCTCCCTGTGGATCAGGAAGCTTGCACACCTAGCATACTAGCATAAGGTCAAGGTCAAGGTCAAATTTATTTATATAGCACATTTCAAACAGCCGATGCTGCACAAAGTGCTTAACAATATAAAAATGGCATTAAAAAGCAACAATGTAATACAATAATGATAATAAAAAACAATAATAGGACAATAAAAGAATTAAAACAATAACTAAAACTAATTCAAATAAGACCAAAATGCTTGGATCATAGTGTGTTGAAAGCCAGGGCATAAAAATGTGTCTTTAGTAATGATTTAAATTGCTCAAGTGTTTGTGCAGATCTAATATTTAAGGGGAGACTATTCCAGAGTCTGGGACCTGCCACAGAGAAGGATCTATCACCACGGGATTTGAGATAAGTCCATGGGATGGACAGCATTAATTTTGAGCTAGACCTCATGGTTTTTCTTGGAGCATAGGCAGAGAGGAGCTCAGACAGGTAAGGAGGGGCTTGGGCATTAAGTGACTTAAAAACAAAAAGTAAAACTTTAAATTGGATCCTGTAGGAGACAGGAAGCCAGTGTAAAGAAGCTAAAACTGGGGTTATATGCTCTCTCTGTTTGGTACCAGTTAGCAGGCGAGCAGCTGCATTTTGAACCATCTGAAGACGATGGATAGTGGCCTGATCTAGACCATAATACAATGAATTGTAGTAGTCTAATCTGCAAGTAAGAAAAAGGTGATAACTCCACCCTCTCTTCCAAACACAGTCACTTCTGGCTCCAAGATCCAGCTCGGTGACGGAGGCGAGGCTTCAAAGGACGGAGCTCACTGGCAACAGTAGCCCGTGGCCATCTTTTATATACAGTGTGTGTGCTGCGGCTCCACTAAATGCATTAGGTCATAGAGTTTAGGATTCACATTAATTAATAATGGCGCTTTTGTGTGCTGGAACACATCTGAGAGCAGCTGCAGCAGACGCTGAGGCTGGTGCCGGGATGTTTGGGAATGACTGATGTTATTTTCTCACAGCCAAAATGGCGTGACTGACTGCAAGGGCGCGAGCGTGGGCCAAGACATGTGGGCGGGAAAATGCTGCTGCGCCTCTACTCGGGTCTTTCCGGCCTCCTCCGGAGCGGCTGAACACGCGCGGCTCACAGAGCAGCAGCAGCAGCCGCAGCAGCAGCGCCGAAGAGCCGCTGGAGCAGCTCCGCGACCCGCCGCCGATTTTAACCCAGATTTCCGTCGGGGACTCGGGCAGGCGGTGGGCTGAGGGCTCGGGCACAGAAGAATGAGAGAGCCCTCTCACCGCAGGGCGCGCAAACATGAACGGGGCCGTGTATATGTCGTTCTTCCAGGGCCAGCTGGAGTCCGTGCTCGAGCAGGTCGTTCAGCTCGCCGTCCAGGAAATAAGCAAGACGGTGGGCTCCAGCCTGAACGGCCTGCTGCTGGAGACGGCCGTGAAGGAGCAGGAAAACCGTCGGCTCCGGCTCCAGCTCCAGGCGCGGGAGAAACGGAGCCGAGCCTCTGCTTCAGACGACGGAGGAGGAGGAGGCTCCCCGGTGGGTGGTAAGAACAAAGCCGGGGAGAAGGCGGATAGCGGACGGGCGAAACCCGAGCAGCAGCCCGGGGGACAGGGCATGGGGCCCGGCGTGCCCACCGACACACGCCGCCTGGAGCAGAGAGGACGAGTCGTGGGTAGGCACCCGTTACACAACACACACACACACACACACACGTTTCACTTCCTATTAATCCCGTTTTCCAAAAAAACAAACAAACATGCCTGCTGGCCAGCAGGAGACGCTGTGAGGCAGCCCTCGTCCTCCACACTGTTTCACTTTAGTTCTGACAAATTCAACGTAATTATGACGTCATCCGTGATTGACCAATCGGCAGATAGTCGCAGACTGATGGCATTTAAAAAGCGTGGCTCTGAGGAAGAAGGCCGAAAACCTCGAGCCTCCAAACGATAACACCGTCCGACACGGTGTCGGTTCTCAGGTGGACGACAAACGACGTCTCCGACACTACCTCGGCGTCCTTCCAGGTCAACTTACTTGGACCTCGCCTGGACTTTTTAGTTGATCCTTTTTTATCGATTGTAACAAATAAAACACGTCAGCCTTCAACAAGAAACCTTAAAACACCATGTGGTGGGATACCTGAGCGCCCGCTGAGCCCTGATCCAGGTGAAGGAGCCTGCAGTGCTCGGTGGACACGAGTTACTCGATGATTCATGAACGATTCCACATGTTTTGGTGTTTTTTGGGGGTTTTTTTTGTGACATTGGACGTGCGGTGGAAGCTCGCTGGATTTGACATGTATTTCACGTGCTCATACTGGTTTCCATGGAAACACCACCACTGTAACCAGGCTGAGAGCAGCTGGCTGTGGCGTTTGGAGGCGGTGCTAATTGTTGTCAGGTGCAGCTGTGATGTCATCTTTTTGATGAAAAAAGGTGACGAAAACTTCCAGAAGAAAAAAAAGTTTGTGCTCTGCAGACTCTGCAGAGAAACGTGAACTCAGCGGCCTCGTTTGCGTGTAATCGCCCGTCTGAGTGTCACGTCAGAGACGATAACGCTGCAGCTTCACGAGGAGAAGTCGAGGAGCTCGAGCGTGAACTCTGCAGGGCTGAAAATAAAAAGCGAGGTGTGCAGCCTGAGGATCGTAACCCCCCCCCCGCAGGAAAGGAGGGGTGCTGGTGAGGAGGAGCGGGGAATCCAGAAGACCGCAGGAGAAAGGGAGGAAAACCTGCTCTGAAATCCTCCCCGGTCAGTGTTTCTCTGTGGATGATTCACCATGACGCTGAAGTCGGACCCGAGTGGACCCGTGGATGCAGAAACTGAACCCACCCTCGCACGGTGTGTTCGCCTTACTTGCCATTACAGTCAGGTCCCCGCCGATTCTCCCGAACGGTCGCTCGGACAGACCCGCCAAAGAGCTCTGAGCTCTGCTCATGTCATGTTTGCAGGTTTTAAACTGTGAGCACTTGGATTCAATAACGGCTTTTTTCCAGATGTTTACATAAATGATCCCACTGCACAGCAGATTAGAAAAATGTCTGACGAGCAAACGTCCGCTCGCTGTTCAGCAGCAGCCGTGTTTAAGGATGAGAATTTCATTTATCACACGAGTGGGAAAGACGTCAGGAGTGTGAGGGACTCCACTTTATCCTGAAGTTCCTACAAAGACTCAAGGAAAAAACAGGAAATGATTTAAATCAGTGTAACCCCACGATGAGCGCCGGCTGTCCTGAGGTCATCATGCCACACTAGAGCTGGGCGATAGAATGATAATGATATGTATTGCGAAATAACTTTTTCTCGATAGAAAAATTAAACTATTGCGATAGACCTCATCTCTCTTGTCCTCTTAAAAAAAAAAAAAGAAAAGAACAGCCAATCCAAATTAAGTAGCGCAGAGCCGAACCAATCACAGCCGCAGTGTCACGTCACGTGACTTGTTACGTGCAGCACAAGCGCCAAGGCGCACATGTGTATTTGTTTTTGCAGCCGTGCAGCCCGGGTAATGAAGGAAATGAGTTTGCCGACTAGAGAAAAATCAACCGAGAGCGTGAGCGAAGGTTACCGAAGAAAAAACAGATGATGGTTCCAATGCCGGAGAGCTTGTCGAACAGAAGGGCCACAGAAGTTCCGTAGTGTGAAGGTATTTCGGCTATTTCAAGTCTGACAAAAACAGAGTAGCGCCGCACTGTAAATTGTGCCGAAAGCAAGTCTGGAAATACAATAAAGCGGTGCATGCTCAGTCTCTGACTGAAAGCGCTGATTCGTCATTCGGCTTTTGTCAGACTAAAGTAACTGTTAAAACTGTTTGAAAAGCTAAGCTATACAACAAGGAGAGATTGAGAATTTCCTTTTAGTTCTCAGTTTATTTGATATTGACAAAAGTTAGTCAATTTTGTCTGTTCTTCTGTAAAACAAACTAAGATTTATTTTTAGAATTAATATTTTGTTTCTAAGTGGAATTGACAATTTAGTCTGTTTTGTTTTTTCTATTTTGAAACTTAAACGCTTTAGCGGCTGCCTTTTGTGTAGTTTGCAATATTTGCCTTTATTTATCTGAAACTGAAGTCTCATGTTCCTTAAGTACATCTACCCTGTTGAACTTATTATGGGAAATAAATATTTAAATCAAAACAAGCTGCTGATTATTTCACATTTTACTTGTGAGCAACGGCACATTTAAATCTTACAAATATAGTTATTTGGCTTATATCGTGATATATATCGTTATCGCCTGAAATGAAAAAAACCTATCGTGATATGAAAAAATCATATATCGCCCAGCTCTATGACACACACACACACACTCTCTCGCTGCACTGCAGCAGCGTCCACATGGAGGGACACGTGAGCAGGAGATAAAAGACGCTCTCTCGCATGCCTGCACACATCTGCCAACTGCAGCACGCAAACACGCTGCTGAGGCCCCCCCACCCACATGCTGAGATTACCAGGTCACCGTCATGCACCGTCAGAGTTCAGGACATCAGCGGTGGTGGCGTCAGAAAGCATCAGTTCACTTCCTAACCTCCTCATACACACCCCACAGGTCAAAGGTCACACTGCTGTGTGTGGATAGAGAGGATGACAATGCTGAAGGGAAAAGCTTTGACAGTCAGGCGATGCTTGAAAGCTGGTGAACCTGGTGAAAGCCCGAGTTTCACAGAGTGTCACTGAAGTATCCCCGACTCGTAGTGTGCTGAAAGTCCTCTGATCCGTGACGTCTGCTCGGTCACGGCTGCTAGCAGCTTTAATGAAAGTCGTTGTCACTGTGACAGAGCCATCAGCCAACCAATCAATCGATCAATCACTAAGTTTCAGAAAATAGTTGTTTTAGTTGTGTGAATAAGCTCCGCCCTGCTGGGTGCTGTTCAGCCATTAGAGGGCCCTGCAACCTGTTTCATCATGAACTGTGATTTCACAGCCAGTCTCTCCAGTAATAAGCCCCACCCCATCTCTGTCCCACAGACCAGCTGAAGTCCGTCATGGAGCAGGTCCTGGACTTTGCTGTGCGCGAGCTAACGAAGATCGTGGAGGCGTCGTTTGACGACCTGCTGCTGGAGATCACCAAGATGGAGCGAGAGCAGCAGCTGCTGGAGAAGAGGCTGGGAAAGGGTGCCGAACGAGGAGGCGGGGACAAAGGGAAAGGTGGAGGCGGAGGAGGCAGGGGGAGGAGGGGCTCGGAGAACGACTCTGTGTCCCCGAGCGGCTCAGAGGACGCCCGCGAGGAGGTCGCTGTGGTCACTGCATCCAAAGAGACGCCGCAGACACACGGTGAGTGATCAGCTGGAAGGAACTGAGTGTCGTACTTTGACCGGGTCTGGTTGGTTGTGATTGGCTGTCAGTGAGCCTGACTGGGTGTGGCTGGTGTCCTGTTTTGTGTTTCCACAGGTGTGTCAGATCAGGTGTGTGGAGTGACTGTTATTTTAGCTGAAGCTAACCTTCTTCCTCCCCCTCTTTACTACCCCCCCCCCCAAGTCCCGGAGCGTCCCCCCGTCCTGTCCGTCTCTCAGGACTGGGTTCCCATCCTGGACAAAGTCTTCGGTCAGAAGTGGTGCAGCGATGTCTGGGACGTCAAAGAGGTCGGCGGGGGTGGAGGAGGAGGAAGTGGGCGGGGATTAGGAGAGAGTGTGACTCATATTGTCCCCGCCCCCACCCCAGCAGTGACCCTGGAGCCCTCCCCCTCCTCTCCACAGCAGGACCCCCGCTGGACTCCTTTGGAGGACATGGAGGTGTTTTCTCCTGATGAAGATGAAGCTGCGGGCAGTCTGATAAGTGCCGCCGTCAGACCGCCGCCCGGACCTCCACCCGGACCTCCCCTCAGCCCCACATGTGAGGCACCTACAGTTTATCCTCAGTGCTTCACAACAGGAAATATGTAGTGTAACATTAACAGGTTTATGTATGAGTAAATAAGAAGGAAATATTCAGTAGTAACATTTTAACATCTGAAAGCATGAAAGTGACGTTTACACACAGCTCCTTTTTAAATTACTCCACAAAAGCACCGTCAGTGGAAACAACTGAATAAGGATCTTAAAAAAAAGAACGACATTAATAATCATTTATATATATTAATTTTTAATATTGCATGGCTGTGTTTTAGTTTTGGGTGCGACCTGTCCAGGTGTGCCCCGCCTCTCGCCCAGTCACAGCCGTGATAGGCTCCCCCCCCCCATGACCCTGATAAGGAGAAGTGGGAGAGACGGGATGGATGATTTTTAGTTTCATGAATGAAAAGACAGAAAACGTAGTGTTTGTAAAAAGATCTGATGATATTTTTACTGATGCTGAGAGGAATCTGAAACTGTGACCTTTGACCTCGCTCCCTCCTTCAGGTCAACGCTCCTCAGCCTCCATGCTTCATCGCCTCCTCACGCTCCCCTCCCAGCTGCTCGATGATGATGAGGAAGCCGCCGCCAAGGAGACGCTTGGGTCTCTGGCGTTTGACGGCTCCATCAGGCTGCAAGACGCCGTCGAGCCGCCCGCTCAGACTGGCAGAGAGGAGGAAGAGGAGGAAGAGGAGGAGGGAGAGGAGGAAGATGAGGAGGATAAAGGGAAGAAGGTGAGGAGCGCACAAGAGGCTGGAAAGCAGACAAATGTTGATTTTTAATGTTTAGATGGCGAGCTGACATCTCTTCCTGTCTTTCAGCGGAAGCGGCGGCGGGTTTGGTCTGAGTGTGAGGAGTGTGGCCGCAGGTTCAGCCGGATATCCCTCCTGAAGGCTCACCGCCAGACTCACAGTGCTGGAAACGCCGCCTCTTCGCCGCCTGCCGGGGCCGCCTCGCCGCTCCGCTGCTCCGACTGCGGCAAAAGGTTCTCCTCAGCAACCCGTCTCCACAGCCACATCCGGACTCAGCATCACAGCGACCAATCCTGATCCGGGACCAGACGGTACGCAGGCGAGAGCGGCGGGGACATTTTATTCTGTTACACAGACACTTTTACTCTGAAAGGCCACAGGAAGTAACTGCGAAACTGACCTCTAATCAGAGCTGCCTCGCTGTCATCGGTACCCCCGGAGCGGGATCCCGGGTTCTGAACGGTCCGGCTCAGCGACAGGAAACGTTAAAACGAAAACGTCCTGCCAAAGTTCTTTTTTTTAACTTTGACGTTTGTTTCTTCAAATATTTAAAATTCCTGAAAATTTTCAGGTCTAACTTTTTTATTTCTTAACCAGAAAACCTTTAGACAGTGGAAACAAAACACGGTCGCAGTGCTGCGTCTGAAATTCGTTTGGGTTATTTTCTGATTATTTTTCTGAAATTTGAGCTCAAAACAGAAAGAAATCTGAAATTGTCACGTTTATTAAAGTTTCGTCTGGAACAAACTGCTGAAAGCTGAAACAGTTTGATTTTAGTTTGACAGGAAGACGAGCGAGGACGGACGCAAAGAAAATAGGACATTTATTAGAAGTATTAGAAAAATTTCAAAATTAAAGCCTCAAATTCAGGAGGAAGATCAGCGTAAAACCCGTGTCTTTGGGTTTGTACGGAGGCGGATTCACTCATTTGAGAACCTGGAAACGTTTTTTGGAGGTGACTCGGACGACAGCGTGAATCTGAACCAGCGCAGAAACTTTTTGAGGAGGTGGTGGTCAAAGGTCAGGGGTAACCGAGGGAAAACACACGCACACATCCTCCTCCTGTAAATTGTGGGCTTGGTTTTTTGCTTCTTTGCTCGCTGCCTGCTGGTTTGTGTCTGTGCAGCGTGCACACGTTTTCTACTCGTTTGGTTTTAACGTGCCCTTTTTTTTAGGTTTCTCTGGATTATTGTCGAGTGCATGTCTGTGGTTTTATCAGCGTTCCTCGATCAACTCCGAGAACCAAAACAAACAGGGACTTCCTGTCCATTGGAGATGTCTTCAGTTCCAATGTGAAGCTCAGCGGTGGGCTCCTTCCTCCTTCCATCTCACTAACACAAAATGTGTCACACTAGCAGAATTTCTTTGTTTTCTCATCTTTTGTTGTTCAGACATAATTTAAGTCCATGAAGCTACGAGTCACCTCATTAGCATTTTACCCACAGCTCAGACTGGTTAAACCAGCTGACCTCACAGCAGTCATATTATGGGGTGAGCTGAAGCTAGCAGCTACAGCCACCTGTGTCACCATCAACCTATCAGTCACAGAGGCCACACCCCTAACATTGCAAATTTTAAACGGGTGACTTGTAAAAACATTCTGCCCCCGTACAGGTGCTACTAAGGAGGAAATGATACACAGAGACTAAACGGTTTGTGTGTCAGGCTGCCAACGTGTTTATTTTAACATGGGAGTCTATGGGGACTGGCTCACTGTTTCCTCTGGTGTCAGAGGAACTGCAGCAGTCAGTTTTTATCATGAAGGCTGGATTATGAGATCTAAACTTTGATTTATTCTTCATTAATTCAGGATTACGTAGGCTGTGAAACATTTTGATTTTATAAAGTCAAAATCTTCACTTTTCTTGCACAATTGGGCTTCCGTAGATCATCAGCTGGAAATGATTTTAAAAATTGATCTTCTTTGGTAAGTCTGCTGTGTCCCCTACGGAAGCCCATTCCTGCCAAAAAAGATAACTTTGGGTTTCACTTCGAGTAGCAATTTTTTTCCCCGGAATTTAATTTTTTGCTGTAACATTTGCATATTTAAATTTTTCATTGTTTATTTCAAATTTTTTCGCTCTGTCAAATAGTTAAATGCAACGTAAACATCTGTTTTAAGTCTTTTAGTGTCCACCAAGGCAAACTTGGAAATAAGGAAATCTAATGATTTATTCTGCTTGTCATTTTCATGTTTTGGAGGAGGAAGAGGATGGAGGAAGGAAGGATCAGGTGACAGGAAGTGATTCATCCTGAGAGTTAGTTTTTATCCCTGATGTTGGCACGAACAATCACAGAATCCGTTGTTTCACGCTGTGTAAATGTGCGAACCTTTTTTAAACTCTGTTTTTACTCATTTGAACAAAACGTCTGAAGCAATACGACGGGCGAGCTCTGCAGAGCTCCGCGGTTCAATTTGAAGAAGAAGCAGAAATGCACAAAATGAAACCGTCTGCGAGCCGAGGGCGTCTGATCGTTGGAGGATCCAGAACTCTGGTCTCCTCAGGGGGAAAATCAGACTTTTTTACTGTCCTTTCTTTGCTTCACTGACCGCGTCGTCTTGTTTTCGTACCTCATTTTTCAAGTGTTTCTTTGACTTCCTGTTTCCATGAGACCTCATTACCTCAGCTGAAGCACGGCGGCGAAATCTCAACAGATCAACGAGCAGAGTTTAGTTTTCTTTCCAGGCCTGGTCTGACATAAAAACCACTCGACATGAGACGTTTCTTTGTGTTTTATGTGTTTTTTCTTTGAAGGTTTGATTCGTACAGAATCCAAAATCTGATTAAAAAAAAAGTTGTTTTTTTTTGTTTTTTTTACATTAAGCTGAATTTAAGTAAATATTTGTTTACATTGGTGAAGAATTAAAACTTGTATGTAAACACAGTAAACCAGCTCCCCCTATCCCAGCATCCTCCTTTGCTGCAGCCTTTCCATCAACTGTGTTGGCCAATAGCAAAGTGGCAGAGCACCCTCTGGTGGACAGACTCCAACATTGGCACTCCTGACATGGCTGCGGGGCGTTTCTTTGTTCTTTACTTTAGTTTTCATGTATCAGTGGCAGTTAAAGCTGCAGACAGATGAGGAATGCCAAAAACCGGGCGGCGGATAAATCGGGACGTAAAAGCTTCTTTCAGCTGCTCCGTGAATCCTCGGGGTCTCTGTGGCTTCCCTGACAGAAGCCCAGAGCTCTCCTTTTACTTCAGATGTGTGAAGCGCTTTTAGGGTTCTGGCCCTCTAAACTGTACATATATGAATAAAGCCACAAAACTGCTTTGTTCAAATTTCTACATTTCAGTAAAAACTGATAACTTATTGGAGTTTTGAAAACCTTGTGTGGCTGCTTGTGCTGACAGAATTAACTGAACCCAGAACCTAAAGTCCAGACTGTATTTTTCCCATCGGTCGGGCCGGATCGCTCCATTCGTTACGTTTTACTTCCTGAGAGTTGAAGTGTGAAGCAGCTTCACTCAGCACAGCGGGACAGAACTCTGGAAAGCTGAGCGGAGGGGCCAGATAAGACGACCTGAATGAGAGATCACACATTTATGATGACGTCAGTCCTTTTTTTTTTCTTTTTATGTCACACAGCTGCCATCACAGATCATAAATAGACTGTATGTAAAAGATGGACATAAACAGTGGTCAGCGCATTTAGGAAGCGTTGAACTGACTGATTTTACCGTGTCAGCTTTCAGAAAGCAGACGTGATGCAAGACGATGGATTTCTGCACTGACTTCCGTACTTCCTGCCCCTCCGAGACCCTGACGGGACCAAAATCTCAAAAAAAAAAACTTCCTGTTTTTTTTCAGTCAGACCTGAACCTTAAACACATCAGGACAGGGTTTACTGAGCTCAGATCAGCTGAGCAGGATGCTCATTTTCCCATTTGGACCAGAGGAGCCGCCTCCTGCTGGACACTAGAGAGAATGCAGCTTTATGTCCATCTTTTATGTACAGTGAGTAGGAACAAGCTTCGTCTGTTTGAGTTTAATGCTGCCCCGAAGAGTCGCACCACTGATCATTGATATATATCATGTGACCTGTTTAACCAATCACAACTCCTCCTGTCCTTGTTTACACAGAGGAATGCATCTGCCTAGAAACAAGCATGATATTAGAGTTAACTTTGAGGAGGAGTCACATAACACTTTGTGTTTAAAAACCCGGATATCAACATAAACGCGTGCTAATACTGTCATCATTTGTTTATGTGCAGTTTGAGGCACGTGTTGGAGTTCCATGAAATCTGATCTTATCTCAACGTAAAATACTGATTTTTTTTCTCCAGATGACACACACAGCTGTAAAAATCGAGTGAAACACTGAAAGTCTTTTAAGTTATAATTAATGAGTAACATTTCCCTGCTGGTGGTCTTTATTCATTTATTATGTTTGTAGCTGATCAGATGCATTTCTCTTCCAGAAAAGGTCAGTGGCTGTAACGCGTCGTTGTATCATTTCTAGTACTGAAACATTTGTGCAATGTCATTGCAGAGCTCATCTTTTTTTTCCTCTCTCTTTTTTGTTAGCAGTGAAAAGTGGTTGTGTGGTACTCGTACTTCAGTCCTTTGTAGCTAAAACTTTGGGTGTGAGCAAAAAACTAATAAAAATCCTTAAGTTGGCAAGGAGTTCCTCAGGGAACTCTTCGTGGTCCTCTGATTGTTGGATGGAGACGTGTGAATGAGGGGTGAACAGGTTTGTTTTCTTTTGTTGGTTTTTTTTTTTTTCATGTTAATATTTCCAATTGGAGGTTTTCCTGTAAGTCAGGCTCTTAGTGAAGACACAGGGGAACTTGTTTCGGGGGTGGGTTTGTTTTAAACTTTAAATATGGATTTCTACTTCCTGTTTAACCTTGATGAACGCTGTATGTCAAAGAAAAGTTCATCTCATTTTTTGGATGTGATGCAATACTTTTGATAAAATGTGCCCTGTTTTTTTTTTAATTTTATTTTGTTTTTTAATGGACACCAGCCAAATGGTAGACTGAATGCTTCAGGATTTGTTTAAAAACAAAACAAAACAAAAAAACTTAGACTTGATGTGACCAGTGTCAGTTCTGAGTGAGTTATCAGACTCTGATGTGTTGGCTGTTTACTTTGTGCCTGGTTTTATCAGCGCTGTGCGGGCTGTATGTCATTAAACACCAACTTACAACTGTCTGCCAGGATGATGATGATGATGAAGGCTACGGTGACTTTTTTTTTTAAAGAAATGTATTGCCTGTTTTAGTTGAGCAGAACGGGTATTTTGTAGTGTTAAAATTCAAAGGAAACAAATAAATGTTCATAACTACCCGGCTGGGACGTTGACTGTTCTTTAATGTTATTTCACAAATGTTCAGCAACTTGACCTGGTTGCTTCAACATTTAAACAAAATGTTGTTTAAACAGATTTTAAAAGAAAACAAAAACCCCCTCAGAGACATAAAAGTGCTTTCTTGAAATATTGGTAGTCCATGTATGTATGAGGTTAGTTAAAGTGTTTCCTAATTTAGACTCAAATACGAAATGTTCATAAAGGCTAAATACCAAACTTTGATACAAAGCTTCTATATTATATTCTATATTGCTTCCCCTTGTCACAAGAGGGCGCCACAGTGGGTAGCTCCACCTGTTTGATTTTAAATTACCCTAAAGGGGATTTGGGTCTCTGGAACAAACCACACTCTTCACTTTGCCCTGAGACAAACACTTTGCCCCCCCTTCCTCAGCCAGTATTCACCTGATTGGCAGGTTTAAACAGTAGGTGGGTGGGGTTTCTTAAGATGACCATATAGGGACAGCCAATCTCTGTGACTGTGATCAACATTAACAATAAAAAACAAAACACAGTTCTGCATTAATACAGGGTGTATCAGAGTCATCTGATTTCAAAAGGCTTTGAATATATTTTACGTTTTATGTACACCTACTGGCAAATATGTGAATGTCAGCTGTTTCATACACCCTGAACTTGTTTCTGTAAAATTCTGAGCTGGTTGCAAGACACATGGCGTGCTCTTATGTTTCAAATTTTTTGCTGAAAAAAAAAAATCTTTTATTTATAAGATTTTTTTAAAAATCCCCACCTGATTTTGTTCAGCTAGCTGACCCCGGTTTTAGCAGCTGATACCCGCTTTAGGGAAAAAAAAAAAAAAAGACGCCCACTCCATGGACACGCTGATGTCACTCGGCTGCACTTGACTGCCGTGACCCGGCTCAGCGGGGCGCGTGCTGTTCCCCATTCATTCATATTAACACGCTGGCGCGTGCGGATGGAAGCAAGCCGAGATCAAAGGGAGTGCGAGGTGACGACGGTGTCTCTGCTGCAACAATGTAGCGAGCGCATACCCGCCTTGCGCGCGCACACATCGAGAGCTGTACCCACCTACTACCGTTGTCATAGTTACCTACATACCCGACTGAACGGGTATGTGCACGAGCGAGAAGGGAGGGAAGGAAGGAAAGGGGGGGAGAAGCGAGAGAGGAAGGAGGGAGGAAAGGAAGGTAAGAAGGAGGGAGGGAGCGGAATTAGTCAGTGATAGAGGGGAGGAGAGGAGGCGAGGCGGCGGGTGTTCTGCCGAGGTGGACGTGGCGGGTCCGGCGGAGTGAGCTACGAGTGACGGGCAGCGGAGCCGAACCGAGGTGGACAGCCAGCCGGCCATGAAGCGGACCACCCGCAGGTAACGTCCCGCCGTTATCGGCCGCCTGGTCGGCGTCGCCGTGCCGCTCGCCGCCGCGTCGCTCCGCTCGGTTTCCTGCCGTTTTACCGCGCCGCCGGACGCTCGATGACCGCCGTGCTGCCGCTCGGGCTCCGTAGTTTGTTGGCTCCTTTTGTGTTGCGGTGTCAGCCGCTCGCCGTAGCGCCGGAACCCCGGGGAGGGGGCCAGGCTAACTGCTGCCCCCGCTGCGGCGCCCTCTCCCGCCTCACTCTCACTTTCTCCCCCCGCTAGCAGCAGCAACAGCGCGCTAGCTTAGCAGGCTGCAGACGATAAACAAGATGGCCACGGGCTAGCTGCTAGCCGCTAGCTAGCTAGCCAGCCAGTCAGCCAGATAAACATGGCAGCCTGCCCGTCTTTGTAGGGCTGTGAGGCGGCGGCGGAGCGTGTCCTTCCGCTGGCAGCCGTGGGTTTGTGTGTGCGAACCGCAGTAAAAGTTGTGCACAGTTGGTGAAGGATGTGGAAGTGTTAGAGCGAGAGCGGAGAGGTGCAACCTCCGGGGAAAACCACCGCCAGCAGCCCGGGAGGCAGGCAGTGCGGCGGCTGCGTGGCGAGTGGAGGGGCCACCTGAGTGCTCGCGGGGTGACAGGTAATGTCCACCTGAGAGGCAGGGAGGATAGGAAGCTGCAGCATTGTGCACAGAGCGGCTGCTCTACTTTACCTGAAAACTTCTCAGAGTGCATGTGTGTGGGAGGCCGCTGCACACGCGCACACACACAGCTGCAGCAGCTGTCTGTCTCCTCTAATGACATCCTGCTCCTGCAAACAGCACACCTCTGCAGGCCGACCTGTGCCCCATTTACAGCTGCCACCACATCAGCTCTGTCTGCATGACGGCGGTGACCGGCTGACTGCAGTCTTACTGTGGTCCTGCACCAGTGCAGAAACGGAACCGCAGCAGCTGTTGATGGGGATGTTCCCAAGAGTCATCTCTAACATTGCCGCTGGTATCTGCTCCCCTGAAAGTGTAAAAATGCTTGCTGTAAAGTTATTTAGACTGAGTTTTTCAGGCGTGCTCATGCTGCAGGTGCAGCCTCAAAAAGTCAGTCTCACCAATTGGCACACATTAGGCGTCAGGGCCAGACACTCACGGCGCCCCTGGGGGGCGGGGGGAATCCTGGTTTCAAAATATGCTTGCATACCTGGCTTTCATGCTCAGAGGCAGGGATACAGGTGCTGTAGTGTTTTGGGTTTCCTCAGATTTCATCACCAAGGACTCTGATTGGCTTTAGTTGCTGTTGTCACGGTAATCGACTCCTCTGTCTTCTCTCTGCAGGCTCGTGATGGTCAGCCGTATCTGCTGACATCTGGCTGATCTTCCACTACGTCATTGTTTTCCAGAGGACGCTCTCAGGGACTCCCAACCCCCCCAGCCCCTCCTCCTGTGAGGGCTAGCAGACTTCACCAGCAGGAGGGGAGTGGAGGAGGAGGAGGAGAAAGTGGAGGAAGAAGAAGTAGGAGGACTTTTACCAACCTCAGCAATACCTCAGGTGTTGAAACGGAGCAGGTGAGGAGGATTAGCTCCGCCCCCTCACCATGACAGACTTGGAGAGTGAGTGCCTGAGCCTGGGCCTGCCCCCCGAATGTGGCTCGCCTCCCCTGACGCTGGACTCCTCCCTGCAGGTGGACTGTGGCGCTGCGCCCGTCGGCTCAACCCCGACGCCCACTCTGGCCCTCCTCTCCTCCGATTGTCCCACGCCCACGCTCAGTTCGCTGGCGGCGGAGATCGCGGAGCCGCTGGTGATGCTGCCGTGCGTGAAGAGCGAGCCGGAGGACGGCGACCTGGAGCCCATCAGGACTGTGGACCTGTCAGAGATCCAGCCGCTGTCCACCGCCGAGCTGGGCCAGGACCAGATCAAGATGGAGATCAGCGGCCTTGACTACATCAAGTCTGAGCATCACGGTCACCACGGCAACCACCACCTGGGGGTGTTTCACCACAGTGACGTAACAGAGCTGGACTACAAGTCGCACTACGAGCCAAGCTCAGTGTTCGACTACATCTCCCAGGTAAAACATCAGAGGCTGGCAGCTGAGAGTGACGACGCTGTTATTGTGTTATTATCGTTATTATCATTCATGCTTTTTCAAAGTATCTTCATAAATTTGGTATAAATAAAGTTTTTCATATTCTGTGAATAAAAACGCCCACCAGAGTCCATTTAAAATTCTGCTGATTTAACAGAAACCCTGAGGTTGTTTATCCTGTCAGAGAGCAGCGTAAAAGACTCAGTCAAACTCAGACATCATCAACGCCAAGCTGTTTATTTAATTATTTTCTTCTGTTGTTTTGAAAGGTCAGAATATATTATATAAACACGTGGTGTGTGTGTGTCGTTGATGGCGGTATCTTTGTAGACGTTTTGCGATCCATCCCAGGCACGCTGTGAGTGTGCGTCCACTTCATGTTGTTAGTGTGCTGGACACTCTCACCTTTATACCTTTATGGACATCTGAGGTGATGCCGGGCGCTTCACGATTGCAGCTGCTGCCTTGTTTTCCTCATCCTTCGTGCAGTCGTTATGCTGCAGATTGTCATGTATTGTTGGGCGGTCCAATCAGTTACGCGCTTTGTGAGCGCTTCACCTTCTGCTGTGGCGTTTGGTCGCGTCCTGTTTGTTTATCTGACTTTAATCTGGTGTGCAGGGGACAGCTGTGATTGGCTCATGTAGGGAGGATGAATTATCACTATTGGTTAATCATGTTTAATTAAGTGCGGGGAGACAAAATCATGGCGGAGATTAAAATTAAGTAAATTTGCAACCCTGAGAATTTTGCCAAAGCAGGAGGAGCCCAGGGGTCAGCTCAGGGGTCAGCTCAGAGCTCAGGTGTGTGGTTGGCAGGTGACTTGTCGCACACCTGAATTTCAGAGGAGTGTGAGGAAGCCCTGTGAGTAAACCAAAGCATACGGAGGTTATTAAAAGTGGTAAAAGAGCAACACAATGAACTGAGAACTGTGACTTGAATAACTGAGTTTAATTTTGCCATATTTGAGAAGTCGTGGTGTTTTTAGACGTGCTCTCCCTTTATGAGACTCTGGACCTCATCTGATGACTGCTTGTACTAAGAGAAACTCCTGGTGATGACGTTCACAGAACTCTGGTGTTTTCTACAAACTGACAAAAGATTCATCCCCAAAGTTTAAACCAGTTAGGAGATCAGAGCATTTTGGAGATGACCTGGAGTCAGAGCTGTTTGTATATGAAGGAAAGGGGCTCAGTGCTTCCTTTATGACAGGGGTGGGGGGACTCCAGGCCTCGAGGGCCGTTGTCCTCGATCCAACACAGCTGATTTAAATCTCCTGAAGTTCTCCAGAGGCCTTGTAATGAACTAATCATGTGATTCAGGTGTGTTGACCCAGGGTGTGATCTAAAACCTGCAGGACACCGCCACACGAGGCCTGGAGTTCCCCACCCCTGCTTTATGAGCTCCTTTAGTGTAGTAAACACTGGAGGTTCCATTTATGAAAAGAGATATTTCCATCCCATAATTCACAGCAAGGCTGTGTCAGACCGACTGAAATGTTCGATAACATCAGGCTGTAAACATCACGCTGACTGAACGACTCTGAACTCAGATTGGGAAAGCACTACACAATTAATCATAATCTGGATTTATATTATCTGACTTTTTACTACAACCCTCATTTACAAACACTCTTTCCTGTACATAAGCACCTTGTCTAACATTCCCACTCTCGCACTCTGGGTTCAGTATCTTGCCCGATGGTACTTCAGTCCACCAACCTTCTGATTGGTTGACTCCCTACCAATCAGAAGGCTGTGGCTCAGGGTCAAAGTGCATATAAGGTTCTCTGCAGGTCAGTAGTGTCTGCTGTTGTGTTGCTGTCTTTCATGATTGTTGTGACTTTTCTCTTTTGTGAGTCGGGTCAGCGATGGAGGAAATTTTAGATAACCCAAAACAGTGGCTTCCCTCCGCTGGTGTCCTTCACTGTGTTCATTATGATGCTTTTTTATGTTGGAGGTTCCTTCTTCATTTAGATGGTTCCACATTTAAGCTGTTCAGTAAGAAAATGCTGTTTTCCTCGGATCAGTGAGCCGCTGCAGGTCTGCTGCTGTGGCATGGAGGGAGCTGAGGTTTACCAAACTGTGGCCTGCAACAGCCGACACGCTCACTTCCACTCACTGTGTTCAGTTACAGAGGCTTCATAGAAAGATGCTGGCGTGGAGTCTTTGGCTCAAATATTTTACTGTAATGAGCAGCAGTGATGAAGCAGCGGTGTCTCACTGTGAACGATGCTCGTGTCGTCACTGTGAGCTGATCCCATGCCTCTTTATCTCATTTAAACAGCTCAGAGGGACAAACCAAGCACTGCATCATTCTGACCCCTTATTTGAATATGAAGCAGAGCCTGAGCTTTAGCCCTGAGGCTAGCCATCAGTTTAGTAATTGAGTATTCTATTGATTAATCAAGTAATTGGATACTTTCGTCTTTGAAAATGCAGTGTTATCTATAAAAACATTTTATTGTATTTATCTTCTATATTTCTTTTAAAGAAAACATCTTAGTAAGAAACTACAAGTACAGTGATGTTAAAATAAGATACACACAGGCACCCAAAACTAAGGTGTGTGTGTGTGTGTGTGTGTGAGAGCCTTTAAAGAAGCACATGGTGGCTGCAATGAAGAAAGTCGAGCGTGTCTGCATTCTGAGGTCTGACTGTGCAGATGTGGGTGTGTCTGCATGGTAACGATCAAGCGCTATCGAAGCAAAAAACGTTGGTTTGAATAATCAAGTTACGTGATGAATCGTGGTGAGGATGCTGCTTCATTGTCTGAGTCTCAAAGCAGATCAGGGCTGAAACTCAGTCTTTAATGGAGGTCGGAGGTCACACGAGACTCTCTCAGCGTGTTTTTATCACAGCCATGTGAAATTTGTCCTTTTAAACAGCTGAATTCACAATAAAGTCGTTCTCACACTGTGTGGGCCACGCCTCTGTGAACTCAGGTGCCTGATTGGCACAGGCATATAAAATCCAGCACCTGCAAACTGGAAGTCCACAAAGAGCGGTCCACGGAGGTACTTCAGGCCCGTCGGACCTCAGCGATGGATGATGTGAATGTCCCCCAGACACTGACGTCTCGTAGAAAGCCTTCCCAGATTTAGTGGGGGGGTCATAAAAGCTGGTCTATGTAGACAGAAAGGGTGTGATTGAATCCCCGTCCACATTAATGCTGTTTAGTACTGACAGCTAGAGCTGGGCGATATATCGAGTTTTTAAAAAAAATATCGATATATTTTTATACGAGATATAAGATGTGACAATATCCTTTATATCGATATAGTCTGTGTTACGTTATAATTATAGTTGCGGAGCTGCAAGTTTGCCTCTCTTTCGTCCACTTTTGTCTTTACGCAACGTTACTCGACCTCGCCTCTCCTTCACTGAACACAACTCCCCCTCCTCCCCCATCGCTTCACCTGCAGGCAGCGACAAGATGGACACGGCAAATCTCCGTTAACGAGTTACTGCGCATCGCCCCGTGCGTGGGGCTGGACGGCGTCAACGTGTTAACGAGCTAACCACGCTAATGAGCTAGCCACGCTGACGCCATGCACGGCCTGAAATCCTTTCATTTTCTCAAAAGTTGACTGCGCGCCTTTTGTATGAATTCTGGTTGTGCTTGATGACCGCGAACCGATTTTATGTGATACACAGCGCTCAGCAATCTGTCAATAAATGTTTTAGTCCGACTTTGGTAAGCTACGGAGCTGCACCGCTTGATGGATTGTCGGAGCATTACGGCTACTGAGGAGCCTCGCGGAGTGATACGTACTGTGCTTCAACGTAATATTACCGTATTGTGTGTGTATAAGGACCATAAATGGCTCCTGTTCAGAGGCATGGTTACGAAGCGGATTTCAAACTCCAGGCTGTCAGTCACGCAGTAGAAGTTGGGAACAGAGCAGCTGTGAAATCTGTCTTTGTTATTATGCTCAGCGTCTGTTAGTTTACATTTTGACTGCACAATTGTGAGCTCTTTGTTATGCACAAAACAACATAGTTTTCTTTTATTTATAGAGCATCATTATTTAATAAATGCTCAATTTATTTTTGAGTAGTTTTTTTCATGTACATTTATGCTGTATGTTAATAAAAGTGCCTGTGTGACATCTGGGACACAGCTTTGACTAAGAACTCTCTTTTTGTTCTTACTTTATGGCTTTAAAAAAATATCGAGATATGAATTTTGGGTCATATCGCCCAGCTCTACTGACAGTGATGCTTCCTCTGCAGTCTTTTATCATGCAGTTTACTGCAGAGTCAGTTGAGCGATAGCAACAAAGAGCAGAGAAATGCAAAGATTTGTGTCTGAGAACAGAGCGCAGACACGCAGCTCTGTGGAAACAGCAGAATAGCATCAAACATGAGTGCATGAACATCTGCTGGCACATTTTCTTCCTTCAGGTTTTGTCACTGAGAGCAGACCAGAAATCAGAGGCTGATTTGTTGTTCTTTATCATTTAGCCTGGAGAAATAGTTTGTTGCTTTATAAGAAATCATCACTGATTGAAGAAAATAAGAACAACCCTAGGGTTTCTCTTCAGCACTGTAGCCAGGCTGACAAACAGTCAGAGCTCTGTTGAGCCAACCATCCCTTTAACGTTAACTAGTAATGACTTCATGAAATTCTTCACAAATAAAATGTTGGTCAGCAGACCTGATGTGCTCGATGCTGAGAGAAGTCTCAGCGTGAAGTGCTATCGTGCTCAGGTTGAGCAGATGTAACTGCAGCTTTTTTCTTGTTGCAGGTCACCGACACTCTGGAGTACATCAAGTCGGACCACCACGTGGACCTACAGTGTTACTACACCACCGAGCTGAGTGCGGTCAAGTCGGAGTACCCCGAGACCAACGCCATGTCCGCCCACCTGCAGCACAACGGCCTCGAGTCCATCCACATGGCCGAGCTGCGCACGGAGCTCAACAAGCTCCGCCCCGACTCCCTGCTCATGGACGGCATCGGCAAACCAGACGCTGAGTTCGGAGGGGGGGCGCTTTACGAGCTGCAGCCCGCACACGTGGGGAAGTCCTCCACGGAGGCGATGATGGCAACAGGACAGGCGGGAGGGAGTCTGGTGGTCACGACTAAAACGCAGAGCCCGACGGTGAGGAAACCTCGCAACATGCAGGGCGAAAAACCGTTCTCCTGCACGCAGTGCGGGAAAAACTTCAGCACACTGGGAAACCTGAAAACGCACCAGCGCATACACACGGGCGAGCGGCCGTACACCTGCTCGCAGTGCGGCAAGAGCTTCGGCCAGGCGGGCAACCTCAAGCGGCATCAGCTCATCCACACAGGCCAGAAGCCGTACGTCTGCGCCCACTGCCCCAAAGGCTTCACCAAAGCCGACGACCTGCGCTCACACCAGCGGCTGCACACTGGTGAGCGCCCGTTCATCTGCACCACCTGCGGCAAGAGCTTCAGCCAGTCCAAGGAGCTGAAGGCGCACCACTTGAGCCACACGGGCGAGCGGCCGTACTGCTGCCAGCACTGTGGCAAGAGCTTCACCAAGGAGACAAGCTACCGCAACCACGTCCAGATCCACACCGGTGAGAAGCCCTTCACCTGCTCGCAGTGTGGAAAGACTTTCAGCAACTCGGGCGTCTTAAAAACCCACGAGAAGATCCACACGGGCGAGCGGCCATTTGGCTGCACGCAGTGCGGGAAGAGCTTCGGCCGTCTCGGCCACCTGAAGGCGCACCAGCAGATCCACACGGGCGAGCGGCCATACGCCTGCCCTCAGTGCGGGAAGACTTTCAGCCAGTCGGGCCACCTCAAAGCACACGAGCAGATCCACAAGCGAGAGCGAGTGGACACGGCGAGCACCAGCAGCGACGGCAGCAGCAGCGCCGTGGGCAGTGACAGTAGCTAACTGCAAACCCTTTAACCTCCGGAAAAACAAAGTATTATTCCTCTTTTTTATAAATACGATATATAAAGCTTTTCCTCATGAGTTTTTCTTACATTTTCATACCTTTTGTGCTCTTTTTGCATTTTATCTGTGGGCAGGGCGGACTGACGCATTTGCTCTTATGCAAGTGTCTGTGTGTGTGTACACGTTATATACCGTGTGTCTGGGGGACGGGTGGGTGGGGCTGTAGATAATCTTTAAACTGGACTGACTGTAGAGTATCAGGACTTATTTTTGGAGACCTTAACAAGCACAAATACTTCAGAGACCAACAGTTTGAGTACTTCATTTTTGTATTTCCTGTTTTTTACTGACTCAGACCAGCAGTTCCTGACAGACCGTGACCCCGTTTACTGAAAAACTGCACACTCGCGGCACGGACACGCCGTCTCGGTACGCTCTAAAGGAACATGAAAGGGTCCAAAATCCCAGCCTTCCATTCTACGGTGCACTAGAATCGGGCTTCGTAGTCCTGTCGCTCTGTGGTGTCGCTGATAACTGATGGAAGCTTTATCCTTTCTCTGTAACTTAAATCTATGTGATTCGAACCGGACCCGAAGTTCCAATTCATTCAGATTTCTGTGAAATATCTCACAAGTCTGCTGCGCTCTTCACCGTCTCTGCACAGAGATCAGCCTGAAGAAATAGTTTGTTGCCTTATAAGAAAGCCCTCTGCAAAGCCAGAACATCATCACTGATTGAAGAAAATAAGAACAACCCCAGGTTTCTCTTCAGCACTGTAGCCAGGCTGACAAACAGTCAGAGCTCTACTGAGCCAACAATCCCTTTAACGTTAACTAGTAATGACTTCATGAACTTCTTCACAAATAAAATTGTAATCATTAGAGAAAAAATTACCAATAATCATCCCACAGATGTAATATTATCTACAGCTACTTTTAGTACCATCGATGTTAAGTTAAACTCTTTTTCTCCAATTGATCTTTCTGAGTTAACTTCAATAATTAATTCCTCCAAACCATCAACGTGTCTTTTAGACCCCATTCCTACAAAACTGCTCAAAGAAGTCCTGCCATTAATTAATGCTTCAATCTTAAATATGATCAACCTATCTCTAATAATCGGCTATGTACCACAGGCCATCAAGCTGGCTGTAGTTAAACCTTTACTTAAAAAGCCATCTCTAGACCCAGCAGTCTTAGCTAATTATAGGCCAATCTCCAACCTTCCTTTCATATCAAACATCCTTGAAAGAGTAGTTATCAAACAGCTAACAGATCATCTGCAGAGGAATGGCTTATTTGAAGAGTTTCAGTCAGGTTTCAGAGCTCATCACAGCACAGAAACAGCTTTAGTGAAGGTTACAAATGATCTTCTTATGGCCTCTGACAGTGGACTCATCTCTGTGCTTGTCCTGCTAGACCTCAGTGCTGCGTTCGATACTGTCGACCATAATATCCTATTAGAGCGATTAGAACATGCTGTAGGTATTACAGGTACTGCACTGCAGTGGTTTGTATCATATCTATCTAATAGACTCCAATTTGTTCAAGTAAATGGAGAGTCCTCTTCACACACTAAGGTCAATTATGGTGTTCCACAGGGTTCAGTGCTAGGACCAATTCTGTTTACATTGTACATGCTTCCCTTAGGCAGCATCATTAGAAGACATAGCATACATTTTCACTGCTATGCAGATGACACGCAGCTCTATCTGTCCATGAAGCCAGGTAACACACACCAATTAGTTAAAGTGCAGGAATGCCTTAAAGACATAAAGACCTGGATGGCCGCTAACTTTCTGCTTCTTAATTCAGATCAAACTGAGGTTATTGTACTCGGCCCTGAAAATCTTAGAAATATGGTATCTAAGCAGATTCTTACTCTGGATGGCATTACCTTGGCCTCCAGTAATGCTGTGAGGAACCTTGGAGTCATTTTTGACCAGGACATGTCCTTCAATGCACATATTAAACAAATATGTAAGACTGCTTTCTTCCATTTGTGCAACATCTCTAAAATTAGAAATATAGAAGCTGATCACAAACTTAGTTACTGATCAGAGCTCAGATTAAAGAAAGAAATGTGTGTTTACGTTATTCCAGCAATCAGATTGATGATGGCCAACTGTTTTCTTAGTTTTCCCCTCCTACTTTTTACAGGAACTGTAACTTTTTACAGTGTTGCTGTTGTAGTAAAACCTATGAAGTAGCTGGAATGATTTGGTGTACACCGGGCTTTTATTTTGAAACTCGGTGGAATCTCTGTGCGTATTCTGTCCAGGTGGGGGAATGGTTAGTTTTTTGTTTTCTTCTCTCATGCTTGTCAGCTGGCAGTGGCTTGAACGTGCGGCGTTCACTGACAGCAGAGCGATCAGCGATCCCGCTCGTGGAAAGGGAAGCTCGCTGTTCTTCCAGTGTTTTTTCCTCGTTGATTCTCGAGGGTTACCCTGCGGGAGATAAACGGATGTAGTGAGGTTGAGCCACAGCTGCAACGTGAAGCCCCTAACAGAGCCTTCAGTATTCTCATAACTGTACGATGTTCGTGTCTGCGAGCTTGCGTGAATCTGACCTTGGACCAACTCTGTTACAGCATTGTAGGTTTTATGACGTGAAAAGAAGAAACGTCGCATTTCTCGGTGAACGGGGTCCAACCTCTTCAGGTTCATCCATTTGTGTTTTCGGCAGTCAAAGTACTTAACCTCAGGTGAGAGTACTTCCTGCCAGTTTACTAGTATTTCACTTGCAGGTGTGGGTACTCACAGGATGTGGATGTACTGTTAAAGTCTTTGATCTTTTCCACGTTTTTATTGAGCAGTATTGATTGATCGGGACACGCCAGGCGTCTTTTTGTTGCTGATGATAATCACATGATGGTTCATTATTATTGTTATTATTATTATTATTATTATTATCATTGTTATTTTAATAATTTGTTAAAGTCAGTTTTTGCGTCGTTGGGCTCCAGAGGACCAAAACTCATCATCAGCACAAAGGAGCCCCCCCCTCCCCCCCTCCCATCTAGATCGCTCACTGTGTACAAATCTATTGATTATGTCATTCCTACAAAATAAAAGTTAAAAGTTAGAAAAAGAGAAACAGAAGGTGGAGGCGATTGAGCATCTTGTACTGGAAGAAAGTTAATAAAGAAACTAATGACATGTGTTGGAGTTTCCGTCTGTTTCTGCTGGAATGTGTCGACTTGTTTTCAGAAACAGGAAGTCTGCCGTCCTCACAGAGTCATGAAGAAGGGGGGGTTTATCTATAGCGACCAAACAGTTTGTATGGAAACACGTTTGTTTCTGCTGGAGAGCTTTAACATGGGAGTCTATAGCAACTCACTGCTGCCTCCACTGGACACTAGAGGAACTGCAGGTATGAGCTGCTGCTATTTGGTCTGACGCCCAGTCTGCAGAAACATGTTGAGAACTAGTTTTTGAAACATCCTACAGGTATCCAACTTTTCAGAGTAAGAGCTGTACAATAAAAATGTGGATGATTGTGAATAATAAGCTGGAGTAGTTTGGGACCTTTTATTTTCAAAGTTTTTAGAATTCATCTTACTGTTGATCGATTTCCTTAACAGCTGGTGCAAAGATGGATCTGTTTTGAATTTCAGTTCATGAAGCAGAAAAAACAGTTGCTACGAGGTGAAAAGGATGTGAAGGTGTGTTTTAAAATATTTTTTACTGCCTTTGGTTAATATTTGAGAGTAAAGCCGTTTCGTTTGAGTAACACAGAAGTTTGTGAGCGCAGACATTAATTTCAGACACTTTTGCGGTTTTGTTGCGTTTTATTTGTTGAAGCGGTACACAGAAGACCTGCAGGCACGGCAGTAAAGTTTCACCATCATAAGCCAAGAAAATGCTTCCCTTCACAAACCCTCCAGCTTTAAACCAGCTGTGGTTTCCTGTGAAGCAGAAAACTGGTGTGATGTGAAGGTGACAAGCGATCTTCAGGTGGAGGTGTACGCTCATCCGGCATGCAGAAAGGTGAAGAAAGGTGGAAATCCGACTCCAGCCCCGGGCAGACAGACACGTGATTGGCCTCAGATGGTTTCCTCCACAACCTTGGTGATGACTGTTTTGGTTGTGGTGGAGGTAGAAGAAGAGAGCGAAGATCTGCGTGGGAAATGAGGCAAAGCTGGTCAGAGATGCTCGTCTGAAAGGCAGAACCCGCTCACGCATGTTTACAGGTAGGGGCTGTAGTGCAATTCCCGAGTTCCCAACATCTGTTTAAAACCAAAATGAGCTGAAGCCGAAACATCTACAAACTGAAGTTAAAAATGACTACCATACCATGCTTTGGTGTAATGCCAGTTTGCACCACAAGAGGGCACAAAGAGGCAGTGCAACTTCGTGTTACCAGCATGAGAGGAAGAGGAACATTAATGTGAGCAATCTGAGTCTGGACACTTTCAGGCTCCTTAGATAAACACTCTTTTTCTTCAATGCTAACGAAAAGCTTAAATTCCGCATCTTCAGGAAACTTTGTGGCAAACAGTTTACTTACATTTTACAGAGGGGAATTACACAATGTACAATTAAAGGTACATTAATCGGGACTTTCCAGATTGAACTAATGTTAGCAGCAGATGGTAACACTAAAACTCAGGATATTTCCTCTGCATATTTTAGTTTTCCAAGTAACCTCTGTAAGGAGAAAGAGGAGAGAGCAGGGGCCACAGAGAGCTGAGGCTGTCCTGGTGAGCTCCTCTTACCCGCCTCCCTCTCCGTCCAGCAGCCTCCTGTACTCGGCGATCTCCAGCTCTAGTCTGGTCTTGATGTCCAGCAGAATCTGGTACTCCTGTCCCTGCCTCTCCAGGTCTGCTCTGAGCTGCACCAGCTGCTCCTCCAGACTGCTCACCTGCACAGGTGAACCAGGTGTGAGTGTAAAAGCTGAAAGCGGCTGACGGAACATTTGGATGCGACCCCATGAAAGCAGGACTCACCCTCATCTGGAATCCTTCCATCTTCATGCCGTAGCTGCTCTGGACTTCGGCGAGCTGGGCTTCAAGGGACATTTTCTGTAAAAACACGAGCCGGTCAGAGGCAGAACCCTCTACCTGTGGATGAGGTCATGACACTGGGCTACAATTCAGCCACCTCTCTACGACTCAGGATTTTAGGAATCAGAGAAAACGAGGCCACGATATGAAGATGTAACTGAACCAGCCTGATGTTACTCCCGAGGCAGGATTTTCTAAAATCCAGAACTTAGTACTCTTGCAATTCCTGTTCTTTGACTTTGTCCTTTGACATTTTGAATGAAGTCCCATCTGTGGCCTCTTCTAACTCCCTCTGTCCAGCAGCCTCCAGCACTAAGATTAGTAAGACTAGTGGCTGCTGTATTCTCGTTTATTTTCAGGGATCAGAACCTACCCCAAGCTGGCTTTCCTCTGGTTAATGTTAGCTAACACTATGTTACCTGCTCATATGGATCAGCTGCAATCTAGCTAACACTACAAAACCCTGTAAAGGTGTCCTTTGTCAGCCCCTCTTCTTTTGTTCTTGAACATAAACTCATGAATTTTGAAGCTTTGATGAGTGTTAAAGGTGTTTGCTAACAAGCAGCTAAATCAGACAAACTTCATCATGGAAAACAAAGAAGCTTAGCAGTGGTGATGTTGAAGTCATGTGACTGTGGTGTATTTAGGTTGCTATTAGCATTTAACTTTTTGCACTTGTGTTTTAAAATCTGAAAATTAACACTGATTTACCATATTTTTCAGACCATAAGGCGCACTGGATTATAAGGTGCGTTAAGCGAAATAAAACAGTCAGATAAGTCAAATTTTACTGAACTCATTCTTTTTGCATTGATTCAGTAGTGCTGAATTCTCTGGCAGCTGCTCTATTCCCATGTTGTTGCAGTATATTAATGACTAACCTCGTATTGTGGATGGATTATCTTAATTGTTCTCCTGACTGAAGTTTGGTCCGTTTACAGCATCCTGTCATGCGATTGCATTTGTTGCAATTGCATAAGTTAGCGTTCATCGTCCAACTTAACTGTTTTTATGGTGAGTATGGTAACATAGTAACATAGTCGCTAGTGATCACATAGCACATCATTATATACCAGCTAGCCCAACTTCAGTAACCCTACAAACTTCCTGCTAACTTCTAACTCCGTTAAATTTAATAAATTTGTATTTTTACTCAGTTGTATAAAGCATTTGTATTCTATTTTTATCTTATTGTATATTTTATTCTATTTTATTCTACTGTATATAGTATTTTATTTTATTCTATTCTGTACAGTTGTGTACTGTATTTATTCTTATTTTATTTTATTCTAATTTTTGCTTCATAACTTTTGCACTGTCCACTTCCTGCTATGACAAAACAAATTTCCCACGTGTGGGACTAATAAAGGTTATCTTATCTTATCTTAAATCCTGTTTTCATGGATCCCTGGATGTTAAACTTAATTGTTACACCTGGTAAAGCAGCGACGTGATCATTTTATTACAGATGAAAGAATTTAGACAGTTTTTAACTCTCAGTGATGCCGCAGTGTTCGTTTGACTTTGGGACCTGAAGCGGACGGAGTTTAGGACCCAGATTACTCCGCGAGGCTCCTAGCCGTAGTGCTCCAACAATCCATCAAGCGGTGCGGCTTCGTAGCTTACCAAAGTCGTACTCAAACATTTTTGACAGATTTTTGAGCGCCGTGTACCACGTAAAATCGGTTCGAGGTCAGTAAGCACAACCAGAATTCATACATAAGGTGCACCGGATTATAAGGCACACTGTCAAGTTTTGAGAAAATTAAAGGATTTTAAGTGCGCCTTATTGTGCAGAAAATACGGTAAGTAAACCCTCAGAGGGATGGAGTTCCTCAGGGCTCAATGCTTGGACCACTGATATTCAAGCTCATCATTAACCGTTTGACATTTTTTCTTTTTTTTGGTGAAGCATGTGAAGGCAGCGCCATCTCAGCTCTCCGCAGCAGCAAGTTTAAAAGTTTATATTTTCTCAGAAGATTGAACCTCACCAATACTGAAAAAGTTTATTTTTTGAAACCCAAACACATTTTTACGAATGCCAAGGAAGAAAAAGGCGACTACAATGACAGATAATGAAGATGACGCTGCTACCTCTCTGACAGTGGATAGTACGGCGTTGACTAGCATAGCCAACATGCTAGAAGAGCATAGAGCCAGCATCTCAGCTGACTTTAAAACTTCATTCGCGACCCTAGAAGCAAGGCTTGATAAGATACAAACAACGATTACAGAACATGGTCAGCGAATGAATTTGCTGGAATCCCACGCTGAACTACAAGAGCAACGACTTCAAGCCCTGGAGGAGAGGTGTGTAGCACTGGCAGAAAGTAATACTAAGTTAAAAGCCAAGACCATTGATCTAGAAAGCCGTAGCCGCAGAAACAATATCAGGATAATTGGTCTCCCGGAGTCAATAGAAGGACCTAGACCTACAAGCTTCTTTGCTGACTTTCTGGTTGAAGTACTAGGTGATCAAATTCTTTAGTCCCCCCCTGAACTGGATCGAGCCCATAGGACACTGGTCGCTAAACCACAATCTGGTGCTCGACCTAGACCGGTAATAATCCGTCTTCATCGGTATCAGACCAAAGAGCTGATAATTCGAGAGGCTCGTAAACAACGAGGCAAGCTCCATTACCGCGGGTCACCAGTTCAGATCTTTGAGGACTATACGCCTGAAGTCGCTGAGGAACGAGCTAAGTACCGATCGGTGATGGCTGACCTCTACAACTTAGCCTTACGGCCAACGCTTCGCTTCCCAGCTCGTTTACAAATTACTCTGGAGAGCGGCGAGAAGAAGAGATTTTCATCACCTGAGGAAGCCACTTCTTTCGTGGGAAAATATCAACAAACCCCGGGACCTGTTTAACAAACTTTAAAACCTTAATGCTGTTTTTTTTTTTTTTTTTTTAAGGCTAATGTGAGTAACGCCTATTACCTTTCTAATAAGAGGAATTGATTCTGTCCCGGTAAGTCGTTAAACGGAGGCGGGAGCCCGTCAAGACTCACCGTCTATTGTTATCCTGAGGACAGTTGCGATATTTGTTATTTGGTTTAGTTTAAAAATTCAGAATTTTTGACTGATGTAAATTCATCAGCCTAAAGGCAGTGTTATTTTTTATTTTCACTTATTCTGATCTGGGACTGTCCCAATTGATTCAGAAGTAATTTTTTATGTCAAATTAACTTAGGACTGTATAAAATGTTGTAATTTATTTTACATTATACCTCTTACTCGAGATTAAGGCCTGGAAATGTATTATAGAATTAAAATAAAAAGTTATAAAGTAATAGAGGCTAACTTTTTCAGATTAATGTAAGTTTAGTTTTGGGTGATTAAATCCCTGCGAGGTATTTTTTTTTTTTTTTTTTTTTTTTTTTTTTTAACTTTAAACTTTTTCAGTGTATGTGTGTATATGTATGTATGTGTATATGTATACATATGTATATATGTGTGCATATATATGTATATGTGTGTGTGTGTGTGTGTGTGTGTGTGTGAGTGTGTATGTCTGGACTGTCTACATTCGTTAATATGGGAGGTTTAGTTGTTTTGTTAAAGAGCTGTAAAGCTGAGACGGGTAAAGGAGAGGAAAGGAGATGGAGAAAGGGAAGTACGACATTTGGGGACTAGGGTTGATGTTTAAGGAAATATTTTCATTTTTATATAATTTTGTTTATTTTAATTTCAATGTCATGTGTGTACTTATTTTTTATTTCCATTGTGTAATTTTTGCTCAGAAGACTATAATTACTTGTGGTTGCTTGCTCGTCGAGACTGATACGATAACACGACTGCTAGACATTGAACAATGGCCACTGTAACCAAAGGGGAAATTACTGGTGGACAGGCTGTGAGGATAATTTCACTAAATACTGGAGGGTTAAATGCCACAATAAAACGTACGAAAGTTATGACGCACATTAAAGATTTAAACGCTGATATAATGTTTCTTCAAGAAACACATTTATGTAATTCTGATCACAAGAAATTAAATAGATCATGGATTGATAAAATTTTTCATTCTAATTTTAATATAAAGACAAGGGGCACAGCAATATTAATTCGGAAAAATACAAATTTTACTACGGATAAAGTAATTACAGACTCAAATGGTCGATATGTCATCATCACAGGCAAGCTATATGGAAGACAGGTTATCTTAATTTCAGTTTACGCTCCTAATTGGGACGACCATGAATTTGTGTCCTCACTGTTTGCTACTATTCCAAATTTAAATTCTCACCTTTTAATAATGGGAGGAGATATGAACTGTGTTATTGATCCATCATTAGATAAATCTAACCCTCGTTCATCTGCGTCGAAAATGTCCCAGGCTTTTGTTACATTTATGAACCAATACGGCTTTGTTGACCCATGGCGTTTCGCTCATCCAACTGTAAAACAATACTCTTTTTTTTCTCATGTGCATCGTACATTTTCGCGAATAGATTATTTTCTGATAGATAAAAAGCTTATTTCTGAGATTGTATCTACTCAGTATCTACCAATAACGGTATCAGATCATGCCACAGTAGTATTAGATCTTCATTTTACAATGAAGCCAAAGAGATTTAGATATTGGAAGCTAAATCCTCTCTTGCTGGCGGAGACCAACTTTTGTAAATACATTTCTGAGTCGATTACTTTTTTTTGTGAAACTAATGAAAATAATGAAACTTCCCCATCCATCCTATGGGACACTTTAAAAGCCTATATTAGAGGTAAAATTATCTCTTTTACATCTTATTCTAATAAAATACGTAGATCACAGCAGAAAGAGTTGGAGAAGGCCATAAAAGAGATAGACAATTCTATCTCTCTTACAAATACACCTGATCTTTATAAAGAGAGAATAAGACTTCAAACAGAACTAGACATTCTTCTTACTTCAGAAGCTGAACAACTTCTCCTCCATTCTCGAGGGTTAGTATATGAACATGGTGATAAAGCTGGCCGTCTCCTGGCACAGCAACTGAAGACTAAAACCGCGTCAAATCAAATTATACAGATTACTGATGATTTAGGCTCAGTATCTTCAGATCCAGATAAAATTAATGATACTTTCAGATCTTTCTTTGTTCAACTTTATAAATCAGAATCTTTCATAGATGAAAGTCAATTAAACTCTTTTTTTGAAAAATTGGATCTACCTAAAGTTTCATCTGAAAATAACTTAAAGTTAGACGCCCCTATTACAATTTCAGAAATTAAAGATTCAATACAATCAATGAATAGCGGTAAATCGCCAGGTCCGGATGGCTACCCGGTCGAGTTTTATAAAGTTTTCTCAGATCAGTTAGCCCCACTTCTACTGGAAATGTTTAATTATTCGTTCGAACAAGGAACTCTGCCACCTACACTCATGCAAGCCACTATTTCCTTAATTTTTAAAAAAGGCAGAGACCCACTGAGCTGCACATCCTATCGGCCAATATCACTCCTCCCAGTAGACATTAAAATTCTTGCAAAAATCCTAGCCCGACGACTAGAATCGATTATGCCCTCAATTATTTCAGAGGACCAGACGGGATTTATAAAAGGAAAACGTTCATACTCTAACATAAGAAGACTTCTTGGTGTTATTCTCTCCATCATCCACTAACGTTCCAGAAGCCATAATATCTCTTGACGCCGAGAAAGCCTTCGATAGAGTGGAATGGGCATTTCTCTTTCTCTTTAAGAAAATTTGGTTTTAATAATAATTTTGTTTCATGGGTCAAATTACTCTACTCTTCTCCTTGCGCCTCTGTCTGTACAAATAATCAGCGTTCCACTCCATTTCCACTTTCTCGGGGACAAGACAGGGTGCCCACTCTCCCGTTATTATTTGCATTAGTGATTGAACCACTCTCAGTAGCTTTAAAAAGGTGAAAGGATTAGGAGGGATTGATAGATGGGGTATAAAACATAAAGTGTCGCTCTATGCAGATGATTTGCTTCTTTATGTGAATGATCCTCTACTAAATATCCCACACATTTTATCAGTATTAGATTCTTTCGGACATTTATCAGGATATAAGCTTAACATCTCCAAAAGCGAACACTTTCCAGTCAATCAAATGGCTGCGGAGATACCTACATCAACTATACCCTTTAAAATGGCTAATTCGGGTTTAAATATCTTGGAATTGCAATCTCACGATCTCTGAGATTAATGCGGAACAGAATATTACTTTACTTACAATGAAAGTTAAGTCTGACCTCCAAAGATGGAACTACCTACCGCTGTCTTTAGCTGGTAGGATCCAAATTATTAAAATGAATGTATTATCTAGATATCTATATGTATTTCAAAGTTTGCCTATTTATCTGCCTAAATCATTTTTCAGAGCTATAAATGACGCTATATCATCATTCATTTGGGCGATAAACGTCCAAGGGCTAGTCGCTTGCTTCTTTATAGGGATAGATCAGCTGGAGGATTAGGACTGCCTAATTTAATTGGGTATTATTGGGCATCCAATATGTATAATATATTATTGTGGTGTACGTCTCCCCATATTAATTGGTGCCAGAGTGAAGCGGCCTCCTGTTCCTCGTCATTACGTGCTTTAGCATGTGATACCTCACAATCATCCCTACTAAGCCGGTCTTCCAATCCAGTTGTCACCGAAACATTAAAAATTTGGTCACAAATAAGACGCCACTTTGGTTGGCTTAGCCTCCCTCTTGCAACCCCGATCTGCAACAATCACTTATTTGTGCCAGCAAGATGGACTTAAGATTCTCTGTTTTAGAACATAAAGGACTTGGTACTCTAGGTGACTTATACGTAAACGATGTTTTGCAAGTTTTAATGAATTAGTTACTCACTTTAATCTTAATAAATCTGATTTGTTTCGGTACTTCCAGTTGCGAAACTTTGCAAAGAAATGTTCAACCTTATTCCCACAAATCCCAACTTCCAGTGGAATAGATTTGGTTCTCAGAGCCAAAACTTTGGTAAAGGGTCATATTTCTTACCTTTATAAACTAACTTTTTCACCTAGTGAATCTCTTTTATACAGGACCAAGATGAAATGGGAGTCAGAACTTCATATAAGTTTTTCTGAGTTGTTCTGGAAGGGAGCGGTAAGGGCCATTAACTCATCTTCTAGCTGTGCCAGACTTTCATTAATACAATTTAAAGTTTTCCACAGATTACACTACAGTAAAGAAAAACTGTCAAAATTATACCCAGATAAATTTGATGATAAGTGTAACAGATGCTCACAAATACCTTGCAATCTTACCCATATGTTCTGGGCGTGCCCTAGGCTATCTGAATTTTGGCATCAATTCTTCAAAATAATCTCGGATATATTGAGTATAAAATTGACTCCGACTCCACATATTGCTATATTCGGCAAACCACCAAACAACCTTCAAACTACAGCTATTCAAAATAACATTATTGCCTTTGCTTCTCTCATTGCTAGAAAAAGAATTTTGTTGTTGTGGAAATCATCTCACCCACCATTAATTAAAGTCTGGCTACAGGATATCTTAGGACTCTTAAAATTGGAGAAGATAAAATTCTCCATCAGAGGCTCATCTGATAGATTTTTTACTTACTGGAAACCATTACTTAAATACTTAGAAAAGGTACCAGCACGAGATATCTCTCTGTAATCCACCATAGGACGATGTACAAATATTTCTGCTATTCCTGGCAGTGGTTGTTTTACCTTATAAAAATACTCTATTTAAAAAGATATCCCAGCATTATTAATTGGTTTCGACGAAGAGCAAGTAATCACTAACATAAATATTGTTACTATTGTTGGTTAAGATTTATATTAATATTGATTAATGTTAAGACCTTATTTTAGGAGGCTAGCAGATGTTAATGTTAATATTAAACTATAAGGAAATGCATTAATATTTTATTGTTGGGTTTTTTTTTCTTTTTTTTTTCTCTTTTTTTGGGGGGGGGGTAATTCATTTTCTCTGTAAAATATTTATCTTTTCATTATTGGGAGAGAGTGGGGGGTATTCATGTATATAGGTATTCATCTCATTTATGTTTTGTGTATGCTATAAAAAAGAAATAGAAAAAGATTATTATTTCTATATGTACTTATGTGTTTTATGATAGTTCGGTATTGAAAAATAAAAATGGACAACCGTTTGACATTTTTAATAAGTTGCTCTCATTAGATAAAGTTATTATTAAAAATGTATTGATGTAATTATGAGTTAAACGGTTCGTCTCACCATGCTGAGCTGAGACTGGAGCTCAATCTCCAGAGCCTGAAGCTGACTCTTCACTTCCTTCACTTCCACGGTTGATGTCTTCAGTGTCATTTCTGTGGCTGCCACCTCCTTGGTGAGGACCTCCGACTTAAAGAAGAAGAAGAGGAAGTAGTGAACAAAAACAAGCTGCTGCAGGTTTCTGTTGAAAGCTGACGTACCTTGGCCTGGAACCAGCCCTCTGCTTCTTTGAGCGCTTTGGCGGCGACAGTTTCGTAGTGCTCTCTGATCTCCTCCATGACTTTGTTGAGGTCCTGCTGAGGAGCAGCGTCCACCTCCACATTCACCTGACCGCTCATCTGAGAGCGCATGGACACCAGGTCCTAAAGGACGGGGAGGCGAAGCTAAGGATACCAGTATGGGCACTTGCATGTTTCAACATTGCGTGTGAGACGGATCTGCTTACCTCCTCGTGGTTCTTCTTCATGCTTGCCAGATCGTCCTTCAGGGCTTCGATCTGCATGTTCAGGTCAGTCTTGGCCACGTCCACCTCTCCCAACAACGCCTTCAGCCCGGCGATGTCGGCCTCGACCGACTGACGCATCCCCAGCTCGTTCTCGTACCTGTTAAGTTAAAGACACAGAAAATTATGGGTTAGTTCTGATGAATAAAATCAAAACAACAATTCTGTGAACAACTTTTATCAGCATTTGGTGTTTGTGCTGATTTCGAGACAAAAACCAGAATTCTATTCAACACTATTTTTTTTCTTTTAGTAATCTTGAGGCTCGTTTCTATGGATTAAACAGTTAAATGTTCAAATAAACTTTAATAAAGAGAAGTGAATCTTAGACTTTCTGAGAAACAGCTGCTAAAATCATCTTTAAATTCTAACAAATGAGCTCCAAAGAGTTCTCATGTTTATCTAATCTATATACCAAGTCTAATTTTTGCTCTTGCCAGATGATGTTTGGGGGATTTTTCTGGATGAGAGAAAATCAAAAAATCAGACTGAGGAGTTTGTCTGTTCTTGATGTTTTTCTACCAGCAGACAGCAGAGGGGGCTGAAGAGAGGTTTTCACTGTCAGGACATCTATTGCAGAGCACGATTATTCTGTCAGAAGAAAACAGGAAGAGAACTAAAAGGTAAATAAAAGAGAAAAAAAAAAGGAGCCACTGACTTCAACCTGAAGTCGTCTGATGCGAGCCGGGCATTGTCGATGCTCAACATGACGGTACCTTTGGCGATGATGGCATCCTGGATCTGAAAACCAGCACAGAGCCACAAAAAAGGGAAATCAACCAATCAAGCGTAGATTATCAATAATGCTAATCAGATGATGTCATTTAGTAAAGAAGGGTTAATAAATCAAACATTACAGAGAACAACAACAAAGCCAATGAGATCTCCTCATGCCGTGCCACGCCCATCAGTCGCAGCAGCTGCTTTTATGTGAAAAACCAAAGCTCGTGTTTCCTCTTGGAGCTAAACGAAGACCAAAAACAAGTGACTGGTTTACAGGTGACATCAGTCTTGAAGGGCGTGGCTGCTTCACCCAGAGCACTCTCACACAGGTGTGGTTCACCTGAGATTTCCATCCACTCACTGGGAGCCTCACACCACATTACTAACAGTACTCTTCTATTTCCAGCCTCTCGGCCCTCTTCCCTATGGAAGTCAAAAGCTGCTGCAATTACAAAGGTTTTCTATTCTTTCTTGAAGTCACCAGAAGGTTTGAGTGCTTTTTTTAAAACTGTAAAAGTATGAATGAAACACCAGCAGTGCAGATATCTGTCGGGACTGCACTGTGAGTGGATTTGTTTAAAAAAAAAAAAATCAAATGTAGGTTTTCTCCAACTTTGAATATGAGTGTTAAAGACACAACAAAACATTGTTCACTTGAGATAGTTATTGCAATCTTGGCTGTTTTGAGCTTCCATACATTTTCAAACTTTATTTTCACGTCTTTTCATAAAACATGTGTTTTCATAAATGTAAACTTTAAAATGTGGATAGTAGCGGAGACCCCTGAACACCATCTCTCGTGCTGCCCCGCTTCCTCACCTTGGCATGCAGCTCGGCAATGGTGGTGTAGAAGGTGCTGTAGTCCCTGGCGGCTGGGCCAGCCTTCGTCTCCACGAACTGCTTGATCTTCAGCTCCAGCTCGCCGTTTGCCTTCTCCAGCGACGCCACCTTGGTGAGATAGTTGGCGAGACGGTCGTTGAGGTTCTGCATGGTGAACTTCTCGTTGCCGATGACGCTGTCGTCCATCCCTGCTCCTCCGCCAAAGCCACCCCCAAATCCTCCACCTGCAGCAAAGCCTGCACCAAATCCTCCACCTGCACCTGCAGCAAATCCTCCACCTCCACCTGCACTGAAAGCTGCACCAGCTCCTCCGCCGAGGCCGCCACCAGCGCCAGCGGCGAAGGTTCTCCCGGCCTGTGAGACCCTGATACTACCGCCTCCTCCAGCAACGCTGAACGAGCTCATGCTTCTGGATGAACGGCTGCTGCCAAAGCCTCCGCCGATGGAGCTTCGTGAGAGCATCATGGTAGCCATAGTGATGGAGCAGAAAAGAGGAGGTGCTTGTGAGTCTGTCGTCTCCGGTGGAAGAAGCAGGAGAGAAGTGAGGAGAGAGTGAGGAGGTCGCTGCTTTTAAAGCTTCTCAGGTGGGCTGAACTGCAGGTACAGGGGCAGGGTTAGGGGGGAGGGTTGGGGAGGGCAGGGTTAGAGGGGAGGGTCGGGGTCCACAATGTCCTACCTCCAGTTTGAATTCTTTTCTCCGACTTCATTCGGCACTTTTGCACACCATGACATATATTTACACACATATTTTTGTCCTTTTATACTTTTATGTATATTCATGTTTATATTTATACCTATAGCTCAATATTTATCTATTGATATCTCTGTTTCTGCACTTCATTTTATATGAATGCTTGGTATTTGTTGTATGTGTGCTGCTGTGACCGCTCAGTGTCCCTCTGGGATTAATAAAGTCTCTCTGATTCTGATTCATGAGACATAAATGGGAGAGGCATTTTCCGTGTGAGGCACGTCAGAGCTCAGAGGCTTCATGTTTCCATGTTATCTGTCTGAACATGACGGCAGCTGAGACCAAATCTTCGTCTTGACCCGGCTGCTCTGACAGATCCTCAGCTGATCTGCAGAGAGACAGAGATCACATTCCTCCATTATTAACTTCTCCTCTCGTCGTTTGAGGGGAATTTTTGCTTCTTTCTCATTACACTCGTTACATCCATCAACGCACACAGCTGCCCCTCCCTAAGCCTGCAGTTCCTCTGACGTCCACTAGAAGCTCCAGCAGTGAGTCAGTCCCATAGACTCTCATTTTAAAACCTTCCAGCAGAATGAATTCATATTCATTTCATCCATTTTCTTCTGCTTCTCCGAGGTCGAGTCGCTCGGACAGGGACAAGGCGGACAAGGACAACTATATGCTTTAGCAAAAAGGAAAGTTTGAAGCCTAATCTTGAAAGTAGAGATAGTGTCTGTCTCCTGAATCCAAACTGGAAGCTGGTTCCACAGAAGAGGGGCCTGAAAACTGAAGGCTCTGCCTCCCATTCTACTTTTAAATACTCTAGGAACAACAAGTAGGCCTGCAGTGTGAGAGCGAAGTGCTCTAATAGGGTGATATGGTACTACAAGGTCATTAAGATAAGATGGGGCCTGATTATTTAAGACCTTGTATGTGAGGAGCAGGATTTTGAATTCTGGATTTAACAGGAAGCCAATGAAGGGAAGCCAAAACAGGAGAAATCTGCTCTCTCTTTCTAGTCCCTGTCAGGACTCTTGCTGCAGCATTTTGGATTAACTGAAGGCTTTTCAGGGAGTTTTTAGGACATCCTGATAATAATGAATTACAGTAGTCCAGCCTGGAAGTAATAAATGCATGAACTAGTTTTTCAGCTTCAAAGCTGTCGTCTAGTCTTTATTGAAGTAAACACAGCTGGGTTGAAATGGGCATGTGTGGAAAAGCATTTTACGCATAAAAACATGTTTTAGAGGAAAGCATGCAGAGTGCATTAATATGTCCATGTTTTCACCACTTTACAGTCACATCTGCAGAAACACAGATTCTGTCAAAGGTATGAAGGTGTGATTGCCTCGGTGCCTCTGGCCTGCGTGCTATAACTTTATATAACATGAAGTGAATATCATGTTCCATCACTCAGCACAAAGAGTCTTCAGTTTGATGATGGCAGCAGCTGGAATGCCCTCTGGCACCCAGTGCTCATCTATCACCTGCCAGCGTCCTATTTAAGGTGCTCACTGTGGGAAAACGCCCCCGGCTTAGTGTCTGTTTGTAGGATCGTCATGGAGAGCAGCATCTTAGTGACTCTCTTTTGTCACAAAGAAACGCTCTTTGTTGTATAAACTGTGTGAAGTTAACCTCTTCAGCCCAGCCACCACCTCACAGCAAGCAACATACACACTCAGCACTTTATCAAGTACACCTGTGCAGGTGAGTGCAATCCAACAGCTGAGCCATAAATTCAGCTTTAATGGAGTCTGTGGTTAGAGGAGATTATCACACTTCAGGTTCCAGTGCGTGTGGCAGGCAGTGGGGCCCTCAATGCACAGGTCAGCTCCAGCACAGGACCATTCAGTACCCACAAATGTAATAATAATTAGTTAATTTTCTGTGCAAGTCACCAAAAGCAGTCAAAACAAACTAGAAAGAAATAAAACTTGTTTAGAACTTAAAATCAATTAAAACAGAACACGACTGAAGTGCAACATGAAAGCAAGAACAAGATTCAGCGTGACTCCAACAACGTAAGAATAACATATGAATCTAAAAGTAAAAAACCCCCAGAAATATCAAATCTGAACAATATAAATGAGGCTTTAGCAGCAATTTAAACAAAGACATTGACGAGATGAGTCGGAGTTCCTCAGGCAGGTCGTCCAGCAGCAAATGCTCGATCACCTTATATTCATACCTATGAACCCGAGGATCTCGTGCTGCCTACGCTGGAGACTTGAAGCGCTTAAAAATATATGCTAGATTCTCTTATTTCCTGTAAGAAGTCTGGCTGCTGCGCTGTGAACAATCTGAAGTTTACTTAATGCTTTCTGATTGACAGCTGTTGGAAAATTGTTCCCATGTTGACGAAATAAAAGCATGAATGAAATCAGAGTGTCACTAAAACTCTGGACTGATTCAAGTGTCAGGACTGGGTGAACTGGTTTAAATGTTTCTCAAAGGTGAGGTTAGACTCAGCTATTGCAGGACTTGATGCTTGGATGCAGGTAGTCTGAACCAATTATAAAAACTTCTGTTTGATATGAGTTCAGTATCCTTTTCTTGTTATCAGTCAGACTGTCTTTTAAGGTAGGAGAAGTTTGTTAAATCAGCTGGTTTTATTGGGATACAGAGCTGCGTGTCATTGGTATAGTGGTGGAAGTCACCTGTCAGTACAAGATCGTTAACTTCCAAGTTAAAAAGCTGAAGAAGACCACAAAGTTTATCTTCATTCAATTCAGTTTTATTTATAAAACACCAAATCACAACAACAGTCGCCTCGAGGCGCTTTATATTGTAAGGTAGATCCTACAACAATAGATACAGAGAAAAACCCAACAATCATATGACCCCCTATGAGCAAGCACTTTGGCGACAGTGGGAAGGAAAAACTCCCTTTTAACAGGAAGAAACCTCCGGCAGAACCAGGCTCAGGGAGGGGCGGGGCCATCTGCTGCGACCGGTTGGTGAGAGAAGGAAAACAGGATAAAGACATGCTGTGGAAGAGAGACAGAGATTAATAACAGATATGATTCAGTGCAGAGAGGTTTTCATGAACCCCGAAGTCAAGTTACAGAATAAAGAACTGCAACAAAATCAGCAATTTACCCGCCAAAAACAGTCCAAACCAAGACGAGCAAGTCCTGAGAGTTTTACCAACAAAACTATCAGGACTCTTTTCCAGTTTATTGTCAACAAGTCTGAGCTTGAGTTTCAGATTATTCAACATGGAGAAATCCCAACTGAAAAACAAAGACAGATCTCAACCAAGAATTTTTACAGCAAGTCCAAATCATGATGAGCAAGACGAAATTAAAACCTCGAAATGAAGCACACCAAGACAAAGAGCTCTCACAACACATGCAAAGACCAACCCAGAGGTGACCACCGTAAAACCGTCCTCAGGTCAGAACTCTAACCTGTGCTTCATTTTCTTTAACCACGTTAAAAAATGAATCTTGCTTTTTATCATCACAGAAAACCATAAAAAGAGCACTGTGTGAATATGTGGAAGGTGCTGGGTGTGGACGAATCACAGGCAGTGACAGAGTGCACCGCAAAGCTCACCAAAACATTACAACCTGTTAATGTGTTTCAGGCTCCACTGAGTATAATTCAGGGTTTGCAGAAACCCCAGCAGACCCTCTGTTGTCTTGTTTACAAGTCACGCAAGCTTCTAGGTCATGAAATTTGATTTAAAATATAAAGCTGAACTGACTGCAATAACTCCACCTGCTCATTACTCCTCAGGTGGAGTTATATATTTATAATATATATGTAATAATAGCAGACTGCTCCAAGTCAAAATCAAGAAGTCGTGATACATGATGAGATCACAGAGTTTCTGCGTGTGGTCAGCTAGTCAAGAAATAATACATCATTATTATTTTTCAAATAAAATCCCAAAATAACAAAATTCCAAAGGAAATCCTGAGTCGTGATCAGCAAGTCCTGTCCAAAGGACCATTAAGCTCCAATATTCCCAAATCAAACACAATAAGTTACAGCGCCAAAACAGAACCACCGTGTCCTGAATCGAGCGCCCACACAAAGGTCGACCAGAAACTCTGTAGCTTTGTCAACAGGTTGAATCTCCACGGCGACATACTTATTCCAAGTAAAGAACAAAGACAGAACCAACATGTTTCAAATAAACCTCCAAGATCAAAACCCAAGAATTTCAACAAGTGGCTGGACAACACCAACGAATCAAGTCCCCGTCAGAGCTTGGTACTGCACTGTAACCACATCGCTGATCACTTTCTTGTCTGTTTATATTTGATTTGATTTTTTCTTTTATAATGTTTCTCTCTGAATCTCTGCACTGTGCAGTCCATGTACGGGGCTTGTGTTCAGGCGTCAGTCTGGGGAACGCTTCAACTGCACGATCACTCACTGGGAGTCAAAGTGACTGACAGCAAAATGAGGTCTGATCTTTGGAATGAAAAGAAGTGGATGTGGCTGGCAGTTGAAGATCTGCTGTCACATGTACCAGCCTGAGCCCTGCAGCTGAAAACGCCACGGCTGATTTACAGGCTCATATTTCTCTGCATGCAAACCTGCAGGCATGTTTGAGCCCATTTATAAACTACTATTGCTGAAAGTCAAATCTCCAGGTCTCTTTTTGTAATCTTCCACTTCAAAATGTCAACTCAGGTTTAATTTGAATTTAATTTAAAAAAAATTGTCACATACTTCTTTGTACACGGCAGCATGTTCAGGCTGCTGGAGGAATGAAGCCAACAGGCTCACAACCTTTCCTGGTAAAACACAGTACTTGTACTTTACAGACAGACCAGTCTCAGGATGAACCAAACCAAAAGCTCCAACAATGAGTTACAGGTCAGAGACAAGTCCCGTCCACAGCTCTGTGAGAACATGATGCTGTTTCAGAACAAGAGCATCAATGTCCAAGTCGACTCCCGTCAGTTCAGGTGATTCTAATTTGAAAAGTCTCATGTAGCTTAACTGGCTCGCCTTATTTTAAGGTTTTAACATATTACCAGATGACCAGCTGCCATTTCAAGATCATGTTAAGCTGCAGGCTAGACATGTGCATTAAAAAAGGCAGACAAACTTTATGTGGCAAAAACACCGTTTGGCCTTACAGTTCGTCTGTTAAAGGTCAGTCCATTGGGAAGTACCAAGGAGGTGTCACTGGTGTGCTGAAGTTGGGACATGCTGATCAAACATAATTTGAGAAACTGTGTTACCTTTTAGATGATCTCTCCAACAACAAAAGCAGACATGAGCCTAAAGCTGAGCCTAAGTGGGCTGAAGAGGTGGACTTGATGCATGTGAAGCATGTGAGTTTGCTGAGCTGGACGAGTAACTGTGAAACATCAGCACAACTGATCTCAGGCTGGTGTGAACGAGAGGAGCGAGCACAGATAAAAATATGGAAACCAACAAAACCAAACCGATGGTTCAGCTTCACGTGGGCTCGGCTCAGCACTGCTTCAGTCTGCCTGTCAGCCACATTTGCCACTTTTAGTTCAATTCCTTGCTCAAAGGCACTTTGTGGTGATAGGCAACCCTAGCTTTCCCACCTATCGGTGTTTATCGTTGCTGCCTTCAGGTTATTCTCTGGTAATTCTGTATAATCAGCTCCAACAATGAGATTAACCACAGTGAGAGAAACAGGTGGAGAGAACATGAAACTGAACTTTCTGGGGAAAGTTTAAGCCCTATGGGAGTGTCCCCAAGAGGGTCATGGACCCCCTATTGATCCTCTACCTAATCACACGAGCCAAAACTAAAACTAAAACTTCTTGATGCATGCTCAATCATCTTTCACCATCATACAATGCTGTGATTGCAGCCATTCCCCAGCTGTCTGTGAATGGCACTCATGGATATTGATCAGTGGTTGTTGATCAATTCAATTCAATTCAATTCAATTTTATTTATATAGCGCCAAATCACAACAAAAGTCGCCTCAAGGCGCTTTATATTGTACAGTAGATTCAATCATGAGAATTTGCATAATTATGATGAAGGAACTGACCTCCCAGCCCATTGTTTCCTCAGTGGGCTGGTTTCAGTCATTATGCAAATGTCCTGTTTATAAGATTGGAAACCTGCAGTCAGCTGAGACTGAAGAAGTCACCTGGTGATGATGAAACGTTTCTCCCACTGAAAATGTGACAAAGATCAAATTTAGTCCAACAGTTTCTTTAAAACAAAAACCTGACGTTGGCATCATTGAAAATATTAACTTCTTTCATAAAATAAAAATGACCGACCAATTAAAAATGCTCCCTCTAATTTAAATGTTGGCAAAACAATGAAAATGTTTATTTGGAAATAGAAAGGTCATTAAAGATGTTTTTGTCCTGATGAGATTTGAATATGATGACAAGTTTTCACCGAGTCAACAAGAAAGAACAGTTGTGAAATATCTCACAGCTAATTTAGATCTAATTAGCAACACGCTCGGCTGCCCTGAGACGAGAGTCAGGTTTATATTGAGCACACAGTCATTTAAATTCAGGCTTGCGGCGTGGGAGTGGACGGAGGGTAATGATACTGTAACTGTCACACTGTGTTTAAGTCGTGTTAGTGCTGCACAGGTCAGCACACCGCTGCAGGCCGACTCCCATAAACTATAATTATGAGTTCACAACCATCAGATTAGAGATGTAAACGTGTTCAGTGCCAAACAGCAGCTCAGTTTATCGCTATTTTTAGAGCAGTTTTATTGACTTGTGTTGATTTGGATAGATGTTTGAACCTGCCCATTAAACCTCAGCGTCATTCTGTGTCGTGCTCTTTCACATCCTCCTTTATGGGAACCGAGTTTGCAGCCAAGACTTTGAGGAAAGAACATTTTAAAATGCAGTGAGAACGGCAAAAGCAGTAGAATCACACACAGAGCCAGAGGGTTACTGAAACCAGTGTTCAAGTCACCGTATTTATGTTAAAGTCGAGTTTTTATGTATGTGAGAGAAACCAGCGTGCCAAAGCAGGAACACGGTTGGGAAAGATTTTAAGAAAGTCACGATGTGTTGGACACTTTGTGACACTGATGATCGCATAAAGTTACAACATTTGTTAAATGTAGAGGTCGTCTTTGAAAATTACATTTCTATTTCTATCATATTTTCAGGATAATTAGAAAGACTTCCTGGATACGGAGGTGGTTTCTGATTCCTCACGCTGTTATTGTCAGGACACGTTTTGATAAACGTGTCCTGACCCAGTTTCATGGAAATTGGGTGAGAACACCTTTGTTTGTGTAGCGTCTTTTAAATAGTGACACACACAACGGGACTGTGGACGGGAAGAACCGGGAAATGAACTTTTCCAAACTAAAGACTCGTCGTTTTTCCCTCGCAGAGCTGTGTGAGGGCTAATATTTGGATTCAGGCTTATGTTTAGAACTAGTTTTAGGTTCAAGTTGGTTTGGGGTTTTAAGTCCTGGTTATCAGGACCGGGAGGGTCCTCATAAGTACCGTAAATGAGTGTGAGTGTGTGTGATCCATCGACACTGACTGCTGCAGTCATGAGGACTGTGTTCAGGACTTTGAGATTTTGTGTTTCTACTTTTACTTATTTTATGAAAAACTTGTGTTGAAACACAAAAACATGATGACACAGTCCAAACCTGCTCATCCTTCCACTCTCATGGGTTTTAAAACAATTAAATGGTAAATGGCCTGTATTTATATAGCGCTTTACTAGTCCCTAAGGACCCCAAAGCGCTTTACACATCCAGTCATCCACCCATTCACACACTGGTGATGGCAAGCTACGTTGTAGCCACAGCCACCCTGGGGCGCACTGACAGAGTCTGATTAAATGTTTAAAAATGATGACTTCCTATGGTAAATGGACTGGTTCTTATGTAGCGCTTTTCTACTCTTCTGAGCACTCAAAGCACTTTGCACAACTTGTGCATTCACCCATTCGCACCAGCACATTTTCTAAGTGCTTTCTAACTAACATTCACACACATTCATCCTCCGATGGATGCATCGGAGTATGGAGAGCAATTTGGGGTTAGCATCTTGCCTAAGGATATTTGGCATGCAGACTAGTGGAAGCCAGGAATCGAACCACCAACCTTCCGATCAGTAGATGACCTGCTCTACCACCTGAGCTACAGCCATAAAGTGCTTTGCTTTACAAAGTGTGGACATCGAGCCAGCGTTGGCTTCAGTAATCCTCGTGATGGTGACAGGTACAGCTGTGCTGAGACCTCACTAACAAATATAGAAACTTCTTAAAAAAGCATAAAAAACATGTCAAACTAATGATTTTTGATTTGTGCATTTTTTTATACAATCATATTTTTGCTGCCTGACGCTCTGATTTATATAAGAGCCACTAAACTCAACCTGAGCAATGACGCCCTGAGGCATGATGGGAGGAAACTAAGGCTGCAGCGGTGCAGGGCATGAAGCAGCCTGCAGAGTCGCTGCAGCTGCTGCCAAAACCCTCCGAGGGGTTTGAATAAAGTTCGAATGAAGGGCGAGAACAATGACGCCAATATGACTGTGCAGGCCCAGCAGGGGGCAGCACCGTCCTTCAGACTGACACCTGCTGGGCTCACCTGACTCTGAGTTCAGGTTTTTCTGCCATTTTGTACCCCGAATGCTTTACATATAAAAAATGACCTTATTAAAAAATGTATTTGACCCAGAAGGAAAAACATAATCAGTTGTCCCACACTTTACCCAGAGTGCACTGCAGGTACGCTGCAGGTTACTCTGATGCTTCTGACTCCCTGATTGGAGGAAAACTGAGTGCTCTTCTTCTCTGAGCTTAAAGGCGTGGAGGTCAGCTGTGCTGGCGCTGAAATAAAGACACACTCTGAGTTTTTATGTGGACTCTCGGTTTATTGTCAGCACTCTGAGAAGAGACGCTGATGCTGATCTGCAGCGGCTCAGCTGGTCAGGACAGAGGAGGTCGTGGAGGAAGAGGAGGACACCACCTTCCCGTCAACCACCTCCTGGACCACCGTCACCACCCGCTTGGTCGTGGTGCTTGAGGAGGACTTGGTGGTGACACTGTGGACCAATCAGAACAGAGCACAGGTTAGCATCTGCATCGCCCGTTAGCTTCAGCTCCACTCATCGAAGCGCGAGTCTCACCTGCTGGTGGCTTCTCCGTCCAGCAGCCTCCTGTACTCGGCGATCTCCATCTCCAGCCGAGTCTTGATGTCCAGCAGCATCTGGTACTCCTGGGACTGCCGCTCCAGGTCTGCCCTCAGCTGCGACAGCTGCTCTTCCAGTGACGTCACCTGCAGGACAACAGAGTCACAGGTGAGACCGAAGAGCAGCACGCTCAGGTACGACCCGCGAGCTCAGGATGAATGGCGGCTCACCTGCATCTGGTACCCGGAGAGCTGCATGGAGTAGCGGTTCTGCGTCTCAGCCAGAGAGGCCTCCAGTGACGCTTTCTGCAGAGGAACGCAGCGTTTGTGAGGTCAGCTGATCAAAACCTACACCTGCAGTCAGACCCTTACTCTGATTTGACTCATCTCAGCTGTTCCTATCCTAAAACTTTGGTTTTTACTGATCTTCCTCTCTGCTTTCGGTTTCAGTCTAAGTCAAACCTCGTGACCCGTCAGTGTTCGGACAGAAAATTATAAACACCCTGAAGTTCATCTGACGTTTTTCACCCGCCTCAGTTCACAGCTCGCCCCTCTCTCTTTTACAGTGAATATACTGAAGCTTCATCATTTGGGCTGCTTCGACCTCATCCTCCAGCTGCAGAATGGAGGTCATGTGACACTCACCATTCCCAACATGGACTGCAGCTCGATCTCCAGAGACTGCAGCGTGCGCTTCACCTCTGTGACCTCTGACCTGGACGTCTGCAGCGAGGTGGTTTGAGTGATGACCTCTTTGTTCAGAGTCTCAGTCTGTGCAGGAAACACACACACAGGTTAATACACAGGAGACATCTGCGGTCACAGGAAGTGATGTCATGGCGGTAGGTACCTTGGTCTGGAACCAGGACTCGAGCTCTCTCTGGTTTTTGGCGGTGACGGCCTCGTAGTGCTCTCTGATCTCAGCCATGACCTTTGTGAGGTCCTGCTGTGGACCGGCATCCACCTCCACGTGCACCTGACCACTCATCTGATTCCGCATGGCGAGCAGCTCCTACACACACACACACACACACATACACACACACATTCAGTGAAGTCACTGATTAACGGTTTACCATTTTTAACCATTTTCTCTCAAATATTCAGCGTTTGAAAGTTACAAACCAGCATCACCAGATTCAGACACTCAAGTTCAGCTAAAAACAAGTTTTCTTACAGTAAAAGAACAAAGTCTGTGTTTAAACATCTGACCCCACACTCCACTGACAAAAACCATGATTTGACTTCATCTGCTTTCTGTTCCTCTACGTGTTTGGCGATGCCCCTGTGACTCAAACCTCAGAGATCTGAATCTAAATCCTTTTCAGAAGCACTCACCTCCTCGTGGTTCTTCTTCAGGAAGATCAGCTCCTCCTTCAGGCCCTCGATCTGCATCTCCAGGTCGCTTTTAGCCAGCGTCAGGTCATCCAGGACTTTCTTGAGCCCGCTGATGTCAGCCTCCACCGACTGACGCATGGCCAGCTCGTTCTCATACCTGCAGGAGGAGGAGGGATCACAGGTGAGGCTCAGTGGGGATTAAATCTGAGCTGCTGTGGCGCCACCTGCTGTTCAAACTTCCTAATATCATTGGACCTTTTCCCCCACAGTAACAGGAGTATTAACAATGACACTCATGTCAGAGGAGATCCTGCTCCTGTGCATGCTTTGTTTCAAATGTTCACCATGACACGCCGCTCTGATCTGCTGCTGCTGATGGAGACTCGTCATCTGAAGCTAGGGTTGCCAATTTTTTAACCATCAAATAAGGAACACAACCAACTGGGCACAGTGTAAATATGCACTGTGTGTGACATTGCAGGTAGAATAAGGGATGAACCAGATTTGCTCATTATATGGAATTTCCCAGTTGGCAACTCTATCAGAACCTCGCCGATGCTCCATCGATGTCTCCACCTGAAGCCTCATTTTGTCTCGAGAACCCAAAACATCTCATATTAGCACCACGTGGCGACAGTGGGGAGGAAGAAGTCCTTTTTAACTGACGACTGCTGTTGCCGCCATGTTGGATTTGTTGGAATGCTAAGTTATGTGCTAACATTAGGTAGCCTGGTTAGCTTTGATCTCAGACTTGTATCAGACATGTGGACTGATGGCTGCAGCAGCCTCTGCTGGGCGTCAGAGGAACTGCAACCCATTCTGCCAGTTCCTGCAGACTCACTTTGTCCTGAAGTCGTCAGCAGCCAGCCGGGCGTTGTCGATGCTCAGGTGAATGGCTCCGTTTTTCTTGGTGGCTTCCTGAATCTGGATACAAAAAACATCGTAATGGATGAAGATCAAACTTTATTGATCCACAGCTATTTATAAAGAGCAAAATAATTCCACATTCAGTCAAATAGAGCACATTAAGGCACTTTTATTTTGTAATTAAAGATGCAGTGCAGGTCTTTTACTTTGAAGAGTACAGGAAATATAAGGTCATGATTCCAAAATAAGATAACTCTCGGCTATCATTGAAAGTCAGCAGGGCGCGGGGCCGCAGGATTACTGATTACTTCCCCGCCCCTCTGCCAGTTCTACCAATCAGACAGAGCTGTGATACTTTCCCATTTTCCATTTTTATTTACTTTTCATTTTCCAGGTATTTCAGAACTTTTAATTAACCAAAGTTCATTCTAATTAAAACAGACTTTATTCATCTTTGTAGGGAAAACCCAGATTGTCAGAGATGACTGAGGTTCAGATCAGAAAAGTAAAACCTCCTCAGACTGTGTGCTGCTTCACCCAGTTGGAGACTTCCTGCGTGATTAGATTTGACAGTTGTATAAATGCATTGTTTTACTTTTAGCTTGTATTAACTGAGCTACACCGTGTTAATCTCAGGTTTGAACTCAAGGTTTATGTTCTCTTTTCTAATTTTAGATCAGGCATCCTTTAGTCTCTGGTTTCTGAAGGCACCTCTCCGGTTAAACAGGAGATTTGCTGCCTTTGTCTGCGGCCCTCTCTGGGTTTTGTTCAGATGCGGGGTGAGGTGCAGCGCTGCTGAATGAAGCCTTTTGTAGTCATGAACTAAAAGCAGCTTCCTGCAAGCATAATCCTCAGATTTAAAAAGATGTGACCGTGGGGGCTGATGACTTCATTAAAGGGCAGGTTAGCAGAAAGTTAAAGATCTAAGCTGGAAAGAAGGCTTCATTCAAAACAACTTTATTGCTCTCACCGAGGTCAGTGAGTGCTGATGAAAAACATTAACAAAATGTTTCTGTGAGAAACAAACTGAAGATGAGTGAGAAGTAAAACCTGGCCTGTGGTGTGGAATATGGCCTGTAGAGGGCGCTCTGTGTCACAGCTTGTAGAGAGTGTAGAACACTAAAATTCTGCAGAGGAACAGATCCTGAAGATCATGATGAACGACGTTCAAAGGAAGAGGATGAAGCTCGCAGTGACATCATCATTCAAAATAACGTAAACATGAAATAAACAGAGGGTTAAACATGGAGCGCAGCCAGGTGAGGAACACCTGTGGGATCAGCTGTCAGAGGGAGGATGAAGAGGCTTTACCTTTGCAGTGATGTCGCTGATGGTGACGAAGAAGGCGGTGTAGTCCCGGGTGGAGGGGCCGACCTTGTTCTCCACGAACTGCCTGATCTTCAGCTCCAGCTCGGCGTTGGCCTTCTCCAGCTTGCGCACCTTCTCCAGGTAGGAGGCCAGGCGGTCGTTCAGGTTCTGCATGGTGAACTTCTCGTTGCCGATCAGGCTGTCGTCCATGCCAGAAACTTTGTAGCTGATGGTGGATGAGTAGCCTCCGCCGAGGCCTCCACCGAGGCTGCTATTGAGCCCTCCACCCACAGAGGAGGAGGAGATGCGGACTTCGGAGCCTCCAGCTCCACCGTACACACTGCTGGTCCTCATGGAGCCGCTGCTGCCCACGGAGGACCTGACGGAGCGGGAGTATGAGCGGGTGAAGGAGGCCATGGTCGATGCTGCGTTCCTGCTGTAGCTGAAGGCGACAGAGAGCAGAGTGAGGAGCTGCAGAGCTCACCTCCTTTTTATAACTCCTGCAGCCTAAGAGCTGTCACTCAAACAGAAGGTGAGGCTGGGCGAGGCAAGGCGGGGGGAGGGAGGGGGGGGTCAGGGAAAAATGTAACCTGTAACACACTAATGCTTTTATCAACCCTGCTTCACCTGCAGGCTCAGCACGACCTTTGCATCCTGAAAGGAGGGAGATTAATGAGCAGACGACGCTTCAGCAAAAGCCTCAGTAAACATCAGCGACACCTGAGGAATGACGGGTGGGGAGGGGGTGGTAACACCTCGAGGAACAGCCCGACAGCAACAGCAGGCTGTGATCAGGCTCTCTGCTGCATGCACGGGCCAAAGCTAGAATAAGGAGGCACCCTGCAGAGGAGCGATGACAGTGAAGCAGTTTAACACAAACACAGCACAAAAACATGAATCTACAAAGTTACAATCAGTGCAAATCATCAAATATTCATCAAATAACCAGTGAAAGGTTCAGAGCTCTGATGTTTTTAATGAAAGCTGTAAAAATGTGACAGTCTGCTCTAAAGTGGAGGACATGGCTCGGTGGGCTGAGATCACAGAGGCAGAGCCAGATCCTCGAGCTGGAGGTCGGAGAGCGTTTCTGGACCTGAAAGCTGGTCCGCCTGTGAGCCCAACCTCATGTTCAGGAACGAAAACACTAAACCAGCTCTGTATCCTCTCCAGGATACTTCAGGACCTACCTGCAGGACAGATTGTACCATTTTCATCATGTGAGACTCTGAAGGTGTCAGAACAAACACGAGTTTAACCTTTAAAGGTTAAAGCTCTTAATCTGAACACACCCTAAGATCGTTTATTCAGTCACATCAAATCTCTGCAGGGATTTAGGAAAGGTTAGTCCAAATCCACCTGGGACCTTCTCCAAGTCGCTCCTGCAGACTCTGACATCACCTCTGTATGTGTTAACATATTTTTATGTTTATCTTTACTCAGCGGCAGTAATCAGAGTACTCACACAGAGCTGTACTCGGGGATATTAACACAGGTACGTTTTGCAGTGAGCAGAGTGGCTGATTCATTCACAGAACTTCTGGGGAATAGCTGATCGCGGAGTGTTTTATGAGGCAGTTGAGGATTGAGAAATCCAAACACGGCTGGCATGTCGATGAGCTCTGGGAGAAATGATCCGAGGTTATCAGGTACGAACACACCCGTGGAGTCCGAGCAGGTCGAGGGTCGCTGCCGTCGGAGTAGAAGGAGGGCAAAACGCACGTGGGCGTTCAGGAACGCCGTTCACTCAGAAACACACCAATAATTTCTAATTAAAGCCAAAAGAACATGTTTTAATTTATGCTGCTTCAACATAAAGCTGCTCTGTGAGTATCGTTCATGTAACCCTCTGTTTTCAGGCCGTTACATAAGAAGACTCTATGGGGAGGACTTGGCCGTCCCAACTGAGGAGCCTCCCTGCTGCTGTGGAGCCTGGGGTGGTCTGCTTGTCTCCACCCTGGGGGAAAGGGCAACATCTCCTGGGTCTAGAGGCAGTTTCCCCCTCTGGGGGCAAGGGTACCTGGACCTGGGGTATAGAGTATGTTTGGGGGGTATGATTGTGTGTACAGGGTCCATTTGTCTTTGTCTCCATGTTGGGTGAGTGCTGAGTATTTGCATATGTGTGCATGAGGGTGGGAATGCGCGTTTGTGTCTGTGTGCGCCTGTTTGTGTATATGTCAGGTGGGGTCTCAGACTCCACCTCTCTGGGAACATCTCAGGCCCTCCAAAGTATGGAGGCCTATCTCCCCCCACCACACTCCCTGCTGGTGGCTGATGCCCTCAGGCGTCGGTGCGTTGGTGGTTCTTGGTGTCCGGGGCTGGGCGCTCAGGTATGTACCGGCTCACTCCCGGTGGCTCCATGGTGGGCCTCTTCCGGGGGGGGGGGGGCCTCTGGGCCTGCGGCTTAGTTGACTCTAGCTTCTGCTCCGTCGGTGCTGGGTGACCCCTCAACACCTGTGTGGACACAGGTATACAGACAGGTGTTCACTGTTCACAGCCACAAACCACACCTTTCTTGGCTGCTACCTCAAAGCAGTCGGTCCTGCGTGCTGCATAACAGCATTCAATATTTTGTATTTACTGTTATTTACACTTAGCTAGAGTACTGTGATGGTGTTGTGTTTATTATGTTGCTCTCTTTTTTTTGCGTGTTTTTTCTTTTTTTTCTTTCTTTTTTTTCTCTCAACAGGTGATCTGGGAGATGTTTTTTTCTTTCTAAGTGTCCTCTCTCACTGTCCCTCTTCCCTTCTGTTTTTCTTTCCCTTCCTCTTTCTCTCTCCCTCTCCTCTCCCCCAGCCATATCTGTCCCGTCTGTAACAACTGAAAATAAAATAAAATAAATAATAACAACAAAGGTCGATCAAATGGACCAATGTGGCAAGGCCATGATGATCCATTTGGTAAAGTAAATCCGTTCCTCAGAGGAGACTTTCTCTGCTCTCACACAATCGCCTGTGTTTGCCAGCTGAATGTCATCACTTTTCTTTGGAAACCTCCTGAGCTGGAATACTTTAATCCCCCGCCCTTTGCACCTGCTCATTACTCTGACTGTCACTGTGTTTATGACCACCCCTCCCCATTCCTTTGTGAAACCCCACGCCCAGCTCGTAGCGTCCCATCTTTCATCGCCGGGGCTTGGAGCCGATCACGCCCTCCTCAGGACTGTAAACCTGCCTGTTTCACACAGCGAGAGGAGGGCATTAAAATCACAGTGAAACTGCCCTCTCGGTTCGCTGCCATCAGTGAATGTCGCCTAACCTGCTTCTACACCCTAAGCTGACCTCTGACCCTTCCTGTCTTTCTCCCAGCGCGATGCTTGACTTTCACTGTATGACACGATGACAGCCATCACTCACCGAGACGTCTCTGACGCGCCCCGCAGGAGAAGCCGAGCCGGTCTCTGCTGATCGCTCTGGAACAAAGCTGAGGTTCCAAAACTCGACGTGTGCACGACTGTTAACAGTCTTATTGCTAATGATACATTTCTGACATGGAAGGAAAGTTAAGTTGGCAACAATCATCAAAATGTTCTTAATTTATGTTTCTTAAAAAACACATGACACAATAAAAACAGAAGAGAGTGATTTTCAAATCTCCTAAACTCGTGTTTTATTAACAAAAGAACAGAAAACATGTCAAATGTTTAAACTAAGAAACATTTTAAGAATTTTTCAATTTGATTACATAAACATGTCTCTAAAAGGTTTAGATGGAAGCAAAAAGTCTGGAAAAGTCAGCGGTGCTACAGCATGTTCTAATCGCTCTAATAGGATATTATGGTCGACAGTATCGAACGCTGCACTGAGGTCTAGCAGGACAAGCACAGAGATGAGTCCACTGTCAGAGGCCATAAGAAGATCATTTGTAACCTTCACTAAAGCTGTTTCTGTGCTGTGATGAGCTCTGAAACCTGACTGAAACTCTTCAAATAAGCCATTCCTCTGCAGATGATCTGTTAGCTGTTTGACAACTACTCTTTCAAGGATGTTTGATATGAAAGGAAGGTTGGAGATTGGCCTATAATTAGCTAAGACAGCTGGGTCTAGAGATGCTTTTTGAGTAAAGGTTTAACTACAGCCAGCTTGATGGCCTGTGGTACATAGCCGATTATTAGAGATAGGTTGATCATATTTAAGATTGAAGCATTAATTAATGGCAGGACTTCTTTGAGCAGTTTTGTAGGAATGGGGTCTAAAAGACACGTTGATGGTTTGGAGGAAGTAATTATTGACTCATGTTCCTCACTGTGAACATCTCATCATCTACACAACACGACATCATCAGCATGCTCAGAGACCCTGGAGGAACCTCTGTGCGCAGGGATGAGGCTGATAACCGTGACCTTTAAACACCACTCTGTGATAAATCAGGAATGCTTCCAGAAACCGGCATCTATGAGCAGCTCGGCGTGCCGTCCACACGTGCAGGTTACAGCTCCATCGTGCAGAGACGAAGCCACACGTCACCACGATGGAGAAACAGCGCTGTTGAGTGTAAACGTCCTGAAAGGCATAAGCAGGTGTTAGAGCAACATCTACTCCAACATCTGCTCGTGCAGGTGTGTGTCTCAAGAAAGGCTTCATGTTTGAGCTGCACAGCCGCTGAACCGGCCTGCCTGCAGTCCAGACCTCTGAACAGCTGCTGTGTTTTTATTTAACTGAAGAACTCATTTCCAGCTAAGCTTACCTGAAAAAAACAGCAATTTGTCAGGAGAGACAGGTGTGCAGGGCATTACACTTTCAGTAACCAGGTGACAGTGTTTCCTGAGAAGGAATGCACATACCATCCCCAGCCTGTCACTGGGGAAAGTTCCACAGTTGTGGAAGACCTCCTGTGTGGTACCGGTACCAAAGACCTCCCATCCCAAGGACCTCAGCAGCTACAGGCCGGTAGCCCTGACATCACATCTGATGAAGACCCTCGAGAGGTTGGTTCTAAACCATCTGCGTCCCCTGGTGAGGTCTTCATTGGATCCGCTGCAGTTTGCTTACCAGCCTGGCATTGGGGTGAAGTACGCCATCATCTACCTCCTGCAGCGAGCTCTGACTCACCTGGAGAAGCCTGGAAGCACTGTGAGGATCATGTTCTTTGATTTCTCCAGTGCTTTCAACACCATCCAGCCACGACTTCTGAGAGACAAGCTGGAGCTATCGGGAGTGGACCACCACATGTCCCAGTGGATACTGGACTACCTCACAGAACGCCCACAGTATGTGAGGTCACAGGGCTGTCTCTCTGACACGCTGGTCTGCAGTACGGGGGCCCCACAGGGAACTGTGCTGGCACTGTTCCTCTTCACCCTCTACACTGCAGACTTCTCCATCAACTCCCCACGCTGCCACCTACAGAAGTTCTCTGACGACTCTGCCATAGTCGGCCTCATCACAGGTGAGGGACGACTCAGAGTACAGACAGTGGACTCTGGACTTTGTGGACTGGTGTCAGCAGAACCACCTGCTGATCAACGCCGGAAAACCAAGGAGTTGGTGGTGGACTTCCGGAGACGCAGACCCACCACACTGACACGGTGAACATCCAGGGAGTGGACATTGAGATAGTGGACTCTTATAGGTACCTGGGTGTTCACCTGAATAATAAACTGGACTGGAGCCACAACACTGATGCTCTTTACAGGAAGGGTCAGAGCAGACTCTACCTGCTGAGGCGGCTGAGGTCATTTGGAGTACAGGGAGCGCTTTTAAAGACCTTCTATGACTCTGTGGTGGCATCTGTCATTTTTTACAATGTTGTATGTTGGAGCAGCAGTTTATCGGCAGCTGAGAGGAAGAGGTTGGATAAACTCATCAGGAAGGCCAGCTCTGTTCTGGGATGCACCCTGGACCCAGTGCAGGTGGTGGGAGACAGAAGGACTCTGGCCAAAATAACATCTCTGATGGACAGAGTCTCCCACCCCATGCATGTAAATGTTGCTGAACTGCAGAGCTCCTTCAGTGACAGACTGCTGCATCCTCGATGCATGAAGGAGCGTTTCCGCAGGTCCCTCCTCCCTGCAGCTGTCAGACTGTACAATCAGAACTGCTCCCAACAAACATAGATGTTTACATCAGCGCTGTAACTTGCTCAGTCCTCTGCTGTTCACAATGCTGACTCATGACTGTGTGGCAACACACAGTTCAAACCACATCATTAAGTTCGCTGATGACACGACCGTGGTGGGTCTCATTAGCAAGAACGACGAGTCAGCGTACAGAGAGGAAGTGCAGAGGCTATCGGACTGGTGTAAAGACAACAACCTGTCTCTGAATGTTGACAAGACAAAAGAGATGGTTGTTGACTTTAGGAGGACACGAGGCGACCACTCACCGCTGAGCATCAACGGCTCCTCTGTGGAGATCGTCGACAGCACCAAGTTCCTGGGCGTCCACCTGGAGAAAGACCTCGGATGGTCCCTCAACACCAGCTTCCTGCACAAGAAAGCCCAACAGCGTCTCTTCTTTCTGAGAAGACTGAGAAAGGCCCAGCTTCCACCACCGATCCTGACCACCTTCTATAGAGGAACTATTGAGAGCATCCTGAGCAGCTGTATCACTGCCTGGTTTGGGAACTGTGCCATATCGGACCGCAAGACCCTACAGCGGATAGTGGGAACAGCAGAGAAGATCATCGGGGTCTCTCTCCCCTCTATTGAGCACATCTACACCACACGCTGCATTCGCAAAGCCACCAGCATTGTGGCTGATCGGACACACCCCTCTCACACACTCTTCACACTCCTGCCATCTGGAAAAAGGTACCGAAGCATTCGGGCACACACATCCAGACTGTGCAACAGCTTCTTTCCACAAGCCATCCGTCTCCTCAACAAAAAGGGACTGGACTGATAAACACACACACACACACACACACACACACACACACACACACACACACACACACACACACACACACACACACACACTCTATCACTCAGCTCAACTCAACTACCTCAAAGCATCAACCTGTAAATGCTCTTTTTGCACAATATTTTTATGTTTACGGTTTCCTTTGCACTACTTACCTAGTCAGAATAGTTAGTTTTAGTTAGATAGTTAGTTTTTGTTAATTTATGTTGTAATTTATGTTGCATGTAGCACCTTGGCCCTGGAGGAACGCTGTTTCGCCTCACTGTGTACAAACTGTATATGGCTGAAGTGACAATAAAGCCAACTTGACTTGACTTGACATTATTTTTCTCAGTTTATATTTTTTTTAAAACCCTATACTTTAATAACTGTACAGTACTCTGTTTTTGTAACTATTGTCCATGATGTAAATATTTTTTCTGTAAAAATTGTTTGTGTCTCTGTTCTGTTTGTATATGTGCTTTTATTCTGCTGCTGTTACAACCAAATTTCCCCTTGTGGGACAATTAAAGGATTATTCTGTTCTATTCTACCAGAGCTTAAACCACAGTGTGGCTTCACTGAAGGTTTCCAGAAACAAGCAGCTGTGGTACTGAGAATGTTTCGTTTCCATGTGAGCAAACAGTTTAACAACTGGATACTAGTGGTGTGCGATGATGCATATTTTGGTATCGATCTGATACCAAATAAATATGGGCCAGTATCGCCGATACCGATACTTTTCAATAAATAAGGTGGATGCGTCATTGAATTGCTAAATATTGATTAATATTCATGATCTTAAGTGTTTTTTGTGTTTGTTTCCTTTTTATTTTAATTAGTTAAAACCCAGGACATAATTAGGACAAAGTTTATAATTAAATGGAAAATGAATATTATCAATTTTTTTAGAAAAATCTTAAATAAAAAGTGCACGCAAACCAGTAAAGAAATTAAAACAAACAAGTACTGTTGAGAAACTGTACTACAAAAATCACAATAAAAATTCTCAACAACAAAAACAACAACTGCTGAAAATATAAATAACAGGCTCTTGCAGTGCCACTTCCCCTCAACAGGCTTCCTCTAGGAGCCCTAAATAAATTAATTGGCCGCTCTGAAGTCTTCGGGTCTTTGATATTCCAGACCTGAATGATATGGAAACCGCTTTCTTTCAGTCTCGAACAACATTACTCCAACAGACCAAATCACCAGTTAAAGTAAAAAGCAACTCTGGAAATGCCCTTGAGCAAAGCAAATATCAGAGCATATAAGCAGCAGACGTCTTACCACACAGCAAAGCTAAATGCTGTCACATGACGCCTCTACACGAGGATCCCAATGTGCTACACCGAACACACCAAAGTCACATGTGACCTGCACACAGAAGCACAACAACTAGACAATTATAACGCAAATCAAAAGTAGCAACAAACAATCTCAACCCAGTGATCTTTGTCTCCACCCCACAGACAGCCATGTACCATGTGGTCCTACACCATCAACGCACGGCTACAACTACGCACTCTACACCAACTCAACCAAAGGCCCACCTGCTTCAGGACCATAACTAATGAATGATCTCAACCTGCTCCCAGTTTCCTGCAGAGGTCAGTCCCACTGGTTTATTTTGAGCAACTCCCAATCTGATACACAATACCAACAACAGTAACCTCACTTTACCTGCCGAGTGTTCAGAGGCGCACGGGGCTCAAGGAAACTAAACGCAAACTCGAGAGCGAGCTACCAAACTCCTCAGTGTACCCCACCCAAGATAACCAAACAATTTAATTTATACAGCGACAAATCACAACAAGCCTCAAGGTGCTTTATCTTGTAAGGTAGACCCCACAATAATACATAGTGAATGCACATACTTCGATGGAAGGGCAGCACAGCCACCCAGCTGAAACACACTTAGTAAAAAGAGTTTACTCAATCACGGTGAACACATGAACCATCAGTCACCGAGTACAAAAACTCAAAAATATCCAACATCCAAGTATCCCGTGTGAGGCCCCGTGGAGGTGAAGACGATTTGCTCTTCCTCAGCCTCCCTTGATGATTCACCATAAACTGAACATCTGAATAAAAATATTGTTAAAATATTAAAACATCCAACTCGAGTTAGAACATCATATTTAAGATTTAATTTACTGAGCAGTTCGTACCTTGATGGATGATTGAGCATCCATCAAGACACGTCTGAAAACAATCATCTTCCTCTCCTTCCTCTCGTTGTTTCTCCAGCTGTCTGGGTGGAGGTGCCACATGTCCGGCGAACTCCCGCCTCTGTACGTCTGCTCGCCACGATCCAAAGTTCACAGAAACTGTTTGTTTGCTGAGCTGATTGAACTAAACTGGGACTAAATGCCACTCTAAACTCAGATACAGTTTATGAACTTCCACAGCCTGACTGATGTCTGCAGCATGAACGAACGGTGGTGATGAGGAGGTGAAGACGACGTGTAGGGGTGTAAGCGATCCTGGGACGAGATTATGCTCTGATTTGTTGAGCAGTATCTCCATCTGCAGCACCTAAAAAGGCAACTTGATTTATATTTTGAGGCAGCAAACTGCCTTCAGATTGAACTCATCGTTGACTGAAAGTGTTTGAAAGATGCTCCAGTCCAGCCCACTTTTCTTTATTCTTTAAAATATTAATTTGTTTCTATTCCGTATTTACTCATGTTCATGTTCATGCTGCAGACATCAGTGAAGTCGTGGTTGTGGCTCCAGCTTAGCTTATTTCAGAGAAAGTTTGGAGCAAGAACTATGGAGGACGCAGAGCTGAAGCAAAGTTCAGCAGACAGAAAAACAAGCACTTTGGATGGATTTGTAACAGGGAACTACAAATATGGCTCCCATCAAGCAGCAACAACATGGGTTCATGACAGAAACTGATATCAGCTACTGGAGCTGACGCTGGTTCAGCAGACTGACACTAAAACCTGCTGTTCCTTATTTCCTGCCAGGCATGATGTGGTTTATCCCTGCAGAGCAGCAGTATGAAACACAGACGAGTATTTACCAGCTGAAATCACTCTGCTGAATATTTTTACTATGACCTCTGAGTTCACTCTTCCTGGAACTCATGGAGTCTCACTGGTATCAAAAAGGCTCAAATACCTCACTGATAATAACCGACACAAAGCCTTCCAGCCAGTTTCTAAGCCTCAGGACTGTTGGACTCACTCCAGCATCAAATGGCACAACCAGCTATTACACAAACACAAGTGAGACAGAAACGAGGCTGAAAATAGGCAGACAGACGGGTTATTTACTGACCTCGGCCCCAGGTGTGAGCACACTGCTCTTACTCTTTAACTGCTGCTGTTTATTAGAAGGATTTCAGTCTTTTCCATTAGTTCAGTTTAAGGAGCAAATGGAGACGTCGCAACTCTTTACATGAGTCCTGCTTTGACTGTGCAGGCTGTCACACAGGTGTGCTCACTCACCTGATTCAAAAACACAAAGCACGCACAATCATTCAGCCACTGATACAGAAGCAACCACGGCAGCTTTCAGAGCACTGAAACAGAAACATCTTTGTTGGAGTTTCAGAAAGAAGCTTCTGAACCGGTGAAGATGCAGAAAGTGGAAAACCGAGTGAACGAGAAGCAGAGTTTGCGTCTGTGACTAAAAATCCCTCAGAGCTGTCTATGCGTTAACGAAGGCACCGTTACTGTGCACGTGTGTGCATCGCTCCTGTTTCACTGCTTATTAAAGCCCGACACGCCGATACAGTCACATTGGCACACGTTCAAACAAACGACCTGTAAATCGCTCAGTGTGTGCACTGCTGAGAGAAGATCACTTCAGGATCAAACGTCTGTGCATCTGCACAGAAATGAGACTGAAAACCTGAAACTCGGTTTCAGTAAAATCCAGGTTTTCCCATCCAAGTAGTAACCGGGCCCGACCCGGCTTAGATCAGCCGAGCTCGGGCGTGCTCAGGTGGTGTGGGCCATATGCCGTGGTTTATTATCGAGGACTCGGCTGTGAACGTGCAGGGTGAGGACTGAGTCAGAGTTCAGTCACAGCCATCCACCTGACACAGTTACACCCCCCGTTTGTGCAGTGTTGGTGAACCTGTGGACTCAGTTATTACTGCAGACGACCTCATTAGATATGAATTTCAGAGCTCTGGGAGAGTCATAATACAACAACCATGCAGGGAATCAAAGTGAGTGATAAATTCACCAAACCGTGAATCTCACAGTGATTAATACTTTAACAAACACCTGACGCTGAAACTGCCTCAGAGCCTGATGTGGACGTGAGGGACACCCTCTGCTACTCAAACAGAGACACCTGTATGTACACCACAGCGCTCACGTTCACCTGTTCCCTTAAAAATATGGAAAACTGAATCAACTATAGAGCTAATAACCAATAATAATATTGATATTTATCAATATTTATTCTGCAAACGTCTCTTTGACCTGAACCATGAACAGGATCTCCACACGCCGAGTGGAGGTCTGATGGTGGATGGTGGCTCTGACATGTACTCAAAGTAAGAAAATAAAAGTAGCTCTTTGGAGGATGTTTCTATTTTTGTGCCTTATGTAATAACAAAATAATATCAGTAGATGGAAACAGAAACTTTATTTCAGTCTAAATTTTCATTCTAATAAATGTGCTCAGCTTGAGTCAGTTACATAGAACATGAGCTTTTCCTGTTGCCTGTAGAGGGTGACTTTGACTCTAAACAGGAAAATGTGAACAGTCAGAGGTTAAAGTGGATTCAGCAGGTGGGGGAACCTAAAATCAGCTGTAATGTCTCAGTGTGGGAAAATAATCATAACTCACAGTCATTTCTACTGAGAGCTCCAGTGGAGCTAAGTTTTCTTACTGTGCAGGCTGTACACACAGCAGGTGTGCTCGCACCTGAATTCAACCAGATGTGAGCAGATGTTTCATGAGTTGTCCTGGCTGATTTCATCCTCCACACTGACAGTACACAGTGTATGCTGTCTTTATATTAGACAGTCACACACTGATCTTTACTTTAAACCATCACAGGGCAGCAAACTCACCTGTTCATCCTACACTAACCTGCAGCCTTTAAATAACACAGTCAGTCTGCCTCAGTTTGTTTAGCAGCAGCTTTATGAACAAACATCATGTGACACGTACAGATTTAACAACATGAGGACTTCATGTGAGCTTTAAATGAGCATCCTTCCTTTGACTCTAAGCTCTCTGCTTCCTCTCCCGTCCTTCTTTCTTATCTTTCTCCATCTCTGAGTGAACTCAGCTCTCTGTCTTTCCTCTCACTGTCAAATAAGCAGCTGGACCTTTAGCTGCAGCACACTGTGAGACAAACTGCACACACACAGTTTGTGTGTTTGCTGATGTTTGTTGAGCTCATAGAAACACTGCACTTCTAATGACCTGACACTTGAAAACGTTACTCCCTTTGTGCTCGCTCCTTTCTGTAGCAGTAGCTAGATGCCGAAGTCGCTTTGATGATTGAAGGCTCGCAGTGACGAAATAATAACTCGACTCAAATGTGTTAAAGCAAAAGTAACAAGTCTGTTTTAAAAGTGTGAGGAGTAGAAATTACAGATATTTGTTTAAAAATGTAGGGAGTAGGCGTGGGGAGGGGGAGGAAAGGGTTTGGGGTAACGTTCTGGGGAAACTCAACATGTTGTATGTTTGCTGTGTGCTGTATAAGACAGTTTCCATTTTTTCTAAAAACAAATAAACATTGTATTACAAAAAAAATGCAGGAAATAAAATTAAAAAGTTGTCACAGAAAAACTACTCAGCTAAAGTACAGATACCTGAAAATTCTACAAATACTTGAAGTATTTGTACTTAGTTACTTCCCACCTCTGGATAGATTCCTGTGTCAGTGCTCTGTTACAGCTCTGAGAGGCTGAAGCTGGAGGCTGTGTTTCCTCCTGTGAGCAGCAGAGGGCAGCGTTTCACTGAACAGCCCGGCATCACAGCTTCACCTCTGAGACTCTGCTGTGAGTAGAAACATGTTCAGTTTGTTTCTGCTGGGATGTTTTACTGTCTTCGTGCTGAATGGAGCTCCTGCTTCACTTTGTGAGTCACAGTTTGGTCCCTGAGGCTGGTGACCACATCAGAGGGTGACGAGCTCATCAGGGCCCAACATTTGTGTGTTTTCTCTTCTTCTTCATCATGTCTTTTTCTGCTGTGATGCCTGTTCTGCTCTGTTACAGTTTTACTCCATATGCATGTAAAATGGATGCAATTAAAACACACTGATTTGATCTGAAGTGAAACTAAAGCTAAGAAGCTCTGCAGAAGGCTAAAGTTACCTGACAGCGCCCTCTAGTGGGAGCTTGGTCAAATCATTTGACACAAATTATCAATAAATTATAACAAAAGAAAACAAAGTTAAAATACTGATGAGTAATGTTTAAATTAAGGGAATGAAGATGGATTTTTGTTTGTGATAAATTCTGTTGACGGACTTCATCTAAACTAATGCTAATAATCTGTTTTTTATGCAGCAGAAAAATGTTTGAAAATCAGAAAAATGTGAAACGGAAGAGATTATCATTATTTATATATCTATAATTTATTGTATTTTTGTTTTGGTGAAATCTGATTATAAACGTGTGGCTGGGGTATAAAAGTCAGTATGTAAATCAAGCCTTTTCACTCAGTTAATGAGAGTTTGTGTTCCTTCCATTTAATTCAATTATTTGTTGTCATTTATTTATTTTTGGGGACATTTTGTTTGTTTTGTTTGTTGTTGTTTTTTGTAAAACAAAAACAAAACAAAAAAACCAAAAAAAATTAAAGCTGCAAGCAGCGATATGAGGGCCCTCGCACCCCCGGCACGTCGAGCCAAGCCCAACACCTAAAACCAGCGCTTCCGATCTGATGTCACATTGATGGAATTCATGCATTTAACCACCAGCTAAAATTTCATCTCATTCAACCATTATTATAGTCGTCCCACTAGGTGGCGCTCTAACCATTACTGACAAATGGCATAACAAACATTTCCGAGCTCGAGTCTCATCACGCCTGCAACCTTTGGGAGAGATTGGACATTGTGTTTTTGAGCGACAGCAGGTTACTGCTTTTGGCGAGTGATTGAAACTCCACGTGCCGCCATGACCACCCGTTTCCCTGAACGTAAAAGCTTCGCAATTTAACATCACAAAGGTCTTTAGATTCCACACACAGGAGATCGCGTAAATCTAATGAAATCCCTTGGAGGAGTTCGTCAAAGTATGAGGCCTGAAAAGAGGGAAAATGTCGCCAAATTTACACATTAATTTTAAAATGGCTGACTTCCTGTTGGATTTGGGATATTGCTCCAAGAGACTTTTTGTACATCTTGATATCTCCAATAAGCTTGCCAGGTTTCAAACTCATACATAAAACACAGAGCAGGGGCTGTTGTTTTGAAATTTTGTAGGGGGCGCTGTGGAGCCATTTTGCGCTGTTCAAGGAAAATGAACATATAAAAAGAAATCCTCATCACATTAGAGGGTGCGCCAAATTTCAAGACTTTTAAACTTTTCAAACCCCTCAAAAGCCACTTCATCTTTCATGGTGAACTGCGTTGCCACCAGGGTGCGCCGTTCAGTTTATAGTCACAATTTTCTCACTGAAGCATCAAGAGGGACTGATGGTGATATTCACCGCTTTTGAGGTGGCCACGATGAACCTGTGAAAATCAGTACAACAAAATGAAAGACATGACATTTCCTGGTGCCACTAGGTGGCGCTCTACGTATTCCTGACAATGGGCATATCAATCTGTTCAGGGCGGGTCTGACATCATCCCTGTAAAATCTGGTACTGATCACATTGGATTTCATTGAGTTACACTAATTTGTTTCTTCATGGCGAGACCTCAATGTTCGCCATGCTGCTGGGGTCACACCTTCAGCGAAAACTCACAGTTTTCTCTGTAACCCAAGACCAACTCCTTAAGGCTTTCCTGGAGAAATTTGAGGCTGCAGATGTCACCCATTACAATACTGTACCCCAAAGTGTAAAACATGACATTTCCTGTTCCCACTAGGTGGCGCTGTCCCTGATGTCAAATATGGCAGTTGAAATATGTTCAGGGGTGGAGCCTTATCATATGTGTCCACTTTGGTCAAGGTCGGACAATGTATGACAGAACGAGAGGCAATAAGATTTTCATGGCGAGTCATCGAAATTCGCCGTGGCGCCACGGCCTCACAGTAACCCGAAAACTCAAAAGCTCCGCAATTTAACATGGCCCAGGTGTGTAGTTGACACTGACCAAATATGAAGCTTGTACGATGAAATTCCAATGAGGAGTTCGCAAAAGTTCGAGGCATGGAAATGGCAAAATTAGAGCCAAAATGTCACCTTCACTTCCAAATGGCGGACTTCCTGTTGGGTTTAGGACATGGCCATAATAGACTTTTTGTGCGTCTCCGAACGTTAGATATGTGTTCCGAGTTTTATACATGTAGGTCATACCCATCTCGGGGCTCACGTTTCTCATTTTTCTAGGTGGCGCTACTGAGCCAATTTTCCCTGGACATGTCTCGGACATTAAAATACGTAAATTTTCACCAGACCTGACGCGTCTGCAAAATTTCATGAGTTTTCGAGCATGTTTAGGCCCTCAAAAGGCCGATTCATTTGCCGAAATAATAATAATAATAATAATAATAATAATAATAATAATAATAATAATAATAATAATAATAATAAGAAACAGAGCAGATACAATAGGGCCTTCGCACTTTTGTGCTCGGGCCCTAAAAAAAAACCAAACAAACCAAAAAACCCCAAATCATTGAAAGACTAACTGTAATAACAGCAGACTCCCCACTAGGGGTCAGTGTTTTACCACATGCAGGCTGAGGCTGAGGTCGGGTGGTACAGAGGTTGCAGGTCCTGCTTTCAGACCTCAGTAATTACATTTACAATACATTTATTGATCATTTTTAAATTTATACATTTAAAATCATATTTTTTTTACCTGCTGTCGCAAATTTCTCACATCTGGGATTAAACAAAAAACATCATATGTGAATCTCCAAAAGTTGAATCTGTTCATCTGGACGTAGCGTTTTGTGGGAGAAATGTTTCGTCACTCATCCAAGTGACTTCTTCAGTCTCAGCTGACTGCAGGTTTCCCCAAACCTTATAAACAGTACATTTGCATAATGACTGAAACCAGCCCACTGAAGGAACAATGGGCTGTGAGGTCAGTTCCTTAATCATAATTATGCAAATTCCCATGACCATTGATCACCAACCACTGACCAAAACCCACTGATCAAAGAACACTGATCAATGGCCATGAGTACCATTCACAGAGAGTTGGGGAATGGCTGCAATCACAGCATTGTAAGATGACAGATGTACCCTTAGGCCCCCTCCTCGATTCAGAGATGGTCTTTCCCTTTTCATGTAAATGGCCTCCTTGACTCCGCGCTCAAACCAGCGTTCCTCCCTGTCCAGGATGTGTACATCCTCATCATTGAAAGAGTGTCCACTGGCCTGTAGGTGTAAATAAACTGCAGAGTCCTGGCCTGATGAGGTTGCTCTACTGTGTTGCGCCATCCGCTTCGCTAGAGGTTGTTTGGTTTCCCCGATGTATAAATCCTGGCACTTAACAGCGTACACTATGTTACTCTGTTTGTGTCGGGGGACCCGATCCTTGGGGTGGACCAGTTTTTGGCGCATCATGTTTTGGGGTTTAAAAGCCACAGAGACCCGGTGTTTAGAAAAAATGCGTCTCAACTGCTCCGATACTCCTGACACATATGGGATCACTACAGGTTTTCGCCTGGGCAGCGGTTGTCCTTCTCTCCTGGATCGGCTGGAGCTTTCTTTAGGTGCCTTCCCAGCTTTGACAAAAGTCCAGCTGGGATAACCACATTTACTCAGGGCCTTCTTGATGTGCTGTTCTTCTGCCTCCCTGTTCCAGATGAACAGAATCAACATTTGGAGATTTACTTATCTGGATGAATGAGCATGCATCAAGACATCATATGTGAACATGATGTCATTAATTTAAGATGTTAGATTTATGATTTGAGTATATGATATGTAATATGTCATATATGTACACATAATATGTTATAAATTTTGGGATTCTCTGTGTTTAACTTTAAATAAACAAGCTTTTAGCAGTTGGAGGAAAAGTTAATGTGTTAAACTCGATCACTCGCTCAGTCATTTGGTTTAAAGGACAAGTTAAAGCAGGAGGTTCTGCAGTATCTGGTCCCGAACCAGCAGACTGAGAGACAGCTTTTTCCATCAGGCCATCAGACTGCTGAACACTTCATAGACACCTCCCCTTCACTTACCGGAACTTCAACATTATGCGCTCCATACTGCACATATATGCCATTTGTTTTGCACAATATCCAACTGCTGACCTCTGTATATATTTTTTAAATTTTATTTTATGTATATATATATATATATATATATATATATATATATATATATATATATATATATATATATATATATATATATATATATATATATATATATATATATATATACACACACACAAGCACAGACAGGTATATATACATATTCAGTAAAGCGCATACATTTGTATATTTGTACATATATTTATTCTTATAATTCCCAGATTCCCATTCTGATATTTTGCTTTGTTCAGATGGTTCTTGTAGTTTGCACGCCTCTGTTGTTGCTTGTGAAGTTCACTCACATGTGCTGTACCAGTGTACCTGCACATGTGACGTGACGTCAACAATGATTTGATTTGGTTTCAAACACTTAATTTCTGCTTCAACAGTGACGGCGCTCATCATGATGTCCACGCAGAGATGGATTCAGAGCCGTGCAGGTGTTTGTTTACATCATCAGGAACACCTGACACCTTTCCCAGCACGCACACCTCAGCAGACCGGTTTGCTGTTTGCTTTGCAAACACTCGTCATCCTGTTTGCATCTCAAACATTTCCTGCAAACACGTTCGGAGCACATCGTGGAGTCAAACCGATCGTCACATCAGCAGGTAGTTTTCACAGGAGTTACCCCACAAACACGTAGATGGTAGTTTTACCGCTCAGCCATCACCGGGGTGGGGGGTGGGGGTGTGGCGTTGACACCTAAGCTTTCTAATACAACAACTAGAATTTTAAAATTGATACCCATTCATACCGTGGCTCTGCGAGCCACCCGGGGGGTCGGACTCTTAAAACCTAAAGAATAAAAAAACATTTTGACGGACTCACATTAACGATTTCTGTTTTTCCCGTAGAATCGATTCATTTTTTCTGAACATACTGTTTGGGCTTAAAATTACTTTGGATGAAATGGCTAATGTGTGATTGGTGGAACCAACACCAGAGCGAATATTGTAGGTTCTTCAGCTAATCATGAACCCGAGCTTCATAAACTGAGCTGAGCACGTTCAGGGCTGCCAGGGAGGCTGAAGTGGACTCGCCTGGCTTTGCAGCTCTCTGGTGAAGGCTATCCAAAAGCTTCCTGATCTTCTGCTCCTGCTCAACGAGGGCCTCCTGGAGCTCGAGGATCTTCTCCAGGTAAGAGTCCAGGTGGTTGTTCAGGCCATCATTGGTGAGCCTCGTGTTGTCAGAGATGTTGAGGACATCCGGTGGTTTAAAGCCTCCTGCAGAGGCAAAGCCTGCATCATGACTGAAGACTTTGCTTGTTGCAGACAGATGAGTGAGCTGCTTTTCTTTGACTTTATTAAATATCTTCATCATCAGGAGCAGAAGAAAATACTCATATTAAAGCAGCCCAGCACTGCCTGAGGGTCACATTTATCCAGAAACTATTAGCTCAACCACACAGTCACCGTTTATTTATGAATGAAAACTGTTTCTGTTATATAAACACCGCCGTTCTCCTTCAGCGACCTCTCTTCAGTCACACCTGTCGTGCTGTTTCCGGACTAAATCGTGTTATTTACGCCAGCATCTTTCCTGACTCATCATCGTGTACTTCTCTTGGCACTTTGTTGATCATCAGTATAAATGACAGAACTCTGCATTATATTTGATGCTTTGTGGGAATTTGAGCTGTCTGGTCCATAAATTAAAGCAAGTTTAATGCCACACATATAAGATCACCAAACGTTCCTTCGACTCCATGAATGCTTGGGTCAGAGCATTACAGTTCACACACATCTTAAGGAAAGGATCTCTAACTTTCAAACTGATGACATCGAACCACACCTGAACCAGAGACAACGTCAGGAGAACCTTACCTGGGCGAGGACAAAATGACTTGAGACATCAGAGGAAGTCAAGAGAGGCACATTAGGATTTGGGGTCATGTGCTGGTGGTTGGTTCGTTGTGTTTGAATCCAAAGTCAATGAAACATCTGTCAGGAGATCTTCGAGCACTTCATGCTTGCATCCACTGATGAGCTTTCTGGAGTTGCTGACTTCCTTGTTCAGCAGGACCTATGAGCTGCTCATAGCGTCAGACCTGCGGTCAGATGTTCTTACTGTGTTTGATATTCCAGCAACTCTCCTGAACCCCACAGAGAGTCTGTGAGACACTCAGGCAACATCCAGGTGAGCTGATAGCCTCCATGCTACGCTTCATATTAAAGGAACCCCAACCAAACACCAAGAGCATTAATATACTTTTCAGAAATGTTTTTGATCCATCTTGTAATAATTTGAGATGCTGGATTTCTATTTTTCACAACCTTGAAGCCATAATCAATAAAGATTTTTTTTTTTTTTAAAGGTTTCAGATATGTCACCTTATGTGTAATGAGTACAGACACATAAAGATCTGATAAAAAAATACTTTAAACCTTCATTTTTGTATTCCTGTAAATGCTGCGGCAGCTCTGAACAAACATGTCTGAATGTGTTCGGTGGATCTTATCAGTGTTATCGGTCCTGTGCTGGTCTGTGTCACGGTCCTGGGTCGGTGACCCAGTGTTTTGAGTTTCTTGTCTCTGAGTTTTGTATTATGATCTCAGTTCCCTTTGTTCCCCAGTTTATTCTTTAGTGTCTTAGTTTGGCTCTCTTGTGTTCTCTTTAGTTCTCTGAGTATTTAATAGCTCCCCTCTGTGTCTTTGTTGTTGTTCTGTGTTCTTAGTTGCTCTGTCTCCCCTAGTCTAGTTTGCGTCTGTGCTACTTCCTGTTTTAGTTTGAAGGTCCATGTCTCTTGTGAGTGTATTCTACTTTGCTCCCTCGTCTCGTCAGTTCTGATTTCTCCCAGCTGTGCTCCCCTTCTGTGTCTCATTCCCCTCGTTACTACCCTGTGTATATTAGCCCTGTGTTTGCCCTTGCTCAGTGTCGCGTCGTACCCTCAACTAGCTGTGTGTGTTCTGTTTCCAGTGTTCCTTGTGTTTAGTCATCTGCTCAGGTTCAGTTTTGTTTTCCAGTGTTTCAGACCTTAGTTCCTCTGTTTTGTCTTTTTGGTGAGTTTAGTTAATTCAAGGTTTTGTCCCAGCAATAAAGCTGCGCTTTAAGTTTGAACTCCCTGTGTCTGAGTCCTGCATTTTGGATCCACCTCTCCTGCCTGCCTGCCACACAGCCAACCATGACAGAACGACGCGACCCTCAAATGGATCCAGCAGACTCACTGTTCCTCGCGCAGCTGTGGAATTATTGCCGGGACGTTATCCACGCTGAGGACACTCCCAAGAGACTCATCCAGGTTGTTTTTTTTGACAACTTTCTGTCTTCCACCCTTTGTACAGCCAGCTTTTTGGACATTAACAGACTAACTCAAATAATAGCAGCTCTGCGAGCCAGGTGTTGCTTTGAGCTGTTTGGCATGGGTGGTCCAGGCAAGGAAGATTCATGCGGCCCTTCTGGGCGCCCTCGCAGCCTGGTATTTTCAGCGTCAGCATCTTTTCCAATCAAGACTAACCAAATCCTTCGATCCTCCCTTCAGTAAGAGATTGCATCCTCACTGTCCTCGCTCCACCACACCTCCGCTGCCTCCAGTAGCTCACTTAGCTGCCCAGCCTCCAGTAGCTCACTTAGCTGCCCAGCCTCCAGTAGCTCACTTAGCTGCCCAGCCTCCAGTAGCTCACTTAGCTGCCCAGCCTCCAGTAGCTCACTTAGCTGCCCAGCCTCCAGTAGCTCACTTAGCTGCCCAGCCTCCAGCAGCTCACTTAGCTGCCCAGCCTCCAGCAGCTCACTTAGCTGCCCAGCCTCCAGCAGCTCACTTAGCTGCCCAGCCTCCAGCAGCTCACTTAGCTGCCCAGCCTCGCCGCCGCCTGCAGTGCCGCCTTCCCCAGCAGCTCACTTAGCTGCCCAGCCTCGCCGCCGCCTGCAGTGCCGCCTTCCTCAGCAGCTCACTTAGCTGCCCAGCCTCGCCGCCGCCTGCAGTGCCGCCTTCCCCAGCAGCTCACTTAGCTGCCCAGCCTCGCCGCCGCCTGCAGTGCCGCCTTCCCAGCAGCTCACTTAGCTGCCCAGCCTCGCCGCCGCCTGCAGTGCCGCCTTCCCCAGCAGCTCACTTAGCTGCCCAGCCTCGCCGCCGCCTGCAGTGCCGCCTTCCCCAGCAGCTCACTTAGCTGCCCAGCCTCGCCGCCGCCTGCAGTGCCGCCTTCCCCAGCAGCTCACTTAGCTGCCCAGCCTCGCCGCCGCCTGCAGTGCCGCCTTCCCCAGCAGCTCACTTAGCTGCCCAGCCTCGCCGCCGCCTGCAGTGCCGCCTTCCCCAGCAGCTCACTTAGCTGCCCAGCCTCGCCGCCGCCTGCAGTGCCGCCTTCCCCAGCAGCTCACTTAGCTGCCCAGCCTCGCCGCCGCCTGCAGTGCCGCCTTCCCCAGCAGCTCACTTAGCTGCCCAGCCTCGCCGCCGCCTGCAGTGCCGCCTTCCCCAGCAGCTCACTTAGCTGCCCAGCCTCGCCGCCGCCTGCAGTGCCGCCTTCCCCAGCAGCTCACTTAGCTGCCCAGCCTCGCCGCCGCCTGCAGTGCCGCCTTCCCCAGCAGCTCACTTAGCTGCCCAGCCTCGCCGCCGCCTGCAGTGCCGCCTTCCCCAGCAGCTCACTTAGCTGCCCAGCCTCGCCGCTGCCTGCAGCGCCGCCGCCTTCCCCAGCGCCGCCGCCTTCCCCAGCGCCGCCGCCTTCCCCAGCCTCGCCGCCGCCTGCAGTGCCGCCTTCCCCAGCGCCGCCGCCTTCCCCAGCGCCGCCGCCTTCCCCAGCGCCGCCGCCGCCTGCAGTTCAGCCTTCCCCAGCGCCGCCGCCTTCCCCAGCGCCGCCGCCTTCCCCAGCGCCGCCGCCTGCAGCGCCGCCGCCTTCCCAGCGCGCCGCCGCCTGCAGCGCCGCCGCCTTCCCCAGCGCCGCCGCCTTCCCCAGCGCCGCCGCCTGCAGCGCCGCCGCCTTCCCCAGCGCCGCCGCCTGCAGCGCCGCCGCCTGCAGTTCAGCCTTCCCCAGCGCCGCCGCCTGCAGCGCCGCCGCCTGCAGTTCAGCCTTCCCCAGCGCCGCCGCCTGCAGTGCTTCCGTCTCCGGCTTCCACGCCAGCTGCCGCCTCTTCATTCACGCCAGCTGCAGCGCCTTCGTCTCCGGCTTCCACGCCGTCACCTGCGGCCTCATCAGCGTCGCCTGGTCCGGCTTCCACGCCGTCACCTGCGGCCTCATCAGCGTCGCCTGGTCCGGCTTCCACGCCGTCACCTGCGGCCTCATCAGCGTCGCCTGGTCCGGCTTCCACGCCGTCACCTGCGGCCTCATCAGCGTCGCCTGGTCCGGCTTCCACGCCGTCACCTGCGGCCTCATCAGCGTCGCCTGGTCCAGCCTCCGAGTCTTCATCCTCGTCTGGTCCAGCCTCCGAGTCTTCATCCTCGTCTGGTCCAGCCTCCGTGTCTTCATCCTCGTCTGGTCCAGCCTCCGTGTCCTCTTCCTCGTCTGGTCCATCATCATCAGCTTCATCCGCACCTGCAGCGTCAGCATCAGCTTCATTGGCTTCCGCAGCTGCCACGCTGCCGCCCGGTCCTGCCTTGCCTGGTCCGGCCTCAGCTTCGCCTGGTCCAGTAATAGCTTCGGCCTCACCCGCTCCGCCTGCGGTCTCAGCATCTGTTCCAGCCTCGCCTGGTCCTGCAGTGGCAACTCTGCTGTCAGAGCCAGCTCGACCTGCGCCTCCTCGCCTTTGTTGGCCGCTTTCCAGGCCTCGGAGTCGGCATCATGGCCGCCGAGGGCGGCCCCTGAACTGTTTGCCCGTCGCCGCCGCTGCCGTGCGCACGCACGGTCGGCCACCTGAACTGCTTTCCCTTGGCTCCTGTACTGTCGGGACCAGGGTCGGCCCCTGAACTATGTTTCTGGACTCCGCCCTGCAACCCATGGTTGTTTTTGGCCCGCCTGTTTTGTTTTCACTAATTCCCGGGCCCCTGTGCTTTTCATGGACATTTTGTGTTGGACTCTTTTCATGCTCATGTGATGGATGTTTTGGTTTTGTTCCGAGCCCTCCGTCCTGGGCCCCGCCGCCCGCCCTGGTCGGGTGGTTTTGTGTTTTGGGGCGTTTTGTTTTTTCCTGTTGGGCTGTCTGGAGCCAGCCCTTCAGGGGGTACTGTCACGGTCCTGGGTCGGTGACCCAGTGTTTTGAGTTTCTTGTCTCTGAGTTTTGTATTATGATCTCAGTTCCCTTTGTTCCCCAGTTTATTCTTTAGTGTCTTAGTTTGGCTCTCTTGTGTTCTCTTTAGTTCTCTGAGTATTTAATAGCTCCCCTCTGTGTCTTTGTTGTTGTTCTGTGTTCTTAGTTGCTCTGTCTCCCCTAGTCTAGTTTGCGTCTGTGCTACTTCCTGTTTTAGTTTGAAGGTCCATGTCTCTTGTGAGTGTATTCTACTTTGCTCCCTCGTCTCGTCAGTTCTGATTTCTCCCAACTGTGCTCCCCTTCTGTGTCTCATTCCCCTCGTTACTACCCTGTGTATATTAGCCCTGTGTTTGCCCTTGCTCAGTGTCGCGTCGTACCCTCAACTAGCTGTGTGTGTTCTGTTTCCAGTGTTCCTTGTGTTTAGTCATCTGCTCAGGTTCAGTTTTGTTTTCCAGTGTTTCAGACCTTAGTTCCTCTGTTTCGTCTTTTGTTGTCTTTTTGGTGAGTTTAGTTAATTCAAGGTTTTGTCCCAGCAATAAAGCTGCGCTTTAAGTTTGAACTCCCTGTGTCTGAGTCCTGCATTTTGGATCCACCTCTCCTGCCTGCCTGCCACACAGCCAACCATGACAGTCTGTTAGTCACACTGAAGGAAGTCTGACCAGTTCTGTTAATGTTGAAGTGCATCGCAGAGCGGTGACTCCATCCTGTTACACATCAGTGACTCACTGAGCTGCTGAACAAAGACCTTTACTCTGCACTCATCACGTCAACATGCAGGTAAGAAAAAACACCTGAGCAAACGAGCTCGGCGGACTCTTTATGACGGTCCTGCATGCATGACTGTCATAAAGCTGAGGACGACTGCTACAAACCTCCCTCAACACACACACTGAGACTGTCTGCAAATACTGATGTTGCAAGAGGCTCAGACACTCAGATAAATGTCAAGTCAACCAATCAGATCACACGAGAGCCGCTCCGTGTCAGGATCTGCATCCCACAATTCAATTCAATTCACAGCTGGAGTGAAACACAGAAACTCAAAGTTGAATTCATGTTCCATCAGTTGCACAGTCATCCTGAAGCAGACCATCGCACCACCGCGTCCGCCTGCTGCTCTGATGGTCCCGTTATGAAATGCCGTTAGTCTGACGCTGATGTAGCGGGACTCTAACCTTCCACATAATTCAGCTTCTGTCTCATCAGTCCACTGAATATTTCCCCAGACGTTTCGGGGATCATCCAGATATTCGTTGGCAGTGGTTTTCCCCTTGTAGCTCTCCAATGGAAAGCCTTAGAAATGTCTCTGTAAGCCTTTCAGACTGATGGACCTCAGTGACTTTGTTTCTCAGCTGTTCGCTCTGAGCTTCCTGACCTGCTGTCTGTCTACACTATGTGGTGCAAGACCAAAGCCAGGAAGATCCTGATGGACCTCTCCCATCCCAACAATGGACTCTTCTCACTGCACTTCCGCTCCCTCAAGACCAAAACAGAGAGAATGAGGAGCTTCTTCCCTCAGGCTGGACTCTCTCTCTCATTACTATACATCAGCAACTGTTTATTCCAAACTGTTTATTTGCACTTAATAATTTCCTAAATTTGTTTATCTGCACTTTGTATTTATGTTATATTAGCTATAATTTGTCTGCAAATGTGCGTAATCTGTAATGTACGTAATTTTTGCTGCATTTATGGGGACAGATTCAATGCTGTTGCCTCTGCTGGATGTTAGAGGAACTGCAGCTTTTGGTTTTCAGCTCTGAATGTTGATGTTCATTCAATTAAATGTATCTAGACATTGTAAAAATGTAATATCACTGTTCAGAAGGAAAGAGAACTGAAACACACACATTAATCAGTTCATCAGGAGACTTTTATTTGTGCACTTCTGAGAACGTTTAAGAACGTGTTGACGGATGTTTGTCGTCTCATTTCATCTCCTGAGTTTCAGTGGTCACCTCTCCGTCCTCAGTGGTCTCTCTGGTGACGATCACCACTTTGCGAGTGGTGGTTTTGGAGGAAGACGAGCTGTGGGGAAACACCGAGACACAAATCCAGTTAACGTATCATCCTTTAAGCAAAAGCTAACTGCTGTTATTCAACATAACAGTTGGTGCATCTGCTAACTTTCGTATCAGTATTTTTAATCAGAGATCAGTAGCAAAGTGTTTGAAACCAAATCAGAGGGGAAAAAAGCGTGACAGTAGCTGGTTCCTGATGATCGATGTATACCAGCTCACCTGTCCAGTTCTCCATCCAGCAGCCTTCTGTACTCTGCAATCTCCATCTCCAGCCTGGTTTTGATGTCAAGCAGCATCTGGTAATCTTGTCGCTGACGCTCCAGGTCGGCCCTCAGCTGCATCAACTGTTCTTCAAGAGACGTCACCTGCCCCTGGTAACCTGCCAGCATGCTGGCGTACCTGCCCTGGGTTTCGGCTAGAGTGTGCTCCAGAGACTTTTTCTGGAGATGAGAAGAAAGAGTCTCAGAAGATTTGCAGAATCGAACACTGAGGAAAAGTCAGCAGTAAAAGGTTAAAACTCACCATACTGAGCTGTGCTTGGAGCTCGATCTCCAGACTTTGCAGGGTGCGTTTGAGCTCTGTGATCTCAGAGCGAGATGACTGAAGAACCTCTGTGCTCTCAGCGACCGTCTTATTCAGCTCATCAGACTGAAAACACACAAACTCTAAATTTTACTGGAAAAAACCCTTATTTTTCAGCCTTTGCTGTCATAAAGAGAGCTTCTTTTTCAGCTGTGTTTGTCTAAACAGATCGTATCTCAGACGAATTCATGCCTGTTTTACGGTTAAGTCTCACCTTGGTCTGGAACCAGGCCTCCAGTTCTCTGCGGTTCTTGGTAGCAACGTTCTCATAGTGATCTCTGATTTGTGCCATAACTGCAGTCAGATCCTCCTGAGGAGCAGCATCCACCTCCACATTCACCTGACCGCTCATCTGGGAGCGCAGAGTGAGCAAGTCCTGCAGAAAGGAGAAAGTATCGCCCGTAATGCAGAGATGGAGCTTTAATAACTAATAATTCATGCAATAAGTTTTGCTTTGGGTCTTGAATTTCAGTCTTCTCTCTAAAAACATCAACCTGTTCTAAGTGTAATAGTTTATAAATGTGTAATCATAGTTATTTCATCCATTTAATCATTATTTTCTTCATAGTTAGTCTCTGGTTTTACTCCCACCTCCTCGTGGTTCTTCTTGAGATGGATGAGTTCCTCCTTCAGCGACTCGATCTGCATCTCCAGGTCGGATCTCGTCATCGTCAGCTCGTCGAGGACCTTCCTCAGCCCAGCGATGTCAGCCTCCACACTCTGACGCATGCTCAGCTCGTTCTCGTACCTGTACAGCAACGAGCAGCATCGTTCGAGTCATCCAAACCGTGGGAGCTGTGGGAGCTGGACCTACTTTACGTCTCAGTGAGAAGCCTGGTTTGGATGGTGGGTGGTTTTTTTGCATGTGGTCACATGAGAGGTTTTTATGGTTACTTGCAAATATTTCTGGAGATGCTCAGTCCCAAACATCAGAACTCTGTGACTGATCTGGGGATCTTTTCATTTGAAAATGGAATTCAGAATCCATCCTTTAGTGTTTCTTTGCTTAGTGGTGGATGCAGCTTAAATACTGGAAGCAGTGCATTAGATGTGCAGCTAACCCTGCGATGTATTTGTGTCTGATATGCTATTTAAACTAAAAACCAGAAAATTGAAAGTGTTCAGGGACTCACTTCATTTTGAAGTCATCAGCAGCCAGCTTGGCGTTATCAATCGTCAGGTAAAGGGATCCATTTGTGTGGGTGGCGTCGAGGATCTGAAAACAGAAGGAGGAACTATTCAGGCTTTAAATGTGGAGTGTTGTTGGGAAGAGGATATCATGTGACAGGCGTGGCTCGCCTCCCCGGCCTCACTGCCAGTTCACCACCTGCTGCAGAAATGATTAACCAACAGTAAGAATATGCAAAGTGCAAACAAATTCCCCCTCATGGTTTCATGTAAAACCAGAGAGGTGACCTCGTGTGTCTCGGGTGTGGCCGCACCTGCAGGAAGTCACAGATCCTGCTGCAGGGCGCGTTGGAGAGGGGGGTCGGTTTCATGCACCTCCCGTGTTTCACATGACCTCACAGCTCTATTCTCTCTTTTGTGTCTCATCTTAGTGACATCTCACTAAGACATTTCACTGAGAACAAACTCGAGCCGAGGCAGCAGCCAAAAACGTCAGCACGTATAAAAGTACAACATGTTTGACATGAAGTACAAAAACCATCAAGCAACAGCCGAGCTCTGGCAGGACAAGCCGCCGCACGCCCTCTTCAGATCCTCATGATACGCTTTGGTATTTTCACCATGTTTACAGATGAGAAAGAACCTGCTCTCACCTTTTCCTGCAGGTCACTTATGGTGGCGTAGTAGGCAGAGTAGTCGTTCCCCTGTACTTTGGTCTTCTTCTCAAGGAACTCCTTGATCTTCAGCTCCAGCTCGGCATTGGCCGCCTCTAGCTTGCGCACCTTCTCCAGGTAGGAGGCCAGGCGGTCGTTCAGGTTCTGCATGGCCATCTTCTTGTTGTCTGAGATATCAATGGCATCGGCCAGGTCGAAGCCACCAGACCCGAGACCTGCTGCAGCAGATGAGGAGAAGTTCCTGGGAGCGCTTGTGCTGGAGATGCGGACGCCGAACCCCCCGGCGCCGCCGCACACGCTGCCGGCCCTCATGGAGCCGGGGCGAGATCCTGAGACACGGTAGGACAGGCTGGACATGCTGGAGACTTTTTTCTGCTGTGGACAGAGACGAGGAGAGAATGAACCGGAGACCAGCTCAAGCTGCTTTTATGCAAGTGAGGGAGGGATTCAGATACGGCCCCCGCCCCAGTGCAGCACTCCACCCATACCCCCACCCCCACCATGCCTCGGGGCAGGCTGAAAGGAATTTTTTATGTGCCTTTCGAAATCTACGTCCATACCTGAGTCTCTGAGGTGAGTGGGTGTCCCCCCCTCTTCAGATCGGATTTAGCTCATCGTTTTAAACCGAAGCGTCCTCTCTCCCACGTCCAACGGATTCCTGCCATCGTGTCGCAGCCTGTCTGTTGTTTCTGTGTGTTGTGTTGTTTTTGTGCCCTGCAGGTCTGCAGCCGCTCCTCCTCCTGCTTATTGTGCAACCAAACAATGAAACACTTTGTTCCCGGCCTGCATTCTGCCTCCACCTGCTGTCAGCAAACACGGAGGGACAGCGCTCCACACCAGCATCAGGATAAGAACAACACGGAAAAACACGGAAACACAAACATCTTCTGTAAGATATTCGTGTGACCGAGGCTGTGATTGGAGTGTTTTTCACGCTACAAATTAGGAACTGCTGTTTGAGTAAATAAATGAAATCAAAATCTGACTTCAAACAGTAAAGTATACGTCTGTACACGGTCATGCTCAAAGTTCTTAATGTAGTTGTTTCAGTTTAAACGTTTTATAAGGTTTATATTAGCCTAGAGTACCCTGTAGTGCAAATATGGTCCCCGAAGGGTTTGATTCACCTCAAGGTCAAAGGTCAAACCTTCCCATACTCTTCATTTTACTTAATGGTGACCTTCTTGTGTCATTAAATAAAAAACAAAAAACAAAAAATAAGAGCCAGTGAAAGAACCAAACAAGTGACTTGTTGCCTGAGGATGAGTGTTGTTTATGAATGATTATGTTCCCGAGGTGACAAACCACACTCTAAAAAATGCTGCGTTATTTTCACAACTCAACTGCTGGGTAAAAGCCGTAGGTTTATAAGTTGGGTTATTGTGACTCAGGAGTCGGGTTGGTATTGTGCCGGGTTCTTCAATTCACTCCACAGCTTGACTAATTCTGCTGGGTCATAGGTCGGGCAGCTTTGATCAAATATTGGGTCAAAACTTTCAATTGTTTGGGTTGAAGATAAGCCTCAGAAGAAGCCACATCATTCTTCACAAACTGCCTTTTTCAACCAGACTGTGACCTGATCAGATATCACTGGACTTCTCCACTACTATGAAATAAAACATGGTAAGTAACAAGTGAATTCTAACAGTTTGAAAATCAAAGGGTTGATAATGCAATTTATTGGTTTAATCTAGAACTTTACCAACTCATTAAAGATCTTTTAACAGATAACACCAGCTAGCTTGTGATGAAGAAAGTTATTTCTACTTAAAAATGCTTCATATCATCATTTAAAGTTATTCTTTGAAATGAGGCTGAGGTTGCTCTGTGTGACAAACTATTTAGAGATCGCTGTTTACAGAACAAAGACAGTATGAGTTTGGGTGTTGCATTTGTGGGAAAAAGGTAAAAAAAAAAGAAAAAGACTACGATGACCTGGATGACTGATAACCTTCACAGACGTTTGTATTAAGCCTTTTGGTTCTTAGTCAACACACAGGCTAAGTTGTTAAAGGGTTAACCTGTCGGGACTGAGCGTGTCGGCTGCATTCAGACCCTGCTCAGCATACAGCTGATCTGCTCTTCACTTAGACGGAGGCAGTGCGAGCTGCTCTGTGACACTGGGTGAAAGCAGCCTGTCATTACTTCACAGACAAAAGCCACCGACTTAGTTGTCCGAATGATCGGTCCCGGGTACACGCGCTGTGCAATCACACTTGCTTATATTTTTTAAACTTATATCTATGTACATTCACTTGAATTAAAATTAAAAATAAGAAATGTTATTCTTGCTAACTTTTGAGTATTGTGATGGATCGAGCAGTGAAAGAACGTCAGGCACAGGTTACAGTACAAAATAAGTTTGTTTTTATTTGACCCTAAATCACACTTGGTTAAATCAAACAGAGAATTTCAAATCTTGGGCTCATAAAAGAGGTCAAAGTAACAGACCTCTTCTCGAAAGCTGGCAACAAACAATACTAACTCAAACAAACTAACCTACCTGAACGAGACAAAGGGGAAACTCAAACACAGAAAGGCGTAGAACACACAAAACCCAACTAAAGCTAACATAACAAATTTCATTTCCCCCCATGATCCAGAGTAGTGGTATGACCCAATTTGCAGATCTCCACATAGGCTTGCTCCGCCCCTTTTCCACCTCTTAGCTCATCAACCAGGGACTGGGAGCAGCTGCCACTGAGCTAACTCAGGAAACAAAGAAAGATTAAATCATACATACATAACAGTGTAAACTAAAATGTGCGCACTTATTTTAGAATACAGTCTTATGTGATTGTATGAGTAAATTAATTCTAAACCAAACCAACTCTTTATTACCCTGTAAATTCAATCCTATATTTAACCTCCGAGGACCTGTGATGTCCAATAATAACCCAAAATGTGATGTCCATATGTGGACATCACATTTTGGGTTATTTAGACCAAAATACTACATTTTGCTCTACAAGGGCCTGATATCCACTTACGAGGACGTTATACTGCCACTGTTGTATTGAAATTTTAAATGAATATCCTCGTATGTGGCTCTCATTTTTCTTAAAAACAAAAATCAGGTAAAAAAAAAAAAAAAAAAAAAGGTAATTCTTTGTTTTTACATTCATCAGGTCCCAATCAGCCCAAATATGAAAGACAAATTAAAAATGTATGCCGTGGAAGAGCTCGGGTCTTAGGAGGTTAAAGAAAGAAAAATGTAAGTGTAGTGTTATGGTTAAGCCTCAGTTGTAACACTGATGTTTGGTAGATATTACCACTGTGTGACTGTAACTGCAGCCATCACAAGTATATTCAGTTATTCTAAAATGAACAATAAAAATATTTTAACTTTAATTAACTTTGAACATCCGTGAGGTTCACCTGAGGGGGAATCTTTGGTTCCCGCACACATCCATACATGAAGGGTGGAGCATCCAGATACTTATGTTACACTTAATGGAGCGCTACGGAGAACAGTGAGTATTTCTCGTGCATAAACTAAATCAGATATAAGTTTTTGTTGTTGTTGGTATGTGTGTGTGTGTGTGTGTGAGAGTGTGTGTGTGTGAGTGTGTGTGAGTGTGTGTGAGTGTGTGTGTGTGAGTGTGTGTGAGTGTGTGTGTGTGTGAGTGTGTGAGTGTGTGAGTGTGTGAGTGTGTGTGTGTCTGTGTGTGTCTGTGTGTGTGAGTGTGTGAGTGTGAGTGTGTCTGTGTGTGTGAGTGTGTGAGTGTGTGTGTGAGTGTGTGAGTGTGTGTGTGTGTGTGTGTGTGAGTGTGTGTGTGTGTGTGTGTGTGTGTCCTGTGATTGGGTGGGGGCAGAGAAATAACCTGGATTCCTCTCTTATGTTCACTTCAGTGCGGTTATAAAACATCAACAGATAAATGAAGAGATTCTCATCATTCAGCAAATTATTTAAACATTAATTCTTAACACACACACACACACACACACACACACTATACTCTGTACACACCTATAATCTTTTGTTTTTGGATGTTGATTCCATCAGTGGTTTCTGACTGTTGGATAAAATCTCAGTTATAAATAAGTCATTGTGTAACACACTGTCATATCTGAGCTGCTTCCTCACTGAGTCAGCTGCTCGTCACCTTGCAGTAAAACTCGTCTGCAGGCAAATGTTTCCTGGGCGTCAGCACACTGGGTGCCTTTAGTCCTGACATATCACCAAGCATATAGGGACGTAGATCGACCGGTAAATTGAGAGCTTCACTTTACCGGTCGCTGCTCGTGTGGTCGACCGGCCAGTGCTGCCTAGCCTGACCTGTCTCCCCAATGTTATATTTGTGTATTGTATGTGCGGTTGGCAAGGTATCATCTATCTTAATTGCCCCTTGGAGATAAATAAAGTTTTTTTGACTTTGACATGACTTTACATTCAGCTCTGTCTTCACCATGACAGACCAGTACAGCATCTGCATCACTGTAGCTGCAGCACCAACCCGTCTGTCGATCTCCTGCTCCCTTCTCCTGTCACTTGTGAACAAAACCCCAAGATACTTAAACTCAGCACCTCTAAATCTGAGGCCATGGTTCTCAGCCGGAAAAGGGTGGAGTGCCCACTCCGGGTCAGGGACGAGTTCCTGCCCCAAGTGGAAGAGTATAAGTATCTTGGGCTCTACCTGAAATCAGATTTTCAAACAGTAACTCTAATTTATATTAATAATATATTAATGTAAGTTGGAGTAAGTGATGCATTAAATAATTGTGATGTTGTATTTTAAAGACAACCCCTACAGCACAGCGTTGCCCCTCGACAACATGTGAGGAGCAGGACTTTGAATTCTGGATTTAACAGGAAGCCAATGAAGGGAAGCCAAAACAGGAGAAATCTGCTCTCTCTTTCTAGTCCCTGTCAGGACTCTTGCTGCAGCATTTTGGATCAGCTGAAGGCTTTTCAGGGAGTTTTTAGGACATCCTGATAATAATGAATTACAGTAGTCCAGCCTGGAAGTAATGAATGCATGAGTGCTTCTGTATCTCTGATAGACATTTGTCCTTTGACTGCATCTTGCAGCTTCACCGTCACCAAGTTTGCAGCTTTAACCAGCTTTTGAGTGAATCGTCCAATTACACCACAGTTTCTGAAAACTAGGAACCTGAAATTACTGTAACTCAACAGCTAACACAGTATATTTGTTCACTTCCTTGACCTGATTAATTTAACTGAACTTAATTTGAATTTCAGCCCAAACAAAAGACACAAAACACATTTTTATTCTGAAGCTCCTCAGCAGACTTTTATTTGCATGTTTATTTCTGTGAGAGCGCCCTCTGCTGGAACTCACAGAGTGACCTCTTCTTTGTGGGAGCTCACCACCTTCCCGTCCACGACCTCCTCTACGATGACGATTTGTTTTTTGGTGGTGACGCTGGTGGGCCCAGAGGAGGTGGTGGAGGAGGTGGAGGAGGAGGTTTTGGAGGTGGTGGTTTTGCTGCAGGAGGAGACAAACAGGACAGTCTGGATTTAATCACTGAATATAAATATTTCAGAAACATTTGTTTGCTGTCACTAAACTATTTTTCATATTTGTCTGTCCTAAATGTTTTTAAGGTAAAGACTCTGACCTGCCGGTGCCCTCTCCTTCGAGCAGCCTCCTGTACTCGGCGATCTCCATCTCCAGCCTGGTCTTGATGTCCAGCAGCATCTGGTACTCCTGGGACTGCCGCTCCAGGTCTGCCCTCAGCTGCGACAGCTGCTCCTCCAGCATCAGTACCTGGTTCTGGTAACCCGACAGCTGCATGGCGTACCGACTCTGAGTCTCAGCCAGCGTGCCCTCCAACCCGGCTTTCTGCAGGAGGCACAGAGAAGGAGGCTCAGTGCGTTTTCTGAAAAGCTATGAAAACCTTCATGTGCTGTGATGTGATACTGACCATGCTGAGCTGTGACTGCAGCTCGATCTCCAGGCTCTGCAGCAACCGTTTGAGATCTGTGAGCTCTGATTTGGATGTCTGGATGGTTTCTGTGCTGGTGACGACTTCTTTGTTCAGCGCTTCTGACTGAAAGGACCAAAAACAATGTTGTGATGTTTATTTAGATCAATATTAATTCATTCACCCCTCATCCATCCAGGCACCAGGTATGATGCACCCATCATGCTCGGTGTCTACAAAACAAGCCATTAGTATTATTGTGGAGTCTTTACAACAGCTGTGGTTGTGATTTCTTCTGTATGAATAAAACTGAATTGAAAATCCAGAAACATCCTGGTGATGCTAGAGAAGAGGTCAAGAGGCTCATCTTCTGGGAACATTTATGTCTTGAGTTAAAAATCCTGCCTCACCTTCGCCTGGAACCAGGCGTCCAGTTCTTTGCGTTGCTTGGCAGCGAGACCCTCGTAGTGCTCTCTGATCTCCTCCATGACCTTGTTGAGGTCCTCCTGAGGAGCAGCGTCCACTTCCACGTTTACCTGACCGCTCATCTGAGTCCGCATGGCCAGCAGCTCCTACAAATACAACCAAGAGACACATTAATGGACATTTATTAATAGCTGGGATATTATTTATCCCCAAACACAGAGCGAGAGCTCACTCACCTCCTCGTGGTTCTTCTTGAGGAAGATCAGCTCCTCCTTCAGGCCCTCAATCTGCATCTCTAGATCGGTCCTGGACAGAGTCAGCTCATCCAGGAGTCTCCTGAGCCCGGCGATGTCGGCCTCCACAGACTGACGCATGGCCAGCTCGTTCTCGTACCTGCAGAAGAACACGAAGCATTCAGAATTTTCCCAAACAAACAGAAAAACCTCATTTGGTTGCATCTAAGCCATCGAACTATCTGCAAACACTCACCAACGACTCTCTGAGCAGCAGTCAAACTGAAACTGAAGTGAAACTGGAAATGAAGAACGTTTCAAACAGCAGAGTAAAAGCTCTGCTGTTTGAAATGTTTTGGCTTCAGCAGGAAGGCGTTGCTTTTACTTTGAAGGCCAGTGTTCGTTGCTTCCTGTTTTACTGCCGCTCTGCGAGAAGTTAGGAGTGTTTGCAGACGAGCTGCTCTCCTCTATGTAAACTTGAGTTTAGCGCTGGACTAGCAACCACAGTGGTGGTTCTCTCTCGCCCAGCGACAGGGGAATACACATTTCAGTGCTGGTTAGGTTAACATCACATGGTTAGTGGTCATGTGACTGCAAAGCCTGAATAGTGCTAATATACAGCAAGAGCTACCTTAAGGAAATAAGAGTGACAGTGAGTGAAAAGTTGGTGTGGTTTAGGAGAGAGTGTCACACACACAGGATTTGAAAGAGTGTTATTTAATTATGATGTCATGCTGTGGTTTGCAGGCGTGATAAAGTCATAAATTAAAAAGCTAGCTGCACACAGCTACGGAGTTACCGTTACATTTTTTCTTTATTTTCTTGTTGCATATTAAAATCTTTTAAAAACTCAGACTGAGGTCTTAAGTTTAATGTGTGCTTCCCCTAAACACGAGCCACTACGAGTCACCCTGATTCATATTTGACTGGAAAAATAAACCCTGAAATATTTTTTTCATTCACATTCAGCATGTCACAACAGATAAATGAACTGTTGGCTTCATTAACAAACTCGTTCACTCACTTGAGCCTGAAGTCTTCAGCGGCCAGCTTGGCGTTGTCGATGGAGAGGTAGATGCCTCCGTTGATTTTGGTAGCATCCTGGATCTGAAGGTGAAAACAGGGCAGTTTAAGAATATCGTATTTTACAGGTGAAGACAAACTTACAGAGCACCGAGTTCAGCTTTATGTGATGATGTCATCATAAATATAAATGATACATTTCTCCAGTGAGGTTTTTAATCTGCTCATTTCTTTTATCTTCACACTGCACAAACAGATTTTCTTAGTTTCTGTGAAAAGTGATGAAACTGTGAGGCTGTGATGTCACACCTTCGTCTTTCTCGGATGCTTCCTTCTGTTCTGACTCTTATTTACCTTCACATCCTCCTTTGTGTTTTACTCTCTGACTGCACTGCTTTGCTTTTTTCTGCTTCAGGAAACAGACGGTGGAGCTGAAGATGAAGCTGATGCAGGGCTGAGCGATGCTGTGTGCGCACCTCGGTCATGTGACTAAACAAAGGTGAGCCTACCTTTCCGTGCAGCTCTGCGATGGTTTTGTAGTACTGGCTGTAGTCTTTGGCAGAGGGGGAGGTCTTCTTCTCCAAGAACTCTCTGATCTTCTTCTCCAGCTCGGCATTGGCCGCCTCCAGCTTGCGCACCTTGTCCAGGTAGGAGGCCAGACGGTCGTTCAGGTTCTGCATGGTGGCTTTCTCATTGGCAGAGAGCCCAACGCTGTCACCAGCACCACCTCCAAACCCGAAACCACTGCCACCTGCTCCACCGCCACCACCTGCTCCACCAACGAAGCCGAAGCTGTAGGCAGATCCACTTCCACCACCGCCACCACCACCACCACCACCACCAAACAGAGACATGGCAGATGAAGCAGTAGACATTCTGACTCCTCCCATGGCGCCGGAAAGGGACCTGCTGCTGCCCCGGTACATTCCCCCACTAGTAGATCTGAAGGACGTCATCTCGTGTGATGATGAGGATGAAGGATGCTGTCTTTCTGCCTTAGCTGAAGAGGAGAAAGTGGAGCGCTCAGACAGCGCAGCATTTTTTATACTCTCAGATGAGCGAGTGAGGAGGAGGAGGGATGATGGTGAGCTGGCGCCGAGCCTGGGAGGAGACACCTGTGATTGTTTCAGTCACGAACAGCAGAAATCTTAATGGTTTAGGGTGTGCCTAAGAATGTGGAATCCACTTACAGTCAACACAGTGAATAACAGACATCACGCCAAGTTTCATTTCACATCAGAGGGGCTGACAGGTTCGAGGAAACCAGTTCAGACACAGATGATATTTAGTTAGAGCCTCCGATCAAAACAAATCATGTCTCAGCTGCACAGGAGTGACCCTCCTGATGTGTTGCGTTGCTTTCATGCTCGTTTAGCAGTTTAATCTTCAGTAAACTGAGGAGCGGCTGAAACTCGAAGTCCAAAGTTCAACCAAACACTTCTGAAAAGACGCAGAGCTCAAGAGATTATCCTGCATTAACCCATCGATTCTGGCCCCGAGAGAAGATGAATCACAGCCCTGCAGTTTTACATGCATTTTTCATCCATGCCTGTCCAGAGCCATAAAGCATAAAACACGTCTATTCGAATCATCAGGGATATTTCACTGTCATACTTTAAAGTGTTCCTCACTTTACTCATATTTTGAGTGTTAAAGTGTCCTAGTTGTTGACATAGTTATACTGTCATTTTAAACAAAAACGGACAAAACAAAGCCAAAGGCGAGGTTTTCTGACTCCACGCAGACGTGATGAGAAGCATTTCTCTTTTTACACAAAGAGTCGTTAAAGATGCAAACAAATTAAATCAAATCTCCATTAAATTTGTGTTGCAAATAAAAACAATTTTGTTGTTGTTTAAATTGAAATTATCTCACTTCCAGTAAATAATATGCCCAGTGCTCTGTGGTCAACAACTCCCTGCCTCCCACTCTGTCCTGACCCTGTCCAGGTCTGGTGCCCAGCTTTTCTCCGTCCTCCCTGTTCTCCGTTTCCTTGCAGGCTCCAGGTCGGGCCACGGCTCTGTTGGCCTTCAGACTGAGATGACTTGATGCAATTACTGGACTTGTGCAGCTTTTCCATGCTCCACACAGCAGCACTGACCTGAGCCAATGTAGTCTGGAGTCTCAAGAAGTCCTTTTTTCAAGGGGCGTTTGTGGCCTAGGAGGTAGAGCGGGTCATCCAATCCTCGGGTCTCTGAGCTACACACCGAAGTATCCTGAAGCAAGAACCCAACGTCAGAGTTGCCCCTGTTGAAGTGTTTAAAAGTGAAAATAGTAAAGCAGAAAACTGATGGGATGGGGTTAGAGTAGGGGTCAGGGGTCATTAGTGTCCAGTGTGATCTTACCTGTGGACGAGCAGGAACGCTCAGTCTGTGTGAAAACTGTGACCTTCCTCAGGCTGCAACAAACCGTCCTGCTATCATGTGTCCATGTGAATAAAAACATTTATTGTTCTGATTGTGTACATTTTACAAGGACAGAAAAGGACAGATGAGCTCCCCCGATGGCCTGATGTGACCTGATGGTGCGATTCTGCGCTCCACCTTGTAGGGGAAAAACGCTCCTGCAAGACTCTGAGTGCACACAAGTCCTGACATGTCAGCGTATAATGGGAGTAATCACAGCTTTAATGATTTGTAAAGTGTTTTTGTGGTGCGGGTGTAGCTGGGTGCGTTCATGCTGCAGGTGTTCTCCCAACCGCTGCTCCCAGGCTGCAGGGCCAAACACTCGCTAAAGTCTGATCGAGGTGATAATGACGAATAAATGAATAAAACTTCTGTGTAACGAAGCAAAAGCAGAGCGCTTCAGACTGCAGTGTGTGCAGATGGTGTTTGTGGATGTGGACTAGGACTCGGTCCGCACGCGTGAAGTGATGATTTTAAGGATTTAAAGATTATTTAACATCTTTTATTTTTGAGGAGCTCAGCGTGAAACCTGGAAAACTGTTGGCTAGATAAGGTCTGTGAAGGCGCTCAGTCATCCCGGTCATCATAAGGAGCTTTGAAGGAACCGATAAACTGTGGCCTCTGTTTGCAGCAGGCGCTCGTGCCAAACCGGCCAGATAAACAAATTTCACAGCAGCTAATTACGTGCAGGTAACCGCTAAACTGTGCTTGGCTGTTCCGCTGCTAGGCCACTGTTAGCAGGATGACATCATCCATCTGCTTTAACAACCATCCCACCGCCATCATAGTTGTTATAGTTTACATTTGTTATTTTAGTTTCAGTCCGAGTTTTATTTTTTCCTTCTTCAGTTTCAGTCATGTAAAAATCGGTTCCTCGCTCACTGACCCGAGAAACAAAATCAAGGCTGATTTCTTTTTATTGCAATGTTGAACTGATCATTACTTAATATTCAGACTTCACTGGGCTGATTTTGATTTCACGTGATTTTTTATATTAAGATATTTCTTTGGTATTAATCCCAAAGCAGGAGCTCTTTGCTAATAAAAACTCTGGTTGCAGATTGTGTGTGTGCTCGGCTCCACTTGATCATAAGCATCAAACATAATGCACAACAACTCAAACAGACAGACTCTAGAGTCTGGAGCAGTTTTAGGAGGCAGACCTTCCTGATAATGAGAAATCATTTCAACAGTACGTTCCCGGGTTTCCAGATCAGCTCAGCTCCTCGAGCTTTAAACTCAATGACGGGAAAAAAATCTGTAAAATCCCCAAAACACGCAGGCATGTCTCCTGTGGGTCTGATGAAGATAAAACAGGAACTTTCTCGTTATTTCACTGAATGCAAACTGTAAAAAAGATGCCGTTCCTGGGATTTCCTGAGTCTTTCCTCCTCGTGTGTCAGTAGGACAAAGGTGAAATCAGCTGTTTAAACTTTGACCTGATCCCTGCTGAATGACAAAAACAGTCAAAGACCAAAATGTGAGTCCTGCTCAGGAGTGCACGCATGCAGACTCTTGTCTCTGTTATCAGGTATCCCACATAGCAGACAGGTCTGGCCCAGATCTGGTATCAAGCCGGCACTGCTGGCTGACTTCTGGCATGATAAGATGTATGTCATCCAGATATGGGCCAGGCCTGGCATAGATGGTACTGTCTACTTGGTGGTATGTCACATCTGGCTCGATTGTGGTTTGGGTTATGTGGCCCAGGCCCATAGAAAACAGGTCTGGCCCGGATCTGGCATCAAGCTGCCACTTCTGACTGACTGGTGTCATAGCAGGGTGTATATCAACCAGATGTGAGCCAGGTCTGCAATGATGGCACTGTTTATGTTCCTATTTTCCTATTTTAGTTAGACCCAAATGCCATGTTGCAATACTATACTGCTATGGTAGCCAACGTTTCAAATGCAGGTTTGACAGGTTTGTGAGTGTACACTTTATCCAAAACCTAGTGAGGGTTTATTTGCCTTTGCTAGTAGGTGGCTGTAGCTCAGGCGGTAGAGCAGGTCACGTACTGATTGGAAGGTTAGTGGTTCGATCCCTGGCTCCTCCAGTCTGCAAGAGTATGAATGCAGTTAGGAAGCACTTAGTTTAGAAGATGAGTGTGGTGTGTTGTATAGAGCACTTTGAGTAATCCGGGACAGTAGAAAAGTGCTATATAAGAATCAGTCTATTCACTGTCTGAACAGAGTTTTGCCATGTTACTTTTGCACTATTATGTTCCAGCACATGTTGTTATTTCATGGCTTGATTGAGGTACACACTAGGCTGACATCTGGGCCAGCACAGGGCCAGCAGTGTGTCTGCAGCTGGCCTTGTGCTGGCCCATATGTGGGCCACCTCTGGCAAACCTGATCTGGGCCACCAAAGGGCCGTCATTCTTTGCAGTATGTGGGCCATGTGTAAGCATATTGTGAGGGCCAGATCCGGGCCATACCAATTTTGCTATTTGGGTATGAGACCTTTTTAACGGAGAGCCTCTGCGGCAGGTTAAATCCTCTGTTGATTTCATCCCATACGGTAAAAAAATATATTTTAAAATACATTTTGAAATATATTTCAAAATATACAAAAATGGCCAAAAAATATATGTGCTAAAATATATTTCAAAATATATAAATATATTTTAAAATACATTTTGAAATATATTTCAAAATATACAAAAAATGGCCAAAAAATATATGTGCTAAAATATATTTCAAAATATATAAATATATTTTAAAATGTATTTTAGCACATATATTTTTTGGCCATTTTTTGTATATTTTGAAATGTGTTTTAACACATATATCTTTTGGCTGTTTTTTTATATTTTGAAATATATTTATAAAATATATTTCAAAATACAATTTAAACTTATTTAAAATCATTCAAAAATATATCAATTTAACCCTTCATATATTTCTAAGAAAACACATTCACATGTAACAGCTGAAAGAAATCTTTATTTGATGTTTAAAACATACATATAGCATATCAATCAAGCAAAGAATATTAATTTTATAATTTTATTCTCATTACATACTTAAACATTCTAAAGAACACACACACACACACACACACACATATATACATATATATGTGTGTGTGTGTGTGTATGTATATTTTCTGTGTGATTGTATTAACATAAGTCAACATACTTAAAATGTAATTTCTTTTCCTTTTCCAGCAGTCTCAGTTCCCCAGCTTTCACTGCAATCCTCAAAGCCCTTCTGGACACATTGGGAAACCTCTTCCTTACCGCCACTGTAACAAACAAAAGTCACAGTTCTATTACTTTTATCAGAGTTAAAATAAAAATATGATTTATGTTAGCTGGCTTCATTTAGCAAACAGATATTTCTGTTTATATAGATACAGATATTAATACAGATATATTTTACGCATAATTTTACCTCTTTTTTTTCCTAGATGGAAAGTCTATCCAGTTCACATTACAGTAATGCTAACACCCCTTTTGGTTGTCTCTCCTTACCCTCCAGCATTCATAAATCTGTTGACCTTCTTTGTCTGAGACCACCCACCACAATGCATCATCACCTATTTGTATTGGTAACTTACTTTACAACCTATTTTAATGGTTGCAGCAAGTGTAATGGCTATATTGTTTCTTCTTGAGTTCTCTATTTTTCTTATATCTAAAATAAGAGTCTGGATGGACAAGAGGCTGTTTTACGCGTCGGTTTGTACAACAACGACGCGTAAAACAGCCTCTTGTCCATCCAGACTCTTATTTTAGATATAAGAAAAATAGAGAACTCCAAGAAGAAACAACATAGCCATTACATTAAGTAAAACCATCGTGTCGCTCCGCCATTCGCTTTTTTATTTCTCACAAAACCTTTCACAACAAAAAAGCACCACATCTTTTCAGGCTTTTCAAAATAAAACATGTAATAACTATAAATGGCGCTAACAGTAAGTTACTTGTGCTGTATGCAATTTTAGATACACAGAAAGTCTTCACTTACTATATATGGCTGTCATAGTGTCCTTGTGAAGGGCAGTTCTTCACTCTGTGCCGATGTCCGTTTTGCTCTGTCCTCCTATAAAAGGCATAAACATTTGAGTGTTTGACTAGTTTTAGATTTCCAAAAATCTGATATTTGTACAACTAAACATTTGAACTACAATGATATGCTATTGAGAGATACTTTTATGGGTACTTTTGGTAAAGAAACTGGTGACAGAGAAGTAGGCTTTTTAGAATACTATTAGCTAACCATTTGAACTGACTTTCAAAGCTGTTTACCTTTTAAATTGCTGTGGATCAAAACCTCCAGTGGGAAGGCGGCCATTAGAAGAACACGCACCATTGAACCTGAAAATAACAAAACAAACAAAAACAATATATAAGAGTCAGGTAGGGTAATAAATCTCTTCTGAAGCAATATAGTTCATTTTGGGTGAAAAACAAAACATTCCTCTAAAATATATATACTGACATCAGCAATCAACATCATGATTGTAACTATTTCCTTTTAGTACATCTACTGCTGTGTGCATGTGTCAAGCACTACGACTGTATCTATGCATATAAATTCACCATATATATCCTGCAAAAATGTTTTGTTATAGTCAAAAAAGGCAAACAAACAAAGGCATTCAATCAGAGGTGAGAAATTAATTGGGAATATCAATTATAGGTGAACTATTCTTTACCTACTAGCAATCAAGCTTCTTTAACCAAGAAGCTTGAAATATTTGAATGTAAAATAAAATAAATAAATAATAATAAAAAATAACATGATGTAATTAAAATGCACAACTTACATTAAGGAAATCTGCATTTGTATCCACAGGCTAAAAGTAAAACAGTAAATGTGTTAGTAATAGTACAGGTATTTGTAAAAAAAAAAAAAAAAAAAAAAAAGAGGCAGTAACTGTGACTCTTCTAGTGGGATGCTAAATGCAGAGATTTATATTTACAGTATAATACTGCATGTACAGGTAGCTGTGTTGTGAACTGTAACTGAATATAAGAGAATCTCAGAGAAATTAAATGTATTTATTTTTTGAATTTATCGATCATAAAATCGTCTGTTTTGAAGGCCTGTTACGATAACAACTTTTTGTTGGTCGGTATATTGCCCCATAAACAATTAAGACAAGTTATGTCATTGTGATTTTAAGACCATTTTATGTCTTTGAATGTATAATCATAATATAACACCATAATAATGCAAGATCTACACACTTTCAATTGACAAACCAACATCTAATTCTGAAAATATTTAGATCATGGAAATTAGGTATCAAAATATTAGATACCATAAAAAATTGAATAAATAGTAAATTTTCTAACAAATAGAAAACAATGTTATTTAATGTTATTGTGTTGTTAGTATTATATTTTATTTTAATATAATGGCAGATAAATTGCATCATCAACAATTATTGAGGTCATGTACATGTATTGTGTGTTAAGTCAATATATCGATTATTGTGATAGGCCTACTGTTTTGGTATCATAACAAGCTTGTCAAACATGCATGACCACTAAGCAATGTCTAAGCAGTAGTATTAGTCTGAATGACAACAAACATAACTAGTGTTTTGGAAAATCTGTTAGAAAACAGTTATTTCAATAATTATGATTAGCATGTGACACAGACACTGCATAAAAAACTACAACAACAAATACTTACTTTAGGAGGATGGGGGAGGGCAGCATGAGGTTGAGACTTTGACATCTGTAAGAAGCAAATTCATGTATTACAAACAAGTCACTTAAAAATACATTAATGTGGCAGACTGTTCCCTGTTCAGATGCAGTGTACAGTCAGGGCTGTCACAACAATGGGGTGGGGCCAAGTGGCTGCAACCCTAGGTACAATGTGCAGGTATATATAATTACATATAATATATGTGAATAAAGCAAGAATCTGTTTAGGTTAGTCACTGTGCTGACTGATGCTTGCTAGGTTTATATTGCAAACTTCACAAAAACAACAACAGCAACAACATTAATGACAATGACAAGCAAAATTACTTACATTTATGTAAATCTCACATCAGGAAGATCTGCATTCGATTTCATGGGCTGAAATAAATAGGCAGAAACATTACAGCTAAAAAAACAAAAAACAACAACTCTAAAAAGCCTAAAAATGACTTAAAAAGCAAGGAAATGTGGAACATTGTAATTAGCGAACATTAATAAAGCATAACTGTGCTTTGTTTCTAACCTTGGTAAGTAAGTACTCTGTAGCCAGAAGGAGAGGTGGGATTTCTGTGAAAGCCAAATTAAATGTGAATAGGTTTTGATAGTTATTGTATATAACAAGTGTAAACAATTTTATTTGTATTTTTTTCCCTTTCTGAGAAGGCAGAATAATAAGAAAAGGCAAAAGTACGTCACAACATAATTAATTAAGTTACATATTTTGATTACCAAATTATGGAAGCGTGGAGCTGCCACCCAGGCAAAAGCAAAATAGAGCTATATCACGTTATAACGTGAAATGTTTATTGTTCTAACATTATGCTTTGCATGTTTGTATAATATAATATCACGTTATTATAATATACATAATTATCACGTTCGCACAATATTGTGCGGATGTGATAATTATGTACATTGTTCATACAATGTTCAAACACGAAAAGTATATTGTATAAACATGATAGTATATTGTTAGAACGATAAACTTTTCACGTTATAACGTGATAAACTTATATTTCTCTTTTGCCTGGGCTGCAGCTCTACGCTTCCGTGCCAAATAAGTGAGAATAAAGTAATATTATATGAGAAAAGGCACCTGCTAGCTTGATGATGGAGGCTTCATAGACCGGCCACCCGTCTTTTGGCTTCTTGTCGCCACTCCACCAAATAAAGGTCCGTTTCCTCCATGCCGGCTAATTATTCATCCTCATTAAAATCTCGTATATGTTCAGTTGGCAGGATTGAGAATTTTACATCTTCCAACCACTTAATTAACGCGAACATAATCGGCTTGTTTCTTCCCGTCTCCTGTATCCGGCCGTTCCTCTCACTGTCGGAATTCGCGCCTCAGAGAGGTCGTTATTTTTCAAAAAAAAAAAAAGAAAGAAAAAAGAAAGAAAGAAACAGCAACAACTAATAAAGAGAGTTTTTGCACGTTCATTGCACATTTGTGGGAATGTTTAAATATTAAATTTTTATTAATTGCTTTTCATTATATCTTTATTTTTAAACCACCATGGCAATGCACATGCGCATACTCCTGCACGCAAAGGGCTTTGGAGTTGACGTAATGTCGCAATGCATTGTGGGAGCGCAGCACCATCTTGGCAGGCTGCGAATCAAAACAAGATTGCCACGAACCATTCTGAAACGTAGCTCAAAAGAAAAATGACGGTATAGAGACAGATTGTGTCCAGATGCAAAGAGATGGTACTTGATTGCTGAAATGTGGACCCGTATGAAATACTGCCGTGGAGTAGAAACCCTGAAGACCAAACCGCTATTGACTTAGCATGATCTACTCTCGTACCTTGTCTGTGGAGTCAGCGCATACACGGCGCACCAATTTCGCAATTATAAATCTCTGGAGGCGCACATCCAATTCACCAAGGACTGGGTACAAGATTTGGCTATTTTTAAGCCTCCACGTTGTGAGTACACCGTCATTCAAGCAAAGGTAAGTCAGCTTGAGTACTGCGAGTAAAATGCGTTTGATTCCCCCCGAACATTCAAATTAGTGCAGCATAAATTCATTCATGAGGGGAAATTACAGTGAGAACATGTAGAGGCTCTGTTAGAGGGATAACATAGTGAGTTCAGTGCATTGATGTGACATTGTCCTGAAGGATTTAGTTATTCTTTATGGTTAAAGAAATTGCCCTAATTAATTCATATTTATTATAAATAATCCTAATTACACATCTTGCTTCCTTGTTTGTGTCCTGTGTCACTAAAAATACAATCTGTTTTAGTTTTATACATTGATTAATGACCTGCAGAATCTCCTTATCATATTAGGTGTCCATAATTGTCACTTAAAGTCGAACTTTATGCTTTCTCCCTCTTGAAAGTGATTACATCCTTGCATTACATACTTTAGGTTCATTTTCTGCTGCTAGGTTTCTAAAAGAAACAGGCAGATTTAGAATATAACATGCAGCGTTCTATAGATGGATACACAAAAACACTTTATTTGTTACATTTATGATAAATGGATATGAAAGTAGATAAAACACATTCATGTCAGCCTTGGCTTATTAAAGTTCTTGTCTTTAAATGAACTTTGTCTGTGTGTGTTTCAGGTACTGCACTCTTAAAGACTGAATTGCAGCATTGCAGCCACAGGTGATTGTGAGCATCACAGGGAAGGTTGAAGCCGCCCACTGCACCTTTATGGCCGGAGTCGTGGAGACCTGCAGCCATGTCCCTGCTCTTCTGTTTAATGTAGAAGCAACAGTGCCGATCTGTGGCACAAGGACTGTTACAGATGAACCTGCATACTGGGTTTTGCCTGGTAATATGACCAAGACACAGCCAGAGGTTGGCCATAAGATAGACTTCTCCTCTTCAGCTGCCCAAAAAGGCTCTCGATCAAAACATAAACAGACCATCTGTAGTGACAGGTAAAAGAAGCCGTCCTCAAAAAAGAAAAGTTCCACCTGCTACTGTGGAGGAGTTGGATCAACTGATGGGACAATATTTTCCAAGCATAGTTCTGTTCTGAATAACCCATAATATTTTAATTTAGGGGGGCATGTAAATAATTTGCATTTACTGAATATGTACTTACTAAGTAACACTGTTCAAAAGTTGAATAAAGAAACAAAGAAATGTTTGCCTATTTTTAATTAAAAGCACTTTGTAACTGATTTGATGTTCTACAATGTAGAATCAATGTTATGTATAGTTTACAAATGACAAAATGTTCACATAAAATCATGACAGCATTTAAATAATATCACCCACTACTACCATTCTGTAATTTACTGTCTCTTTTGAAAACTTATCACTACATAAACAGCACAAGACTTAAGAGTATTTAACAAGAGCATTTTTCCCTGGTTTTACTACCACACTGGGGCACATGTTCACCAAAACGCAGCAAACCTTTGCCATCTTATCCAGGAGGGTCACCTTTTTACCTACACATGGAAGAAGTAATCTGATTGGTATGGTGGTGTGTAGCATGTAGTTTGAAGCAGGGATTTTGTAGTGCCCCATGTGTAGTGTTGGAACCCAGTCAGGATTTGTTTCTTTCATTTCATAGGCTGGTTTGCTGCAATAATGCCAAATAATTACCAACTCTATAAATAGAAGGTAGTTCTGCATGTTTGTTCTAAGTTTGTGCTATGATCTCAGAGCGCATTGAAAATAAAACTAACAGGCTATAAAGAATAATATGAACTTATTTAGAACTTACCTGAATGAAAATACTGAAGCACACCAACAGATATCTGGGGATGGTAGAGAACTGAATATCAGCTCGTTTCATAGCTGCTATCCAGGCTAGACGCCTTCTTTTGGTAACATCCAACACATAAGCTCCCTCATTATGCTTCCAGGTGAGGAAACAATGAAAAGAGAGCCTGTTTTCAAGCTTATTCCTTTGCCGGTAGTGCAATCTAACATTACAACCGGCCACACAGCAAGCATTTGTTTGGCCTGCTAATATGGCGCCTCGACCAAAAATCCTGGCTACGCCCCATCCCGTAAGATCACGCTCCAGAGTTCTATTAACATACGAATCTAAAAAGAAGATGCTGCATTTTAACTCTGAGGGAGATGGAGAATGAGCCTATTTCCAAAAAAAAGTGGAGTGTGTTCCTTTAAGTACTATATTGTATATATTGTCAAAAACTAAAGTGTACATAGCAGTTGTTGTATCTTGTTTACTGTATCACTGACAGATAATTTCAAAGTCAATGAATGCTACATTATAGTGAGATATTGTGTAATGTGAAATACTGTAAGCAAATGAATAAACAACCTAATTCGTGATAGACCTTTGACTCTGTTTTGTTTGAATCCAACTGTTTTTTGCAGATGTGCATAAAACATGTTACTTTTAGTATTATCATTATCATCATTATTGCACTAAATACATTTTAAATAAAGGATACTTTGATATACATTCTACTGCAAGGTTGGAAATGTATTTTCTTCACCCTAAAATATGTTTTGAAATGTATTTTGGTTTGAAAGAAATATATTTTCAATTTCAAAAATATATTTTTTGGAGCATCACAAATACAAAATATATTTACCATATATTTGAAATATATTTTGGCCAGGAAAAATGTATTTTTTTACCGTATGGGATTTGATAAAGTTGGTTTTTCTTTAAGCTGACATTATTTTTCCTCCCAGTGTGGCCAATTGGGACCAGAGGGGAGGCACTGGGACAGAGAACTCCATGTTGGACAGCCGAATTTGGCCTCCAAGTCTCTGTTTGCCTCCCAAGAGCATTAAATAACAGTTTCCAGGATCAGATTCAGCCTTTGTTGGCCAACAATGGACTTCCTCTCAGTGAGCCTTTCATTCAGTGCAAAATATAAAAAGTGAAGTTATGAGGACCTCACAGACTGTCAGAGCATTAACGAGGATTAGTGAGTCAGCTCTGTGGTTTCCTGGAGAAACCGCCACAGTTATGGGATTAAGTCCGTCCTGCAGCTGCTTTTAAACAGACCTGCTCTCACATTTAATTCTTTCATGGATTTGTTTTAACACTGAGCTGTGTTTCTGTCATCCTGCTCCCAGGAGAAGCTCTGGTTCTGAGGTCAGATTAACGTGTTAGCTGTGTTGAGGTTAAAGTCACAGCTGTCCGTGTTTCTGCCTGTTAAATCACCATGGTAACAGATGCTGAACACATCACCTGGTCATGAGCAGGTAACGTTGAGAGGTTTGGTTTAAAATCCGCTGGGCTGCTCCATGTTACCAAAAACCACTGAATGCTGTGTCACTGAACATGATCATGTGATCATGTGATCATGGGATCATACGCCAATGCAGAAAACCCCTAAATGCTGCTGTGCTGCTGCAAACACAGAACACACACCTGATCAACCAATCACATCCATTCACTGTGATGTCATTTCCTTCATCAGGCTGTGGAACGGGAAGCGTTCATGTTTCCATGGATCCAGCCGTCACCGTAGAAATAAATGGCAGCACTGAGCACGCTCAAACAAAATCATCTTGATTTTCCTGATCGGAGCAGGTGGCGTGTACAGGGATCATTTTGTGTGGAAGAAGGGTCACATGACCTGTGAAACGCCTGTTTTTTGTGAGCGTGCTCAGAGTTTGAAGCAGAGAACCCGGCTTAAAGAAAAAGTTAATAACCACTGTGGTGATACCTGTTATCTGACTGGGTTTTAGGTTTGGTCAAGCCAGCTAACAGAGAATCCTGGTTTTATTGAACCTCTGTAATGTCTCCATTTTACTGAATACTTTTTTATTCTTTTGATTCGTTCATTCATTGGGTGAGTGAAGGGGCAGGGTTAAAGATGGCAGTGAGATCTGCTCTGACAGTTTGGAGACGAGTCATGGAGGCTGAGACGGTCTGAGCATGCGCAGAGGAGGAGGGTAGAGGATGAAGATGGAGATGTCAGGCAGGAGGAGAAGAGGAAGACCTCAGAGGAGGTTCATGGATGTAGCGAAGGAGGACATGCAAAGGATGTGACGGAGGAGGATGCTGAGACAGGAGCAGGTGGAGGTAGCTGAAAAAAGAGAATTTCCACAAATCAGATGTCTGTGATCACCATTTTCGTGTTTTTTAGAGACAAAAGGAAGAACTTTATTTTTATAGCACCTTTCTTTGCTAAAGTTAAAAACAGAAATCAAACAGAAAATCCTTGAAGTGAATTCCAGCTGTTACCCAGTGCTGCTCACAGGGATCACTTTGGGATCATCTCTGACACCCTGCGACCTTCACGGTGCATTACTGTGAACAGATCTTCGCCTTTAACCTCAGTTCATTTCTGTGGAAGCTGAGGCGAGTAAAGGAGGAGCAGTTCTGTTTTGAGGTGCAGATCTGAGTCCTGCAGAGACTTGCCCCCCTGGACCCGGTAACCTGAGCCGCCCACCTGAGGCACCAGCTTTACCTAACAGATCACTACAGAGGGGCGTGGCTTACTCAGACTGGAGCCCACAGGTGTGTCTGTGTGACAAAGTGTCGCTGTGTTTCTGGATCTTTGATCTGACTCAAATTAAAAACTGTTTTCTTTTCATCAGCTTTGGTTTAATTTATAAAGCAGTGACTTACACCAGCGAACCCACACACACACACACACACACACACTGTGCAGTAGATAAAGTGGAACTCTCTGAACATTTGCTTGGAAAGCAAAGTCAGACCCTCCTGAATCACGTCTGGGATACATGAGGCTCAGCAGGCCTGCAGCTCGAGTGCTGCGGTCATTAAAGGAGGACAAAGAAACCTGCTGATAATCTGACTGCAGGACATTTTCTTTAGATTCCGAAATACAGCAAAGTAAAGAGGTGTTAGGATGTGTGCACCATGGAATTAAAGGCTTGTTACTCTAAGACTGAAAAGGAGTGAAAGCAGACAAACGGCTGAAATGCTTCCAGACCTGCACTGCAGCAATGAACAGAGGGAGGGTTAAACAGCCTGAAACATGTCTGTGCAGGTCGAGTCAGCAGGCTTCATGCAGCCTGGTCTTCAGCAGCTCCTCTTCATCATGCTCCTCCTCCTCAGGCTGCGACAACGCCTGGATTCTTTGGAAGTTTTTCTCTGATTGTCTCTGGGCTTCACTCCTCTTCATAAATCTTTCTGCTCTTATCATCACCCATTCACTCGGCTGTCAGACCTGATCTCACGCTCTCGTTTTCACTCACTCATTTTTTGGCACACTGACAGAAATCCCGTCTGAATGTTGGAATGCCCCATCCTCAAACATCCTCTGAAGAAACGAGAGTGACCTTCATCTAAAGGATGCTAAAAGGAGAGCCTGTACATGCCGTGTACACACTGTCACAGGGGAAATACTGCACTGCAAAGGTTACTGCAGTCACAGTATGTGAGTAACGTGTACTTTGTGTACTTGAAGTTAAACAGTCACTAAAGCAACAACCAGTTATTGTTTAGAGATAACTCAACCTCCAACAATGAGAACGGGATTACTGGTTTATTATTTCAAACAACCATCATTATCATAACCACAGCCACATAAAACAGACTGGGATTCAACCAGGAGACAAAGTCTTCATTATAGAACAACAACAGATTAAAAAGCTCAAAGAAAATGTTTAAAAGTTGCTGCCAGTTCAATTCAATGTTATTTATACAGCGCCAAATCACAACAACAGTCGCCTCAAGGTGCTTTATATTGTAAGGTAGACCCTACAATAATACATACAGAGAAAAACCCAACAATCATATGACCCCCTATGAGCAAGCACTTTGGCGACAGTGGGAAGGAAAAACTCCCTTTTAACAGGAAGAAACCTCCGGCAGAACCAGGCTCAGGGAGGGGCGGGGCCATCTGCTGCGACCGGTTGGGGTGAGAGAAGGAAATCAGGATAAAAGGTTGATCTCAGAATCCAGATTTGTTCTGATTCAGACGCTCGGCCCTGAGCTCTCTGAGGTCAGATATTCTCACAGCTCTTCTGTTAAAAGCTCTGTGAGCTTTTAACACCTGCAGCCTGCTGCTCGCTGAGACCCAGAGGTTACAAGGTCAAAGTTTTTATGACTGAGGTTGTGCAGAAGCTGCAGACGTTCAGCTGCTTTCACCAGAACAGTGTGCAGATTTGTTTCTGTCATTAGAGGCGGGTAATGAGAGGGTCTTCCTCCTGCTCGCTTCCTGTCCATCCTCTCCTGTTTCCCCTCCTGCCGCTCTGAGTTTTTTTCCATATAAGGACATGTCACGCTGCTTCCTGCCTGTAACTGCATCTCTTTGGCCTCGAGCGAGCTGGTTGGATGAGAGAGCAGACTTAGAGCCTGAATGAGCTCAGAGCTGAAGACGTTTTCAGGAAGTCTGTTTTTACTGACATCACCTCCATCCTCAGGAGGTTCAGGCCTAGCAGGCAGTAAATCCCATGTCCACCCACTTCAGATCTCATCATTACATTAAGTGATGTCAGTCTCACTGATGTTCTCACCTCATGTAGAATTACTGCTTTGAGAATATTCCTGCTTGCACCGGCTGGTCTTAGTCAATCTCTGTATACAAACGATGGCCACAGCCACCTTGACCTCACCTTACTGTTGATGACAGTTACAGAGTGTCTTCATCACTGTTTTTTCATTAGATGTTTTGAATAAGGAGGAACTTATCAATCAGCGTGTAGCCCCACCCCGAATCCCTCGCTGCTTCCTGTTCCTGTCTGACTCTGCAGGGACCAAAATCTCCAAAATAAACTTTCTGGTTTATAGGATCAGACCTGAAACCCACGGGGACAGAGATCACTGAGGTCAGAGGTCATCTGAGCAGGAGGCTCATTTTCTCATAGACATGTTTCTAATGTCTAAATCTCATAAACACACATTTTATTCACAATTAAATGTAGAAAACATAAAAAGCAGCAGCTCATGGTTTGTTTTAGGAGAATGTATGTTCAGGACAGTGACTCATAATGCTGAGTCAGCGTCCTGCCTGAATGATTCCTGTTGCTGTTTGGACGCCAGCAGCAGAGATTTAACACGCTGATATTTGGGACGCTGGCTCCTTTCTGTTTTTGAAAGATAAGTGACGATAAGACTCCACATGGCTTGGTAGCAGCTGCCAGGGGATGTGTAGTTCCTGTATCTGTTTACATCTGATGACGACCATTTAATGTACCAATCACATCTGAACAGCAAATCAGCATTTGTGAGGAAATGGAGGAGAATCTGCTGAACACTGTGCAAGAGAATAGAGAGTAATGAAGTGATGAGAGCAGCTGAGAGTGTGTCAGGTGTGCTCTAAGCTGGGTTTACCTTGACCTGATCGCATCCACCTGATCACATCCACCTGATCACATAGACCTGATCGCATTGACCTGATCACATGGACCTGATCACATTGACCTGATCGCATTGACCTGATCACATGGACCTGATCGCATTGACCTGATCGCATTGAGCTGATCACATGGACCTGATCACATTGACCTGATCGCATTGAGCTGATCACATGGACCTGATCACATGGACCCGATCGCATGGACCCGACCGCATTGACCCGATCGCATTGACCCGATCACATGGACCTGATCACATGGACCCGATCGCATTGACCTGATCCCATGGACCTGATCACATAGACCTGATCGCATTGACCTGATTACATGGACCTGATCACATTGACCTGATCACATGGACCTGATCACATTGAGCTGATCGCATGGACCCGATCGCATTGACCCGATCGCATTGACCTGATCGCATTGACCTGATCACATGGACCTGATCGCATTGACCTGATCGCATTGACCTGATCACATGGACCTGATCACATAGACCTGATCGCACTGACCTGATTACATGGACCTGATCACATTGACCTGATCACATGGACCTGATCACATTGACCTGATCGCATTGAGCTGATCACATGGACCTGATCGCATGGACCCGATCACATTGACCCGATCGCATTGACCTGATCGCATTGACCTGATCCCATGGACCTGATCACATGGACCCGATCGCATTGACCTGATCGCATTGACCTGATCACATAGACCTGATCGCATTGACCTGATTACATTGAGCTGATCACATGGACCTGATCACATAGACCTGATCGCATTGACCTGATCACATGGACCTGATCACATTGACCTGATCACATTGAGCTGATCACATGGACCTGATCACATTGACCTGATCACATGGACCTGATCACATTGACCTGATCACATTGACCCGATCACATGGACCTGATCGCATTGACCTGATCACATTGACCTGATTGCATGGACCTGATCACATTGACCTGATTGCATTGAGCTGATCACATGGACCTGATCACATGGACCCGATCGCATTGAGCTGATCACATGGTCCTGATCGGATCGACCTGATCACATGGTCCTAACCCTAACCCCATGAAGTACAGATACTATAACATCGACAGTGTTGGTCAAGTTACTTGAAAAAAGTAATCAGTTACTAATTACTGATTACTTCCCCCCAAAAGTAATCCCGTTACTTTACTGATTACTTATTTTCAAAAGTAATTAATTACTTAGTTAGTTACTTAGTTACTTTTTAAAAACACGATTTACAACCTGAATAGGTGATAAAACGATAGATCTTTCAGCCCAATTCTACTTTTTCTGCATAATTCATCATACAAAATGTAATCAAATGGAAAAGTCTCTTTTAAAACTTGTTTTATTAGTTTTAATCTTTTAACTTTATGCATCAAGCAAAACTTAATTATATGCAACATTCTCTGACTGGAAGAAATTTGTTTAACATTTAAACCTATTTTCTGCACATTCCAGCACATAAAATAAAATATTTTTTTGTGTTTACACTCACTCTTTTAAATAGATGCAAGTGAAACACAGCAGAAAATAAATAAAATCAAAGACTAGCGGTCCTGTTGCTCTATTTTCACCTGTAAAGCAGGACTGGGGTAGGCGGAGGTTTACCCTGGTGCAGGTGTGCCGCAGCAGTCAGTGGAAGAATCCATGAGTTTCTCTGTGAATTTCACATTACGTCGTAGTACACTCGGTGCTTGCTTGGAAGTTTAGGGTTTTTTCGCTGTAAAAGAAGTTTTCTTCCCACGCACAACGGACACTAATGTTTTTGTCACTTTTATGGAATCAAACTCAAAATAAGGTCAGTACTTCCACGCTTTAAACGCTGCATGCTACACTCTGTCCCGCACTCGATATATTATGATCTGCACACAGCTGTTGTCACGAAAGTCGCACTCGCTTACGTCACTGTCATGAGACGTTCTCGCAAAAAATCACGGTTTTAGTAACGCAGTAACGCAGCGTTCCTACGTGAAAGTAACGGTAATCTAATTACCGTTTTTGCAATAGTAATCCCTTACATTACTCGTTACTTGAAAAAAGTAATCAGATTACAGTTACTGCCCATCTCTGAACATCGATGACTCTCAGCAGCCTCTGTATGAAACAGATTAGTGGAAGTTCTTCATATATCAGAAGGAGGATGACTGCAGAGCCTCACCTGCCTGCCTCACCTGTCGCCCTCTGTCAGAGAACAGGAGGACCTGCGAGCCACTCTGTTTCTCCTCTCACTGTCAGTAAACTGTGATGCTGCATGATGAGAACAATATGAGGGAGAACCTGTCACATTCGTCCACCTGGTGGGTTTATTCGCTCACCTTTCACATCGATGGTGCGGTAGAAAGATTAAAATCTTATCATTTATCAAGCTTTATATGATGAGTAAAATCCAGCCCAGAGGCAACAGATGCTAAAACCTGACCTCAGAATAACGAATAATAGTTTCTAAATGGTGTTGCACAATAAAGACTGACAGCAGATCAGTTTCTATTCATGTGCTGCCAAGTTTCAGACATTTGTGCCAACACACTCCGGTTCTTCCAGCGCTGCTTGTGCACAAAAGCCAACACGCCATCAGCAATGAAGTGACGGACGATTCCTGCACGCTGCTCACACAGAGGCGTGAAAGATGACACAAATAGGTTCAAACACACTTTGGTCGTGTCCAAATTCATGGGCTGCATCCTCCTGAGGACCCGGCCTTCGCGGTCTACGTGGGCCGGGTCCTCAGAAGGTCGGGTAGGCCGGAAGTAAACAGCCATGGACTTGGACCGTCTAGCCTTCTGACGGTCTAGCCTTCTGACTCCACCGACACCGCTGTGTCGGTGAAGTTTAATAAACTCGGCCGTCTGCTCCTTGCTCTCTAAAGTATAACAGGACACTGGCGTAAATTCTCGACCATCTCACACTTCTGTTTAATTAGTTTTCTGTTTGACGTTTATTCAGCTGTGTGAAAACCACCCGGGGGATTAATAAAGTTTTATTTTATCTAATCTAATCTAATAATTTTAATCTCAGCAAAACCGATTTACTCACGAACAAATAAAACACTGAAAAAAGCCAAACAATAGCATTTTTAGGTTGTCTAAGTGACTTATAAATTACGTTTAACCTGAGTAGCGAAAGTCCGCGGTGATCTGAAAATGATGTGCCGGGAGTTGTGCCGTTCTCGGCGGCTTCAGTGGCCCTCGAGAAAACGTCGAACCACTTTTGCAAATATGCAATACCTTGATAAACCAAGCAGATATTTGAAGTTTACACAGCTACATTCTCGCCTGAAAATATGTTAAAAGTTTATTTTGTGACCGAGAAAGATTAATAAAAGTAATTTTAAAACTTAGTAGCGGCCGCCATTGCCAGAAACTGGAGTTTGGCTGGGCCGTGCTATGAATTCCGGGATATGGTGGGCCACGAAGGACACACCCGACCCATCCTTCAAATTCGGGGAAAAGGAGGATGCATTTGTCAGCTGCATTCGGAGGAGTCTACGAATCTGGACAGCCTTTGGCACGTCGCTGTGACGTAATCGGTCTACAAATGCGTCCTCAGGAGGATGCAGCCCATGAATTTGGAAACAACCATTGTTTCACACGCTGACAGCTGCCTGCCTAGTAGTGTCCCATGTACACTACAAGGCTCACACCCCTCTATCACCATGAACAGGTGATAGACACATGAGTACTGACCTAAACTCACAGCCTCTGCATGTCCTGCTAACACCAGGACTTCACGTCTGTCTTATTAATTTCATTTGCTCTTGGAGATGAATCCATTGTGTGATCTGATTTGAATCTGGTGCATTTGTGGGGGGTTTTTGTGGGAGGGGCCTTGGAGTTGATGTCTGTCCAGGTGTTGAAGGTCCCTCGTGTTGTTGGGGCGTCACTGCTGGAATAAGCCAGTCTCTCTAAAGGTGGAAGCGAGACTTAGGCTACGTTCACACTGCAGGTCTTAATGCTCAAATCCGATTTTTTTGTCTGCTTGTTCACACTACAAATAAAATGCGACACCAAACGTGCTCTAGTGTGAACGCTCAAAGCGGCCCGCATGCGCAAAAGAAGACGTCACACACAACGCGCTCTGTTTAGACCCAGAGCAAACAATATTGTTTGACTGATGGCCCTTAATATAAAGACTTCGGACTTTACGTTTCTGATTTTTGCTTTAAGTTATTTTGTTATTTACATAATAATGTAAATAACCTAATAATGATCCTTATTGCTGTTTTAGAGGAGCGGTGCTTCAAAGGATAGTGTCAGATTTCTGTCAGAATCTGCAGATTATACAGTACAAATAAAATGTTCACGTTGTCTTCCCAACAGTTTCACTGACATCTACACTGGATGGCCAGAAAGCGTTCGCGATGGCGCTTCTCCTGCGCTGATAATTGGCGTCTGTCTTGTGTCAGTGACGTAAAAGACGGATTTAATGCGACATGACTGTTCAAACAGCAGTCGCTTTCTAAAACATTGGATATTTATCGGATTCAGTACCACATACGAAAGTGACCCAGATCGGATTTGAAAATATCGGATTTGTGCCGTTCACACTGTCATACCATGATCGGATATGGGTCGCATAGGGTCAAAGAAGTCGGATTTGATGCGCTTTCGCCTGCAGTGTGAACGTAGCCAAAGATGCAGTTTGTTTATACTCTGTTTCATCCGTGTTCTGAAACATCAGCATGTTTTAAATGTTATTTGATAAGAAAGCGTGTCCTCAGCGTGTTTGAAGTTTTAAACTCCATCTGGTTTTGGCAAAACCTGACAAACATTTGGGGCCTCCTTGCTGCTACAGGATCAGCTCAGTGTTTCTTTAACTTATTAAGTAAAAGTAAAATTTTATTTATACAGCACCTTTCAAGACAAACATCACTGTCATGATCCTGAGTCTGCCGACTCAGCGTTTTGTGTTTCCTTATGCTTTTGTTTATTCTGAGTATATATCCTGTTATGATTTGCCATTTGTTAGGTTTCTGTTCTTTGCTTGCCCTGGTCCCACTTCTGTGTTCTGTCTGTCTATGGTGTCACACTGTCTGTTTGTTAGTCAGCCTGTTTAGTTCAGCGTCTTGTCTGGTTCCCTGTGTCTGAGTTTCCTGTTTTATTGTGAAGGTCTGTGTCTTATGTGAGTGTGCTCAGTTTACGTTTCCCCTGTCTCGTCAGCTGTGATTTCTCCCAGGTGTGTTCCCCTCCTGTCTCTCATCCCTTGATTACTGCCGTGTGTATATTAGCCCTGTGTTTCCTTTGTTCTCTGTCGCGTCGTTAACGTCTCCTGCCCTCTAGTTATCTGTGTGTTCCGTCTGCTAGCCTGCCTGCCTGCCTGCCTGCGTAGTTTTTTTCTGTATTCTCAGTTTAGTTAAGTTCATGCACCTTTTTCTGCCCAGCAATAAAGCTGTGTGTTTTTGAGTTCACATCTACCTCTGAGTCCTGCATTTTGGGTCCTTTCCCCGTGCCTGCCTGCACACAGCCATGACAATCACAAAGTGCTTCACAGTGAAATACCAAGGCATTTAAAACAAAACAGGCAAAAATTTAACCAAATGTCATTCAAAAAATATGAGTTTTATGTTGTTTTTTTAAAAGAGATGACTGAGTCCACAGATCTTAAGCTCAGAAGAAAGGAGTTCCACAGTCTGTGGGCCACAGTGGCAAAAGCTCTGTGTCCCTCAGTTCTCAGTCTTTTATGCTGTATAACAATTAGGCCCTGATCACATGACCTCAGGGACCTGCTAGGGACATAGGGCTGTAGAAGTTCAATGATGTCAGCTGGTACTGGTCCATGAAGAGCTCTAAAAAGTCAACCAGAATCTTTGAATGGACTCTGAATTCAATAGGGAGCCAATGCAGCTGTATTAGCTACAGCATGATGTCTTGCTGCAGCGTTTGGAACAACCTGCAGACGCTCCAGGGAGTTTTTGCTTAGACATATAAACAGTGAATTACAGTAGTCCAAATGTGATGAAAATAACGCATGTATAGCAATCTCCAGTTCAGTGTATGATACAATAGGACTTAGTTGAGGAACACATGTAGAAAAACATATTTAGTATACACATTCAGTAATGTATATACCTTTATATATTGTACATATATTTATTACTTTTTAAATTAGCCATTTTTATATTTTGCTTGTTTTACGTTATTGTATTTTTGCACAACTCTGTTGCTTGTGAAGCTCGCACACAAGAATTTCACTCGCATGTACTGTACCAGTGTACCTGCACATGTGACGTGACAATAAAAGTGATTTGATTTGATTTGATTTGATTTGAATGTTTCTTATGTGATAAGGAGGTGATCTGTGATGACCACGGAGAGGACATCGACAGCCTTACTACATGCATTACTGACTATATTAATTTCTGTGTGGATAACACCGTACCTACCAGGACTGTACGGTGTTTCTCCAACAACAAACCTTGGATTACCACAGAAATTAAAGCTGTCCTCAGGCAGAAGAGGAGGGCCTTCAAATCCAAAGACAAAGAGGAGTTGAAAAGGGTGCAGAGAGAGTTGAGGGGACTGATAAGGAATGGGAAGGACAGCTACAGGCAGAAGATGGAGAACCAGCTTCAGCAAAACAACGTTGGTGAAGTCTGGAGAGGCCTCAGAACCATCTCAGGCCACAAACATCAGAACTCTCTGCCTGGGAGGGATGTGAGGTGGGCGAATGAACTGAATCATTTCTTCAACAGATTTGATTCAGCCATGAGGCAGTCTCCAACATCGGCTGCAGACTCACCCACCCCCACTGCTGCTGTTCCACCTCTGACACCTCAGACACTTCACACCTCCTCTATTCACCCTGCTCACGCCTCCCCACCCCCAACAACAGCATCCAATACACAATCAACACAAGGCTCCAGCCTGTCTCTCTCAACCACCCAGGTTAGGAGGGAACTGAGGAGGATTAACGCCAAGAAGGCAGCGGGTCCAGATGGCATCAGCTCAAGGGTCGTCAGGTCCCGCGCGACCAACTGTGTGGTGTGATGGAGCACCTCTTCAACCTGAGCCTGAGGCTGGGAAGAGTCCCACAGCTCTGGAAAACCTCCTGTGTTGTTCCAGTGCCAAAGACTTCACGCCCCAAGGACCTCAACAGCTACAGGCCGGTGGCTCTGACATCCCACCTGATGAAGACCCTGGAGCGGTTGGTCCTGGCTCAGCTTCGGCGCCTTGTGAGCTCATCACTGGACCCACTTCAGTTTGCCTACCAACCTGGCATTGGAGCGGATGATGCCGTCATTCACCTCCTACATCGTTCCCTCGCTCACCTGGAGACCGCTGGGAGCACTGTGAGAATCATGTTCTTTGATTTCTCCAGTGCCTTCAACACTATTCTTCCCTCGGTTCTGAAGGACAAGCTGGAGAACTCTGGAGTGGACCATCACCTCACTACCTGGATTTTGGACTACCTCACCGACCGACCACAGTATGTGAGGACTCAGGGCTGTGTGTCGGACAGGGTCGTCTGCAGTACGGGGGCCCCACAGGGAACGGTTCTAGCTCCGTTCCTCTTCACCATCTACACTGCAGACTTCTCCCACAACTCCACCCAGTGCTTCCTGCAGAAGTTCTCTGATGACTCTGCAATAGTCGGCCTCATCACTGATGGGGACGACAAGGAGTACAGAGGACTGACTCAAGACTTTGTGGGACTGGTGCCAGCTGAACTACCTCCAGATCAATGCCAGTAAAACCAAGGAGCTGGTGGTAGACTTCCGCAGGCACAAACATCCTCCACTGCAACCACTGAACATCCAAGGTATGGACATCAAGGCTGTGGACAGCTACAGGTACCTTGGTGTTCATCTGAACAACAAACTGGACTGGACTCATAACTCAGACGCCCTCTACAGGAAAGGGCAGAGCAGGCTGTACCTGCTGCGGAGACTCAGGTCGTTTGGAGTGGAGGGCCCACTCCTGAAGACCTTCTATGACTCTGTGGTGGCCTCAGCCATCTTTTATGGTGTGGTCTGCTGGGGAGGCAGCATCTCTGCTGGCGACAGGAAGAGACTGAACAGGCTGATCCGCAGGGCCAGCTCTGTTCTGGGAGGCCCTCTGGACCCAGTGGAGGTGGTGAGTGACAGGAGAATGGTGGCTAAACTGTCATCCCTGTTGGACAACATCTCCCACCCCATGCAGGAGACTGTGACAGCACTGAGCAGCTCCTTCAGTGGCTGCGGCACCCACGGTGTGGGACGGAGAGATTTCGCAGGTCTTTCCTCCCCACTGCTGTCAGACTCCACAACAAAGACTTTAACTGATCGAACACACACATCCACAAATGTGCAATAAGACTGCTATATGTGCAATTCTTCTTCTGACGAAGTTGTGTTTTTGTATTTTCCTACTCAGTTGTATATAGTATTTGTATTTCTATTTTATTCTACTGTATATAGTATTTTATTTTATTCTATTCTGTACAGTTGTGTACTGTATTTATTCTTATTTTATTTTATTCTAATTTTTCCTTCATAACTTTTGCACTGTCCACTTCCTGCTGTGACAAAACAAATTTCCCACGTGTGGGACTAATAAAGGTTATCTTATCTTATCTTATCTTATAAAATCAGGACCAAACCATAGATTTGACGTGAACATCCAAAGTGAGAGCAGGGTCAAAGGTTACCCCTAAGTTCCTGACTGATGATTTCACAAATGTTGCAAGGGGACCAAGAGCATTCATTATCTTAGATACGTGTCTATCAGGAGCACATACAAGGACTTCAGTCTTTGCTTCATTAAGTTGGAGAAAGTCATCAGCCATCATCCTTTATGGATTCTAAGCACTCATTCAGAATCTGCAGGTTAGAAACATCTTGGGGTTTAAATATATGACTGGAACCAGGTTCGCACTACAACCTGGTTTGCCTCTTATCTGTAGTTATTTATATTTAATGTAATAACTGTACAGTACTCTGTTTATAGTAACCATTGTCCTTAATGTAAATATGTAAGAAAAAATTGTGTATGTTTCTGTTCTGTGTCCTGTGTACTGTTTGTTTGTATATGTGTCTTTCTGGCTGCTGTTACAACCAAATTTCCCCTTGTGGGACAATTAAAGGATTATTCTATTCTATTCTATTCTATTCTATGTCATCTGCATAGCAGTGATAGCAAATGTCCTCAAAGGTGCTCAAAATATGCCAAAGAGGAATTAGATCTCTTAGAAAAAATAAGGGCCCCAATACAGAACCTTGTGGTACACCATAGGTAAGGGAAGTGGAAGATGACTGTACTTAGAAAGTGCCACAGAAAAGCATTGTTATATGAGGAGTTATACGGAGAACCACTGCAAGGCAGATCTAGATACACTGACCCAGTATTTCAGTCTTTAAAGCGGAATGTGGTGGTCAACCATACCAAAGGCCGATGTGAGGTCCAACAGTTTGTTGGACAAGAACAAGAACATTGTCCAACAAACTACATTCAGTTTGGGCCAAATTTGACTTCAAACCAATGAAAAAGAGCGCACGTCAGTGCTCACAGGTCAGCTGATCGACGATGGAGGTATCTGCATAAAATGTAAATATGCTTAAACATGATGCACCACACTTCATTCACATTTCACCTCATCTTAGTGAGACATATGACTGTTTTCATTATTTTTGAGTCTGTTCCATTTGTTGTTAAAAAAAAAAAAAAAAAAAAAAAAAAAAAAAAAAAAAAGCAAAGTCCATCAGATGTGACCAGATTTGACAAACCGTCTGACCTGTTCAAACACTTCATTTCTTTATCCCTGTGGAACTGATGGAGGGCAAATATCTGCCATACAAACAGTAACAGGACACTTTCAGCTAAAACTCCAACTAACTAGTTTCCTATTAGTCAAACACAGAAGACTTTCAACTTTTAACCAAACTCCATTCAGTTTCTGTCAGAATTGAGTGTCTGCTGGAGTGAAGCAGGTTTACAGTAGAGAGCTGAAGGCACAAAATCAGGTCACGCTGTGTTTGCAGTAAAAGGAAACGTTAAAGCTGCAGCGTGCGATGGCGATTTGTAGGTGAGAGGCTGTAAATCACTTAGTCAGCTTCTGTTGTTGCGTTAAAGCGGACGTTTGTCATCTTAATAACCCGCTAAGCTTCTGTTTTCTTTACTGATCCTACTCTGCTCATGTAGGATCTCAGTTTAACATTTGGCTTGATTCAGGTAGTCAGGTGTGTCGTTGACATGGCAACAAGCTTGTTAACAGAAGAACTAACCGACTGCCTGTGAGAGAAAAGTGAAGATCAAAAGAAACAAAAGACGCCGACAGGAGTCAGAGGAGATGGAGGCTGAGATTAGAGGCAGGCGCGAGTATCAGTGCGGTAAAAAGGCTCTGTTCCAACAGGCCTCTGGGAAATACCTGCCATAACTCCACCTGCAGGTCTGTACCTGCAGCAGCACACGCCCTCTCCCAGCACCAGGTGTTGTGTTACAGTGACCTGCACTCCATGAGAACTGTGCTGGATTCATTTAAGGTCACTTTGTTTGCCTTCATCCTGACATCAGTTTTTATTCTGACAGAAAATCTAAAAAATACAAAACAATACAAAGCACACACACACAGACAGGAGCTGTATCTGTCATTTTCAGCTCATCCGGCTAAAGCACAGAGGAGCTCCCAGCATCATCCACCCTGCTGTCCCTCCACAGCTACGTCAGTTTGTGCCACAGAGAAACAAAAAGAAGGAAAGTTCTCCTCACACATTTCAGGAACCTGTGAGCTGCTCCAGGTTTTGTGAAGCTGAGCTTAAACCTCACTCGATGCTGTTTAACTTGTCAGGCATCCGTCCTTCCAGGGTTATGAAAGATAAGTTATCAAAACAAATATTTTACCTAAAGCATTTTTTTACCCTGAGCACTGAAATGTAGACATAACTCACTCACACAGGGGTAAACATGCACGCCATATGGATAACAGTAAGTGGACACCACAGTTCAAATACTCACATTTGGTCACTGCGACTGGTTGCAACGGTTCTACTTTAAAATCTTTTATTTTAAAGGTGAAAAATTTATAAAATCCATGTAATCCTGCTGCTCATGAGGGGATGTAAAGGTTTTTAAGAAATTTAAGTATTTCTGTGTTATTCATGATTATGTGTGTTGCTGTGACAGGATTAAGACGAGGCCTCGTGCTGCTGCTGACAGGACTGACCAGTTTCCTGCAGACCTTTTACTGTGGAACTGTTCCCGTCACTACACACCCACCTGTCATCACCGCCGAGCTGCTGCGACACGTACATTCGACGCCCACCAAACCTCCACAGCTGCAATTAAGTTGTGCTCAGAGGAGGGAGGAGTGGAAATATCTGATGGAGATCTGTCAAACAAACCTGCAGCTCTGGCAGCTTTACAGCTCCAGCAACAAAAACATTCCACATGCTTCTGTTGGCGAACGTCTCAGGCCTGAGAAACAACAGAATCTGCAGCTTCACTCCCATCAGGCTTCTGTGCACTCACGCCAAACTCAGCTTCACCTCTTAGAAAAGCTGCAAACAAACCAGAGATTTACCACCTTCAACTGTCCACATACTTATGACTTGTTTCTGTGACACTGACCTCCACGCGGCTGCAGAGCGAGGCTGTGAATCATTGATCGGTGATTAATCGATCTGTGGAGTCATGTTTACGAGAAGGAAAGGCGCTCATCGTTTCAACACCTTAATGGAGACGTGTTTGAACAGCGACAGATTTTGAATGCTTACCTGTTTTTACCTCATTCAACAGCAGTGATGCGTCCCTGGTCCCACATATACGCCCACAGCCATAAATATTTGGACAACATAAGTTTTACATTTGAATTACATTCCAAATGTGACATTAAAGGGAAAAATTTGGTTTTAATTTAAATTCATGTGTTTAAAAAAGTTCAAAATGAACTGAAGCATCAACGGGATGTGAAGAAGCAGCGGTGACGAGTTCCCTGAGCGAGACACGAGCGTTGTTGAAGAGATATCAGCGGAAGCTGAACCTTCACCAAACTGCTCCACAATACAATGGAGCGACATGTGAGGAAGAGGAAGTGCTGATGAAGACGCAGATGTGGAATGGGAGCAGATATATAGAGACAGCTGATTGGCTTGTTTGGGGTCATGTGACATTGCCTGTAGAGGATCCTGAGTTGGTTTCACTGCGCTGGGATCCTGGTCAGTCTGCAGAGGGTAGCTCTGTAAAGATCTTCTATCAGCCTCATCGCAGACGAACCCTGAGCGTCACACCTGCCTGTCTTCATGCCTGCTGTGATCTCTAGACTTCTTCACATCTACATCAGAACCAGAATCAGAAATACTTTATTAATCCCGAAGGAAATTATAGGTTACAGCAGGCAGCACGCTAATGGCACATACGCACTTACAAAGGAACCTTCTGACCAAACTTTACACAAACATCAGATTGGGAAGACACGTCAGAGAGGTAGGCTGATAGCAAAAAACAACGAAAATACATAACATGAGGTGAGAGGAGAAAAACACTCCACTCAGACTGAGCTCCTACTGAGAGAACAGAAAAAAACACCCCAGCACAAAAGCACATGACTGCCAATACGCTACAGAAACACAAGACAGGCAACAGGGGTGGGTAACGGTAAGAGAGAGCCGGTGTAGACAGCACATCTGGTCGTGCAGCATGTCTGCGCTGGTGCAGTCGACCTGCCATCTGCCCCAGGAGGGGACAAGCATCGAAGGCATTTGGAAAGGAGGGATGAGTGTGTATCAGTGTATGTGTGTGTGTGTCCAGAGTTCAGCTGACACAGTGTCCTTCGCCCTGCCAGGCTAACTAAACAGTCTTCCAGCCGACCCAGGTGGCCTTGCGTAGGGGAGGAACAGTCTAAACACCGTCTGTTATCAGGGTGAATTTGTTTTCTTCAGCTCCAGCCTTGAGACCACAGCTGGTGCCGATATGGTAGCCGCATGAAACGATGGTGGTTTTTCCTTTAGTGCGAACAACTCATGTCAATTTCAGAGCCGTTCTAGCAGTCCGACACTGGTCTCTCAATCTCCCGTTGGAGCGCCGTGAGATTCTCCAAGATGTTATCCGTGCTGCGTTCAGTGAGCCCATTTTGAGAAGTCACGACCCGTCCCATCGCTTCAGTCACAGCGGGCAGCCTTGTGGGGTTTTGAACAGCCGATTCCGCTTTCTTTAATGTTCGATAAGCCAGGGCCAAGCCAGCTCCGATCAGCAAGAACCCCGTTATCATGGCTCTGAAAAGGTAGATGTCTTCAATGTACTGGATCGACAGTCCCGCCAGGCATACGACCCTCCAGCTATGCCACCCGTCCATCGTGCCCCTCCAGCCCAGGCTTCTCGTTGAGAAGAGGGTGTCAATTGCATTCAGGGACCAGTTGATCAAATCCATAACTCCTCTTTTAGGTTTTAGAGAACAGACTGTGAGAGAGTGTTCCAGGGCAAGAGTAGAAAATAGACGAGACTAGACAAGGACACGAGAAGCTAAGAAGGAAAGATAAGGGAGCGGGAGAGGAGAAAAGTGCGACCGCCTTCGTCAAGAGCCAAAGAGATCAGTCGGAGCTTATTTCACCTTAATCACCACAGAAACATGAACGTGTTCCTCCAGTACTGCCTGTTAAATTTAGACTGATTTTAAAAGCCTAACAATGACTTTTATATTTAGGAGCTATTGAGCCATAGTGGGCCTGGGTCAGCTTAGATCAGCTGATTGGGGCTCTGCTGGTTACTGTCAGCTGCTTTCATTTTTTATCAGAGAACTGTCATGAATGTTTGACAGGTGCCCATGTGGTTACATCCGCTCTCCTGTAACTCCTGTATTTTTATTATTTGGCTTATTATTTTCTTTTTTAATGTTTCTGTTATTTTTTAAAGTAAAGTCCTAGATAAATAAACTGGATTACTCCTAAAAGTCTGCAAATTACATCTTCACTTGAGGGCCAAACAAAAATCCTCCAGAAGGCACAGAGCCAGACACTCAGTGCACGGGTGAGGTACAGATCCTGGACAGGGAGAAACGCTGGTGGAGATACTGCACTGATAGACGCTGCACTTCAGCTACAACCTGCTTTCTTTACTTCAGGCTCACTGTGGTTTAAAAAAGGTCTGAGTATTTGTGTATATCTATACTTCTCCAGCTGTGCCTTCATGTCCCTGCACTTATGTGCAGACATGTGTTTTCAGTTACAGTCAGTCCTTTAAAACAACAAAATGAAGCAAACAAACAAAAAATTTTATTATGATTCATACAGAAAGAATCTGGCTCCTGATGCACCGCTGAAGAAGAAGTTAAAAAGAATGGTTGGAGGAGAAAAAGATGTTGATGCAGGATCACTGAGCTCCGCTGCCCCCTTGTGGTCAGACTGAAGCACAAACAGGATCAGTAAGCAACCAAGGAGATTTCAGCTAAATGCTGTAATCCAATAAATGTACTCCAACAGTAATATGACACCTACTCAGTGATTTACAGCATGAATGCAGGTTGTTTCCTCTTAAACATTTAAATAACTTTCCTAAAAAAAATGAACTGGAAATCTATAAGATCTGTTTCGGAGATGCTGTGCAATTTCTCTCGGAGTAACGTCTTCCTGTTTGGGCAGAGTCCATAGCGCTCTGTGTGCAAAGTTCGGCTGTTTGAGCATCGGTGGCTTCACGTAAACCCTGAACATCAGGTGGTGTAATGAAGGTAAACCCTTCTAAATCTTGAGGTGTAGAGGTGCTCACAGGTTACTCTGGAAGTTTCTGTATCTAGAATCTGATCAACATGTCTGCGCCAGACTAAGTTGGCTCCAACATCTATGATGTATGTCAGCGGCCCGATCCGTGACAGAATCATGCCAGACTGCCATTTCTGACTTGGGTCTCTGTAGTCTCTGGCGAGAACTTTTTGTCCAATATTAAAGAATCTGGTTTTGTTTCTTGCTGCTTCTTGCACCATGGAAGACTGTTTGTCTTGGACATCCGTGCAAATGTCTGGTTTCAGCAGATCCAGATGTGATCTCAGATTTCGTCCCATGAAGAGTGTGGTATCGCAAGAAATTAGTTGTTTATATAAATATATGGGTATGCATAATAGTTATTATTCATAGATACCTACATCCTAAGTTCCTGTTATTCATCTGAAAGAAACAGATAGAATGAGTGTGTTGCTAACTTGTTACAATGGTAAAGCCAGGAGAGGCAGTATTGGTTCTGTGTTACACTAATGTTGTAAGAAAGTGGAAGAAGAGAGTGTCCTGTAGGAGGCAGTAAAATGGACACTGATGTTCTGAACATGTACTGACAAGAAGGTTCAATAAACAAGTTGCAACGATACTCCTGTGTAAGGCTCAGATATTTTATTTTTGTTTTTGAAGATGCAACAAAGAGCATTGCATGTGTGGCCAGTTCTTGCCTGAGCGGTGATCCTGTAAGCCAGTAAGAAGTTGTGGATTTTAGTGACTTTCAACCTGTCAGACTGGCTTTCACTGACGGCTTGAAGAACTGGATGAACCATTCAGCTTGTCTGTTTGTTGCTGGATGACTGGGAGCTGAAGTGATATGTCATACCGTCTAACTCTTAAGGAAACCCTGCAACTACTCTCCAGTAAACTGACGACCACTGTCACTTACAAGCTGTTGTGGCAGACCTGTTGCGCAAACGGTGACTGAAGACTGCTGTTAGTGCTGGCAGCCGTTGTTTGCTTCACAGGGAAGATTTCTGACCACTTTGAGTGTGCATCAACCACAACCAGGAACATTTGGTCCAAAAATGGTCCAGCATGGTCTATATGGATGCGTTGCCATGGAGCTGATGGCCACTCCCACATGTGTGCAGGCACTGTTTGATGCTGGCGCAGTGTCTGCTGATGACCAGTGCAGGATTTAGCTATATTCTCTACTGCACAGTCGATGTCTGGCCACCAAACATAGCTTCTGGGGGCATGTGTGACCGCGAGGAATGTGCTTTTTTTGCTGTACTAGAATAAAGTGTAATTGCACATCCACTACAGTAGGTGGCAGGGTTTTTTGCACCGAGCATGTGCACACACACACACATCAACGAGCAGGAGATATGAAGATATGAAGAGATATGAAGCGCAGCAAACAAACCCTCACTTCATATGAGATCAATGAGAGGGCAGACCCAGCATCCAGTTCAATCTGTAACTCAACCCCTTGTATTTTTGGTGTGACCCATATTGCATCATATCTTCCTCTTGTATTGTGTACAGTGGCCCCTCGTTTATCGCGGGAGTGACGTTCCAAAAATAAATCCATGAAGTAGCCAACTTTATTTTTTACAATTATTATAGATGTTTTAAGGCTGTAAAACCTCCCACTACACACTTTATACACTTTTCTCAGACAGGCATGAACGAAAAGTGAACCGCGTTATAGCGAGGGACCACTGAACAGCTGTAGGCATGCCAAATCCTCCTGAGAATCGTTTGAGTCTGTCTCATGTCCTTCATGCAGCTTTCTGTCTGCACATGTTTCTTTTCATCATACTGCTTTGATTTGCATATCTTCTTCATGATGCCCGTTTTTGTTACAGAGATTCTTTATCGTTAAACCAGCCGCATCTTAAGCACATCTGTTGTAAATGACCCTAAATACTTTTATTTATTTGCTTGCAACTTATTTTGGCGCTTATCGCATTTATTTACTATCAGCTGGGATTAACTTCCTGTTTGAGTTATGATGCTATTATTTTGAAGGAACGACTTCCTTTATAACTGTAGTCGGCGCGATTGGGGGCGGGGAGGGGGGTGTTGGAACATGTTACCATAACGTGGAAGTTTATTCTGTGGCAGAAGCACAAGCTGCGGTTATGATGTAAATAAGTACGTTTAAATATTTTGCGTGCAGAAACTGCGCATTTGTTAAGTTTGTCATGTAGAAGGTTGTTTTATGCTGCAAACGTTTACGGTTTTGGATTTTACCTTACACGCTCTTACGGTGAGATTGAGGGTTTATTGCCATTAAACCTGAAAATTCATCAGTAAAGTGTCATCCTTGATTCGGCGGGGTTCGCTGCATCGCAGCGTGAGGTTGACGTTTCTGTGCGCTTTCATTGTGCGTGCCGTCTCTCGGCGCATCACACCGTGCGTCACAGTTCCGTGATGTACTCCGAAGTGGAATCGAAACCGAAACCGTGCGGATTTAACCACCGTCTTCGGTCCGAAGTGGCTTCGGAGCAACTCTGTGATCTCCTTGAGTCTTTTGTCTGGTGAAGCAACAAGTTGTAAGTTTTTGCTCCATTACACTCAGTAACACCGCCTCTTTCCTCTCATCATCTACTATATTAGCCAGACAGTATTGTTGAACTCTCTCTACACGTGCTGTCTAACCCTCCTTAACAAAAATGTCCATTTCTCCCACATGTCCCGGTGTCTTTATGTCCTCATGTCCTCTCCACAGTTCGCTAGCCAGGCTGGTGAGTTAGGATCCCTAACAATACAAAACATTTTGTTTTACATTAGAAATTAATTTTGTGCATAATTTGATATTGTTGTTGATAATAAATTAATTAAAGCAGCAAAACAACCTGAAGAGCCGGTTGGGAGCCGAAAGAGCCGGTTCTCTAAAAAGAGCCGAAATTCCCATCACTATTGTTCATGTTTGGTAGTGATGTGCGGATCGATACTGAAATATCGATTCCTCCGATACCAGTCATTTATGTTCTAGAATTGATTCTCATATTAAAATATTGATATTTTAGTAATTTAGGGTAAATTTGTAGTTTATCATTAACAGGAACACAGAGGAAAGAAACTATATCATTCAGATTGTCTACATTGGAAGGAACTACTTATTTTTCCGCCTTGCATAGTCAAGTGTGAAATACGGCTGTATAAATGTGTCGTAGCCGCTTGGCGTGCGCACTCACAACAATGGCTGAGCGTAAATGCAGTCATGTGTGGACGTATTTTACCTCCACAAACAGCCGAGACGTGGTTTGCGATACATGTGGCAAGACAGTGAGGTGTTGTGACAACACCACTAACCTCATCAAACACCTCAGAGTAAATCCTATCACAGAATATGACGAGCTTACGTTGAGGTGAACTGAAGAGGAGGAGAGGGACAGGTGCTGCTAGGGCGAGACAGACGTCTCTCACAGAGTCCTTTAGTGCTGCAGGCAGGCAACATGTTCAAATAGCGCACAACTTCAGTTTTTTTATTTCTGTATGATAATTGTGCATTATTAAGCGATAAGAACAAGTAATCTGATGCCCTTTAATCATTATGAAGCTGTAATTTGAGATACAATAAAAGATACAATAAGTAAAATAAATTTTTGTACAAAGTATCGGTATCGGATCAGTATCGTCGTTACCACCCTGAATTTGACTTGGTATCGGATCGGAAAGGAAATCAGTGGTATCGCACATCACTAATGTTTGGACTTCTTCTGTGTTCTAAACGCGCATATCAGCCCGTGCATGATTACATTGCTCCGCCCTTCAAAAAAAGTTTGTGCATGCATGAATATATCGCCTATCGCCGTTACTGGACTGACAATTGTTGGTTGTTTACATATCTCCCAATCTTACTGTCCATGTCTGTTTTAGTTGAGATTACACAGTATGCTGTAATACCCTTCCAAGTCCATTGTCTAAAGACCCTGTCCAAATGTGCTGGTGTACAGTCTGTATCATATCCTACCCGTCTTAGTGTTAGCAAATTGAATATTGTACTTTGTTTAATCCAGATATTTAAAGCTACTTCACAACCCAACATTGAAGCTGTGCCGCATTGTAATAGTCCTCCAAGCTAGGTAAGGATAATCCACCTTGGTCTTTGGTAACTGTAGAGTCTTAAGTCGTTAACAGGGTTTTTTACCTTGCCAAATAAATTGTGAGGGCAGCACGGTGGCACGGTGGTTAGCACTGTTGCCGCACAGCAAGAAGGTCCTGAGTTCAATTCTACCATCAGCCCGGGCTCTTTCTGTGTGGAGTTTGCATGTTCTCCCCGTGTTTGCGTGGGTTCTCTCCGGGTACTCCGGCTTTCTCCCACCGTCCAAAGACATGCAGCTTGTGGGGATAGGTTAATTGGATAATCCAAATTGCCACTAGGTGTGAATGGTTGTCTGTCCCTGTGTGTTGGCCCTGCGACAGACTGGCGACCTGTCCAGGGTGTACCCCGCCTCTCGCCCTATGACAGCTGGGATAGGCTCCAGCGCCCCCCACGACCCTGAAAAAGATAAGTGGAAGCGAATGGATGGATGGATGGATTCCGAGATCATTTTTTTTCCACTCATTGAATTGTTTTGGGGGGATTCCATTTGGCAGGGATTGAAAAAGAAACAATAGACGGGGTAAAATATTCATTTTACCCCGTCTAATAAACCATACAGACCAGTTGTCAAAGGTGCCCATCTTCCTGAGTCCTCTTTTATATTTTGTGTGATAGCATTATATTTTAAGTTATAAACTTCTGTCAAATCCTTTGGTATGGTGTGATGGACCGAGCAGCGAAGGAAACTTAGGCACAGGTTAAAGTTAAAAAAGGTTAAAAAAGGATTTTTTGTTTTGTTTTGTTTTTACCCAAAAACATAGTTTGTTAAATCATACAAAAAATCAAAATCTTGGGCCCATAAAAGAGGTCAAAATAACAGAACTCTACTCAAAGTGAAAAACAAACAAACAATACTGATAACTCAGACAAACTGACCTAACTAAACGAGACAAAGGGGAAACTTAAATAGTGGCTGATCAGCCCACAAAAAACACAAAAAGGGGTAAAACACACAAAACCTAACTGAAACTAACATAATGATCTCCAATTCCCCCCCATGGTCCCGAGTTATGGAATGAGCCAATTTGCAGTTTTCCATCAAGGCTTGCTCCGCCCCTTTTCCACCTCTTGGCTCCTCAATCAAGGGACTGGAGCAGCTGCAACTAAGGTAACTTAGAAAACAAAGATTTATCATACATAACAGTGTAAACTAAAATGTGCGCAGTTATTTTAGAATGCAGTGTTATGTGAATATATGAATTAATTCTAAACCAAAACCAGTTATTTGTTATCCTGTAAATTAAACCTTATATTTAAAGAAAGACAAATGTGAATGCAGTGTTATGTGTAAGCCTCTACACTGATATTACCACTGTGTGGCTGTAACTGCAGACATCACATATAGTGATATGCAGTGATGTGTCAGTTTGTTAGTATTCCAATTGAAATCATACATTTTACATATGTTTTCTTTTTGTACATAGTTGTAAGTTAGAGTTTGGCGATCGTGGCTCAAGAGTTGGCAGTTCGTCTTGTAAACGGAAGGTTGCCGGTTCGACAGTCTCGGTCGCTGTGTCCTTGGGCAAGACGCTTCACCTGTTGCCTACTGGTGGCGCCAGTGTCCGGCAGCCTCGCCTCTGGCAGTGCGCCCCAGGGCAGCTGTGGCTGCAATGTAGCTTGCCATCACCTGTGTGTGAGTGGGTGGATGACTGATTGTAGCGTAAAGCGCTTTGGGGTCCATAGGGACTATACAAATACAGGCCATTTACCATTTTTGTGTATATTTAATTTGAGTATTGGCTAAACTGTTCAAGGCGCATCATCAGTTTGGGGAGACTGGAGTCCGGATTGGACAAGGTCAAAAGTATGTAATCTGCAATATAAGCATATTTTATACGCCACTCCTTTAACTTAAATACCCCTGATTTTCTGGTCTTCTCTAATCCATTGAGCCAGGGTCTCTATAAAGAGTGCAAACAAGGTAGGGCTTGGGGGGCACCAGCGACAGCGTATTACCCTTAGACAGATTTCCATTCATTTTAATCTCGGCAGTTTGACAACTTTACAGCATTTTAAAAACAGCCAATGATCTGCTCTTTGCATCCAAATAGTTTAAGTACTAAATAAAGAAATTCCCATTGCACCATATCAAAGGCTTTCTCTGCATCCAAACTCAAAACAACTGATTTAAATTAATTTTGAAACATAGTATTTATTTGGTATAGTGCTCTTCTTACATGGTCCTGTGTTTGTCTGTATCTTATGAACCCTCTTTGGTCATGGTTAATCCAGTCAGGAATAATATTTTCCCGTCTTTTTGCAATGATTGAAATAAATATTGTGAAATCTATATTTAAGACTGATAGCTTGTTTCCAGGATTCTGGTGTCTCTCCTCCGTTCAAGATAGAATTAAAACTAAAACTAAATTAAAATTAGAATTTTTAATAGCTTTGGTGACAAAAGGTCCCTATACCGCTTAAACCATTCTGCAGGAGATCCATCTCCTCCTGGCACTTTGTTTCTCTTCAGCCTAGATACAGCTTTATTTTATCTTTATTTTATCCAGTAATGCTGCACTAATGAATTAGACTAACTTTTCACTTTGGCTAAAGTTATTAAGTTAGCTAAAGAGTTGGGATGCTGTGTAAGACATAAATAAAGCTCAAATACAAAGGTTTGGACACTGTTTTGCATGTTTCCCTACTGTAGGGGTCTCTGCAAGCATACAGGGCTCTGCCAGGGTACAAGATGACAACTTTGGAATCCTACTAGAAACAGTCGATCATATTTGTTTGTCAAAGCTAAATCCAGGGCAAACTAGGCTAAATTAGCGTTTTTAGCTAACAGCTACAATAAGCATAAAAGTTACTGTACGGCTATCAATTGTTAACATGACGCTTGTTCTTATACATGTAATACATTTATTACCAACCTGAGAGTTTATCCGCTGGTCATTCGACATGACGAATGACTTCTGAAGTCTTAATTCAGCTCAACACGCTGTAGATTCCCGTCAGTAACACTTTCGGCCCGCTAGTAAAACGTAGTTCTATTAATCTGCGCTCGATTACTCTGGAACCGGAACCGGATGTAAGTCCCAAAAAACTGAATTTTGGAACTGAAACTGAAATTATTCGAGAGCTGAATTTTTAAAGGATAAAATGCAGTTTCAAAGCAAATCAATTCATTTTCAAAATATAAAATTCAATTTCAATTTAGTGATGATCATTTTCAAACCAATAAATTGAATTTTAAATTAGGCTAATTCATATTCAGTTTTTAAAAGCATTTATTCAAGTTGCAATTCAGATTCAAATTTAACTTATTCAAATTCAGTTTCTGATGGCACAGATTTCTGCCCATATTCACATTTTTATTATTCATATTCATAATTCAATTCAATTTTATTTATACAGCGCCAAATCACAACAACAGTCACCTCAAGGTGCTTTATATTGTAAGGTAGATCGTACAATAATACATACAGAGACAAACACAACAGTCATATGACCCCCTATGAGCAAGCACTTTGGTGACAGTTGGAAGGAAAAACTCCCTTTTAACAGGAAGAAACCTCCGGCAGAACCAGGCTCAGGGAGGGGCGGGGCCATCTGCTGCGACCGGTTGGGGTGAGAGAAGGAAGACAGGATAAAGACATATTCATTCCACTAAGTATTTAAAGGCACATATTCTGTTCAGAGTCAATGATCCATTAGATATTATTACAAGCTGGTGTCATGAGAACCTAAACATGATAAGGTGATCAGTCTTGATGTTGTGTCCTGCTGACCATGACTTTACTGAGTTTGTTCCCTGTGGTCTGTCCTTTTTAGAACACAGTATGGCATCTGGATCTTCTAACGGAGTCCTGCGACCCCTTCTCCTCAGTATACTTGTACTGGGAGTCTTCGTGACTGTGTTTCTGATGTATTTTAAACCTGATAAAAGCTGGTTCTGTCCTGTAGAGTCAGTGTCAGATCAGGTGAAGAACCTCATCTCCACCAAGAGTGATAAGAATGCCACCATTGTGCTGATCTGGCTCTGGTCCTTAGGCAGTAAGTTTGACTTCAGCGTCTGCAGCTCTCTCTTTGAAATTGATAATTGCTTCATCACAGCAGACAGGAACCTCTACAGTAAGTCACATGGGGTCATCATCAATCACAGAGACATCAGTGGTGACCTGTCCAATCTGCCACAGTTGCAGCGGCCATCTTTCCAGAAGTGGATATGGATGAACTTTGAGTCACCAACACATTCATCCAAGCTGTCTGGGATACAGAAGCTGTTCAATCTGACTCTCAACTACCGTCAGGATGCAAACATTGGAGTGCCTTCTGGGACTATCGTACCAGCAGAGGGCGAGGAGAATTTTGTACCACCCAGTAAAAACAAGCTGGTCTGCTGGATAGTGAGCAACTGGAACCCACAGCACGACCGTGTGAAATATTTCAATGAGCTGCAGAAACATGTTAAGGTCCATGCATATGGACGAGCCTTTGGAAAGTACATTTCTGACAATGACCTCATTCCCACCATCACCAGCTGCAAGTTCTATCTGTCCTTTGAGAACTCCGTCCACAAGGATTACATTACTGAGAAACTATTCAACCCACTCTCAGTAGGAACAGTGCCAGTGGTTCTGGGCCCGACCAGGCAGAACTATGAGAACTTTATCCAGGGAGACGCCTTCATTCATGTCGATGACTTCAGCTCACCCAAGGACCTGGCTGATTACCTGCTGCTTCTGGACAAGAATGAGGAAATGTACCTCAGGTACTTTGAGTGGAGGCGACATTTTAAAGCAAGGAAGGTCCAATTTCCGGTAGAACATGCATGCCTGACTTGTGATTATTTGCGTAGGCACAAAGAATACAAGGAATTCAATGACCTTGATAAGTGGTTCTGGGGCAGCTAGAGATTTGAAGGGTTAGGAATAAAATGATTAAGTAAATCTGTTTTTGTGAGGTTTTTTTTTTTTTGACCAAGTCTTCCAAGTCCTCCCATGCCACACCTCTGCTGATCCAGCTGCACTGGCTCCGCATATAATTCAGAGTGCAGTTTAAGATTATGATTTTGACATTTAGGGCTCTGCATGGACAAGCGCCAACATACATCAGTGATCTTTTACATCCTTACATCCCCAGCAGGTCCCTGAGGTCATGTGATCAGGGCTTGCTTGCTGTCCATAACACGAGGCTGAAAACAAAAGGTGGCAGAGCTTTAGTAACTGTGGCCCCCAGACTGTGGAAGTCTCTTCCATTGAGCTTGAGATCTGTGGACTCTGTGGTCTCTTTTAAAAAACAGCTAAAAACTCATCTTTTGAACTTGCTTTTGGTTGATTTTTGTTTTTATGTTTTAGCTCCTGTGAAGCACTTTGTGATTTAATCTTGAAATGTACTATATAAATAAAATTTTACTTACTTTTTAATTTGACTTTATATACATTTTGCAATTGTGTTTGTTAGGAGTTCCGTTTATTTCTACACTTTGTTTGTTTTACCTGTTCGTATTTATCTCATTATTGGCGCTTCACCGTCTAACCAGCAAGGGTCGATGGAGGACTCATCATTTCTTATTAAAATACACGAAGCAGGAGCCCCAGCCAATCAGCGTCAGCCTGTCGAGCGCCTGCGCAGCGAAGCAGTTGGTGTTTTGTTGACATGTCTGCCGCTGGTCTTTAATGATTGTTCCTGCGGGTTCTGCTGTCAGAGAGCGTCCTCCTTTCACGACCCCACCTGATGGAAAACCCCAGAGACCTGGTGAGTCCCGGGGCTCCCCCGAGCCGCCCGGAAGCGCGTCTTCCTTCATTTTTAATGCTTGCTTTAGGGACTGCTTAAAAGCGAAAGCGGATTGTTAAAGCAAAACTCCATTGAGAAATCGTTCAATTTAAGATACTTTTGTTCAGTGACAGAAACACATGTTCAAATGCAAGTTAAATTTCATCAGGTGGTAACAACGTCAACTCAGAGTTTAATTCTGCATCTATATAAAGACTGGAGTAGTTATGTAACCAGCCAAAACGTAGATTTATATTCACTTTACCTGTTATGGACAAAATCTCGTGTCAGATCTCCTTTGAAAGTCCTTTGGTATTAGTTTTGCTGCTTGTTTCCAAAGACAAACATTGGACTGGATGTTGTCTATAAAAAGTTTCATAAACCTGACAACATGTTTTTTTATTCGGCATGCATGTATTCCGGTAAAGACGTTTTAATTAAATAAAAAGTAAACGTGTTTATCGTTTTGCTTTTTCCCGCTACATACTCGTACATTCAGAGCGCGGAGCGTCACCGTGGATCAGCACAGAAAAACGGCTTTTCCAGGAACAGACTGCAGTGCTGCACAAATTTAATGCCGCCGAATTTAATGCAGGCAGCGGTAGCAGCGGCGGCGGGGGGGTGCACAGGTTTAACCTCGCTGTCGGGGCTCAGAGTGAGCGGAAGTGAGGGGAATCCTGGAGGTGACCCGGTGTTGTGGCTTCTTTGTGCTGTCAATCAGCCTCTCGGTGCTGCAGCGCTGCAGGAGCTCCAAACCCACTGATGCGACGTGATGATGGGCAGAGGTCAGAGGATGGAACAGAGAAGGAACAATATTCATGAACTTCACAGATCTTTGTTGTTACAACCTGAGAACATTTAATAAAATATTTGTGGTTACGATTGTGTTTCTGTGGATTAAATACAGTTTTAATGGGGTAAATGGCTTTTTGGGGGTCTTTGTGACTTTAGACTCTCCTCCGTCCTCAGGTGGAGCGTCAGTCCCGGAAGCGGCGGGACTCGTTTGGAATGCTGGACGGTCTGGATGAGGACCGGAGCAGCTGCAGCACCGAGTCCAGTGGGGGGAGCGGCGCCTCCAGTCCCGAGGACAGCGAGGACGAAGAGTTAGGAGGAGGAGGAGGGGTCACTCAGCTAAACCCCTCCTCCTCTTCACTGACGCTCATCAAGACCAACGGGCAGGTGTACACATACCCCGACGGGAAGGCCGGCATGGGTCAGTTCACGTCCAGAATCAGGACCTGGTTTTCTGAGTCGGTCAATCTGCGTCCTCAGTTGCTCTCTCTCTGCTCTCCTCAGCGACCTGTGAGATGTGCGGCATGGTCGGCGTCAGAGATGCCTTCTACAGCAAAACCAAACGTTTCTGCAGCGTCTCGTGCTCTAGGAGCTACTCATCCAACTCCAAGAAGGCCAGCATCCTCGCCAGACTGCAGGTAACGCGGGTGTAGGAACACTTTGCCTTGAACTTTTTTTATGTTAGGTGTGACGGGCTCCGTGTGTCTGTGTTTCTCAGGGAAAGCCTCCTACCAAGAAAGCCAAGGTTCTGCAGAAGCAGCCTCTGATGACCAAACTCGCCGCCTACGCTCAGCAGCAGGCCAACCAGCAGGGCGGGGTCAAGAAGAGCGGTGAGTTCAGCAGCGCCGACACGTCCACGTGGGCGGGGCTTCTCTCTGCTCCATGTGACATCATACTGATCCGTGATGAGAAAAAAACAGTTTCAACATGAGGGTTTGGCGTGTCTGACGGGGCATGAGTGCACACGCACCGAGCTCGTGTTTAACACGTACGACAGGAAATAAGAACGAAGCGGTCGGCCTTTTCAAACAGTAATAAATATGAGCTGATTTTTAAATCGTACATCGGTTGAACTCTGCACTGCATCGCAGTTAATTCTCAGAGGATTGAATCTTTCCTGCCGTTGTGCCACTGAGCACTTCTTGATGAACGTGTCAGGTTTCTCTTTGCACATCACGCCTTCTGTTTTCTTCACAGTGTCCATGGAGTTGTTCGACTGGGGTCGTTACCTTGGAGATGGAGATGTAATGGGAGCGCCGGTCAGCTGTTTCAAACATGTGGGTACAAGCAGAGTCCTTCTCACCGTTATGATGAAGCTCCCTGTGAACAGTGTTCAGTTGATACTAGCACGATGAAACGATCTTTTAGTTTGAGTTCACTGCATTAATCATCAGAAAGAAGCTCCTCCCCCTGACCAGCGTTTGTGAGATTCAAACATGAGGTCAGAGGTCAAACATTGCAGCTTTAACCCTGCACAGTTTTCACTGATTCACGCTTGGATCACCAGGGCTCTAGTGAAGCGTGTCACATATGCAGATGATGTTGTGCGTCTTATCTTTGAATCGACAGACAGGAAACCAGCTCAGACGACCTCACCGCTGCTTACTTCAGAGTTTGTTGTGTGAATTTGTTTGAGCTGTAAAACTCGCTGGGGGTCGATCTCAGACCTCGCGAATAAGAAACTGGATCCGTGTGTGCGGTCGGATGTTTCATTAATTTTATTTTTGTGTGTTTGTTAGGTCCCGATGGGAAAGTCGTGGGGAGGCATCAGCGAAGGCATCCGAGTCGAGGTGCCGAACACTGACAGCGGGCTGCCCATGAAGGTTTACTGGATCGCTGGCATCATCAAACTGGCTGGTACACACACACGCACGCACACACACACACACACACACACACACACATTCTAACATAACATTAAATTGACTTTAATTTAACGTAAATGTTGAGTCTGCATTTTGTTCAGATGAGATGGAAATATTTGTTGGGCTCCTGCAGAGTTTGAACCATCTCTGTGATGAAACTAATTTGTGCGCGTGTGTGTGTGTGTGTGCATGCACGTGCAGGTTTTAAGGCTTTGTTGAGATACGAGGGTTTCGACTGCGACTCTACGCGAGACTTCTGGTTGAATCTCTGCGTGCCAGACATCCACCCAGTGGGCTGGTGTGCTGCTGGAGGGAAACCTCTGGTCCCCCCTCAGTGTAAGGGTCACTTCCTGTCTGCAGATTTGTTCTCAGACCTCAGATCAGTTTCACAGTCCTGAGTAATAAGTTTCATAGGAACACACAGACTTCTTTTTAGGCTTTAAACTTATACATATATATATATATATATATATATATATATATATGTGTGTGTGTGTGTGTTCACAGCCATCCTGCACCGCTTCTCCAACTGGAAAACGTTCCTGATCAAGAGACTCACGGGCTCCAAAACTCTGCCACCAGACTTCGCCTCCAAGGTGACGTAGAAAACACACGTAATCCATTTTTTAAATAACCTTCGTCCTGAAACTGAGTTTAAACTCGGGTGTCTGCTCAGGTGCAGGAGAGTATGCAGTTCCCCTTCAAGAAACAGATGAGGGTGGAGGTGGTGGATAAGACTCACCTGTGCCGGACTCGAGTGGCTCTGGTGGAACAGGTGAGTCACAGTAAACTAAGCATCTCTGGGCAGCAGATTAAATGTCACTTTGCCAGAGTCGTTTTTTTATGAGTATTTGTGTATTTTAAATAACTTTTTATGCCAAATTAACTGGAAACACTCAAAGCTGCAGGATCAGGACCTGATGTTCTACCTCAGAGGCTCAGACAGCGCGGTATCATCAGCTCAGCAGCACATTTTAATCGTACATTTCTGTAGTTTCTCAAAGAAATAACATTTAAAGGAATAAATCAATAGACCAATGACGGAGCCCTGAGGTCCTCCACCCACCGCCTCTGATACAGCTGTTGATCTATCCATCCATTCTCTTCTGCTTATCCAGTTTATTAGTATTATTTTCGTGAATGTTATCCTGACATTTGTGTCGTGGCAGGTGATCGGCGGTCGTCTCCGGCTCGTGTACGAGGAGTGCGACGATGGGACCGACGACTTCTGGTGTCACATGTACAGTCCTCTGATCCACAGCATCGGATGGTCTCGATCCATTGGACACCGCTTCAAACGATCCGGTGGGTCAGCTGATTCGATCCCAGGCCACCAGACTCCATGTAGAAAACAGTGAATTTAAGCCAGCGTGTAACATGAGGATGAAGAACATGTACTGTGTGATTGTTCCCAGATGTGTCGAAGAAACTGGACGGTCAGATGGATGCACCTGGACAGCTGTTTGCCAAAGTGAGCTTCACCTGATGTCGTCTCTGGCTTTGCCTTTACTACATCCGCTTACACCTGAGTTACCTGATTGTAATCTGGTCCCACCTGTAGAGTTTGACTCCTCATGGACATAAAATCAATTTATATCAATTTTGCATTTATGTAGGCTTTAATTTTAACATGTTTCTAATTATAAGTCAGAAGGTCTTTTATTTCATTCGAAATATTTCCTGAAGGGTTTTCGTCCACTGTTGGCGATTCTATGAGTCACACCCACTCAGCATATTTCCTACAATGATAACTGTGTGACACAGTGATGTTTCACTAACAGTCATGGTTATCTAAGTAATAATGATGTATTCAATTTAAATTCAGTTTTATTTATTTAGCACCAAATAAGAACAACAGTCACCTGAAGCTGCTTAATAACACAGAGAGAAGAGGAAAAATCATAATAAGATAACATCACATGAGCGAGCGCTTCGGCGACAGTGGGAAGGAAAAACTCCCTTTTAAAAGGAAGGAGGAACCAGGCTCGGGGGGGTCGTCCGTCTGTGGTGACCTGTTGGGTTGAGGGGAGTGCGACGGGACGCTGTGGAAGAGAACCAGAGATGAATGATTGTCCTGAAGCTTGGAGGTTACAACAGGAATGAGATTTATCCTGTTTTTCCTGAAGGTGAAGGAAGTGGATCAGAGCGGCCACTGGTTCGAAGATGGGATGAAGCTGGAGGCCATTGACCCTCTGAATCTGTCTGCGATCTGTGTGGCCACAGTGAGGAAGGTAATAGCGAGCTGAGCACTCACTCTAAAACCGGCTGCTCCAACCTCCGGCTCCATCTAACCTGTCGCCTCCTCCTCAGGTCCTGGCAGATGGGTACCTGATGATCGGCATAGACGGCTCGGAGGCGGCCGATGGCTCGGACTGGTTCTGCTATCACTCCACGTCTCCCTCCATCTTCCCCGCTGGCTTCTGTGAGATTAACAACATCGAGCTGACGCCGCCTAGAGGTAGGAGTGCCTTTGAAAGGCAGCAGCACACAGCTGTGGGAGAAACTGCTTTAACGCTGCCCCAGCCTCATTTTCAGCCTCGTCCCTGCACACAGATCCCTCCAGATTCTCCCTTTTAATGATATGATGTTGTGAAGGGTGGCGTGCCCACTCCGGGTCAGGGATGAGTTCCTGCCCCAAGTGGAGGAGTTTAAGTATCTTGGGGTCTTGTTCATGAGTGATGGGAGAAGGGAGCCGGAGATCGACAGACGGATTGGTGCTGCGGCTGCAGTGATGCGGACGCTGCACCGGTCCGTCGTGGTGAAGAGGGAGCTGAGTGTAAAAGCGAAGCTCTCAATTTACCGGTCGATCTACGTCCCTACCCTCACCTATGGCCACGAGCTGTGGGTAGTGACCGAAAGAACGAGATCACGAATACATGCGGTTGAAATGAGCTTCCTCCGAAGGGTGGCTGGCCTCTCCCTTAGAGATAGGGTGAGAAGTTCAGCCATCCGGGAGGGGCTCAGAGTAGAGCCGTTGCTCCTCCACATCGAAAGGAGGCAGTTGAGGTGGTTCGGGCATCTGACAAGGATGCCTCCTGGGTGAGGTTTTCTGGGCATGTCCCACCGGGAGGAGGCCCCGGGGCAGACCCAGGACACGCTGGAGAGATTATATCTCTCGGCTGGCCTGGGAACGCCTTGGTGTTCTCCCGGATAAGCTGGAGGAGGTGGCTGGGGAGAGGGAGGTCTGGGCTTCTCTGCTTGGGCTGCTGCCCCCGCGACCCGGCCTCGGATAAGCAGAAGAAGAAGATGGATGTTCTGTAGATGAGGTTTCACTATGAGGAACATTATTCTGAACCGTGTTTTATTTATTTTTTTGTCTCAGGAAACATTTGAAAACGTGTTCTGTTCTTTGGGGAGTTCACTCCATTCTCAAAGCATCGCAGCTTTCATGGACCTGTGGTTGTAATGTTTTGTTGAAACTGCCCTGTAGTGTGCGCTGTGATCAAACTTATCCTGTCTTTGTGTGTCCAGGTTACTCCAGTCTGCCCTTCAGATGGTTTGAATATCTGAAGGAGAGCAAGTCTGTGGCTGCACCGGTGAACCTGTTCAACAGGGTGAGGCTCAAACGGGCTGAAATCAACTCCAGTGATTCATCAACATGATGACTTATTGCAGTCTGAGCAGCTCTAGGAGTGTAGATGTAGAAACATAGAGGAGACATGTTGAACTAAAATTATTAGAAAGACTCCCAGGACGATGTCAGTAGCAGCCTTCAGCCGCTGTACGGCTCAGTCCAGAGCTCATGAAGTGTTTTTTGGCTCAGCGGTTAGAGGTGACTCTTAGTTAAATATATGGAATGTAAATTAACCAAAAATATCATTAAAGAAATAATTGGAGGTCCAGAAACAGAACATGCACCAGGTTGCATGTCTGATGCGTTTATTGTTATATGAATGAAAACAAAGCCACAAATCTGTGAAAGTCCCAAAAACACCGTCTGCAGCAAGTCTGACACTAATATGAGCTTATTGTTAGACGTTTGTGTCCACTCAGGTTCTCACTGCTGTAAAGCATCATAAATGTAAAGTTTGTGCTTCTTACACAGACTGTCATTTATAACTTTAACTCGCAGCAAACAGACGATTTCATGTTGCTGATGCACAGAATTATAAACAGTTTGAATAAAAATGTTTAATACTTTTGTTTGTGTGGAAACCGAGTGAAAGTTTGAATTTTGCCTTCTTAGTTTGTTTTTTTTTCTTCGCAAACAAACCGAAACGGTGACTAGAAACAAAAAAACATCCACATGTTAACGACCGCGTCATGTCCGTGTCCTCCATCAGGACGTCCCCAACCACGGGTTCCGCCCCGGTATGAAGCTGGAGGCCGTCGACCTCATGGAGCCACGGCTCGTCTGCGTCGCCACCGTCACGCGCATCGTCCACCGGTTGCTACGGATACACTTCGACGGCTGGGAAGACGAGTACGACCAGTGGGTGGACTGTGAGTCGCCCGACCTGTACCCGGTGGGCTGGTGTCAGCTGACCGGGTACCAGCTGCAGCCTCCGGCTGTTAACGCAGGTAAATCCCACCTGATCTGTAGTTTCCGTGGTGACAAGGACAGGTAAACTGTGGTGTGTTTTTGTTTGTTTCAGGCTCCAGAGACCTGCAGTCAGCAGCATCCAAACAGAGGAAGAAGTCTCAGCAGTACAAAGGACAAAAGAAAAGTGAGGCGGCGTCTCTTTAAATCGCTGAGTAACAAACATGCCGCAGATCAGCCTTCAGGACGTGTTAAACTGCTGCTTAGTAATAAACGATGCTCCGCCTCCCTGTAGCGTTCTTACATCAGAGACGTTCTTCAGTCTGACTCAGTCACACCCACAGAGACCAATGCACCAGGCTGATATCGACCATTAACACATTTACATCGTTACATTCTTCTAATGATCTTAGTAACAGGAAGAACACTGAGCAGCTGTAGCCACAGACCCAAACTATCATAGACCAACAAAAACAAAACTTATGCTGATGTGACTTAAATAGAGACGAAAACAGACCAAAAACCAATTTTCATTTCAGTCACGACAGAAAGAGGAGAAACTAAAATGAAACGATGAAAGGACCGAACAGGAGGAGAAGCAGGAGCTGCATGTGGCATGAGCACGTGATTGTTGTACTGTCTCTTTAACAAAAACTGTTTGGTCTCTCAGAGAGGAAGCTGCCCATCGCTAAGCGACCCGTCAGCCTCTCCGGCACCATGGTAACAGGTGTCCCCAGGAGCCTATCGGGAGACGAGAACGAGACTCCACCCGATTACCCGTCACCCCCTCCTCCGGCCTCCGCGGCCCAGCCGCCCTCTGCCGACCCAGAGAGCAGCCCCCGCACTGAGGGGGGGGCAGGTATGCACTCATGCAGCCTTCTTTCATTTCTGTGGTTTTTACAAATCTGGACGTCATAAAAACTGAAACGATTCAAACACAGTGTCAGATGAACAGCACGGTGTGTGTGACGCGTTCGCCGCGTCGTCAAACATTCGGCCCAAACTAAACCCGAAGCCTCAGCCAGCAGCAGCAAATGAGCCGTGTGTCGCTGCAGTCGGTCACGTCGGTGTGGAGCACGTTCGTCTTTACAACATCGCTTCGGTTCATTGAGGTTTGCATGCACGTGTTGAGGAAGATGTTGTTTTGGTGCATCCTCGCAGTCTGACGTCCACTTTAGGCAAAAAGCTGTTTTCTCTCATTCGCCGTGTCGCCTCCGTGATGCTCTTTAATGTGGTGATGGCCTCAGTGCTGCATCGTCTGTGTTTCTGCAGGAGTCAGAGAGGAGAATGCCAGAGGGCCAGAGTTATCTTCTCACAGGACTGAAACAGAAACGCATAGATCCTCCACAGACTTCCTCAGCAGCCGGGACCAGCAGTAGGCCTCCTCCACCCTGTTTCCCTTCTCTTCCCCTCCCACAAATATGTGAAATCATCTACTGATAACCTCCAACATTGGACCGCTCCTCCTAACCTTTCATTTAAAGAACTCTGTGTTCTTTAACTGTGTTTGGTGTACTGCCATCTGAAAATTGAACCCTGCTAGAGAAGACGACGACGCAGGACAGTTAAAACAACAAACAGCTTTTATATGACAATTTTTCCAACGCCGAGATCTCCACTGTTTGTAGTTGTTCGTGTTCTAACGTTAAAACTGTTGATGTAGTCATAAAAACACTGTTTCAGTGTGAGCGGCTGGATTAACGAGGATGCCACGCGAAGAAGGAAAAAAGATCACTTCTTGAAGCTCCGCCCACAGGTTTGCAGCATTTATTTTTATGGTAAAACGGAGCATAGGTCACGATAGATGCTGAAGCAGATCAGACAATCCAACGAGCTGCTGGAAGGATTAAAGTCGGCCAAACGTGACGTTTTCTCAAAGCTTTCTTTGTTTTGATGATTTTAAAATGTGTTTGAGTTTCATCGAGACGGCTAAACGTCCAATCACAGCCACAGCTTCAAAGGATCGTTGGGGTTTATTTCAACCTGTGCGTCCTCGTTTCCCTGAATCCACACGACCCAGGTAAAGACTGCGGAGTTAGCACAAGCCAGCGTCACGTTAATGGAAAACGTAGCAGTCTGCAGTAACGCTCGGTCCTGGATTCATTACTGCTCTGTTTATTTCCATCACCATGTTTTTATGGTGGGACTGTTACGTTAGCTTTGCATGATTCAGAGTTCATAATAACTCTTCTTTATCTTATGCACCATCTCAGTTCCTCCTCTCTGATACAAGCTGTTTTAGCCCCACCCCCTTTTGACACGACGTTCTTATGATTGGCTGCCCCCTCTCTGTGACATCACACAGATCCAAACGTAGAAAAAAACTGTTTACAGCCTTGCCCAAAGGCACTGTTGTACACACACTGATGTCTTCATCAGAAGTACTTTCTTTATCACATCAGCAGCTAAAAAACTACAAAAGTACATCGTCGTTATGCAGTATGGATACCTCAGAAAAGTATAAACAAAATTAAAAGATTTTTGGGTTAAGAAAATATATTTAAAATTGTAAAATGAGTATATTTGATTTATTTTAAAATCTATATGTAATAGGAGACCATCATAGTACTTAAAGAAAAAAGCAGAATTGATCAAATCGATCGTGGAGGGACGCTCTGAGTAAGGGGGACGGCCTGAAGTAGGTTTTAAGCTAACATATCTAAAAATGTCCAAATGTTCCTTTATCTGTGTTTTTTACTCTGCAGGCAGTAAAGTGTACGTTCACAAGGAGAGTCCAAAATAAGCTGAATGCACATTTCTGGAGCTGCACAAACACACAGATGTTAAAGAACTGAAACTACAAACGTGTGTAACGTCTGCTTAAACACAAGAACTAAACTATGTATTTTCTAAACTATGGAAACAAATTTCTGACAAAAACAATAATGGGGAAAAAACTCATATTAATGTAATCCTGACTTGTTTAGTATGCGAGTATGCTACATTACTGATAGTTACCTTATTTTACCTTTCAGTGTTAAACTTTTGCTCTTTAATGTTACACGCTTATGATTTCCCACAGAAAGTTTTTTATGTTTTTATGTTTTTAAATTATTTTTCTTTTAATGCGTCACCAAATTTACCGTCTCATAATTTTGACTTTATATGTCGAAGTGTCAGCAGCTCCGTGTTAGATTTCTCTGTTCCTGTTTTTCTCATCTTTTTTAACCGTGATCACACAAACTTGATTCTCGTCAGTTTTAACTCTCAGAATTTTTCTTGTAAGTAAATTTTTGTCAAATTGAGCTTCATTACCAGCAAAGAACTGACTGATGATTTTTAATCAGCTTCTTTAAGAGAGGCATGAATATTTTTGCATTTTGAAGTTTCTCACTTTCACTTTCAAAGATTTTGATTTAAAAATAATTTGTAAAATATTTTGACAAAATATTTTCTTAGTTTAGTTTTTTCGTCATGACATACTTCAGCTCTTCAGTGTATTGGATTTCATAATATTATGATATATTAAAAGTATAACTCGTTACCCCAGTAAGACAAAACCAGTTACTCATCATTAGCTCACAACATAAACTCAAACTTTAGTTTCTTAATTTTGCCTTAATATGTAATAATTTCACTTCATAGACACAGTTTTAACATACTACATTTAAAAAAAACTAAAAATGAAACCGTTTACTTTGATAATTTTTTAAAAAAAGTGTCTACATTTATATTTGTGTTGTTTTGAGTGAGCTGTTTGATCTGTGTTGCAGTCGTCTCACAGATCCATCGTTGAGGGTCGAGCGGTCTTTTAGACTCGAGTCTTAAGCTAAACTGTGAGCATGCGTCTGCACACTGAACCTGTTTCTAAAATCTGCTTGCACTGCTGTCCGTGTGCTCGTGTTCGTCTTTTTTATATGTGTGAATCTAGTATTAAAGTGTTCTATGTGTATGATGGTGCTATCTGTAGGTGACACGTTTGATAATGTTTTTATGGATTGATTTTGACAAACTGAGTCTGGTGAACAAGTTGTGTTTGTACTAGGTTTTGTATTCAGAGGTAAAAGTGAAGTGGGTCGCCGGTCTTCCACGCCAGTTTGTGATATTGTCATGTGTGATTATCCTAGTGGGAGGAGAAATTGTGGTTTTATAGGTTTTCTGTGGGATTTGAAGCCGTTTCTTAGACTGAGAATTGGGACCTAAAGATGATTTGAACGTTTGGAGGCTGATGCTGACAGTGGTTGCTTTTTAAAGATGTTTGTTATCTCAGGAAGATCAGGTGGAATCTGAACTACAGAATCCGAAGGCTGGACTGGGTTTGTGGCTATTATAGGAATTAATTTGGTCTTTCTGTGGGTATAAATTAGTGCTCAACTCAAATCTGATTGGCTGCAAAAATTCAGAAATGAATCAATAGAGTCTGCGTGAAATAAGCACCAAAACTGAAGATCAGGTGCAGGGCTGCAGAATTTGGTTTCAGGGTGTGAGCCGACGGGTCAAACGTTTCAACCAGGTTCAAAGTGGCTTCAGGACTGCAATAGACTGACTTTAGTATTTTACAGTCTGTCTTAAGACGATGAGTAAAGATTTAGGAGGAGTTAATTCAGGTGGCGATTTATAGAAGTGTGTCTGCTCTGGAGTTGGGTGTAAAATCTTTCAGCCAGACTAAGGCTACGTTCACACTGCAGGCGAAAGCGCATCAAATCCGACTTCTTTGACCCTATGCGACCCGTATCCGATCATGGTCTGACAGTGTGAACGGCACAAATCCAATATTTTGAAATCCGATCTGGGTCACTTTCGTATGTGGTACTGAATCCGATACATATCCGATGTTTTAGAAAGCGACTGCTGTTTGAACGGTCATGTCGCATTAAATCCGTCTTTTACGTCACTGACACAAGACAGACGCCAATTATCAGCGCCGGAGAAGCGCCCGATAGGACATCGCGAACGCTTCCTGGCCATCCAGTGTAGATGTGGATCTTACTATTCGTCACTGATTGAAGAAAATAAGAACAACCCCAGGTTTCTCTTCAGCACTGTAGCCAGGCTGACAAAAAGTCAGAGCTCTACTGAGCCAACAATCCCTTTAACGTTAACTAGTAATGACTTCATGAACTTCTTCACAAATAAAATTTTTATCATTAGAGAAAAAATTACCAATAATCATCCCACAGATGTAATATTATCTACAGCTACTCTTAGTACCATCAATGTTAAGTTAGACTCTTTTTCTCCAATTGATCTTTCTGAGTTAACTTCAATAATTAATTCCTCCAAACCATCAACGTGTCTTTTAGACCCCATTCCTACAAAACTGCTCAAAGAAGTCCTGCCATTAATTAATTCTTCGATCTTAATTATGATCAACCTATCTCTAATAATCGGCTATGTACCACAGGCCTTCAAGGTGGCTGTAGTTAAACCTTTACTTAAAAAGCATCTCTAGACCCAGCTGCCTTAGCTAATTATAGGCCAATTTCCAACCTTCCTTTCATATCAAAAATCCTTGAAAGAGTAGTTGTCAAACAGTTAACTGATCATCTGCAGAGGAATGGCTTATTTGAAGCGTTTCAGTCAGGTTTCAGAGCTCATCACAGCACAGAAACAGCTTTAGTGAAGGTTACAAATGATCTTCTTATGGCCTCTGACAGTGGACTCATCTCTGTGCTTGTCCTGCTAGACCTCAGTGCTGCGTTCAATACTGTTGACCATAATATCCTATTAGAGCGATTAGAACATGCTGTAGGTATTACAGGTACTGCACTGCAGTGGTTTGTATCATATCTATCTAATAGACTCCAGTTTGTACATGTAAATGGAGAGTCCTCCTCAGACACTAAGGTCAATTATGGAGTTCCACAGGGTTCAGTGCTAGGACCAATTCTATTTACATTATACATGCTTCCCCTAGGCAGCATCATTAGAAGACATAGCATAAATTTTCACTGCTATGCAGATGACACGCAGCTCTATCTATCCATGAAGCCAGGTAACACACACCAATTAGTTAAACTGCAGGAATGTCTTAAAGACATAAAGACCTGGATGGCCGCTAACTTTCTGCTTCTTAATTCAGATAAAACTGAGGTTATTGTACTCGGCCCTGAAAATCTTAGAAATATGGTATCTAAGCAGATTCTTACTCTGGATGGCATTACCTTGGCCTCCAGTAACACTGTGAGAAACCTTGAGTCATTTTTGACCAGGACATGTCCTTCAATGCACATATTAAACAAATATGTAAGACTGCTTTCTTCCATTTGCGCAACATCTCTAAAATTAGAAATATCCTGTCTCAGAGTGATGCTGAAAAACTAGTTCATGCATTTATTACTTCCAGGCTGGACTACTGTAATTCACTATTATCAGGAAGTCCTAAAACTCGCTGAGAAGCCTTCAGCTGATCCAAAATGCTGCAGCAAGAGTCCTGACAGGGACTAGAAAGAGAGAGCATATTTCTCCTGTTTTGGCTTCCTTCATTGGCTTCCTGTTAAATCCAGAATTGAATTCAAAATCCTGCTCCTCACATACAAGGTCTTAAATAATCAGGCCCCATCTTATCTTAATGACCTTGTAGTACCATATCACCCTATTAGAGCACTTCGCTCTTGCACTGCAGGCCTACTTGTTGTTCCTAGAGTATTTAAAAGTAGAATGGGAGGCAGAGCCTTCAGTTTTCAGGCCCCTCTTCTGTGGAACCAACTTCCAGTTTGGATTCGGGAGACAGACACTATCTCTACTTTCAAGATTAGGCTTAAAACTTTCCTTTTTGCTAAAGCATATAGTTAGGGCTGGACCAGGTGACCCTGAATCCTCCCTTAGTTATGCTGCAATAGACGTGAGGCTGCCGGGATTCCCATGATGCATTGAGTTTTTCCTTCCAGTCACCTTTCTCACTCACTATGTGCTAATAGACCTCTGTGCATCGAATCATATCTGTTATTAATCTCTGTCTCTCTTCCACAGCATGTCTTTCATCCTGTTTTCCTTCTTTCACCCCAACCGGTCGCAGCAGATGGCCGCCTCCCTGAGCCTGGTTCTGCCGGAGGTTTCTTCCTGTTAAAGGGAGTTTTTCCTTCCCACTGTCGCCAAAGTGCTTGCTCATAGGGGGTCATATGATTGTTGGGTTTTTCTCTGTATTTATTATTGTGCTATCTACTGTACAATATAAAGCGCCTTGAGGCGACTTTTGTTGTGATTTGGCGCTATATAAATAAAATTGAATTGAATTGAATTGAATAGATGTCAGTGAAACTGTTGGGAAGACAACGTGAACATTTTATTTGTACTGTATAATCTGCAGATTCTGACAGAAATCTGCAGCTATCCTTTGAAGCACCGCTCCTCTAAAACAGCAATAAGGATAATTATTAGGTTATTTACATTATAACAGGATAATTTAAAGCAAAAATTGGGAAACATAAAGTCCGAAGTCTTTATATTAAGGGCCATCAGTCAAACAATACTGTTTGGTCTGGGTCTAAACAGAGCGCGTTGTGTGTGACGTCTTCTTTTGCGCATGCGGGCCGCTTTGAGCGTTCACACTAGAGCGCGTTTGCTGTCGCATTTTATTAGTAGTGTGAACAAGCAGACAAAAAAATCGGATTTGATAAAAAAATCAGAATTGAGCATTAAGACCTGCAGTGTGAACATAGCCTTAGATCGGTTCAGATAATAATCTGGTGTCAGGTGATTACCGGGCTCTCAGTCATACCGGCCTAGAGACCATTCAGTAACCCCTTTGACCTTCAGTTGCTAGAGAAAAATGTGTCCTGCCTGGATGGTTGATGAGTGCTTACGGTTGACACTGTGTGACTGCTTTGGTCACTAACCACAGTCGCCCGTAAGCTGCAGTTCTGTAGGTGAATGGATATGAGTGGAAGTCCTCCAAACCAAGAGGGAAACGGAACAGCTGCACGATTGGATTGGCTGTAAAGCTTGAGACTTGAACCCACACTGGAACATGTGGATGTCTATGGCTGCACAATTTTGACTTGAATTTTAAGTCACACAAATTGGGAGACCAATATTTGTTTTTCAGCAGGACTGGATCTGCGTACAACCCTGGAAAATAATCATCCTTGTGCTGTGAGATTGCACTTTATGAATTTGTGTTCCAAGTATATATAAATTTGAGCAGATTTCTAAAACAGAGGATTAGATTACAACTCGGGGGGGGGGGGGGGGGCATTGTCAGCCACAAAATTATAATTTAAAGTTCTGCAGTTAAAACTGTGCAATCTGGTCCAAAATCAATTCATAGTCCAAAACTGAATTTAATCAAACTCATTTGTAGTTAACGAGTTTATGCTTTGACATGACGTGTTTACTAAGGTGGGACAGGGCGTGTTTGGCATTCTGACTGTGCTAACAGGCCGGCGTCATCAGACAGCATATGATATCGTCTTATCCAGGTTTAGGAGGGGATTATTTGCATTTCTGAAAAAAAGAAAAAACTGAAAATGTAATTCCCAAGAATATTCTTAGTCCCATTTTCCTGAGATTACAGGCAACCACAGCAGTGCTCAGGTTTAGTGCCTGCACTTATCTACATTTATTTCCCTGAAGTACAAACTAATGTGAAATTATAGAGATCAGCCTCGTGTTTTTCTTGTTACAGATTTATTTAAATGTGAACTAAAAACGAAGAAATCACAAATTTTTTTTTTGTGTGCAAACTGATGAAAACATAATTGTCCCAAACCTCTGTCCATGTTGTCCACATGTTCGTGCCGTGAACATGACTTTTACTGAGCTCTTATTAAAACATACAAAATGTTTAAAAATGTATCTAGATGGATATAAATATATATATATATATATATATATATATATATATATATATATATATATATATATATATATATGTATATGTATATATATATATATATATATATATATATATATATATATATATATATATATATGTATATATATATATATATATATATATATATATATATATATATATATATGTATATATATATATATATATATATATATATATATATATATATATATATATATATATATATATATATATATATATATATATATATATATATATATATATATATATATATATATATATATATATATATATATATATATATATATATATATATATATATATATATATATATATATATATATATATATATATATATATATATATACGTATATATATATATATATATATATATACTTTAACTGTCTTTGAGAACAGAAGTGTAGTTATAACCTGATGTTATATTTCATGAAGCTTTTTTCTAATACATTGTGCAATTTTTGACAGCATGATTGTGAAGAAATGATCACATGTAGGTGTAAAAGAAAAGACTGACTTTACATTTTTATGCAATAAAATGTTGTGGAAAAACTAAAATATTCAGTTTTTATAACATTATTGTGTGTGTGTGTGTGTGTGTGTGTGTGTTGGTAAAATGCTTTTTGTGAAAAATAAAATCTCAAATTATTAAATATCAGTCAGGTTACTAAATTAACTTGAAGTGCTGGGACTGCGATCATACGAAGTAGAACTTGGTGTAAATTAGGAATTTAATTGGATTCTAAGATCAGATTCACTGAAATCATGAGTTTGTTTGAAAGGTTTCGGTAAACACTGGGATCCAAAAATATCTGAGTCAAAGTGCTAACGTCCAGTTCAAGACAGATTATGGGTCAAAACTAGACATTTGTTAACATTCACTGTTCAAAATAATGTCCAAATTTGGATCAGACACAAGATTCCAAGACTGAATTGTGAAAGGTACAAAATTTGAGATATACTAGCGTCAGAGGTTTGTATGTATGACATTAGAACAAACATCCATCCGTCTAGCTGTCCCTCCATTATCCTTCATGTACCTGGTTAAGGTGAGGTGGCAGCAGGTTACGATGGTAATCCAGATCTTGTACCCAGCAGCATTTTCCAGTTTCTCCTGGAGGATCCTGAGGCTTTCCCCAAACCACATGAGATATTTTCTCTCCAATAGGTACTGGGTCTCCTGCTTGTCCTTCTAGATGGGTTGAGAAACTCCAAAGAGAGGCAGACAGGAGCCATCTTCACCTGATGTCAGAACCAACTCTGCTGTCTTCCTTCTTCTCCGACCTTGGCCAACCTTCAAAGGAGGCTAATTTCATCCACTTGTATTTGCAGCTTTAGTCATGCCAATACCCAGATCTCCGGACTACAGGTGAGAATGGACATGGACTGGCAGGTGGAAACTTTTCACTACGAAAGTTCAGCATGAAGCTGCAGACTACCATTGTTTCAGGCCAGTTCATGGCACAAAGTCAAGCATGTCTTCATGGTTGTTGGACATCACCAAGTTTGCCTTTTCTCTTCAGTCCAGTTTGTGACATTCATGGACGTGAAGCAGTCCATATCAGGAACCTCAGAACGGCAGTGATCTCCAGAATTCCCCACTTTGCAGCCGAGTGTACAATGGCCAGAACGACAGTCGAGACCTCCAACTCTGAGGTCTTTGAACTCATAATATTAAAATTTAGGTTTGGATCAACTCCCGACTGTAATGCTTAAAGGTTGTGAGGTTTTGAGTCACTTTCACGTCATAAGCCCATTACCATTAGGCTGAATAACGGGAGTTGTGTTGTGCGGAGCGTGGTCTGCAGTCCTGCTGCAGGAGAGGCGGACGCACCTGAGCGGCATCTGCAATCACACCTCGTAAGCTTATGATCTGAACTAGGTCCTGACTGATTGTTGTTGTTGTTTTCGGAGAGTGAGCTGTGAGCTGAAGAGCTGTAGCTGTGACCGTTATTACAGCAACCGTAATAATGCAGATGCTGAAAAGCATGAACGGGTGGTCGGGTCTGTCGTGGATCCTTCACACGTGTGTTGAAGTTTTTTGGGGGCCCAAATTGGGACTTTGATATTGGATCTTGGTGAACTGTTGACCCTTTGATTGGCAGTTTACACCTTAAATCTGTAAAAGCTCTGGACTGGAGTGCATACTTGGAGAGGAAGAGGTTAACATCAGCAAATCCACATAATTAACTGAGCTGGAAGCGTTACAGGTCTGTTTCTGTCTTTGCGTCTCAGTTCTGTAAAAAGGAACAAGTGTCAGGTCATCAGCAGACACTCTGGATCTGAGTTTCAGCCTGATGGGTTTCCCTCCTGGGTCCGACCCGTTGGACTGTACTCAGCAGTTTTGAGGTCCGACAGTTTATCTGATGTCGGGTCAGCTGCTGAGGAGGGTAGGATTCAGCTGATGGGTCTGTTTGAGTTCTCTCATTCATCATCAGCATCGCATTACTCATGCTCAGCGATGAATGTGTGGATTTATGCCTCCGCCCACTGAAGTCGAGTAGAGGTCATACTTGGTGTTTTGGCTACCAGCTGTTTGGTGTTGATGACTCAAGCTAATCAGATTCCACTTTACTTACAGTATATCAGCACAGACCACACTTTGTTTTGTTTTTTTAATTTTCCCTTGTAATAACTCAAACCAGTATCAAACTGCTGCTCAAAATAGTCCCCAACAGAAATACTATGTCCTTTTGCTTTCACAGTCACAGAGGTTTTTGGTGCAGCACTGCATACCTCTTTGCAACCCAACAAAACCAAGCAACCTGCAGTAACTACTCTCCAGTCGGTTGGGGAATCCCCAGCTTGTTTTAGGCCTGTGTTAATGGATCTAAGTCAGATCCATCATTTGAAAAATGATGAAGAACTTTAAATAAAAGCTAGAGAAACACCAGAATGAGTTTGAGGTTCATAGCTACAGACAGGGTATCTGATAGATGCACAGCTAACTCAATGCCAGCTGGCCACTTATGAACAGACGAGTGCAGGGCTGGACTGCCAAGCCGGCGTGCCGGGCATTTCCCCGATGGGTCAATTGAAAGGCGCACACCAGCCCTACAAGCACTGGCAGCAGCCCATTCGTTCATTTTCATTACTGACACTGTTGCCCAATCAAATATCTTAATCCCACCTGGCCTCCCATACTACAAGCTGGCCTCAGCTTGTAGAGCAGTTTAGTGTAAAGAAGTGGCAAAAAGCCAGACAGAAAAAGAAAGAAACTAAATAAAATAAAAAATAAATAAATGCAGCAAAACGTGTCAAATTAACGATATGTTCGCTGTCGAGCTGCTGCAGCGTGAACTTCAGTACTGTTGGTGCTGCAGGTGCCGCCGTCTCAAGAAGAGAGTCAGGAAGTGAAATTAATAAGGTAAGAGCACAGATGGAGGGATGTATTTACGGCCACGAGCCGCTCCTTTCCTGTCACAGGTGCCACTAAGAACTAACCCAACAGCACCTGTACCAACCTGACTCAAAATCACAACTTTAAATATCAATAAACTAAATGAAACATATACCTGCACGCTGCTGCTGGCAGTGGCATCAAATGGTTATTTACTCGTCATACGAGTTGCTGAAGGTTGGCTTCTTACACTCATTAGGATCTGGCAGCAGTAACGATGCCCATCAGCCGCGTCCTGAATATCTCATTTGGTTCAGTTTAAGACGTTTTTGTGTATATTCTGTATTATATTCTGTGTAAAAACCAAAACATCAGGAAGGCTCATCAAAGGTTTTGAGCCAGGCCGCCATCGCTGCTCAAAACCACAAAAACATCTGTTTAGTCAATCTTACTAACAATAATCAGCACCTGAGCTGACCTGATGCAGCATCCTGCCTTTTATCACATGAACACGGTGAGACAGTGGATTTGATGGGCACTATTTTCAGAGGCGGAGGGATTTGGTTGCTGCTGCTGGTGATAACAGTATAACAGTAGTAACCGCGTTTACCCAGAGAAACACAGAAACATCCAGACTGTTGTTAACATGACACTTTATTGATAAGTGCTACATGTTGTGGATTGATCGACGATCGACTGCAGGGAGGGCGGGGCTGACGGATGATGGTGGGTGGGGCCGGTTTACTCGTACAGCCAGGACTGGGCACATGGGGTGTAGGTGACAAACTCCTCGGGCTTGAACCACAGGTCGACCTCCATCTTGGCGTTCTCCAGGGTGTCGCTGCCGTGGATGATGTTCCTGTGGAGACGGAGGTGATCGGTGTGGATCAGTAACTGATCAATGATTGCAGGGTTTGTGGGGGGAGGGGGTGGGGTTCTTTCAGAAAGCTAATAGAAAATGTCTCATTTCAAAAATGCGTTCATATTTTTCCCATTTTGTTAATACTTTAAAATATTATGAATTTAAGAGATCTCATTAAAATTTTGTATTTGAGTGTTTTAGTTTTCTAATGTCTTAACACACACACAGCAGCTGGACAATGCAGTGGTAACACTACTTGCTTTTGGAACTTCAGGTCGGGGGTTCGACTCCCGATCACGGTGTGTATGTCCAGTAAGGCTAGGTTAAATAAGTCTTGATACGAGTGAAATATGGTACAGTGATACTGATGATGCTACGGCAAGGGGGAGCCGGGATGGAGGACTGGGAGGAAACACTATTATCCCACTGAGATCCTAATCTTTAGTACACTGAGTTATTACTGGCTGAAAAACAACAGTGTTGTGAGTTGTGTGGGTCCGTCTGCTCTGCGTGATGTTGTGTTATAAAACAGAGGCAGTCATGTCATGGTCACTTGCTCACCTGCCGATGTTGATGCACAGATCACCACGGATGCTGCCGGGCTTGGAGTCAGCGGGGTTGGTCTCACCCAGCATCATCCTGGCCAGCTTCACAATGTTCTGACCCTCCCACACCTGGAATGCACAAACACACACTTCACAAACTGCTGAACTGAATTTTGATGTTTATGTTGAAAGGTGAACATATTTAGTTCTTTTTCTACTTTAGTGATACAGGAAGAACAAATGTGAAACCAGTGTAATCCATAGACTGTATCTAAAAGACGGACGAGACCACTGTGATATCACCTACTGGAATTTAAAATCTTGTTTTAAAAAGACTCAGTTTCAGTTTTCTGTCACCACCACGTCAAATTAAATATTCTAAACTGTCAGGAACTGCCTCCTCGGTGGACTTGCTGCTCTATAGGGGGCGCTCTTGAACTCACCCAGAATAAAAGTAAAATGTAAACACTGTCTTCCAGTTTTTGACAAAAAGTCTCAAGACCACAGACAAAGTTGTATTTTAAACATAGGTTATTGAAAAATATGTCAATAAAGAGAGAATGATTATTAAAGTTGATTTCATTGAAAATAGATACCTATGAAAACCAAATAAGATTTTGAAATCTATAATGATCTGTTTGAGGGGGGTGGCGCCCCCTTAGTGGCGCCCCTGCTGATAGCGCCTTCTTGGTGATTGCACCCAAAGTAGAATGTAGATCCATTAACCTCACAGCAGCCATATTAATGGTCAGATCACGTCATTAAAAGGCTCCAGCTGCACAAACAAGGTCCAGAGGTTCAGTTGAGGTGAAGCTAGCAGACAGCTAGCAGCTACAGCCTAAAAGTCGCCATCATCCACCTGTCAGTCAAAAAGGCCACGCCCCTGATAATGCAAAATTTAAGCCTTAATACAATTTAAACAGGTGAGTTATAAAAAACAACAGCTGTTTGTGTATCAGGATGTAAACGTGTTTATTTCTGCTGTAACCGTTTAACATGGGACTGACTCGCTGCTGCAGCCTCTAGTGGATGTCAGAGGAACTGCAGTTTTAGGTGCCTCATATTTCTTTTCAAACTCAAACTGTTTGCAAAGAGCTGCATGCAGTTTTGTTTTTATCCCCTTTTGGTTGCAAACGTGTGCGAGGCCGGGCTAAATAAAGCTTGGATGATTAAAGTCTCCTGTGTGCGCCTCATTTGTCTGGTGGAGGTCGGAGCGCGATGCCTTGAACATGAGAGGGTGTGAATAGATGGAGAGACGAGTGAGGCAATGGAAAGAGATAACGCGAGAAAGATATGTGTGTGATGGCGGCGCTAGAGGTGAGCTGAGTGTGTTTGTATGTGTGTTACCATGGCGAGGATGGGTCCAGAGGACATGTATTTGCAGAGTCCAGCGTAGAAAGGCATGTCCTTCAGGTCCAGGTAGTGCTTCTTCATGTGGTCCTCAGAGGCCTGAAGACACCAAATACAGGAAGTTACACATTCATCGGCGAGTTAGTCACTGGGTGGCCACGCCCCAACGACGGGACCAGTATTAAAAATGAACTTTGTGTTTTGTTCAGTCAGGCCTGAAAGCAGCAACACTGAGACCATAAACTCATCAGCTGAGCATGAGGCTTCTATCCAATCCGAGCTCTTTATGAGCACAAGCGGTGAAACAAGCCTCAGTTTTTTTTAACCTGAGGTTACATCCATGTTTTATCCACACTTTGACTGCCAAAAGGAGGGGGCTGGGGGGGGAGGGGGGTGTCAGGTGTTTTATTGCATGTTCATCATGAATCCACCGAGACGACTGGCTTCACTTCAACAACGCCAAGCACTCAGCGCCTGTCATCGCCTCTAATCAAACACCTCCTCTCACACCATGTTGCTCAGCTCGCTCCAGCCTTTTACATCATCTCTAATATTTATACCGTACCGGCTCGAACACTTGGACTCTGCAGATCATCAGACAGCTGTGAGCGTAGCTTCATATGAGCAAAATTCTGAAATTACAGAATTTACATGGAGGATACAGGAAAAAACCTCAAAATGGTAGTGACCCTCGTCTTATTTCCTGTCATGTATTTCCTGTTCCTGTGTGGACTTTCACACTAAACAAACTGAAGTCTTGAATAATGAGCTCACTTTGCACAGCTCAGGCTGCTCTAAACACTCACTTTATGCTGTTTTTTTCTAATCTGGGATCTGTATGATGTCATAGAGGGGGCATAGAAGCCCCACCCACCTGCTGCTCAAATCCAGTTTTGCTAATCAAGAAAGCTGCCTTAAAGGGGGAGGAGCTTTCAGACACAGATGATGAGCAGCTGCAACGAGGCTTGGTGTGAGGTAAAGAAGGATTATTATGAATGGAATTCATGCAAAGCTGCTTTGTAACTCTGTTCTGATGAAGCTGGTTCAAAGCCTCGGTTTAAAGCTGACAGCTGCACTTTTATGAACAAATGAACTGCAGCAGAGAGGAAACGCCCCCTGCTGGTCAGTATGTGCTGATCAGTCGTTTGTATGTGAGTTGTGGCGCCTGGCGTCGTTTTTACCTGCACGAATTTGGCGGCGACCAGCCTGAAGCCTCTATGCTCAAAGCGCTTGATGATCTCGCCACACAGTCCTCTCTGGACGCCATCGGGCTTCACAGCAATGAAGGTACGCTCCATGTCTGCTGAGGAGGCTGCACAGGAAACAGGAAGTGATCAGTCAGCCCACAGGAAACGTGTTGAGTTCTTTGATGAGTGTTTGTTTGACAGCACACAGTGTGTCCTCAAACTAAACCATACAGAAATATTTTATATATTTTATAAATAAGAAATATTTTATAATATAAAAAAATATTTTTTTTATCTTTCGATCAAATGTAAAATTTGATCGATAGTTTCCTAAACATGTTTAGATTTCTGCAGAGGAGGAGGAGCCTGCAGGGCCGAAGGCTTCAGTGTTTTTGGACAGAATGAAAAAGAAGCTGGAGATGTGTGAAGGAGACAGAGACACCGCTGAGCTGAACACGAGTTACTGCACGGCCAGAAGGAGGAAAACGACCCATCTTCCCCGAAAACCACATTTGTCTCATCTTTGTCTCTGTGAGTGTCTCCTCCTCCTCTTCCTCCCTCTCAGGTGTGTCTGCTTTATCCTGCCACATCTCATCACATCGTCTCCTTCAGTCACAGCTCAGTGAGAGCTGCCGATATTAAATTTCCCCCTGATGTGAAACCAGAGCTGCCTCTGAGCTTCCTGGACCACATTTTCTTCTTCTCCCGGCGTGGCAACCACCGCTCGAATCTGAGCTTGCTCATAACTCTGGACAAAACCTTGGCGTGCCGGAGGCCCCGCTGCTAATTTTACTTCCCACCGGAATCTGCTGGCGTTATGCCGACAGCAGCTGAGAGCAGGTGTGACGGCCTGTTGTTAGGAAACAGCTGCTCTGAGCATTTTTATACCTCCAGAAAATGTTCTCATTGTGCATATATGCATATTTAAAAACATTCCTTGTCTGCACAAACTTGGCCACATAAAGATAATTCTGATAATCTAAGATTTCAGTGAACTGAGTGAGACCCTGAAATCTGACACATCTGAGGTTAGAATTTAAGTTTTCAAGATGTCATGAATGTAATGTGCTCTGAGGTTTAAAAGTTCACCCTCAATACGTAAAAATTATTTTATTTGTTGAAAATTTACAAAAACCTCCAACAGGCCCGTCAAACTAAAAACAAGAATTTTGATGAAAAAAACATGTTTTTGGTTTGTGAAATGCTGATTTTGCAGCTCATTCATGCACAAGGAAACAGCTGGAGAGACGGTGGGAGAAAAAACATTTGCCGCTCCTACATCACTAATTTAACGCTTCACTTTTTGAAATACCAGATTTAAACTGCAGATTTGTGCTGCACTCACAACATAATAAACATTTTTAAAACATTCTTTATTCCTTTGACATGTTTTCACTAAACTGAGTTCATTAAACTGAAGATTTTTAAGACAAGTTCAAACTTTACTGTTAGAAATTCACTCATTTCTAACAGTTGACCATAAATCTATGTCTGATGTGGTGTCTCTGCCCGAGGAAATAATACGAGGCTGAGGAGAGCAATTATGTTTAAAGTCAAAGATGTTCTATAAGCTCTGTCCCCGGTGGGTATGATTGGAGAGTTAATCGAGTTATAGTAGCATTGATTTGATTCGTTTACTTTTTGGTTTTTAAATGTACCTTCATAACACATTAGCAGGGCTGTGACACCACGAGTGCAGCGGGCTGCAAAGTTGGCTCCACTGAAGTTTTGCAAGACTGGAGCCATTGCAGTCATTTCAAAAAGAAGGAGAAAAGAAACCAAGAAATGTTGAGCTTACCTAACAAAGGAAGTGTTGAAGTAACTTCATATTTTTAAATTATAGCGGCTTAATGCCTCGAAAGAAGCCAAAAAAAATGAGTGAGCTAACAGTGAAGTGTTAGCGTTCCATTTCACAGTCATCAAAAGGAAAATGCAGGCGTTCATCCAAATATTTAAAACGGTCTTCATTTACCAGTTTATATAATTACATTATAACCATAATGTGTTTTTTTTAGTTCTGTTAATGTTTTGTGGTTTGTTGTGAATATTTCACAATTAAATTTTTAAGCGATGCAGCCCAGCTCACTCAAAACACAAAAAGACTTTTTTCATACAAGGATGCTGAGAAAAATCCAACCTTTCATTTTAATCCTAGAAACTATAAACCTGCAAAACGAGAATCCCACACACAATGTCACTAAATAATTTTATCATCTTTAGTCTGTGAAGACAAGGAGATCATATAAAAGTGGATTATTTTTATCAGCTGTAAAGTTTCTGTGCAGATCAGATTTTAACTGGAAGCTTAAATTTTACATTTTGACTGCTTTTATACCAAAACTAAGATATTACATCAAATGTATGAGTTTGAAAATGTTTTGTAAAACATCTCTTTAATATTAGGAGAAAGTTGCTCATCAAATAAAAATGTGATCTGCTGCATAAAAAAATTAATTTTAAAAAATATTTGTAAGAAAATCTTCACGAGTAACTTTCAAATCACGCCATGTCGTTTCAGCAGCATGCGCTACTGAAATGTGCATTTACCCACAATCCTGTGCTTTACGTGTGCGTCTGTGTTTGATAGCTACCTTGGTTCTGGGATGGGAGAAGAACTTGTGGAGACGATCTGCTGGCGGCGGGGATGCGATCACCGAGGCCACAACGCCACAGCATGGCTCTATTTAAAGGCTTCTCTGCGGGGGAGGGGCTCCAGAAATATGTGTGTGTGTGTTTGTGTGTGTGCAGAGTTGGTCCAAATCTGTGTCAGTTGTTGACAGAGATGTATGTGTGTGCATGTGTATTTGTTTTCCTATCTTTGTGGGGACCTGTGTCTTTTCCATAACCATCCAAAATGTCCTCAAACAGCAAACATGCTTCTAAAAACTGCAAACTTTAATAAAAAGTCTCCACTTTAAAAGACCTCCTTTATTCAATTTTTGGGTAAAAATATCTTCTTGTGTTTAACTACAAAATGTCTTCATGCACATTTAACAGTTTTATCTCTAAAATCATCAAACAGTGATTGTAGATCATCATCAAGCAGAGGCTCAGTTACAAAAGCAGAGAGAGAAAGATGAAGTGACGAGCTAGTACAGAAATATGTTTATGTTCAGGTAAGCAGTGCTCACAGTGGAGCTGATTCCAGCAGCAGCGGTTTAATGGCTAAAAGCCATTTCACCATGTTTGGCTTGAACTCTGTGCACCACAAGCTGACCTGACCCTGCGGATCTGAGACACCTACCCAGCTCAGCAACCATACCCCTGATATATTTTGGGCCCATACCATCGACAGACTTAGAGACAAAAAGTAGGGCATTAAATTTTTTTCTATATTTAGCTGGACGTGAGTGGAAGGAGCTGAGAATCAAAGTAATGTGCTCTCTCTTCTTGGTGTGTGTCAGGGTTAAAGCAGCTGCAGCATTTCAAATTCATTTATACTTGTTTTATATAACAAGCTCATCACAGACTGGAACCAGCTCCCAGTCTGGATTCAGCAGACAGACATCTGCTTCTAAGATCAGCCTTTCCTTTTTGCAAAAGCACATAGTTAGGGCTGAATCCTCCCTGAGTTACGCTGCAGTAGGCTGCTGGGGGATTCCCATGATGCACTGAGCTCTTTTCTTTCTACTTCCCAGGTGTTTGAACACCACCGCTGCACGTCATTAACCATCATCTTTGCTGAAACCCCCGCTCTGATATCCGCTGTCTCCGACTGGAGTTTTCGGGTTTGTTGTTTCTGCCTGTGTTGAACCTCGATCGTAGTTCTGATATCTGAGCTCCTGAAACACTTTTCTGCCTCTTTCTTGTCTGATTTCAAGTCTTATTGAATAAATCATGCTGTTCATTCACTGCTGGAGCCTCTGCTGGTCATTAAAGGAACTGCAGCCCCGGATGCTGATTGTTAGAAATCTGTGAACTCGTAATAATACCGTTTCCATTCATCCTTTCCTCGACCCTTTAAGCTGTTTTCCGTTGCTGCTCTGTAAGTTGAAGAGGTGCGATTTTTACATAAGGGAGGGCGATTGTTATATAACAACTGAAATCGCACTCGCTTCTGTACGAGTCTTAATCCTAAGCTCCAACCTTCACCCTTCCCCCAATTTGACCCTAAATATAAACCTTATCCTAATCAGGGATGGAAATCACCCTCCTCCCAAGGGGCACGCTGTCGGGTCAACAGTCCTGAGGAGGGGACAAAAGGATCCTATCAGCTGAAATGAAAACACACACACCCCCTGATCACGCACACACTCCACCTGCTAATGCTCTTATACTGTGATGCACTTGGACCTGCAGAGCCACAGCTGTGAGACCTCTCCTTTCCTTTCATTGACCCAGAGAGTCCCAGTATCCCCACAGGACTGCTGTCTGTCTTAACTTCAGGTTCAACTCTTCCCCAGAGAGCAGACTGATCTGAGAGTTAAAAATGCTCCAGATTCTTTCATCTGCAGTAAAATGATCAGTGTGGCTGTTCAACCAGCTGTTACAGTAAAGCTGCCTTGCCCAATGTCAGGTGATCATTGATAGTCAGACAAAAAAAATAGTATTACTCCTAAAAATTCAGAGATTTCGCCTACAGGTCACCAGGACACAGTATTCATATGCATGTGGTACAACTTAAAAAACAAAGAAAAGTAAAAGCAGCAAGAAAACACAGAAAATACTTCACTAAGTAAGAAACAGAAACTTATACATGAATTTAATATTTATAAAATAAAAAAATCATCTGAATTAAAAGCCTTGAAGGGATTCCAAATACAAAAACAAATCAAGGTGCTGTGTCAGCTGTGGTCAGCTGTCTAAGCAGCTTGGAAAGAAAGCAAATGAACTTTTTGAAGTTTTGAGCAGACCTCACATCAGAGGTGAAACCATACTCAAGACGTCTGGTCACTTCTTTCCAAGCTCGTGTGGGTGACAGGATGGAGCTGGTCTATCATGCTGGTTTCCGTCCAGACCACAGGCCTCAGGCCTCCACAGGCCTCAGGCCTCCCAGCGGCTCACAGACAATAACAAACTGCAGCCACAAGATGGCAGTAATTTACATGATGTTACAGGAAGAAGCTGATGACTTTCCCTCGGTCTGTTCCATTTGTCCCAACTGAATTCCCATATATTTTTATTCTTTCACTGAAGGGCAGACAGTAAACATTAACAAGTGCTTTGACCTGCACTGTTTCAGTGAAGATTAACTATGAGGGCACTGATTATGGCAGAATTTGTAATAATTATTTTGAAAAACTAAAACTGCACAGCTTTTATTCTGAACATCTGGACACTATATCGCTAAAAATTCACTCTCCCATCCAAATCATTGCATTCAGGTGTATCATTTACCTGCATGGTCACAGGTGTATAAACTCGAGCATCTAGGCATGCAGACTGCTTCTCAGGAGCTCAGCTTGTTCCAGCCTGGTGCTGTGGTAGGCTCTGCAGAGCCAACAGATACAGACTCCAAACGTCACATGACCTTCAGATGAGCTCAAGTTTTGAGTTTCCATGGCGACCAGCTGCATACAAGCCTTACATCACCGAGTGTGTGATGCAGTGGTGTCGAACACACCGCCACTGGACTGTAGAGCAGTGGAGTCGTGTTCCCCGGACTGACCAATCATGCTTCTCCATCTGGCCATCTGATGGACGAGTCTGGGTTTGGCGGTTGCCAGGACAACGGTACTTGTCTGACTGCGCTGTGTAAAGTTTGGTGGAGGGGGGGTTATGGTGTGGGGTGTTCTTCAGCAGTCTTCGTGCTTCAGCAGACCGAGACACTGTGGACACCTTCATGTTCCCAGTATGTGGGAACAGTGTGGGGATGGCTCCTTCCTGTTCCCACATGACTGCACACCAGTGCACGAAGAAAAGTCCATAAAGACATGGACGAGCCGGTTTGGTGTGGGAGAACCGGACTGGGCTGCACAGAGTCCTGACCTCAGCCTGATCCAACACCTTTGGGACCAATCAGAGCGGAGACTGTGAGCCAGGCCTTCTCCTCCAACATCACTGTGACCTCACAAATGTGCTTCTGGAAGAACGATCAACACTTCCCACAAACACTCCTGAACCTGAGGAAATCCTTCCCGGAGACGCACAGCTGCACACAGTGGGCTGACATCATATTCCACCCTGTGGGTTAACAGTGGGAGGTCACTGGAGTTCATGTAGACGTCGAGGCAGACGAGCGAATGATGTTTTAACTGCCCTGTTACAAAAACAAACAGAATACTGTTCCTCATGTCACAACACGTCCATCGCTATACTTTTACATTAGCTGCAAACAATACATTAGTTACTATTAATCAGCTGAGTTGAGGCTCACAGAGACCCCACTGATGAGAGCTGTTGTGTTTTTGTGATCAGTCTCTGACAAATAAAAGGAACACCAACACGAAGTGACGAGGCGGTTGTGTTGTTGTCCAGAGGTTTTATTTCAGTGTCTGTAGTGTGACAGCAGAGGGAGCGTAGGTCTGCGGGAGGCGGGGCCACTCACTGATCAGCTTCACTTTCAACCCTCCCCTCAGAGCTTCCTAATCAATAACTTTCCAATCAGTGGATTCATCCCCAGCTGAAGCCTCTCTACGCTCGTCTTCTCTCTGCTTTAACAGAGCTTTTTGATATGTAACAGTTACACATCTCAAGATAAAGTGCAGTAATATAAATAATCTGAGTGTTTTCATTTTATGGAACAAATATGACAAAAGGTTCAATTAAGAAGTGAGCGTGTGAGTTTATCAGAGATGTTGTAATTAGAAGAAATAAAACAGTAATGACAACAACCTGAACGATAACATTAATGATTATGAGCTTAATTCAATGATGTACAATTAAAAACATATATGAACAGTATGAAAGTAAAGCTGTGGGTTGTAATTATTATTATTTTAAATGGTTCAGCTTTTTACTAAATACCATTTAAAAATTTGAAACCTGCTCTTAAAAGACTCCTGTTCCATGATAATGTAATACAATTAATGTAAATATTACAAATAAAATTGTAATTTTACTGTGAAACGACCGTCCAGTCTGACGCTTCTCTTTGTACAATTTTAACAAAAATTATTTCAAGAACAGAGTCACAGTTTTGTAACATTAGAACTTATTTTATGATGTTTTAAATCATTAAATTGCAAAATTATTAGTTATAATAATTATAAAAATCACAAAAAAATTAAACCTAATTTTCAGCTTTTAAATTACTTTGTGTAATAAAACTTTGTTAAAAAGACTTCCTCACTTTTTTCATGTAATGTCATAAAGTTCATTTATTTATCTCATGATATTGAACCCTGAGAGTTTTCAATGCTAGTCTCAGAAATTCTGCAAATTAATATTTATAATATTAATGTTTCTTATTGTACAAATTTCATGTGACATTTTGACTTTTTAAAAAGAAAAACAGAAAAACTTAATTTTTAAAATCAAAATCTTTTAATTATTGTTCTCTTATTTCTGGAAATCTAAAATAAAATCTAACGATGACATTTTTTCCTGTAAAATTGCAACATCTAAATGTCATTTTTCCCGTTAAATTATTTTACTGTAAAGAAATGTTTTTTATTTTTAAATTATTAATAAAGTGCTGTTTAACCATACAAGAAAATCATCTTTACATCTATCTCCTTTGTGTGTTTTGTGTTACGATGCCATCCCTCCGAGACCCGCCCCCATCAGACCTCTGCTCCAATGACATTGTCTGTCTGACGTTCACAGAAATAAGGACTCGTTATCGATGTAAACAACCACTTATGTACAAAAAAGAAGAAACAAAAAGAACCCGAAGCTTTAGATAGAAAACAACAGAACGGTCAAACCGAGGCGTTAACTGTACAATTCATAAAGTCAGAATCATTTCTTTCTGTCATCACTTTACACTTTATCTCACTTTTACAAATAAAAAACACCAAATTAAAGTTTCTCCTTGAGTTAGTGCTGCTCTCTCTCCGCTCATACATAAAATATAGTCTCCGTTAGTATTTTCCTATTTACACGGTTGCAATATGTACACTTTAATTTTTTCAGTGTTTTCATTCAGGCGACAGCGCGGACGGCCTCGACCCAAGAGGCCGCCCGCCTTCCAGAATCATGGATCCCAGCGAAGCGCAGGCAGAAACTGTGATTGGTCCGTGAAACAGGAAGGTTTGCTGCAGGAGGTCGTGAGGTCGGAAATGTGCGAGATGAGGTTAGCTTAAATCAGGGTAGAGTCGAGATTCAGGACATCCGTTTCTGCCGGGGACGACGGTGGGATCCGCGATAGAGCGCCTGACACCCAGGAAGTGGTCCTGAGAGAGCCACCGGCAGACTAGTGATGATCTAATAGTAATCTTCACTGGGTTTCACACTTTATACCCGCCAAAACCGCTGCTAACGTCTCCGCCTCAACAAGACCATTAATATCGAATAAAGAGTCCTCCAACTCTGGAGGGAACATCGCCAATCACAGGGAGCTGCTCTGGAGCTCCGATTTTGTGGACGATTTATAGTTCAAACGTTGAACGTGTTGTTGTTGGGATTCGAGACTGAGAGAGCACACTTGTGAATTTTGAGTCATCATCGATTTAAACTGAAGGAAGTGAAGTTTAAACTCATTTTCTTTGAAGTTGAGATTCAAATAGAAGCCTTTAGGTTCTACTTGAATTTCTAATTTAAGTATTTGAGTTTAAAACTTGTTTTCTGGGGAACTGAAACAAACCTGTGAACTTTTGAGTTTGCTTCTGATTTTTGACGGGTGAGAAAGACTGAATCTAACGTTCAGGCTCAGATAGCTATCCCAGCACACCGCCTGTTCTCCTACAGTGACCAGTAGTTTCTGCAAATCTGCAAGCCACTTTGCAGGCCACCTCAACTCCTGTTGTTTATGCCTTTACTGAAGCCATGAAAAAGCACTGAAACTCTAGTCAGACTTGCTTTCTTGGGTTTTTTGTCAGTCATTTGGACTTCTGGTAAAATTTGTGTCTGCAAATAGTGAAATTCAGAGTTTGACTTTAACCTCAAATTAACTTTTTGAAGTCTTCAATCAGGATTTCTGTCTCTTTTTTTGGGAAACAAACGTGTTCCTGAAAATTCAAACTTGCATTCCTCGGTGCTCCATATTGAATAAAAGGTTTTGCTGAGCTGAAGACGTTTTGAAGCTCTCATCCGGTCCAGAATCAAGTAACTTCACTTTAAGTCCTGCACGGTCAAGCTGGGACTAAAAGCCTCGAGGGCATTACTCAGTGTTTAAACCACCAGGTTCTTCCCAAATGCCCAAAATGAAAGCCTGGTTTAAGCCTGATTTAAGTGAACGGAACTCAAGCCTGACACCAGCAGAGGTACGAGCTGTGTTGAGGACTTGTTTCTGGACGGGACCGGCCTCACATTCACCAACAGGATGTTATGGTACAGATGGAGAATGATGAAGTCTCAATGACCACCAGAGCTGAGCACAAAGAACGTTTTCAAACCATCTACACATTTCAGCTGAGCCGCCCCGACGCAGTGAAGCTTCAGTCCAACAAAGAGATCGGGCTCATCAGACCGAGTCAAAGAAAAACGTGGTGATGCAGCAGGAAAAGACTTCCAGCTCCCGAACATCTTACATCTCCAACAACCTTCTGTTCAATTCTTTAACAGAAAAAAACTGAATCATGTCGTAAACTTGATGTTTTCATGAGACATGCCTCAGATCACTGAGACTGTCCTCACAATAAAGGTTCGGCCGAGAGAACCGAGTACAGACGTCTGGAAGTCTTTTCCTGGGAATCTGATTTTTTAAAAACTCGACGTGAACTGAAGAAAGAAGAAGGCGTCAGCCTTTTGTCCTTTTGTCTCGACTCTTAAAATCTTGTGCAGTTTTTTTCCTGCACACGTCAGTCCTGACCCCAGAAAAAAAAAAAACACTCAGAAACATGACAGCGCCACACTGTGGTGAAGCAGGTCACAGTTGGCGAGGTCAGAGGCCAAAGAGGGCCAAAGAGCGGCAGGCGGTATACGATGGTGTAGCCGAACCAGCTTAGCAACGTCAGCTCTCCGGCACACCTGTCCAGGGTCTAACCTTCTGTACCACCTGACCCGCGGGCCTTTAAAACCCGAGCAGAAGGACTTCAGACTGACTTTCTTCTTCTTTGCCGTCAGCTGAGCGGCTCTTTGACTCAGAAGGTAAAAGTCTGCGCTCAGGCCTGGCGGTGCTCACAGCATAAAAACAAAAGCTCTGTAGATTCTATTATTATTAATATTATTATTATTATTATTATCATTATTATTATTATTATTGGAGTAAATATGACTGAAGTGTGATCAGCTGTACAAACACAGAACCAATCAATCGCAACACAACTGAACTGAACTCTACTGAAAGCGAGAAAAGGAGTAAACAAAACCTCTGTGTGTCTCTGAGCCCTGAGGTTCGCCAAAGTGCTTCGTTGACGCCACGCATCGACCGACCAGCTTCGCTTCCCGTCACTCCTCTTATTGCCGTGGACCCCGACCGCCCCGATGCACCGAACCAACCGATGGGAGGGCAGCTCTGTGGGGGAGGGGGCGGTCACGTCCTTCCTTAAAGGCGATTGGTCGGTCGGTGTGACAGCAGTTAGATCCAAGCGCTGAGCGAAGGAAGTGTTTCCATCCACTTCTCTTTGTCTGTGACATCGGCATGAGCGCAGCCGATCGGCTGTCACGTGATCATTAGTCCAATCAGCCAACAACCAGCAGCGTTCCTAAAGGACCAGACCCGTGCTTTCCTTCAGCTCGAAAGATTACCCAGCCGGACGTTCAGACCCTCAGAGGAGAGGTGCATTCTGGGTAGAGAGGAAGAACCTGATAAACTCCGAGCATCGTATCAACTTCTCCTGTAACTCACAGGTTTTACAGCACGGTGTCAAACATACGGCCTGAGGGCTAGAATCAGCTCGCCCAAAGATAAGTAAAACCTGCGGCGAGTGAGTGAACCCGGTGTGGATGCAGGTTTGTGACGCACACTATTAATCGTCGTAAGAGCGCTCCTCCGGGTCACCGGCGGGACCTATCATCAGTTTAACTGGACAAAACGCCGCCACACACTGAGAAACCACCACGAAGCGGGACGTTACGCCAAAGCTGCCAAGACTGCTCGATTAATGAGAGCTGAATTATTCAATATGAATTTAATGATGCATTAATCATTAAATTCATTAATTAATGAAGTATTTAAATCCTAAAATCTTCCATCCATTGATGTGAATCCACGTTTGTTCAGAGAATCAGAGGATTGTTAGGCTGATGAGGATCAGAGACGGTTATCTGGAAATATGTTTTTTTTACCAAAATAGTTTAATTTGTGTAACTTCACACTTTCAGTCGCTGCACTGAAGTTTCGCAGTGAAGCGTCACAAACAGACTCAAACCTCCTTTTTACAACAGAACGACTGAAAATCAGAATTAATGACACGAAAAGACGTCAGTCATAAACCGGCGTGAGAACAAACACTGTGGTCGCTCGTCGAGCGTAACTGGAACACGACCTTTCTAAACTGATTGGTGCTCAGAGTAAGAGCCGCTCATCTTTAAGCGTTGCAGTCACTTCCTGTTTTATTCTTCATTTCCTACTTCTTTGATTCCTCAGGTTTTCCTCACGTCTCTACTTTGTCTGCACCTTGACCTCAGCCTGATTACAGATTTGGAGTTTGGACTAGTGACTAGTGGAAAACATACTGGTTTTACTGGTTCATCTCATCTGCTTTCACATCAGACTGTAGCTGCTAGAAAACCTTTGAGTGTACGAGCCTCACAGTGAACAGAACTAAACCTGAAGCTGCCGGTAAGAAAAAAAACAAAAAATAAACAACACACATCGCGACGTTCAACCGAGCGACGGGCGAGAGGTGTAAAAACACGGGTGTGGTCCTTTAAAAGCTGACGGGCGCTGCCGTTCATCAAAGTCCTGAAACATAAACACCGAGGAGCTCTCCGGAGTCATAAGGTAGAAAACCAGCATCTACACATCCACGAACGCACCGCGATGACCTCACACAGTGTCTGTGAGTCTGACACGGTCAGTGAATGCATCATTAGAGTCCGGTGCGTTCAGGTACAGGAATGTTCTGGAAAGCTCCGATGTGTGAGGAAGTGGCCACGAATCAGTGAGGCGTTCGTGACTTTGACAGAAAACTCGATGAAATAGACGAGATCCAAACTCGAATCCAGGAGTTTGGAAAACTGGACCAGTTCCAGCTGCGGGAGAGCTGCTCCGGTTTCACCGGGTCCAAACCTGGAGCTGCTCCTCAGCCTGTGGACGCTCGTGGATCTCAGAGATGAAGAATCTAAGATGGCTGTTAAAGAAGCGCCGCCATTGTCAGCTCCACACTTCTGCTCGTTTCACGTGGTCGAGGCGCTCTGTGACCTGGAACATCTTTACTCTTGCTGTCTGAGGCGCTCACTGCGGCTGAAGGTCAGCCGTCAGATTGGCTGCAATCTCATTGGTCGCATGCCACAGGTGGAAAAGGAGGAGGTGGAGCCTGGAGTCGGAGAGCATTCAGTCCCGACTCATGTTTGGAGTTTCTCTCTCCACGTCTGGTTTCAGCACTTTCTGATTTACAGTTTATTCTGATTTGATTTCACATTTAGATGTTTGGCTCGATGAGCACTTTGGGGGTTTCGTGCCACAGCGCTCGGACCTCCACTAAACAGATAAACCGAGGTTTGAATTTTGGTGTTCGGACTTTGAAAGGACTCTGACTGCAGGTCCAGCTTCAGGATCAATAATGTTTTATAATCAAAGCGTTGTGCTGATGCAGGACAGTCGTTGGGTTTAGGCTTCAGGTTCTGGATGATCTGGTCTCGTGAACACTCGTCTTCGTGAGATCTGCTTTTTCTTTATTTCTACTTTTAATCCTTTTCCAAATCCTTTCAGTCCTGAAAGCTTCCTGAATGTTCCTATGAATAATATGAATAATAATTCCCAGTTTTTAGGGGTAAATGGCCTCTGAGGGCAGAGCGAGTTGTGCTGGTCCCTGGACGGGTCCCAGCAGAACTCTTCCGAGGGTGTAAACGTGAAGTCTGGACGCTGGTCCTCTGTAGGGTTGTTTGAGGAGGAGGAGGAGGAGGACTGAAGCGTCCAAGTTTAGTGTCCTGGCTTCCTCTCCCTCTGCCCTCCTCAGCTCCTCCTCCTCCTCCTCCACCTTCCTCCCTCTATGTGTCTTTGGGCTCCAGCTTGCAGGACATGTCGAACAGCAGGTTCTGGTTGTCGATCACCTGCAGCTGCCGCACGTAAGCCTTGGTCTGCAGGTGGGAGGGAGACGTCTCCGTATCCATGGCTACCAGAAAAAGAGAAAGAAACAGCTGTTAGTGATGCAAAGCTGCAGACTTCCTGCTTTTACTTTATTCTATTTGTAACTTTACTGAGTGTGTGTGTGTGTGTGTGTGTGTGTGTGTGTGTGTGTGTGTTACCTAGCTGGCTGCTCCTGTATCGTCTGATGTTCCTCACCATCTCAGCCACTTTGTGCTGCAGACAGAGGGGGAGGAGTCAGTTCCTGTCTGTGATTAATGGATGCCTGCAATGTGACGCAGCGTGGACACTGTGGAGTCTGCTGAGAGTATCAGGCTGTTAACGTGTTTATTTTAACTCGGGGTCTATGGGACTAGCTCTCTGCTACCTCTGCTGGACGTCAGAGGAACTGCAGGTTTTAGTGCTTCCTGTTTCAGGCTGACAAACAGGAAGTGAGAGTGTTTGAGTGAAGAAGAACCGCAGCGGCTGTAACTATTATTTCATCTTCATCACTGCAAACAGCTTCAAGCATATGTATCAAACTCGAGGCCCGCGGGCCACATCTGGCCCGGCGTACATTTATATCCGGCCAGCGAGATCATTGCATATAGATTTATTATTATTGTTATTCATGTCTAACCCGGCGATATGAAACGCTGATAACACACAAACTAAGATCTAATAATGCAGCGCTTTACCATGCCCGCCGAACGCTAGGCTACATGGGAACATTAATCAAGTCAAGCTTGTGTTGCTGTGCACAACCCTACTGTAAAGTTACTGTGAAGCTGGCCCCTCACAGTAGAGAAATGTTGATTCTGAAATCAGAGCCTTTCAACACCGATTGGAGGCTGAGTACATGGTTACAGATAAACCCATGTGTCTTATTTGTGGAGCTAATGTGACTGTAACTAAGGCATTTAATTTAAGACGGCACTACAAGACAAAACAGCAGGATAAGCTGAAAACCTGAATGCAGAGCAGACGATACAGAAAGTAGAAGAGCTAAAGAAGAATCTGACATTTCAGCAGAGCAACATCACAAAGTGAAGCTGCTGTGAAAGCAAGTTTTGCTGTGGAGATCAAATCAGCCGGACATGTACTGAGGAAGAGCTGCATGATGAAGGTGTGTGATGTCATGTGTCCAGACAAAACGCAGATGTTGGCAAAGCCTGAGTAGTTTAAGGAGCTCGGAAAGAAAAGTGTCGGGACTTTAAGACTCAAGACTTTAAGTTTCCTTTAAAAAGCGTTTCATCCGAGAACCTTCAGTTCTAAGAGCAGCTGGTGGAGAGTCCCCAAGAGGGTCATGGACCCACTATTGATCCTCAACCTAATCACATGAGCCAAGGTGTAAAAACAGGTGTGGGTCACAATCAGCCAAGGTTTTAGGTGAACCTGTTGGTGCCCCACCCTATCATGTGACTTACTGAGGTGAAACCAGGCTGATTGTGAAGATGCAGGAGAACCATCACGGCATCATGACCATAACCACCATCATATCCTGTAGCCAAGTAACATTGAACCAAGTCGGCTCAACGCTGTTCCCAGATGCACACTGTGGTGAGTTCGCATGGCGCTTTGGTGACTTTGAAGCACAGAAAGAGAATTTGGAGCTGCTTCACGACTCATTTACCGTTGACGTGGAAACTGCACCTGTGCAGATTGAGCTGCAGTGTAACGCTCGGTTTGTTCGCTATATTCCTGAAGCCACAGCTCCGTCTACATGCGGCTCGAACCTCGTACGTGTTTGGTAGCACATATCTGTGAGAAGCTGAACACAGGAGTTGTCTCACTGATGAACACCTGCGGTCCATCCTGACAATCGCCACGATGCACGACCTCACACCAAACTAAACAAACTTGTTGCCAAAAACAGATGCAGCTCTGACAAAACAAAGAGCAAAGAAAACTCACTGTTTTCATTTGTTGTTATTTTAACTTTTGCTGAGAAGGACACAAATTGTATTGATTGTTTCTGTGTTTTTTGCGGCATGTTCATATTTCTAACTTGTCTAATTTTGACAGGAGATATTTTTATGGAAAGCAAAATATTTAAAGTTTAAGTTTATTTATTCTGGAATAATATTCTCATCTGTTTTTATTCATATTTATGTTCAAAAACAGTTTGTTTTGAGTGCGTTCAATAAATGTTTGTCCTGTTCATCCCGTGACCTAAAGTGTCTGAATCACAACATTTAAACTCTGAGCTGGTTTTCAGGTGCGAACGTGACGCCACTCACCATCTTCTCAAAGTTGACGAGTTCACCGTGAAACGTTTTGCAGCTCTCGTGAAGAAACGTCAAGTCTGGCAGGAAAAAACGAGACGTCAGCCACAAACACACACAGAACACGTGACGAGACACAGAATCAGTGAGACACACAACAACAATCAAACAAACAAACTGCAGTCAGTGAGACGTGTTTTTAAAGCAACACATCAACAAAGGAGAGAAAAACAAAATAAATGTAGATGTAGGAGACAACAGAAGATAAAAAAAATGAAAGAACAAACGACCAAAACAAAGAAACAGGGACAGCGATCGATGACGTGTTAATGCTGTAAGTGCAGCGCTGTCTTCACCACAGGGGGGCGCCGAGGGAAACTAAAAATATCAGCTGTAATCCCAGATTCCTGATTTTAACTCTTCACTTCCATCTCGATGGTTCTGTTACCATGGAGACAGAGCGCTAAAGGCAGCACACACACACACACACACACACACACACACACTCACACACACGTTCAGACACTTCAAAGAGTCCTCTTCTTCGTTGGTTCTGAGTTCGTCCTCGCTCCACTGTTTCTTTCTTTCATCTTGTTTAACTTTTTTCCTTCTTAAAACACACAAACAGTGTGTGTGTGTGTGTGTGTGTGTGTGTGTGTGTGTGTGTGTGGCAGTTTAACAGCAGCACAGCTGATTAGCCAAGGGTGCTAATTAGCAAGGTGCAGCTAGCCGCTGTGGTCCACAGCTGGAGGCGTATGAATCTCAGAGGACCAATCAGAGCGATTTATGAACAATCGATGAGTGAACTGGTGGACCTGGATGTGTTTACCTCGTGCTCCTGATTCCAGGAGACCCTGGAGAGGAGAAAGCTGCAGCGTGTTTCATCAGCAGAGGGAAACAAACCGAACATCCTGAACATTAAAGAAGAAAATCGTCTCCGAGGTTTCTGCTAAATGCTTTTTATATCTCAGAGTCCACGCTGAGTCTGAGAACCGGAATACTGGAAGACTTCCAGAAGATTCGATTTCCTGATTTTTAGCTTTCCTCAGCTTCACAGATCCAGCTAAATCCTGCAGTCAAGCCTGTAGTGATTCATCAGTACTTACCTTGGTGTTACTGAAGCACCGCAGATGCTGCTGTCACGCCTGATAATGTGCTGATGTCAGCGTGCAGGCTCACCTTTGAGCAGCAGAGGAGTGAAGGGGATCAGCGGAGGCCTCAGGCTGGTGATCAGGTCTCTGTAGGACTTGTGGTTCCTGGACGGGTCCTGTAGGACAGCGTGACGGTCAGAGCGTCATCGTTCTAACTCCGGTCAGAAAGCATTAGAGATAAAAACGTGTGACTCACAGCGATGCTTTCAAACTGTTGAAACTGCTTCCTGAACTTCCCCGGCAGACCCTGAACACACAGAGAGGACAGCAGTGTGACGAACACTACGGCCACACATTGATCAGTGCTTCATATTTCATGCTGCATAACAACAACTCAACGATTAATCTTACAGACCACACGGTCAGCATGACGAGTGAAATACGGACGAAGAGCAGGGAGTCGGACAGGCTGGGGAGAGGTTGATGGAGGGAGTCGGTCAGACAGAAGGTGCTGCGCTGCGAAGTTTCCCTTACTAATGAGTGCTAACCGGAAGTGGAGACGGTTCATCTTCAAAGTAAAAGTCACCTGTTGTAGTGGGAAGATACGACTTTTCCACCGCTTCGCAAACAGTTGCAGAAAAGTTGGAGTCCTTCGTATAAAGCACAGGCAACAGGGGCAACCTGCATAGGGGCTTTTGTTGCAGCAGAGAACCCTCCAGCAACCACTCGCCAGCCGCTCTGGAAACATGTTACCAAAGCAACCACAGGTTACCACAGGGTCACCGCGGTAACCTCTGGTTGCGATCAATCGTCACGTTGTACGAGGCGCCTTCACACGGTTTATAAAAGTCAGTCAGCCCTGTAAAGTGTCTCCTGCAGCGCCCCCTTCAGGTCTGCACAGCTCTAACACCTCTGCTGGAGAACACACGGCGTCCTACCTCCCATGTGAGCCTCAGCCTGCTGACGGCGGGGTTGTCCAGACCCAGAACCACAGCGAGGAAGGACAGCAGGTCCTGCTGCTGCTTACAGCTGAAACACAGAAGAAGAAGCTCATCTTTAAACCTACCACAGAAGAAGAGGAGCGGTCTGCCTCATGAGTCCCCTCACTAACTCAAATCAGTTTTGTGTGTGCGAGTGGCGTGTTCGTGCGTGGACTCACAGCGCTGCGATCTTGATGAACTTGCGGAGCAGCTGGATCCTCTTTGGCAGCGACTGACACTGCAGGATCTCCGTGGCAACCCAGTGCTGCACCTCGCTGCACCGCTGCAGTACCAGCTCCAGGTTCAGGGGGCGCCAGCGCGACTGCTCTCCGTGAAACACGTAACACACGAACTCCACCTGCAGGAGACACCAACGAAGAAGACGTGCGTTTGTTTGTGGGCTGAAGCTGCGTCACTGAGACAGAACAGCCTCCAAATCCTGCGGCGCACACCGACCTCGTGCACGCAGCTGAAGAGCTCCCAGTCGAACACCACCAGCTGATTGGCCACCTCCTCTGCCGACATGTCGTGGAGTTTACTGTCGCCCGGCGTCCAGTGGATCTCCTCAGGAAGAGGAAGCTGAGGAAACAGGAAATGATCTCATCAGAATCACAGAATATGTAAGAGAGCGAGTGAGACAGATTTTATTCATAAAACCCCAGCAAGCTGCTGCTGCTGCGTCCTGATTGGTCGGTTAAACATCAGGTGATAGCAGTAAAGTAGAAACGTCCTCGTGTGCAGCAGGATGCACAGGAATCAGGTGCATATGTGCATATCTGGCACTTTTAGTGTTTTTGTAGCGTTTCTATAACCTCCATGACAACCATGAACCAATCAAATCCTCACCAGTGAGTCGAGTTCAGAGGGTTCACAGGCGAACAGGTGAGTGTTGACTCCCAGCGTGGTGAAGACGGCCTCGTCGCTGGGACGAAACACGGCTTTCTCTGAGCACACAACACACCCGTTAATAACACACAGACAGAGCTCTGTGTGTGTGTGTGTGTGTGTGTGTGTGTGTGTGTGTGTGTGTGTGTGTGTGTGTGTGTGTGTGTGTGTGTGTGTGTGTGTGTGTGTGTGCAGACCTCCGGCTGATGTCACGGCCACCAGTATGAGGTTTCCCGGCAGCACTGGCTGGTCTTCGCTGTACTGGAGCTTCTCTTTGACCAGAGCCAGAATCTCTCCGACCCGGCAGGACAGACGGCTCCTGATGGTGACGTAGGAATGATCCGGAGTGTACACCCTGCAGAAGACTGAACACACACACACACACACACACACACACACACACACACACACACACGCGCGTCAGCTGCAGCCGAAACTGTCATGATGTCAGTGAGTCCTCTGAGCGCGTGCAGACAGCATCAAAGATGGCAGCAGTGACGTGACATCATGGCTTGTCTCTGAAACATCCAGATCAATGTTTTCATCGACGCCATTGTAACAAAGAGATGTGACGAGAAGGGGCGGGTCTGACTGAAAACGCCTGCTCATTGGCTAATCACTGTGACTGACAGGTCGTCTGAGATTTATAAAAAAGACTTTTATTCAAAGTCATCCAAAACCTCCAGAAACTCTGCAGAGGTCAGAGGTCAGTGGCCAGGGAGCTGAACCACAGCTACGGCCTTCAGAGAGAACACAGGCTTGAGTTAGCCAACAGCAAACACACATAAATAAACCTGTCTGACTGCAGGACACACACACACACACACTAACACACGGAGCGCCCTGCTGTTTTCGCTCTCCTGACACTGTGTGTGTGTGTGTGTGTGTGTGTGTGTTCTGGGTGTGTCGCTGTGTGATTTGTTTATCCCTGCCAGTCTTCACGCTGACAGTGGGAGGAGTCACAGGTGTGGAAACATGCAGGTGGGAGCAGATTTGGAGCCTTTTAATATTATTTATTAATATTATTGTTTTTCCAGAAGTTTAGATCCGATCTGCAGCAACCACTCAGGGCTAGTTTGATCACCAGAGACAGATACTGTGTGTGTGTGTGTCTGTGTGTGTGTGTGTGTGTGTGTGTGTGTGTGTGTGTGTGTGTGTGTGTGTGTGTGTGTCGCTGTGTGATTTGTTTATCCCTGCCAGAAACTGCAGGTGTGTTTGCATTCAAACTCTCTGTGTGTTTACAGATTACACCACTTCTGTGTTTGTGTCTGTGCACGTGTGCAGGTGTTTTTGCCGGTGTGTGCGTGCGTGCGAGGGTGTCGTACTCTCGTCGGAGCCTCTGAAGGCCTCTCTGGGCTGCAGGCAGGCGTCGATGCGTCTGAAGTGTCTGAACAGAGGGCGGACCTGCTTCTTCCTGCTCTCCTTCTCCTCGTCAGAGCTGCTCGCAGAGCAAACACACACACACATGTTCAAGTAATGCCTGATAAATACAAACAATAATTACATAAAAACTGAGAGTAATTCAAATAAAATATAACAAATCAATAAAATAAATGGTAATTATTACAGTAAATATTTAACAGAGTACAAATATGATTAATAAAAAGTGTTTCATTGTTTAAGCTGTGAGAGTACAATAAATATAAATGGCAACATTAATGATGAATAATAATATAATAACTGTGCGAGTTACGATGGACCGCCGCACCAAAGTAATAAAGAAACCTTTAAGAACGTGTCAGAAAAAGGGGACTCGTGGACGTTAACATGCAGAAATCAACACATGATAAGTGTACTCTGCTGTGTGCAGACTGTACACAGATTACTGCGCTCTGATTGGTTAGGTTTAGGTCACACGGGACTAGAGACCAGTCGGGAACCCTGCATGAAACTGGCTGCAAAGATGGCGCATCACCAAAAAAAACGTGTGACCGATTCGGACGCCCAAAGTTTGCACCCGCTGACTACAGTGTGTGTGTGTGTGTGTGTGTGTGTGTGTGTGTGTGTGTGTGTGTGTGTTACTGTGTGTATATGTGTGTGTGTGTGCAGTGTGGGGGAGTAACGGAATACATGTACCGCCATTACATATTTAAAATACAAAATATGAGTAACTGCATTTTGTTACAGTTACTGTTTAAAAAGGTGGTATTCAGAATACAGTTACTTTGTTGAAATAAATGGATTACATATAAATGGAATAAATGGATAGCCCTAAAGAATGTAGCCTCATGGGCAGTGTAGTGCGTGCTGCAGGGAGAATGGACTGCCATACCCGTTATGTGTCTGTGAGCGAGGGAGGGAGAGAAAGGAAAAGTCCGAGCTGTCACGGAGCAAAAACGGGAGCTGGAAGCATGTAAATATAATAATAACCACTGCAGCCAAGAAGAGTGCCTGACAAGCCCAGCTGTAAGTAAGCTATTAAGACTCAACTGTACACTGTGTTCGTGTTTTCCTCCGAAACAATAAGTTCTGTTGGAGCCTTTCAACGCCTCTCTCTGTCTCTCGCTAGCAAAGTTGACCCAGACAACAAAGTAAAGCTAGTTTTCGGCTACCAGCCCGACACGAACCCGACGTATCAGCCAGAGGTCCCTTTACTACGGTTCGGAGCCGCGGACCTGTTTTCTATATGAGATCGCTGCAAAAAGTGCAGCCTTACCTAATGTTCACCTACTGTTACTCATTTATATTAAGATTTAAGCATCTAGTTGGTGTTGGTATGGCGAGTATCCTTCAGTAATAGTAATACATCACAGCAATAGTACATTCATGTTGTAAAAAGCATGATAATATATTAAGTAATCCAAAGTATTCAGAATACGTTACTGTCATTGAGTAACAGAACAGAATACGTTACAAAATACATTTTGGGGCATGTATTCTGTAATCTGTAATCTGTAGTGGAATACATTTTAAAAGTAACCTTCCCAACACTGTGTGTTACTGTGTGTGTGTCTTACGGGCAGTGTAAGATCTCAGTCCATCGTTGCAGTTTGAGGACGTCCTCCACCAGCTCAGGATACCGGGTCAACTCCTGAACAGCACACATGTACAGCTCCTGTGCACACACACAGATCAGGTCCAGACTCAGTCCCAGCAGTGATTATGAAAAATAAGCATTAAAATAAAAAACGGATGTTTGTGCATCGACCACCGTGATGCAGTCTTCACGCTGACAGTGGGAGGAGTCACAGGTGTGGAAACATGCAGGTGGGAGCAGATTTGGAGCCTTTTAATATTATTTATTAATATTATTGTTTTTCCAGAAGTTTAGATCCGATCTGCAGCAACCACTCAGGGCTAGTTTGATCACCAGAGACAGATACTGTGTGTGCTCGTGTGTGTGTGTGCGCGCGCGTGTGTGTGTGTGCGCGTGTGTGTGTGCGGGTGTGTGTGTGCGCGTGCGTGTGTGTGTGTGCGTGCGCGTGTGTGTGTGCGTGCGTGCGTAACCTTGGGGAAGCTGTTGCTGCGCTCGCCCTCCTCCTGCAGCAGCTCTCTGTACGTGTCCAGGTATCGAAACGCCACCGTCAGCACCGCCTGCTTCCTCTCTGCTCCGTCCATCGCTCCCTCCATCTCTCCGTCCCTCTCCCCCCCTCTTCCTCTCCCTCCTCTCTCTCTCCTCTCCCCCTCCGCCTCCCCCTCCTTCCCTCCTCCATCTCCCTCCAGACTGAATCTGGAAAAGTCGAGTTAAGGAGGAAACACATTTGTGACGTTCGCCTGAAGCTTTGCTCTGAAACCAAATCTGTGATTGTTGTTGCCATCACAAACAAACAAACAAACAAACAAACAAACAAACAAACAAACAAACAAACAAACAAACACAGCAGCCAGCACGAGCCCATAATCAGCTGTTTCAGCTTCACAGAGCTGCAGCTTAAAGACGCCGCCATGATGACCCACATTACATCTCACACACAAACATCTGCCTCACACAGGCTCTTTTTTTTCCCCTCTCCTCTGATTGGCCGATGATGCTGCTTTTTGTTTTCATCCTCTTTATGAAAACAGAACTACAGTTCCCATGATCCCCTGGGAATGCACACAGGAAGTGCAGAGCTGAGAAAAGTCTTCTTCCCGTTAAAAGCAGCTGAGCTGTGAGTGACGCTCATGTTTGCGGTGAATCATCACAACTGTTCAGACAAATGCGGCGAGACTGAAGGACTGACGAGCGGCGTTTCTCTGATCACGGATCTGTCCATGAAGAAGGTTAAATGTGCCTTTAACATAAAAACCGTCTGAGGCCATGCGCCCGCCCCCTGTCTGATCACTTTACCCCGTTCCTGAACGAGTCCCTGAACGTCTCGTGTTCTTGAACATGGAGCTCTGTGACTGCAGCAGAAATCTGCTTTTCTGCATTGTGAGTGTCGAGCTGCTGCACCAATCATTAAACGTGCTCTTTATTCATGCTTTAAACTGTTTCTGTCACTAAGAGGACGAAGAGCTGATGGTGAAGATGAGAAGTGAGTATCCTGCTCAGCTGATCTGAGATCAGTGCACGGTCCTGATCCGTTTCAGGTCTGAGTCTTCTTCCTGTTGGATGCTGTTGGGGCGGTCTCTTCCTGTGTGTACGCCCAGTCTTTCAGGACTTCCTGTTCTGAGCGCTGACTGTTAACCTGCTGAAGCGTGATTGGTCAGCAGCACTCGATGCGTCGGTTTTGTCCTCTGGTGACAGAATCACGGCTGATATCTGTGAAGGCGTCACAGCACGATTCGTCCGTTCCTGGGATCTACGAACTTGAAGGCGTGGTGATAAAACCGCTGAGGTCAGAGGTCACTATGGATAAAACAATGACATCATGGAGGTTCGATGGAAGTCTGCCAGCCAGGTTCTGTTTTTCCACTGAAGGAGAAAAAGCAGCTTCCTGTTCCCGTCACTGGAATGCCACCAAATGGGGAACGCTGCAGAAACGAAACAAAACAAAGCCGGAGCTGCTCGGACACAAACCTGCAGAACCCGCAGCAGATAACGCTGCGAGGCGACCGGTCCACAGTCAGGCACGCATGCCTGCGAGCGTGTGAAGGATACTGCTGCAGCAGGACCTGCTGGAGCCTGTCGGCCGCCAGGAAGATGGGATGTGTCAACATGAAGTCATCCAGGAGCGTTTCTGCACGGAGACACAAACACACAGACATTATCTGTACAGACTGTCCCTGAACACAACACACGCCTGCAGCCAGGGGAGAAACACCACATCTCCACACACGCAAACACGCTCAGCCCAGAGGCCCGACCAACGTCACAGCGGCGCGGGGCTGTGAGAAATGGGTTTGAGGTAGAAGCCGCGTGCAGCAATGGTAATCCAGAGGAACTCTCAGGAGTCGCCCCCTGCTGGACGTCAGAAAGATCGCAGGTTTAAGGCCTCACTTTTCAGACCTGCGGCCAGCTTTCATGGACCGCTGCGTTTTTAACGGGGTGATGACATCATGAGCTGACGTAACCAATGAGTGTTCTTTTTGTTGACCAATCATTTTCGTCTTGTCATCAACAAACGTTTTTTCCAAACAAAAACAACGATTAAATAATAAAAATAGGAACACAAACATGATGAAAACCAAATCCAATCAGAGTCCACGGGTTTGGAAGTGATCCAATCAGAGGTGATCTGGTTGTCCAGTTAGACGTGCTGGTGATCTGTCCACGGACCCATTTCATACGTGCAGAGCTAAAAACACTTACGGTTTAGTCTACGACACGTAGCCGAGTAAAGCTAACAGATGTCTAAATTGAAACTGAATCTGAATCTGCTCCCGACAGAAACTTTGCACCCAATCAAACAGGTCAGGAAAGCGTCGTGAGCGCGAGGCGGCGGCGTCTCGTTTCATGTGAAAATCTGATCGACGTGATGAGAGTCATGATGCTGCGCCGGTCAGCGGCCCTCCGAGCGACCGCTTTACATTTATGTTTCTTTACTTGTTTGTTTCTGAAATATTTCTACTGTTTTCACTGTGTTTTATTCCTCTGAGGCGCTTCGAACTGTCACACGTTGCACAGATGGAACCGACGGTGACAGCGGCTGGAGAGGCGGATATGAGACTCTGCTGCAGAACTCCGATAATAATCACAATGTCATCATGCACACTCTGATTTAGTGAGCTGGAGGAAACACAGACTTGCATGTTTTTATTATCTATGACACTGATGTGTGTGTGTGTGTGTGTGTGTGTGTGTGTGTGTGTGTACTGAAACCTCTGTGCAGCAGACTGAAGACGAGCTAAATGTAGGCCACGAGGACGGGTTAGCGTCAGAGAGCGGCTCGCTCAGAAACCAGACAAAGATTTATGTATCTGCTTCACACGCACACACGCACACACGCACACACACACACACAGTAAAGGAGGATGTGTGTGTGAGTGTGGACGTGAAGCAGCTGCTGCAGTCACAGCTGTAATTAAAGCTGCTGAAACAGCCAAAACCTGTGGTCACATCTCCAAAAATACACTGCTGTGTGTGTGTGTGAGAGGCATGCTGCAGTGGGCGTGGCCTGTGGCGATCCGCCTCTCTGCAGGCGGTTGCCATAGCGACACCACTTTGTCGACAGTAGGACGATGAAGTGGGAAATGTGAGAGCAGAAGAAACTGAAACAGGACGAGAGCTTCATGCTTACTGATCACCGATCAATAATCCACCGATGATGGTTTTTACTGAAGTAATCAGCTCCTGTACTGGAGTAAAGGTACTAACAAGAGTACTCCATGTAAAATGTCATCTCAAATTAATATATTCATGTTAAACACTTCAACATCCAAACCTGATCAATAATCTGATTATTTTGTTTGCAACATAATGACAATTTTTTAATTCATTAATTGATTTTTAAAAAAATGTGAAATGAGCCTCCAGATGTTTCCAGAGCCAAACATCGAGAATAAAACAAGAACTTATTTCAGTGATTCTCAGAGTATCTGAAACATATTTGTATTAAAACAGGAAGCACACTGATGGGCAGCCAATCAGAAGAGAGTTTGGTGAATAAGCGGAGGAGCAAGAACAGCTTGTTTCAGAGAGAAGAAGAGGTGAAATTAACACAGAGCTGATCCGAGTTCAGTTTATTCAGTCCCAGTTTGTAACGTCCTGGCCCCGCCTCTATAACAGCTGTATGTCCCAGATTTAGGGGGAGAGTAGGTGGAGCTTATCTTTCGTGGCAGCTGACACGGACATAAATGAGTTTTTACATGGGACACACGGCCGCACATTACTCTGATTATTCAACGGCGTGGAGCATGTGCAGCGCAGACCACGGGAGAGCAGCAAGATGGCGAGAACACAGAGAGTGTGAACGTGGGAGGAGAGCGAGAGTGAGCAGCCAAACCCAAACGCCCACAGGAGGGGGGGGGGGGAGAGACAGAAATCACAGCGCCGAGGATGAAACGGTGACGGCACGAAACCAACACGTGTTCAACAAAATGACTGCAGAGGTGCAGGTTAACAACCATCATCCACCCAACCATCATCCAGCATTCATCCAACCATCTTCCAACCAACCAACACCCATCATCCATCCAACCAACCAACACCCATCATCCATCCAACCAACATCCATCCACCCAAAAACATCCATCCATCATCCAACCAACCAACACCCATCATCCATCCAACCAAAATCCATCCATCATCCATCCAACCAACATCCATCCATCATCCATCCAACCAACATCCATCCAATCATCATCCATCCAACCATCACCCAACCAACGAACATCCAACCAACGAACATCCAACCAACGAACATCCAACCATCATCCATCAAACCATCATCCAACCGACATCCATCCAACCAACAAACATCCAACCAACAAACATCCAACCATCATCCAACCAATGAACATCCAACCAACCATCATCCATCCATCATCCACCCAACCATCATCCAACATCCATCCAACCATCTTCCATCCAACCAACATCCATCATCCATCCAACCATCATCCATCCAACGAACGTCCAACCATCATCCATCCAACCAACACCCATCATCCATCCAACCAAAATCCATCCATCATCCATCCAACCAACATCCATCCATCATCCATCCAACCAACATCCATCCAATCATCATCCATCCAACCATCACCCAACCAACGAACATCCAACCAACGAACATCCAACCATCATCCATCAAACCATCATCCAACCGACATCCATCCAACCAACAAACATCCAACCATCATCCAACCAATGAACATCCAACCAACCATCATCCATCCATCATCCACCCAACCATCATCCAACATCCATCCAACCATCTTCCATCCAACCAACATCCATCATCCATCCAACCATCATCCATCCAACGAACGTCCAACCATCATCCATCCAACCAACACCCATCATCCATCCAACCAAAATCCATCCATCATCCATCCAATCATCATCCATCCAACCATCACCCAACCAACGAACATCCAACCAACGAACATCCAACCATCATCCATCAAACCATCATCCAACCGACATCCATCCAACCAACAAACATCCAACCAATGAACATCCAACCATCATCCATCATCCATCCAACCATCCGTCCATCCTCCACCTTCTGCCAATTATCCAACTGCTCTGAGGTTTCTGTCCCTGCTTTCACCTCCTCACACATGTGGAGCAGACAGTGAGAAGCATTTCCTGTTCCTCTGAGTCCAGACTGAACCTAACGAGAGAGGACAGCTCGTCTGTGTCGCAGAGTTTTGCTCAGTTTGTGTTTCCGATCAAAACTTTTTCAAACATCCAGATATAAACCTCCAACCATGCGAGCAAACTCCATGATGGAGACCAGACGAGCACAGCATCACTGACGGCGAGCAGTAAAACACAGACTGCTGCATCACGCTCAGCATCATGCCGTCATGTGGGCTGGTCATTTATACCCCATATAACATAAATACAGATGTTTACTGCAGCTGTTTCTGTGCTCCGTTTTATTTTTTATGCTTCAGCTGTGGGTCAGAGGTCAGAGGTCAGGGGTCCATCCTGTGTCTGTCACACGGCAGAACTGTGACTGTGTCAGCACAGCTCGCCTCGCTCTCACTGAGATGAAATCGTGTTTTTGTGCAGCGAAGTTTGAAGCCTCTAATTTCAGTCTCTTTGTGTTTCTGCCTCCCACCACCTCGCTCTCACTCTTCCTCTCTCTGCCTCCCACTCCTCTTCTCCAAATGTCTTACTGAGAGCTGGTTGCTATGTGAACAGGTGCTAAAGAGCCTCTTATGTTATCTGCACACACACACACACACTCCTGAAACGAATAAACCTGCAGCTATGAGGGGTCCAGGAAGACGAGGAGGAGGAAGGGGGGGAGGGGGCTGATTTTGTGTTTGTGGAGAAAAACCAAACTCCTCCTCCCACTCGGAGCTGCGCCTTCCTCCTGTTTGTGTTTGAATCTGATCCAGGATCAGTGGTCTGACTGGCTGCTGCATAATTATTCTTATTACAGACTCTTAGATAACCCAGCAGCTGTGCTCAGCTCCACCAACACACCACATGATTGTTTCAGGAGGTCATGTGACGCTGCGGGGTTTTCCTTTCTGTCAGATAAACATTTCTGTTTCTGTGCAGGTAAAAGAGCCAAAACACACCTGAGCCTCCTCTGTGCCCGTCCAGCTCGCCTCCTGTCCATCCATCCATCCATCCTCATCCGCTTTATCCGAAGTCGGGTCGCGGGGGCAGCAGCCTAAGCAGAGAAGCCCAGACCTCCCTCTCCCCAGCCACCTCCTCCAGCTCATCCGGGGAACACCAAGGCGTTCCCAGGCCAGCCGAGAGATATAATCTCTCCAGCGCGTCCTGGGTCTGCCCTGGGCCTCTCCTCCCGTGGGACATGCCCGAACACCTCACCCAGGAGGCGCCCAGGGGCATCCTTGTCAGATGCCCGAACCACCTCAACTGGCTCCTTTCGATGTGGAGGAGCAGCGGCTCTACTCTGAGCCCCTCCCGGATGGCCGAACTTCTCACCCTATCTCTAAGGGAGAGCCAGCCACCCTTCGGAGGAAGCTCATTTCTGCCGCTTGTATCCATGATCTCGTTCTTTTCGGTCACTACCCACAGCTCGTGGCCATAGGTGAGGGTCGGGACGTAGATCGACCGGTAAATTGAGAGCTTCGCTTTTACACTCAGCTCCCTCTTCACCACGACGGACCGGTGCAGCGTCCGCATCACTGCAGCCGCAGCACCAATCCGTCTGTCGATCTCCGGCTCCCTTCTCCCATCACTCGCGAACAAGACCCGAGATACTTAAACTCCTCCACTTGGGGCAGGAACTCATCCCGACCCGGAGTGGGCATTCCACCCTTTTCCGGCTGAGAACCATGGCCTCAGATTTGGAGGTGCTGATCCTCATTCCCGCTGCTTCACACTCGGCTGCGAACTGTTCCAGTGCAAGCTGGAGGCCCCCACCCGATGAAGCCATCAGAACCACATCATCCGCAAAAAGCAGAGATGAGATTCTGAGGCCACCGAAGTGAAAGCCCTCTGCCACTTGGCTGCGCCTAGAAATCCTGTCCATAAAATTATGAACAGAATCGGTGATAAAGGGCAGCCCTGGCGGAGCCCATCACCCACGGAAACGAGTCCGACTTATTGCCGGCAATGCGAACCAAACTCTTACAACGGTTGTATAGGGATCGAATGGCCCGTAGCAGTGGGCCAGACACCCCATACTCCCGCAACACCTCCCACAGGACACCCGAGGGACACGGTCGAATGCCTTCTCCAAGTCCACAAAACACATGTAGACTGGTTGGGCAAACTCCCATGCACCCTCAAGTATCCTCGAGAGGATAAAGAGCTGGTCCAGTGTTCCGCGACCAGGACGAAAACCGCATTGTTCCTCCTGTATCCGAGGTTCGACTAACGGACGAACTCTCCTTTCCAGCACCCTGGCATAGACTTTCCCAGGAGGCTGAGGAGTGTGATCCCCTGTGGTTGGAACACACCTCCGGTCTCCCTTCTTAAAGATGGGGACCACCACCCGGTCTGCCAGTCCAGGGTACTGCCCTGATCTCCACGCAACATTGTAGGGCGTGTCAACCAGGACAGCCCTACAACGTCCAGAGCCTTCAGGAACTCGGGCGGACCTCATCAACACCAGGGCTCTGCCACCGAGGAGTTGTTTAACTGCCTCAGTGACCTCGACCCCAGAAATTGGCGGGTCATTCCCTCATCCCCAGACTCTGCTTCCTCCTCGGAAGACGTGTCAGTGGGATTAAGGAGGTCCTCAGTATTCCTTCCACCGTCTGACAATTTTCTCAGTCGGCGTCAGCAGCGCTCCGCCAGCACTATACACAGTGCAGGTAGAGCACCGCTTTCCCCTCCTGAGGCGCCTGACGGTTTGCCAGAATCTCTTGAGGCAGTCCGAAAGTCTTTTCCATGGCCTCTCGAACTCCTCCCACACCCGAGTTTTGCTTCAGCCACTGCCCGAGCCGCATTCCGCTTGGCCTGTCGATACCTGTCAGCTGCCTCTGGAGTCCCACAGGCTAACCAAGCCCGATGGGACTCCTTCTTCAGCCTGGTGGCTCCCTTCACCCTGGTGTCCACCATTTGGTTCGGGATTACCACCACGGCAGGCACCAACCACCTTGCGGCCGCAGCTCAATGCAGCAGCTTGGCAATGGAGACGCTGAACATGGTCCATTCGGACTCAATGTCCCCAGTCTCCCTCGGAATGTTGTTGAAGCTCTGCGGAGGTGTGCGTTGAAGATCTCGCGGACTGGGGCCTCTGCTAGACGTTCCCAGCACACCCTCACTACGCGTTTAGGTGCACCGGTCTGTCCAGCGTCCTCCCCGCCACCTGATCCAACTCACCACCAGGTGGTGATCAGTTGACAGCTCAGCCCCTCTCTTTACCCGAAAGTGTCCAGAACATATGGTCGCAGGTCTGGTGATACGATTACAAAATCGATCATCGACCTGCGGCCTAGAGCATCCTGGTGCCACGTGCACTTATGGACACTCTTATGTTCGAACAAGGTGTTCGTTATGGCCAAACTGTGATTTGCACAGAAGTCCAATAACAAAACACCACTGGGTTCAGATCAGGGAGGCCGTTCCTCCCAATCACGCCCCTCCAGGTCTCGCTGTCGTTACCCACGTGAGCATTGAAGTCTCCCAGTAGGACAACAGAGTCTCCAGGTGGGGCACCTTCCAGCACCCCCAGGGACTCTAAGAAGGCTGGGTACTCTGAACTGCCACTCGGCGCATAAGCGCAGATGACAGTCAGGACCCGTTCCCCGACCCTGAGGCGCAGGGAACAAACCCTCTCATCCACCGGAAAAACCCCAATGTACCGGCAGCAAGCCGGGGATATTAGAATACCCACCCCAGCCCGCCGCCTCTCACCAGGGGCAACTCCAGACTGAGACAGAGTCCAGCCCCTCTCCAGGAGACTAGTTCCAGAGCCCAAGCCATGCGTAGAGGTGAGCCCGACTATATCTAGCCGGTACTTCTCAACCTCACGCACTAACTCAGGCTCCTTCCCCACCAGAGAGGTGACATTCCATGTCCCTATTGCCAGTCTTGGCAGCCGGGGATCGGTCCGCCAGGGCCTCCGCTCCTGGCCGCCGCCCGACACACACTCGCCTCCTGCTGCTCATCAAACCACCAGGCCAATATGGAGTCACACCACTGATCCCAGTACATCAACAAAGCTAATCTGTGATGTCAGCCGATATCCGCCAACATGGATTCTTCAACCATCTGCAGGCAGAGCCTTCAGACACACAGCTGAGCGTCTCTGCCTCTGAGCACCGGATTCTAATCAAACCATCAAAGATGTTTGTTTCAGTTTGACTTCTTTACTGGGGGGTTTGTGTATAACAGCGCGTCCCTGTCCACGGGCTCATTTGTGACAAAAACAGAAACCAAAGGCGCAACGACGACACAGAGCGTGAGAACATCCGGGGGGGGGGGGTTTGAAATGTGAAGCATGTAAATGTGTTTTGGTTGTAGCCCAGAATAAAACTATGAGGCTTTAAAGTTTCTGTTTTGGGCTCAGCTGCCATTAAAACCGCTGAAAAGTCCACCACACACACACACACACACACAAAGTGACCGAACTGCGTTTCACAGACTTTATATTTGTGGGGACGCTGTAGGAACAATTGCGTCCACAGGAGCATGACACTAACCTGACCCTCAGACGGGCCGACAGCAACAAGTCAGGACAGCAGCCGAGGTCCTCGCTTTGCACAAAGTCCTCACAAAGAGACAAAGAGAGGCGTGAACGCACAAAATGCAACGACTGTTCTGATAATGAAGCGCTCGTTCACTCGAAATTAGTGTTTACATTCTTCCTCAGAGAGTAACACACCTGAATACCTGCCTGCCCCAACATGCCTGTGTGTGTGTGTGTGTGTGTGTGTGTGCCTCTTTTGTGAAACTTGTCATCTTTCTGTGCTATCTGTGAGCCAGATGTTTAGACACACCCACACTATGATAATATTGTGGGGTAGCAGACGCACGTCTCCATAGCGACCGCTGGCTCGTGCTTTCCCACAATTTTATTTAAAAACGGCGAGCTGAACCGGAAGAGTTTTCTGTTTTTATGTTTCAGGTGTGAAGATGCGGCACCCTCAGGGGGCGGAGTCTCACCTGTAAACAACACCACAGCAGCTTATAGCTCTTTATGATCTCCGATCACTCCCTGCTGTTGCTTTATATATGAAAAAAAAAAACCCGAGTGCTTACAGCCCCATGAGCCAATCACAGCACGTGATGTCATTAATGAGAGGCGTGTAGGCGGCAGGTACGCACAGGTAAGTGTTTTTTCAAATCTTCCCAGCCCGACACACACGTTAGTCCCTCAGTCATCGCTGTGGGTGTGAAGAAAGGCTGAACGTTGAACCAGGATTATCTAGACCAGCGTCACAGCCCCAGTCTGCCCACACACACATTCATGTTTACAACACTTCAGGGGACGCTGACCTGGGATCATTTTAAGGGAACCTGAGGCCACAAACAGTTTTCATAAAAATCACAGTCTCCCAATCCTGAGAATGTAGAGCCGAGGACAAAATAATCCAGACATGGAAACAGGAATTGAATAGCGAACACGACAGCGTTCACACGGGAAGGACCGAGACAGGTGGAGAACGAGGCAAAGCTGAAAGTATTCAACAACGTGACACGCAGCATAAACCCAAATCAGGGCCAAAGCACAGAGACACAAATCCACACAGACAGGGAACACTGAGGGAACTAAAACAGACACCACATCAACGGATTTAGAAACACCGCTCGGGGAACACAGGTGTTCTGTACCTGCAGCAGGTGCCAGGCTCGATCCGTCGCACACAGCAGGAAGTGACGTCACTGTTATTCCTCACCTCTATGCTGCCCTCGACTCTAACGTCTCCAAACCAGGCAGCAAACGTTCAAACTGATGTAAAAACAGGAAGGAACTGTTTGTGTGGCACTTACACCGTCCCCCGCCTCGTGACCGACACGCTGGCATCACGGTACTCCATACATCTTTTATATACAGTCTGTGGTCCAACATAACTGACCTGAAGTCGGTTTGAGTTTTTCTGTCTGTTTGAAGCAGCCCTGTGGAGGACCACGCCCCCCGTCAGGTGCTCTGACCGGTCCTAGTCATTGATCACTGATCAGAGGGGCGAGCGCTCCTGAATACTTGACGGGGATTCAACTTTCTCATAGGGTCGTTAAACAAGAGCAGCGCCTCCGTCCATCCCCATCAAACACACGAGTGTGCTGTGGGAGGAGACAGACAAGGATTATTATGAAGATCATGCAAAGCCACTCTGCTGCACTTCAACAGTAAAGTCAGGAGCTCCCACTGAGCAGAAGGAGTCCACTTTAGCAGAGCAGAGCGTTCAAAAATCCCAGTGTTCATGAAGGAATCCCGAGTTTTCCCGTACACAGGTCACATGATCAGAGCGCGAAAAGGAATCTGAAATCCAGATTTTTCTTTCTCAATCAACGGTTTTGGCAACACTTCAAAGTGTGTGACGTTTGAAACACGCAGGTGTGTGTGTGTGTGTGTGTGTGTGTGTGTGTGTGTGTGTTACGAGCAGGTAAAACCAGAAAGGTGAGGACGCATCGCGACACAAAACACAACGAACACCGTCTCAAACCAGCCGAACTTCCTGAGCGAGTGCGTGTGCGTGTGTGTGTGTGTGTGTGTGTGTGTGTGTGTGTGTGTGTGTGTGTGTGTGTGTGCGCGCGAGCAGTGAAGGCTGGATGTGGGTCAGGCTGAGGCTCTGCAGTATTAAATATGAAGCAGTGATTTCCGGCTGCAGACTCGTCGCTCTGTCACGGCACAGATTCACAGACGCTGTCGCTCTGCTGCAGCTCACCTGCCCGACACCCTCTGACCTCTGACCTGTGAGCTCAGCACAGGACTCAGTTAACGCCACAGACAATCTGAAGCTTCGCTTTAATAAAGATCCATAAACTTTTCACAGCCTGAAAAAAACCCATCTTCATCTTTGTTTCTGATGATTTTGTCAGTTTTTTGTTAAATTACACAGACTGGATTTGAGTGGGTTTGTAGTTTGTAAATGACTGCCTCTCCATATTTGTAGTCCTGCAGAGCGATGGCCCAGAAACACAGTGACAGAAGGAGGCTGGAGCTGAATCCTGCAGAGCTGCGACGCTCTTGAAGGCGAGCCCAGCTTCTCTACTCCGACACAAACCCACCGCATTAAACCTGCGTCCACAGACGGGCCGCTAATCTGCTGGGACAACAAACAGCCGCTAATCACAGACCTTTGGAGCGCCGCTCGCATCCATCACAGCAAATGTTGCTGCACTCAGCCGCTGGGTCACACACACACACACACAGTGGCACATGTGTGTGAATGTGTGTGAGTGTGAGCGCGGTGAGGACAGTGGACAGGACCCACAGGTGACACAAACCCACCTGCAGGGAACAAAACCCTGAATTAGATCCAGAATTTTCAGTAATTCTGCAGAAAATCTTTGGATTCTTCCACAAACCAGACGTTGGTTCAGATTTAGGTGAGCGTGCGGGCTGAGATCAGCCCACACAGACAGCAGAGCACGTTAATACTGTTTCACATGGTGATGGAAACAAACGCTCACAGCGTGTGCTCGTCCCCGTCACTCGCTCACACGTGTTTGAAATCAAGCTCTAGAAACTTCGGTTGACCGTCGTCACATCGGCGCCCATTTGCTTCACGGACGCATGCACGCCGTTTCTCACAAACACCTGAAAGTCTGACACGCAGCCTTTAGTGTGTGCAATGCATTGTGGGCCACTGACCGCACACACCGAGCTGCTTCTGGCTCCTCTGTCCCAAACACGTTCAAAGACAGGAAGTGTTCAGCGTCCTGTCTGACACAGACGACCCCGACCGCAGGAATGGCGACCTGCCTGCTGAGGCTCAGCGGTTCCCCCTCAGACACGCCCCTGCAGCAGGACGGCGAGGAACGCCAATCTGTGAGATTATTTTAGTTTGATCCTCTAACAGCTGATAACAGGAAGTGGAGCTTTTCACAATAAAGCATCACTACCCAGACTCAGATTCAGTCAGCTGATACGTTTCCAAACCTGCAGGCCAATGAAACCTGATGCACTCATTTATTCACCTGTTCACATTTTAGGATGTGCAGGAACTTTAATACAAACTCAAACGTGCTTCGTGCTCGTGGATGAAGAACGGTCCAGTGTGTGTGTGACAGGACGGTTACAGCAGGGCGGCGTCCTGAGGTGTGAGGAGCTCAGATGATCGTGTCCCAGCAGGTTTATTCTGTTCACACTGAGAGTCTCAGAACAATTATTCATAATTAATTGTAATAAAATATTAATTTTTGTCATTGTAGGTGTTATTTTTTTAATGTAAACTCCTCATGTTTTGCAAAAACACTGTAGGTGATGGAGGGAGATCATTCTTGGATTCAGCTCCCTGAGAAACATCGCATTTACCAAACTCGTCGCGTGCAGCTGAAAAACATTATTTTGCAGAGCCGTGTAACTGAAACTGAGCTGTGATTAAAACGCTGGAACGTGTGAAGGTCTTCATGTCCTCAGCAGCTCTGATGTCCTCACTCGTGTGAACAAATGACTCGTTTGAGGAAAATCGAGCTCACAGCTCAAACTGTGAAGTGCTTATTAATGCCGAGCGCTTACATAACGCACGCAGTGAGCCGACCATCCGGATCCTCCGAGCAGCAGGAAGCTACAGAAACATTTATGTTCTTTGGCCTTTATTATAGAAATAAAACATAATAAAGACGTCGCTCAGTGATCACTTCAGTGTTACTGAGCAGAAGCTCTGCAGCATGAAATCAGTGTTTGACTAAAAACGACTCTTCATATGTTTTTAGATTACATGTTACATCAAAGCTTTACTCATCAGGACACGTTCAGCTTTATTTTCTGTGTTTCTAAAATTACAAAATGACATGAAATAAAGTTTTTTACTCAATATTTTAATTCTGGTTGTTTTTATTTTAATGATTTTTTCAGGATACAATTTTAAAACATTTGATGTCTTATTGCAGATTTTTAAATTGTATTAATGTTTAAATCCATTTGATATTTTTATGAAATTCTCAAATACTCTTTTTTTTTTATCTTCTAATCCGTGAAAAAGCAGAAATGCAAAAACTGAGAAACAGACACACACACACACACACACACAGACACACACACACACAGACACACACACACACACACACACACACACACACACACACACACACACACACACACACACACACACACACACACACACACACACACACACACACACACACACACACACACACACAGACACACACACACACACAGACACAGACACACACACACACACACAGACACACACACACAGACAAGCATGAAGGCAAACATTCCTGCAGGAACACATACGCATGCCTGCACACCCACTTCAGCTGTAATAAGCAGGCTGCGTTTCTGAAAGAGGAGGGCAGTGATTATGTAACCGCTGGAGCTGAACACACACACACACTCACACACACTCACACCCCGCGCTGAGGCTGCGGTCTGTGTGATATGAGCTGTAAAAATGACAATCCTCCTGCAGGAAAGCGACTCGGCCCGATCTCCATCCTACAGCAGATTTTCTCTCTCACAGTTTCTGCAGTCGAGTCCAAAAAAACGTCTCACGGCCTCTCGCCGCTGCGGCGTCCTATCTCTGGGAGACGAGAGGCTTTGCACGCAACATGTTTACATCGCGCGCACGCACACACACACACCTGCTGGAGGCTGAGGAGCCTCAGAAACACACACACAGTATAAAACAGGTCGTGGTACAAATAATAAAGCCACCCAATCAGCCCAAACAGAGGCCTGCACTGACTGATCTCTGGTGCCATTTGTTTGGTCAGATGTGAACGTGGACGTCTGACCAATCAGCACACTGAGCGTGCTCGCTGACTGCACGATCGGAGCGGCCTGTGGGCACGAGCGTGCCGTCCGCCTGGGGACCTACTGCTCCACACTTCCATCTCTCACAGAGACGTTCAGTACCTTAGAGATCCAGAACCGGACCCTCAGACTCGGAGCTCCTGAGGTCACACGTGAATCTCACTTCTTACCTTTGCAGTGTCCAAAGCGTTTTCCCACCACGCTGTCCAGCACGGCGAGCGTCAGGTTTTCCGGGGTATCGGCGTGAACAGGTGTCCCCCCTCCTCCTCCTCCTCCCCCCTCCATGATCAGGCTCGCCTCAGAGCTCTGCTCGTCGCTGGACAGAGACGGGCTGCGGACGTCTCCTCCTCCAGAACCAGAACCAGACCCCGAACCAGAGCCAGAGCCATTAGCACTGTTGGGGGCTGTCACTACACCGGTCCCTGTGGCTGAGGGCCAGGAGGGCGGGTCCTCACTGTCAGGGCTGTGGGGGGGGTCAAAGGTCAAACGTCAGAGTTTGTCTCTGCTGCAGATTTATTGAAGAGTGTGTGTGGTGGTTTAGTTTTGGGGTTTAATCTGAATGTTTTATTTCATCAGAGTCGTCACTCAGTCGATAAAGTTGGACGAGACCTCTGAGGACATCAGCTTTGCATGATTCAAAACAATCCTCATTCACCCTAAACCGGCCCTCAGCTCATCGCCGGCTGAAACGAGCTGTTTTAGCTCCTGTCTCTTTAACTATAAAGTGTCCAGTAATGAGCTCAGTGTGTGAACAGTAGTCACTGGGAGCTCAAGCTGCTGGAAACACTCTATCAGTTTTATATGCTGCACACCTGAATGATGTCATAGAAGGGACAGAAGCCCCACCCACCTGCTAAGGCACCCAATCAGAAGAAGTTTACCTTGATGAGAAGGTAAAACAGCTTGTTTCAGGCAGAGGATGAAATGAGGGGCTGCACTGAGGCTCAGATACATAAGGATTATTATAAACTGTGGATCATGCAAAGCCAAGAACGACTCCATAAGTAAAACACGGAGCTGACGAGGAGCAGGACTGTTAAAGTGTCGTCCATCACACCAACATCAGAGTGGCAGCGTAGAGTCAGAGTCAGCTGTTACTGACAGCTAAACTGACGAATGTTTTACAGAAAATCCGGTCTGAGTCACGGTGACCCGAGACCACCTGCAGACCCTCCAAACATGATACTCACAGAGTTTCAGTCTTTCACTCAGTTCTCTCCTGATGTTTTGTTTCTTGTGTTTTTGATGTCAGTGATCATTTTGTTGTTCCTGCTGTGAATCAGTCTGATGTAAACTAAAGTCTGAATCAAGGAATTTATGTTTTTCAGAAAAACTGAAACGACAAGCAGCAAATCACAGAGTTTCACACAGAGTTAATACTCAGACAGAGAGTCCTCTTCACACACTAAGGTCAATTATGGTGTTCCACAGGGTTCGGTGCTAGGACCAATTCTATTTACATTATACATGCTTCCCTTAGGCAGCATCATTAGAAGACATAGCATACATTTTCACTGCTATGCAGATGACACACAGCTCTATCTATCCATGAAGCCAGGTAACACACACCAATTAGTTAAACTGCAGGAATGTCTTAAAGACATAAAGACCTGGATGGCCGCTAACTTTCTGCTTCTTAATTCAGATAAAACTGAGGTTATTGTACTCGGCCCTGAAAATCTTAGAAATATGGTATCTAAGCAGATTCTTCCTCTGGATGGCATTACCTTGGCCTCCAGTAACACTGTGAGGAACCTTGGAGTCATTTTTGACCAGGACATGTCCTTCAACGCACATATTAAACAAATATGTAAGACTGCTTTCTTCCATTTGTGCAACATCTCTAAAGTTAGAAATATCCTGTCTCAGAGTGATGCTGAAAAACTAGTTCATGCATTCATTACTTCCAGGCTGGACTACTGTAATTCTTTATTATCAGGGTGTCCTAAAAACTCGCTGAAAAGCCTTCAGCTGGTCCACAGCAGCCGCCCCTCCCTGAGCCTCCCGGAGGTTTCTTCCTGTTAAAAGGGAGTTTTTCCTTCCCACTGATGCCAGCTGCGGCTCAAGGTGTTTTTACTCACAGTGTAAATAAATCCAGCTCACAGGAGTTAACAACACAACGGCAGGCTTGTATTTAAAGGTGAACAGTGTGAGTCTGTCACAGGTGTCGGAAACACGCAGGTAACATTCAGGTAACGCGGGTCTGGCTGTAACTGCAGCGTTACCGGCCGGTTACATAAGGTGTCTGCGATCACGTGACTGAATCACGGGTTCATCTGCAGACTGGGGAGTCCCGGGACCCCTTGTAGGACCGCGGTCCACCTGCTGCTCACCCCCAACGAACCCGCTCTGACACGCTCGTCTCACCTGAACACCTCGCGAGCCTGGCCGCTCTCCGGTGACGTCTCCCTGAAGAACGGGACGACCCGGGACAGGCTGGCCCTGCGGCGGGACGCCCCGGTGCCGCCGCTGGCTTTATCCGCCACCCCGCCGACGAAGCCCCCGGCCCGGGTCAGCGCCGTGGTCTGCTTCTTCAGGAACTTCTCCAGAGGTTTCATCCCCGCAGGCATGGCGGGAGGCTGGGCGGAGGAGGCGGCGGTGCTCGGTGGGTGGATGCGGTGGGAGGGGGCGGCTGCTACATCACCGGCCCCGCGGATCGGGGCGGGCAGGTGAGCGCGGACCGTCCTAGGCTCTGCGGGCTGCTGCGGACACCAGCCGGCTCTACCCCATCGGCGGAGGCGGAGGTGCTCCTCCGTGCTCCTCTCCTGCTTTCACACCGACTCTTCCGTGGAAACGGTCCCGGCTTCAGCTGCACCGTCCCCGGCCTCTATGCTCGGGCTTCGGCCTCGGTCCGCTCCTCCTCTTCTTCCTCTTCCTCCTCACCTGAGAACGCGCCCCGCCCGGCGCCGCGTTCGAGTGCTGTGGGTTTTCTGAGCAGCGGTGCTGGTTCGGTTTGGTTTCCAGTTCCGATGCTGCGGAAGCTCCGACGGTCCGCGAGACAGTGCGCGAGCTCTCTCTCACTCTCTCCCTGCCTCTCTCTCTCTCCCTCTCTCTCCTCCCCTTCTGCTAATTTAAAGCGATGAGAAGTGACTATGAACGTGCACGCTCCCCCCGCCCTCCCCGCGCTCATCTGCTGCAGTTGCGCGCTCCCGCGGCACGGGCAGGGCGGGGACGCGCAGACACATTTACTTGCAGTGGTGTAAAATTGATGGATATGGAAATATCCCCGACGACAGGAGCGCTCATATCAGCCGGAGGTACCGCGAGACTAAAGCTCCAGATCACGTTACTCTTATCCACCTGCACGCGCGCGCACACACACCTTTAGCACAGCCACGATCAAAGACCAGACAGGACTTTTCACAGAGGTCAGAGGTCACCGGGTTTTAGTGTCACACCAACATTATTGACGCTCTGTGAGGTCACCTGACCGTTTATTGATCTGTGTGCTGGAACACGATCGCAACAATCAGCCGAACAGCAAACTGTAACCCGACACACACGCCCCTGCTCCTCCTCCTCCTGCTGGAGCAGCCTGCAGCATGTTGCTGTAACCTGACACCACCCACACCGCCTGAGACCAAACCTCCACCACAGACACAAAACAAGAGCATAAAAACAAAGAAATGATGATGATTATAACCATGAGCATCACGTTTCCTCACACACGCCTGTTTCAGCATGGACTCCTGAACACGTCTGGATGACCTCACCTGTGCATGACAGCGTGCTCTCAGGTCTGCTCACCTGAAGCTCCGAGGACACGACTCACACTAACACACATGTTCCAGTTGCTCTCACGCGTGTCTGTGTACAGGATCAATGATCAGGACGAGATCACCAATCCCTGCAGGGAGCAGGCTAAGGAGCACACCTGATTGGACAGGATCCCAGCTGTCCTTTGACCTTTGACCCCCACAGCCCTGAGTCCAGACTGCAGCCCACAGGACTTATTCAGGAGCAGTTTGTACTGATCGTTACACATTTTAACAACAGGACGACTTTTTTAACTTTGACATGAGCAGAGATTTTGACTGTAACTGGTTCATGTTGAACCTGCCTTCAGTCTGAGTGACACCGTGTGTGTGTGTGTGTGTGTGTGTGTCCTCTTCCCCGTGTTGTTATTGCTGCGTTATTCTTCTCTAAAGCAACCTTTTACCAAATAGTCTTCATCATGATTCTAATATTTGAACACAGTGTTTCTGTTTTTCTACAGTGAGGCTGGAGGACGAGGTGATTTCACAGAAAAAGAAAGAAAGCTTTATTACACAAGTACACTGTGACCTGTGTGTGTGTTCATGTTTGACCGAACATGGCGCGTGTCACTCCTGGGGCTCACGTCTGCACATGCTCAGTGGTCTCTGGTTGCACACAGACAGTTCAGGTGTTCTGAGGTCAAACAGGTGAAGTCCTGGCAAATCTCTGAGGCTCATCTGAAATCATCATCATGATCGTCTGTGCGTCTAAGCTCGAGATTTGGAGCTGACACAGTGGGCCTCTGTTAATACTGTTAATATCCACCTGCTGCTGCGACACCTGAGCAGTTTAAACAGAAAGTCAGCAGCAAGAAGCTTCGGCCAATAAAACCAGACGAATGGAGAAATGCTGAAAAAGAATCAAACCAACAGAGAAGAAATAAATCCTGCACATATGGAAAGAAAAAACTAGAATATCCAAGACAAGGTAAAAATAGGAGAATAAGAATGAAATCACAGAAAGCTGACAAAGACAAAAAATATTCTAACAGAGAGAAAGGAGAGAAAAATGAAACAAGTGAAAATCATCCAAAGACAGCAGGAGGTAACTTGCTGCTTACATCAAAGATCAGGAGCCAATTAGAAGGCAGGAACCTCCTCCTGTTCAGAAGTCCTTACATCATCTACATTCAGCTGTCAGTCACAGAGTGAATGAGCCCATCACTATGGTTACGGCAGTGTGTGTGACCACGGCAACAAAGATACTGCCGTTTCTCTCCAAAAGTTGAATCTGTTCATGTGGACGTAGCGTTTTGTGGGAGAAACGTTTCGTCACTCATCCAGGTGACTTCTTCAGTCTCATACAGCCGTTTGTTTTTCTTCTTCTTTTCATCAGCTTCATTTACGGGGGGGGGGGGCTTCTGCTTCACCTGCTGCTGAATATTCATGAGGAGGAGCCTCTGCCTGTGAGCTGATTGGCTACCAGCAGCTGCCAATCACACATTTATATAAGCGCTGCAGCCCGCCCCCTGCAGGTCATAAATATTCATAATAACGGCCAGAAAAACAGGAGTGTGTGTGTGTGTGTGTGTGTGTGTGTGTGTGCGGGTTCTTACTATCCAGTTCCCCACGGGGTCGAAGGCATTTTTCACACTCAAAATGTGGTTTTAGTGTTAGGGTTACAGTTTGGTTTACTGAGGACTCGCTCGCAGTGCATGCTGGGAAAACAGAAAGCAGCTCATGTGCCTGCAGTTTATCTGGTGTCCAGCAGAGGCAGCAGTGAGTCAGTCCCCATAGACTACCCTGTTAAAACTTTAGGATAGAATAGAATATTTATTATATGAAAATGTTTGTTACAGCAGAGTCAACATGTTCACAGCCAGTAACACAAACTGTTTGTTCTCTGTAGATCATTTCTTCCTTTATAACACCTGTTTTTATAACTCACCTAACAAACTGTGTTAAATCTTAAAGTGTGCATTATTATTATACAGGCAGCTGTAGCTGCTAGCTGTCTGCCAGGCTTCACCTCAGCTGGAACTGGCTGCTGTGACGTTAGCTGGTCAGATCGAAAGCTGAAGCCTCAGCCTGTCCAGCTGACAGTGAGTGGTACAGCGTACATGTGGCACCCTGAAGAATCATCATAAACCAATGCACTTAAAGGTACAGTCAGTCATTTTTTGAAGCTATTTAATAAACAAAAAAAATATGATGCTGTACTCATTTGCAGAAGTGGGCAGTATGGTGCTAAAAGTAATGCATTACTGTAATCAGATTACTTTTTTCAAGTAACAAGTAAAGTAAGGGATTGCTGTTGCAAAAAAAAGTAATTAGATTACTGTTACTTTCCCATAAGCATGCTGCGTTACTAAACAGTGATTCTGTTTGTGAGAGTGAAAGAGTGAGTGTAAACACAAAAAATTATTTTATTTAAATTTCTTCAAATCAAAGACTGTTGCATATAATTTAATGTTCGCTTGATGCATGAAGTTAAAAGATTAAAATTAATTAAAAACAATTGAAAAGAGGCTTTTTCATTTGATTCGATTTTATATGATGGATTGTACAGAAAAAATAGAATTGGGCTGAAAGGTCTATTGTTTTATTATATATTCAGGTTGTGTATCATGTTCTTACAAAGTAACGAAGTAATAAAGTAACTTATTACTTTTGAAAATAAGTAATCAGTAATTAGTAACTATTACTATTTTCAAGTAACTTGACCAACACTGCTCATAAGTATACATAAAATACTGTATAAATACACAAACATGTATTATCATGTGTCCACGCCATTTTTGGTTACAGTTACTCTACACTGAATGTTTTTGTACTAAAGCAGTAAGAAAACAGACCCCTGCTGACATCTAGTGGAGAAAAATGTTACAGACTGTAACTTTAGCCAGAATTATGTTTCCTGAGGAGTCTAAAACCCAACAACTAAAACCAGGCTTAAACTCTAATGTAGAACAATGGCCACACATGAGCCTGTGTGAGTCTGCTCTGTGTGTGTGTGTGTGTGTGTGTGTGTGTGTGTGTGTGTGTGTGTGTGTGTGTGTGTGTGTGTGCGTGTGTGTGTGAGATAAAGAGCTGCGTGAGCATCAAATTCAAATTGAACTCATGTTATTTTTAAAATGAAACAGTGTTGTAATATTCTGAAGGGGAAGCATGCGGGAGCAGAGATGCCACTATGGAGTGAAGCCTCTGACCAACATTTCCAGCACCTTGTTCGTTTACACAGGATTAAAGCAGCTCTCACAGTAAAAACAGGACCAATATGGCAGTTGTAACGTGTACCTAATAAAGTGGCCGGCGAGTGCAGAAGCTCCATAAAAGCAGCTGTTTTTGCAGTTTGATGCGAGCCTGAGTGTGGAAGCACTTCTTCCTGTGTGGTTTCTCTCTGGGTTCTCCAGCTTCCTCCCACAGTCCGAACACCTGCCTGTGAGGCTAACAGCTGATTCTCAGACAGGTGTGAATGTTGGTGGCATGTTTGTGATTGAACTTTGCAGTGGTGTCAGTTCTGTTTGCACCAGCAGAGGGCGCCAGCTGTTTTGTGACCTCTGACTCCTCTCCATGCAGTGAGGAGGCGGTGCATTAACCCAACTCAGACTCAGAAAAAGCAAATCATTCAGTTACAGCTGAGAGTCTGGATCCAGCCTCTGAATCAGTCTACAAACAAACTCTCTTAATTCTTCAGACACCACCTTTTTTTGGTCTTCTAGGTGTGGAAAACATGGAAAACATTTGAGGTCAGAGGTCACATGATGTCAAAATTACAGCCTAAAGAAGGGGAACAGAGTGATGTTGATAGGCAGTAGCAGCAGGGTCAAAGGTCATGCAGGGGCAGTAAGTGACAGAATGATTTTTAGTGCCAGCCTCCTCATTTTGCCACAGTTTTCAGTTCTGTCACTAGTTAGTGAACAAACTAAAGTCTGTTAGCAGCAACCAGAATCACATGTAACGTATCGTTAAAGTGTCTGCGCTGGCTTCCTGTTAGCTTCAGATATCAATTTAAAATCCTGACTCTTACTTTGACGGCCTTACAAGGAGAGGCCCCCACTTATATTCAATTCAGTTTTATTTATATAGCGCCAAATCACAACAACAGTTGCTTTATATTGTAAGGTAGACTGTATAATAATACATACAGAGAAAAACCCAACAATCATATGACCCCCTATGAGCACTTTGGCGACAGTGGGAAGGAAAAACTCCCTTTTAACAGGAAGAAACCTCCGGCAGAACCAGGCTCAGGGAGGGGCGGGGCCATCTGCTGTGATTGGTTGGGGTGAGAGAAGGAAGACAGGATAAAGACATGCTGTGGAAGAGAGACAGAGATTAATAACAGATATGATTCAGTGCAGAGAGGTCTATTAACACATAGTGAGTGAGGAAGAAACACCCAGTGCATCATGGGAATCCCCGGCAGCCTACGTCTATTGCAGCATAACTAAGGGAGGATTCAGGGTCACCTGGTCCAGCCCTAACTATATGCTTTAGCAAAAAGGAAAGTTTGAAGCCTAATCTTGAAAGTAGAGATAGTGTCTGTCTCCCGAATCCAAACTGGAAGTTGGTTCCACAGAAGAGGGGCCTGAAAACTGAAGGCTCTGCCTCCCATTCTACTTTTAAATACTCTAGGAACAACAAGTAGGCCTGCAGTGTGAGAGCGAAGTGCTCTAATATCATAGAGTTGCTTCACAGTCTCCAAACCGGATCAGGTCAGCTGATAGCGGTCTTCTTGTGATTCTACAGACTCGTCTGAAAACCAGAACCGTGGCGCCAAAACTGTTGAACAGTTTACCTCTCTCCCCACATCCCTGATTCTGTGGCTTCTTTTAAAAAAACAGCTGAAAATGCTTTTGCATATTTTGTTGCATTCAGTAACTCAGATCCACGTCAGGGTTTTTGCACAGAGGAGAAAAGAGGCAAGTACAAGTGACGGTGAAAACTGAGTAAATTGTTAGTTCAGTGATCCTGAATGACCTCAACTTCAGAGGGGAAAATGAGGTGATTGACAGGTGAGCTGATCACCAGAAATCCCACGCGGTGGGAAGCCCAGAGAAATCCAGTAATGAAACTAATAAGGTGTTACTTGCCTACACATAGAAAGCAACAACAAGAGAGAAGAGTCACCATAGGAGGACATGACCCCCTCCCCTGGGACCTCCCAGTGATCCACCTGCCTTGTCAGGATGTCTAAGGGTGTTTTCACACCTGCCGTCAAACAGATTGGTTTTTATATTGCACTTTTCTACTCTGAGCACTCAAAACACTTTACACAACTCGCCTCATTCACACAAACATGTAGCTACACTGTTTCTAAGTGTTTTCTCTCGAACATGCTTAATGCTCTGATGGATGTATAGAGAGCAACATGTGGTTTGTATATATTTGAAGCAGACTGCGATTGAACCACCAACCTTCTGGTTAGTGGGTGACCTGCTCTACCTGAGCTATGGCCACCACATGGTTTGTTTCATTTGTGCAAGTGTGAACACAGTAAGTGCACTCAGGTGTGAAACAAAACCGTTGCACTGAGACTCTTTGGAGGAGGTTGCGTCAGTTTCAAATGAACTCAGAGCGGTTTGTTTATGTGGGAATATGATCGGAATCAGCTACGTTAAAAGTTTACAGTGATTTTGGTTTGTTTGGAATTCAATTTGATTATTTTGTGAAAATGAACCAAAGTACAGGAGGAAGCTACAAGTTTACAAAAACTAGTAGGGCTGGGTATCGTCACTGATTTCTATAATCAATTCGATTCAAGATTCACAAGGTCCAGAGTCAATTTGATTTGAATTGGGGAGATTTTGCCTCAGACGGTCGGAAATTTTTAAAATTCTGATCATTCATCAGTACTGACACTGTGAGACTTGATCAGAGGTGTGAGCATCACAGCAGAGGCCTTTGTGTCAAAGTAACTGAGGATAAAACAGAAACACATTGTTGGGTCTGCGCTTCAGCAGACCCGCTAGTTCAGACTTATTCCTGTGAAGAAAGCAAGACAGAACAGTGATCGATCGGTTTTCACATGCTAGCAAGGGGAGCCGGACGGCAGCATCTCTGCTGCTCCCTGCTCTTTAATTAAATTGCTATACTGATAAGCTACACAAAAACACGACTGTGTGTTGGATCAGGAACAGGAAGTGATACTGTACCGCAGAGAGAGCGAACACCAAGTGACAGCGCCACCTAAAGGAAGTACAGTGGTAACACAGTTATGAGACAGATTATCTTCTTACCTCCGGCCTGCTCTCACTGAAGGACAGAGTGGTCTCTGTGTCTGCTGCTCTGTTAAAACGCTGATGCTCAGCCTCAGGAAGTCATCTGACTTCTTGTAAATCCAGAGTCCTGCACTCACACAAGCCTGCTCCATCTGCACATCAACCCTGAACGCTGAACATGAGGAGCTGAAAGATACTGTGGAGCTGAACAGCAGGGTCTGCACACGGAAGCAGAACAACAGCACAGATTAGAAACATGAAAGGAAACAATTTAATCAAACTCAAGGTCAAAGGTGAAAGTCTGCAGGAAGTCACATGACCTCAGACTTAAAGGATGGACAGACGCAGGTCGGTTCTTCTTCTACATGTTTTTAATTTTCCAGTGAAGAAGTAAAGGTGGCTGATAATCTGCAAACTGGACAACTGGACACTGATGCTAACATCCTCTCAGGCTGCTGTAAAAGGTGAAAGGTCACAACTGAAAGATGCAGCAGAGGAAACATGACATCCAACCGTGAGCTGATTTAAGGAGTTTAAAAGTAGGATTAGAAGAACTAACTTTTCCCTTTTATTCTTCAGACTGACGTCTTGAGCAGAGGGCTCGGGGTCATTTAGTCCAAGCAGCTAAGTAAATAAAATACAAAGGAACCACAAACAAACAGTAATACTGTGTGTCTGTGGTGTTGGGTTTGAGGACTGTTGGACATTATATGCACAAAGGCCTAGAAAACAATGCATGACATCCAATGTTAACTCAGATGACCATAAAAGCCAACACCAACCAACACATCAGTCCAAACATCAAAGTCCAGTAAACACAGTGAAAATGGTGGAGTTACCAGATAGTAGAATTATTACTCTTTGAACAATTACTAGAACCTGTGCTGTCTGCAGAACATTGCAGGGGACGCAGAGAGGGATCTCACGACTGTCGAGTACTTTATTACAGTTTCAGCACATCCATCATGCAGGTACAGTGAACGGAGTGAGAGACTTTATATTAATAAAGAATCATAAAGATGTATGTATGAAGATGAATCAGCAGAATGTAACACGTGCACTGATGTGACGATGTTAAAGCAGTGCTGTGTTTGCATGGCAGTGCAGTATTAACATTTTTATAAGATCAATGAATAACAGCGATGAATAATGGTGATTATTATTTTGGCTGTAATCGAGCAGCCTGCATGTTCTCCTGAGGACTCTTTGTCTTTCACTGGGCAGATATTACAGCCTTAAATACTCGACTGTCTTTGACTGCAAATCATTTTTCAGACTTTATCGTTAAACAATCTGTACAGGAACCTGTTTCATTGACTTTGCTGCTGTTAGAAAACAAACACAGACACTTTTATTCATTCATGAGTTTTTAAAAAGAAACTGGAGCTGCTTCCCCCTCGTCTGGTAAATCAGACGGTTTATAGAAATACGTACGAGCTCTGTGAGGGTCAGATAAGGTGCAGCTAGTTTCTCTTTCTTCACCTTCACTTTCTGATTTTCTCAGAAAACTGTTGGTAACATCTGCAGTGCTGTTGGGGATTGACTGTTTGTTTCATTGTGGGCTCATTTTAGAAGAAGATAAACATCTCATCATCTCTTATTACTTTCACTTTCACTCACATCTTCACACTTGTGCTTTGTACAACAGAGCTAACATTACACACCAGTAGTACACAGAGTTTAGTTGAGTTAAAGCAAAAATTTCCATATTTAATGTGTATATATATATATATATATATATATATATACATACTACGGACGATACCTACAACCACGATTACCGACACTAACAAGCTGATCTACACTACGGCAGCAGTGATCAGTGAGATGCTTGGCTACAAGTTGAACAGCCACAAGGGGCAATACCCTCCATGGAGAAGGAGGCTAGAGGGCAAGATCAAAGTAGCACGGAGGGAGGTTAGCCAACTAACGGAGTTGCAGAAAGGTGCAACAAAGAAGGTGCATAAGAAATACAGCAAGCTGTCCATACCTGAGGCCTTGGAAACTGCCAAGCAAAGACTCACAGCCTTGGCCACCCGCTTGAGGAGGTACACCAGAGAGAGAGAAGGCAGGAGAATAAACCAGCTGTTCTTCACAGAACCAGCAAAGGTGTACTCTCAGTGGCAAGGGAACAATAACAGAACAGCACCACCAAGGCTGGAGGCGGAGCAATACTGGAAGAGCATATGGGAGAAGGACGCAACCCATAACGGCAATGCTCAGTGGCTAGTGGATCTGAGGGCAGACCATAGCGACCTCCTGAACAGGGTCCAGTAACCATCACAGTGGCAGATATCCAAGAAAGGGTCTCCAGTATGAAGAGTTGGACAGCACCAGGGCCCGACATGGTTCACGCCTACTGGCTGAAGAAGCTGACTGCACTCCACGAGCGTCTGGCAGCACAAATGAACCAGCTGCTAGTTAACGAGAGACACCCGGAATGGCTAACCGAAGGTCGGACGGTCCTGATCCCCAAGGACCCCAAGAAGGACCGGTCCCATCCAACTACCGACCAATAACCTGCCTCAGTACTACATGGAAGCTCCTGTCAGGCATCATATCGGCTAAGATGAACAGGCACATGGGTCAATACATGAGCGGGGCACAGAAAGGGATTGGCAAGAATACCAGAGGCGCAAAACACCAGCTACTGGTAGACAGAACAGTCAGCCGAGACTGCAAGACCAGACTGACCAACCTGTGCACTGCCTGGATTGATTACAAGAAGGCCTATGACTCAATGCCCCACAGCTGGATACTGGAATGCCTAGACCTGTACAAGCTCAACAGGACCCTAAGAGCCTTCATCAGGAACTCAATGGGGATGTGGCGTACAACACTAGAGGCCAACTCCAAGCCCATAGCACAAGTCACCATCAAGTGCGGGATCTACCAAGGAGATGCTCTGTCCCCACTGCTGTTCTGCATAGGCCTGAACCCCTCAGTGAGATCATTAACAAGACTGGCTACGGATACCGACTACGGAACGGAGCGTTGTCAGCCACCTCCTGTACATGGATGACATCAAGCTGTATGCCAAGAGTGAACGAGACATCGATTCACTGATACACACTACCAGGCTATACAGCAATGACATTGGAATGTCGTTCGGACTGGAGAAGTGGAACTGGATCCCGCAGGCGAATGGGAACCATGAAGAGGGCGCTAGGAAAGCTGCAACCACCAAGTACCTGCAGAGGGTCAGGCAAGTCCTGAGGAGTCAGCTGAACGGTAAGAACAAGATCCGGGCCATCAACACCTCGCCCTGCCCGTGATCAGGTACCCTGCTGGGGTAATAGGCTGGCCAAAGGAGGAGATAGAAGCCACTGACATAAAGACAAGAAAGCTCCTTACCATGCATGGAGGGTTTCACCCCAAGTCCAGCACCCTGAGGCTGTATGCTAAGCGGAAGGAAGGGGGCCGGGGACTGGTGAGTGTCAGCACCACAGTCCAGGATGAGACAAGAAACATCCACGAATACATCACGAAGATGGCCCCAACTGACGCGTGCTCAGTGAATACCTCAGGCAGCAGAAACCCAAGAAAGAGGAGGAAGGCGAGGAACCATCATGGAAGGACAGGCCCCTGCACGGTATGTACCACCGGCAGATAGAGGAGGTGGCTGATATCCAGAAATCCTACCAGTGGCTGGACAAAGCTGGACTGAAAGACAGCACAGAGGCACTAATCATGGCAGCACAAGAACAAGCTCTGAGTACAAGATCCATAGAGGCTGGGGTCTATCACACCAGGCAAAACCCCAGGTGCAGGCTGTGTAAAGATGCCCCAGAGACAATCCAGCACATAACAGCAGGGTGCAAGATGCTAGCAGGCAAGGCATACATGGAGCGCCATAACCAAGTGGCCGGCATAGTGTACAGGAACATCTGTGCCGAGTATAACCTGGAAGTCCCGAGGTCAAAATGGGAGATGCCCCAAGGGTGGTGGAGAATGACCGAGCTAAGATCCTGTGGGACTTCCAGATGCAGACGGACAAAATGGTGGTGGCTAACCAACCGGACATAGTGGTGGTAGACAAACAGAAGAAGACGGCTGTAGTGATCGATGTAGCGGTTCCGAATGACAGCAATATCAGGAAGAAGGAACACGAGAAGCTGGAGAAATACCAAGGGCTCAGAGAAGAGCTCGAGAGGATGTGGAGGGTGAAGGTAACGGTGGTCCCGTGGTAATCGGAGCACTAGGTGCGGTGACTCCCAAGCTAGGCGAGTGGCTCCAGCAGATCCCGGAACAACATCGGAGATCTCTGTCCAGAAGAGCGCAGTCCTGGGAACAGCTAAGATACTGCGCAGGACCCTCAAGCTCCCAGGCCTCTGGTAGAGGACCCGAGCTTGAAGGATAAACCGCCCGCAGGGGCGTGCTGGGTGTTTTTTTTTAGGGGTGCAACAATACTCGTATCGATATTGAACCGTTCGATACAGTGCTTTCGGTTCGGTACGCATGTGTATCGAACAATACAAAATTTTAAATTTATTTTATCAACTTTTCTTCTGACGATGCTGTCTGTGTTGAGCGCTCAGTGGATCTGCGTTCGACTACTCCGCCTAGGCTGCACTGTCGAGTGCAGATCCACTGAGCGCAGCACAAGCTAGCAAGACATAAGTTAAGCTCATTGCAACATGGCAACTGCCTCAACGCTACCCGAAATTGAACCTCCCCCACCCTCATTCAGATCTGGCGTTTGGAACTATTTTGGTTTTCATGTGAAGCATGACCCTGATGGTCAGCGCGTCATGGACAAAAGTAAAACAGTATGTCAGATGTGCCACGCAATGCTCAATTGGTGGGAACTAGTGCATTAGCGCAGTTAGCTCGTTAACGTGTTGACGCCGTCCAGCCTCACGCACGGGGCGATCCGCGGTAACTCGTTAATGGAGATTTGCGGCGTTATGGCGTTAATCTCATTTTAACGAGATTAACGCTGACAGCACTAGGGGGAACACAACGAATATGGCTGCACATTTACGCCGACATCATCCTAGTGCAAAGACAAGTGGAAGCAGACAAAAACAACAAGCACACATGCTACAAACTTTACCCGAGTCATTTAGACAGCCGTTAGCACATGATTCTCCTTATGGGGACCTGATATGTTTAATATGCTGCTGAGAATATAGCCCAGAAGAAGGGTATAGTATAGCTTTTATTTTGGAAAGAGCCATTTCTCTGTAATAAACTCTCTTTTCCAAAGATGAGTGATTTCTCGATCAGATAGATTTTTTTTTTTTTACTTTGTTGTTTCAGCAACATTAAATTTAAAAACTGTACTTTTGAGTTAAACTATATATTTATAATTTTAATAAATGACAAATTAAAAAGGCATGAACATTTTTTTGTATCGAAAAAATATCGAACCGTGACACCAAAGTATCGAACCGAACCAAACCGTGAATTTTGTGTATCGTTGCACCCCTACTAAATAATTATTAATTTTTTTTAAAATGTGTCATTAATTTATTAAAAACTGGAAACAATTAATCACACAAAAGTATCAAACAAAAAATACTACACTGCTCAGTGACAATAATACCTATGAAGTGGTACTATTGTTTTTATGGACTTCCACAAAGATCCACAAAGGAGTCCCACTCAGACCCACTGTTAGCAGTATAAACTCAGCCACCTACAACATTTCCACACACCTCCCCACCATCCTAGCTCTGCTTGTGGTGAACATCCCCCATTACATCAAAAACTCCACCGACTTCACCAACAAGGTCCAGAAACCTACCCTCGATCGAGATGAAACCATGGTGTCCTTTGATGTGGTCTCTCTCTTCACCTGCACACTGACAACTGAGCCAGTGGAGATAGTCAGACCGCTGCTTAGAACACAGAACCAGCTTCACCCTGATCAGACCTCTGCCTTACCTCCACATATTTTAAACACAACGAGGGTTTCTACAGACACAAACATGGATGTCCATGGACTCCCCAGTGTCATCTATTGTGGCCAACCTTTACATGGAGGAAGTGGAAAGCAAGGCTCTGGGCTCTTTTAAAGGGGCGGCACTGATCCACTGGTACCGATATGCTGATTTTTTTAAGTCCATTCAGTTATTTATCTTTTTAAATTGTATTTTAAAAACACTTTGAAAATCTTTTTTGTTTTTGAATTCAAAATGGTTTTTGAAAATAAATTCTTAAAAGAATTTACAAATACATGTTTTATTGTTCAATTCATTGTTGAAGCACAAAATTCTTTTATTTTGGTGCACGTGGCTCTTCTGGTCCTCCATACCTCCCTCGTCCTCCGGTGCTTAAATAAAAGCCCGAACACTGAGTGTCACAGCGTCACTCTTCTCTCAGCAGGATGAAGCAGGTAAGACAACAAACCCACTTTTTAATATTAACCCTAGAACACTATCGCTATAAATAGTAACACGATCACTAGTGCCGGGTGATTTTTACCCGATATAATATAACCAATGAAAAGTAATCAAATATATCAAAATATGACAACACATGACAAATTAGAGTGGTCTTCTTTTACTTTCAACTGTGCCATGTCTAACAAAATGAAAAATAAACCTCCTAAAACAAAATAATGACTCTGGAAAGCTGGTCTTTGGTCCACCCATTCCTGGGACATTTGAGACTTCCATGGTGAAGGCACAGGCTCCTCGACACGTTTACAGCTGGAGGAGGGAGAAATCATGTAAATGTATTTTCTCGGGTATAAATCACCCGGCGATAGTGTTCTAGGGTTAAGTAGCCTAATTATTCAGTTATTCATTTGAACATTAAACTTCTCTATAGTAAAAATAATATTGTAACATGTTTAGTTTTTTCTTTTTTGCTTTTTAGTTCCTTGTTTGAACTGATGGTCTGTTATTAAAACCAAGTTCTATTGTTGATTAGACAATGGATGGATGGATGTTGATGTAGCAGGGGATATAAAATAATCGGTGTAATTAACCAATGTAAGTGAACAAAAACCTGGACATGTTCTGAGAGCTGATCTGATGGACACGTGGCTGACAGTCTGAAAATGGCACACTCCACGGTCCTTCTGTCAGCTGATATCAGATGACGTGTCCTTCAGAGCCACATGAAGATCTCTGAGTTTGGAGTCTTTCTCTTTAAAGCCCGATCAGATAATCAATAAGCGACACACCCTGTTTTGAAATTATGGGGTTTCCACATCAAACCTGCAAGGACATTTACGTCAGTGTTTTTCCTTTCACTTTCGTTCCCACTGCAGACTGGCTGATAGAAAAGCCGCCAGCATCAGGAGAAGCTTCTCTAAACGGGACGAAGAAGGTAAGACCACAAACCCACTTTATAAAACCTAGATGTCTTATTCTTCAGCTAATCCAATGTTTAATATAACAAACATCATATCTCAACATGATTAGTTTTATTCTAACTTTAACTGTTAGAGAGGGACGGTAAACACTTTGATTGATGAGGGGAAATAAAATGATGTAATATTTTATTACATCTTGTCAGCTGGAGTTGTAACAGAACTATACATTATTGTTATTATTATTATTATTATTATTATCATTAGTATCATTATTATTATTATTATATGTCCGAGTCATGTTATTACATGACTCAGACATATAATAATAATAATAATAATGAGATAATAATGAGATAATAATGAGAAACTGTATGTGTATGGGGTCAGAACGGTGCTATTTGATTTTGGAAATGAATTAAAAATTGGGGCAGAAAAATGAAAACTGAAACTGAAACTGAAAGGAAACTTTGAGGTTGAAATACAGGAACTGAAAAAACACTTTTTGATAAGAAAATGTTCAAACTAATTTTCAATTTTAACTAAGAAATAAAATAGAAGCGTTAAAAATTCATAGCTTTAAATATTTTACTATAAATCTGTTAATACTAAGCATTTTGTTTTTTAATATTCTTTCATTCTGCAGTTTGTCATCTGTTCATCAGTAACTGTTACTGTGAAGTGAAGTGAAGTTTATTTCGGTCAACAACAACAACACAGATTATCATTTTACAGAAAAGTACTCAGTCATACAGTAACCGAAAAAGGAATAGGCTGAAGCCTTGTGGCTTATAATTATCCTATCACTTACCCCCATAGGAATAATCAAATCCTTAACCAAGACAATAAATAGCATTGATAAATAAGTTATATAACAGTTTGAAAAGAAATCAATGATAAATCAAGAAATTAAATCAACACAAAGTTATTCATCAAACCAAATTTCTGTAACCTTGAATGATACAAACTTTTAAAATCTTCCTGAAAAATGACAAAGAAAAACACATCTTCAGTTCATCATTAAGTCCAGTCCATAATCTCACTCCCCAAACTGACACACATCTATACTTAACATTGGTTCTCACTTTAGGTATTTCAAACACATAAGACCCCCTCAAATCATATTTTCCATCTCTTAGTTTAAACATACTTAAAATACAAATTGGAACATTCTTTTTCATCACTCGAAATATCATTTCTAAAGTTTTAGAATATATAATGTCCATGAATTTTAACATAGATGATCCTACAAAAAACTGGTTGTTGGACTCCCTATATCCAACTTTATTTATTATTCTAATAGCTCTTTTTTGCAATTTAAAAATTGAATCCAAATATATTTTGTATGTGTTCCCCCAAATTTCTGCACAATAGGTCATATAAGGCAAACAAAGGGAAGTATACAATAAATAAAGGCGGTTCTTATTCAAAAAAAATCTCTTGTTTTATAAAGAATAGAAATAGACTTGGATAATTTCCATTTCACATGTTCTATGTGGGGCTTCCAACAAAGTTTATCATCAATAATTACTCCTAAAAATTTTGTCTCATATAATCTTTCAATTTCAACATTATTTAAATTCAGTTTTACTTTAATATTACTTTTACTACCTCCAAATAACATAAATTTTGTTTTACTTTCATTCAATGATAGTTTATTAAATACAAACCATCTATTTAACTTCATGAGTTCTGTTTCCACTGTTTTCAGTAATTTCTTTATGTCCTTTCCAGAGCAAAATAAGTTTGTATCATCAGCAAACACCACATATTTTAAAGTATCACTGGCTGTACAAATATCATTTATATAAAGTAAAAATAACTTAGGTCCCAAAACAGATCCTTGCAGAACTCCACAAGTTACTTTTCTAAGTTTAGATTTCATGTTATTAATACTCACATATTGGAACCTATTATTCAAATAACTATTTAACCAAGATTATACAACACCTCTTAAACCATACCTTTCACACTTCTGTAAAAGTAAAGAATGACCTATCGTATCGAAGGCTTTACGTAAATCAAGGAACACACCTATTCCAAACTGTTTTTCATCCACAGCCGTTGCAATATTTTCAATAAATTCCATCACAGCTAGAGATGTTCAACGATTTCTTCTGAACCCATACTGATGATCATTCAATAAATTATATTTATCAATAAAAGAATCTAGTTTGTTTGCAAATAGTTTTTCAAGAATCTTCGAAAATTGAGGCAGTAAAGATACCGGTCTATAGTTTGACACAATCTGTTTATCACCAGCTTTATATAATGGGATCACTTTGGCAATTTTCATTTTATCTGGAAAAATTCCAGTTTGAAATGATTTGTTACAAATATATGTTAACGGCTGAAGGACACTATAAAGAACTTCTTTAATTAGCGACATGTCAAGGTCGTCACAATCCATGGACGATTTTTACCCTTGAATTTACTCACCACTTCTATAATGTCAGTTTGCATAATATAAGGTTTCATTTTTTACTGCTGTATTAGATAAAATACCAATGGGAATATTCTAGTCAGATGCCTGAAATACTTCATTTCTTTGGACGTGGAGGAGAAGCAGCTTTACTCTGAGCCCCTCATGAATGACTGAAGGGGGAGGAAACCATCCACTTGCATCCGTGTTTGGTATCCATGATCTCGTTCTCATTTGGTCACAAAGTGCTCGTAGTCTTCGTTGAATGAAGGGACGTAGATCAGCCGTTAAATCAACATCTGCACTTTCAGATCTCTCTTCGCCACAACGGAGCGATGCAGCATCTGCATCAATGCAGCCACAGCCCCAATCTGTCTCAGTCTCCCACTACCCTGTGTCTTCATTAATATAGAAATGTTCTGTGTCACTGTGGATCATGACACCATCCAGGTAGGCAGTAGCATATGCAGCATATGCATATGTGGACGCAGCACCCAGTCCATGAGTGCTGGAAAGTGGTTGGGTACAACACATACAGAGTGGAGCAGGGCGTTTTTCTCTTGGACTCTGGAGAAAAGGGAATCTGCCAGTAGCCAGAGCTGGACTGGGACTAAAAATGTACCCTGGCATTTTTGGAAAGGTATAGTTTGTGTCTGTGAACACCTGTGTGGATCAGCACGCTTGTATTCAAAAGGTTTCTCCATGTAACGGTCTGCTAGAGGGTGTGGGGAGCCATAGCCCCGTCCCCCAGGGCATGAAGGAGGCATGGAGGAGATCCAGGCCCCAGACATCCAGAGGCCCCAGAGTGCGAGACCCCAAGGAGGACCATCGGAAGGGCAACCATGCCACCCTCCAGACGAGGGGTCACCCAGCAGACACAGAGCAGAGGCCAGAGGGGGCTGCAGTGACGTGCCACGGGTTCTGCCGGCAGCCAGCTGCGCCAGAGTGGACTGAGCCCCAGTCCCAGAGGCCCGAGGCCTGAGCGGACCCCCGCTCAGGGGCCTGACTGTGTCACGGGCACCAGGTGCCGCCAAGCAGCCCTCGAGAGTGAGCAGGTACATACCTGAGCGCCCAGCCCCGGACACGACCAACCACCAGCGCACTGACACCTGAGGGCATCAGCCACCGACAGGGAGTGTGGTGAGGGGAGGTAGGCCCCCATACCTATCAAGAATGGCCAAATTCCCACTAGACCAGTATCAGATAATCTAGGATCGGCAGGAGCCCAAGGTATAAACATCAATAAGGAGTGACCACACCAGAGTAAATGGTTCACAAATTGTTATATTTGACACACAGCAGCTACAAACAAATGTAATTAAAGCAATAAAATAAAACACAAAATATTTCCCCCCAAAATAACAAATTAAATAAAAGTGTGCGCATACAGCGTGAGTCAAATGTATGAGTGAATAATGTCTGGTAACTAATGGATCGTTGGGGCCCGTTCAGTTTGTTTAACGTTTGTCCTACCGCACTCCGATGAAGAAAGAAAGTTCGTAGCCCTGCAGGTATCTGAAGCTTCAATGGGAATGAAGCTTTGGCTTCATTCCGGCAGCAGCATCGCCAAGGCCCACAAAACCCATTGCAGCCCACCCGACATCACCACGGAGGAAACTACCCACCCCTTCACACACCAACCAGGACCAAAGCCCCCAAGGCCTAGCCCGGAGGCGGAGAACCCCAGAACCAGTTTTCTCTGGTCCCCTCCCCAATCAGACCAGGAGTGACATGTTTAGCCGCATGTTCTCCTTAAATTGCTGGCTGTCTGAGTGGTGTCCCAGAAACGATGTGGGCTTCATAGATAATTGGCAAACCTTCTGGAGGAAACCTGGTCTTGTTAGGAGAGACGGCATCCATCCCACTTTGGATGGAGCAGCTCTCATTTCTAGAAATATGGACCAATTTATTAAACCCCCCAAAATATGACTATCCAGAGTTGGGACCAGGAAGCAGAGTTGCAGTCTTACACGCCTCTCTGCAGCTTCTCTCCTCCTGCTACCCCCCCAAAAACCCATCTCCATTGAGACTGTGTCAGCTCCCAAAATGACACAAAACAAACTAAAAACCAGCAACAAAAATCCCAAAGAAAGAACAATACAGTATCCACATCTGAACCAAAGAGTAAAACAGTGAAATGTGGTGTGATGGCATGCCACACATGGTAAGCTCCACACCTCACCACCAGTTGATTCACCTTAGTTTAATTTACAGTCACTACTTTAAAATATTCTACTTATTCTTCAATATTGTTTCTTTATTAAATGTATTTATTTTTCCATCACACCTTCCAATGTTTATATGGCGTGCACACATATTAACCTTGCAAGGTCTAAGTTCTGTTTTTATGTTATATTAATACATTTCTCTTTGTTTGAGTTACCTGGGGGTTGGCGTCTTCTCCTGTCTGGCAAAAGGTGTGGCAAAGGGCTGGGAGACCTGAAGTACCACTGACAGCCTAATTGGATAGCACCACATGCTTCATTGCCTGGGGGGTGTTTCATGTTTGTTTAATTGTTTTGTATTAGTTGGTTATATGGCAGCCATTTTGTTTTCCCCCGTGTGTGTCATTTGGTTTAGCTAAGCCAGTATTTAAATCCCCCCCGTGTGTCATTTCAACAGGTCAGTTTATCATATGTTTGTTTGTTTGAGGTTTTGTTAATTATTATCTTGAGTTTAGTCTATTGAGTTGACCTCTTTTATTGGTCTGCCTGTTTATGTTTTGGCTTCGTTAAATATATTTTTAAATTTTTGGGTCAATAAAACCCCTTTTTGAATTAAAACCACCTGTGTCCTTTATGCTTTACTGCTTGGTCCCTGATAATTGGTGGCAGCAGTGGGATCATCCAGTATTGGACACAGGGTCTTTTTCCTTTTTTCTTTCTTCTGTTTTTCCCCATAAGGAAGAAGAATGCATCGTGGTGGAAAGAATGAAAAGAACAAGGGATCTGCTCAGCAAACCTGCGAAGAGGAGGAAAATGGAGCCTCAGGAGTCACTGAAGTTGTGGAGAGAGTGGAAAAGGAGCCTACTTTGTCTGATCTAGTCAATATGCTACATGCTCACATGGAACAACAGGACGTCCAGGATGTAAAACAGAGTGAGTTAAATGCACGACAAGAACAGCGATTTAAAGCCCTTCAACATCAGTTTAGACTTCTGCAGTCAGAAATCCAAGTCAGAACATCACCATCAGATTCTGCAGAAGCTCGCTCTGATTCATTAGACTCTGATAATCATCCTTCTTCCTCTGCTCAGCAGGCCCAGGTTGAACCAGTTATGACTAATTCCAATCCAGCCATTTCACCAGCATTTCAGTTTCCCCTACAAATAGAGGGCAGATTGGAAAGATTAACTGAAGCTGATGATATTGAACATTTCCTGATCACATTTGAACGTATGGCTACAGCTTATCGATGGCAGAAATCAGATTGGGTTTTTCGTTTGATACCCTTGCTTACTGGTAAAGCTAGAGGTGCCTATGTTCACATGGACATTGATGATTCATTAGACTATGATAAAGTGAAATCAGCCATTCTGTCAAAATATGACATTAACCCTGAAACGTATAGGCAAAGATTCAGATCCCTGGACGTTCAACCAGATGAAAGCCCTCGTGAGTTATATGCGAGACTGAAGGAGCTTTATGGGAAATGGATCCAACCAAAGGGTAAAACTATTCATGACATTGGTGAAACCATAATCTTGGAGCAGTTTCTCAGAATGTTATCTCCTGAGCTTCAGGTTTGGATCAGAGAACACAACCCTGGTTCAGCAATGGAAGCAGCTCGGTTAGCTGATGTTTTTGTTGCTGCCAGAAAGAAGGGGCAAGCATGGAGCCATAATGCATGGAAGGCATCGAGGGACACCCGAAGATACCTCAGCAGAACCATCTGGATTCAGCAAATACAAGCACTAGTAAGACCCCTCAGTCTACCACTAGACCACCGAAGGCCTCCGGTAAAAGCTCATTTGTTATCTTTGTGGATTAGAGGGCCATACTGAAACCTATGTGCCCAAGAAATTCTGCTAAAATGGTACAAATGTGCTTCCTTCCCGCTCTAATGTTGATCCTGAGCAGGAGAGTGACAAATCCATCAAAATGAGTCAGATTGAAGTGAATGGGGTTCTACTCAATGCCCTTCTTGACTCTGGCAGTTCTCGGTCTCTTATTCACTCAGATTTTGCTCCACCTAATATTGTTCGCACCAGTGATACAATTTCAATCTGTTGTGTCCATGGAGATGAGAAAAGATATCCGACAGCTGACATCTACATTAAAGTTCAGGACCAGATGTATCTGCTGAATGTGGGTGTTGTGAACAGTTTGCCTTACTCTGCTGTGTTAGGGCGTGACCTTCCTGTGCTTTTTGATTTGTTGGAGTCTGAGCAGACTGAGGAGTGTAATGTAGCCGTTACCAGAGCTCAGGCTAAGCAAGTCAGTACCCACTCTGAGACCCTGAGTGCCCTGCCTTTTTTTAATGAGGAGTTTGAAACAACTGTGGTGAAGCCACGGAAGACCCGCAGACAAAGAAGGCAGGAGAAATTCAAATTTTCACCTGTGGAGACACTAACAGACGCTGAGCCAACATCGTCACCCCTAGGGTTTAATATTCCAACTGAAATTGCTGACCTCCAAAAATCTGATCAATCTTTAATATCTCTTTTCCAGAAGGCCAAAGAAAAGGAACCTGGAGTGGAGCAAGTTCTCAACAGTTAGAGAATGTCATTTTGCAAGATGTACTATCGTCAGCAGGGGTCTGTGCTGCAGCTGGTTGTTCCCCAGAAGGTGAGAAACGCCATTCTCACCTTGGGGCATTCTATTCCTTGGGCTGGCCACCTTGGTAAACACAAGACCACAGCTCGCATCAAACATCATTTCTACTGGCCTGGTCTTAGCAAAGATGTGGCTCAGTTTTGTAAAAGTTGCCCACAGTGTCAGATAACTTCTGCTAAAATCCCCCATAGAGCTCCACTCCAACCTCTCCCTGTCATCGGCACTCCTTTTGAGCGTCTTGGAATGGATATTGTAGGGCCTGTTGAGAGGAGCAAAGCAGGAAATCGTTACATGCTTGTTGTAACAGATTATGCCACAAAATATCCTGAGGTGTTCCCTTTAAAATCTATAAAGGCCAAGCCCATTGCATTTTGTTTAGTGCAGTTCTTTGCAAGAGTTGGGTTTCCACGAGAAATACTAACTGATCAAGGCACTAACTTCATGTCTACTTTGTTAAAGCAAGTTTATCAGTTGTTGGGTATCCGGAGTCTGAGAACTTCACCATACCACCCTCAAACTGATGGGCTGACAGAACGCTTTAACCAGACATTGAAACAGATGCTCAGAAAGTTTGTCAGCGACAGTGGTAACGATTGGGATCAGTGACTGCCATATCTACTCTTTGCTTATAGAGAAGTCCCCCAAGCCTCCATAGGTTTTTCCCCTTTTGAGCTGTTGTATGGTTATGAGGTTCGTGGCCCTCTAACTCTGTTAAAGGAGATCTGGGAGGGAGACAAGGCGGAGGAGGGACCCAAGAACATTTTGTCGTATGTCATTGAGATGAGAGAACGGTTGGAGAAAATGAGTGAACTTGCTCAATCACATATGGTGGAGGCCCAGCAGCAGAAGTCTTGGTATGATAAATCTGCTCGTCAGCGTTCGTTTGAGCCAGGACAAAAGGTGCTCGTGCTCCTCCCCAGTGACAACAACAAATTGTTGGCAAAGTGGCAGGGGCCATTTGAAGTCATGAGGAAGCTGGGACCCACCACATATGAGGTGTCCACCCAGGGGGTTCTTGCGCTCCAGCAAGGTCTTGCTTATAAACCTTCTGAAGGAGTGGGTGGAGCGTATTGAACACAAGGCGGATGCAATGCTCATACGGCGAGTGCCTGAAGAAGATGAAGCAGATGAGCAATATCTACCACCTGCTGGCTCTCTAGATTATGATCTCAGCCATCTCCCAGAGGACAAGCAGCAGCAGGTGAGAGAAATGTGTAAATCAGCAGTCTTTCAAGAGAATCCAGGGAGAACTGACATTGTCGAACATGATATTGTGGTACGAGAAGGTGCCTCTGTGAGACGATTAAGTTACAGGATCCCAGAACGTCTGCTGCCTTCATTGAAGAAGGAAATCGATTTGATGCTATCCCTAGGGATCATTGAAAGATCTAAGAGCGAGTGGTGCAACCCTGTGGTCTTGGTACCCAAAAAGGATGAGAGTATGAGGTTCTGCATTGATTTCAGGTACCTGAACTCCATATCCATGTTTGACTCCTACCCGACACCAAGAATCGACGATCTACTTGAACGTCTGGGAAAAGCAAGGTACCTGACCACAATAGATCTGTGTAAGGGTTACTGGCAGGTCCCACTCACTCAACGGTCCAGAGAGTTCACAGCATTCAGAACACCATGGGGGCTTTTCCAATTTACAGTCTTGCCATTTGGATTACATGGAGCTCCAGCCACTTTCCAACGGCTAATGGATCAGGTATTACGTGACTGCTCTGACTTTGCTGCTACTTACTTGGATGATATTGTTATCCACAGCAACACCTGGGAGGAGCATGTGGAACACCTGCGAACTGTTCTAGACCACCTGCACTCAGCTGGGTTGACGGTGAATCCGTCAAAGTGTGTTTTCGCTGCTGCTGAGACAGAATACCTGGGCCATGTCATCGGCAAGGGGGTTATCAGGCCACAGGTCAGCAAAATCGAGGCCATGGAATCATCCCCCCTGCCCCAAACAAGGAAGCAGCTGAGATCCTTTTTGGGCATGGCAGGTTTCTACCGTCGTTTCATCCCTCAGTTCTCTAACAGGGCAGCTCTGCTCACAGACCTAATGGGATCACGCTCCCCCAATCACATCCAGTGGACAGAGGAGGCAGTGGCAGCATTTCATGACATCCAACAGTCACTAAGTAAGCAACCGGTTTTGTACAGTCCCAACGTTGATGAACCGTTCATATTACAGACTGATGCTTCAGATCAGGGCCTGGGAGCTGTCCTCCTTCAGGAAACCATGGGAGGCCGCCATCCAGTGGCTTACATCAGCCGGAAACTGTTTCCACGGGAAGTTCAGTATTCCACAGTAGAGAAGGAGACCTTAGCAATCAAGTGGGCCCTGGACTCCTTCCGCTACTATCTACTGGGAAGAGACTTCACCTTGAAACTGACCACAAAGCACTCCAGTGGCTTGAGCAGATGAAGGACACAAATGGGCGAATTACCGCTGGTACCTGGCCTTACAGCCATTCCGATTCACTGTCCACCATGTACCAGGCAAGGAGAACCTTACTGCTGACTATCTGTCTCGCTGTTCCAGCGAGAGCTCTGAAGAGGGGAGGTGTGTGATGGCATGCCACACATGGTAAGCTCCACACCTCACCACCAGTTGATTCACCTTAGTTTAATTTACAGTCACTACTTTAAAATATTCTACTTATTATTCAATATTGTTTCTTTATTAAATGTATTTATTTTTCCATCACACCTTCCAATGTTTATATGGCGTGCACACATATTAACCTTGCAAGGTCTAAGTTCTGTTTTTATGTTATATTAATACATCTCTCTTTGTTTGAGTTACCTGGGGGTTGGCGTCTTCTCCTGTCTGGCAAAAGGTGTGGCAAAGGGCTGGGAGACCTGAAGTACCACTGACAGCCTAATTGGATAGCACCACATGCTTCATTGCCTGGGGGGTGTTTCATGTTTGTTTAATTGTTTTGTATTAGTTGGTTATATGGCAGCCATTTTGTTTTCCCCCGTGTGTGTCATTTGGTTTAGCTAAGCCAGTATTTAAATCCCCCCCGTGTGTCATTTCAACAGGTCAGTTTATCATATGTTTGTTTGAGGTTTTGTTAATTATTATCTTGAGTTTAGTCTATTGAGTTGACCTCTTTTATTGGTCTGCCTGTTTATGTTTTGGCTTCGTTAAATATATTTTTATATTTTTGGGTCAATAAAACCCCTTTTTGAATTAAAACCACCTGTGTCCTTTATGCTTTACTGCTTGGTCCCTGACATGTGGATTATTAAATATTAGGTCTCTCTCCTCCAAGTCTCTGTTAGTACATGACTTAATAATTGATCAACAAATCGATTTACTCTGCCTTACAGAAACCTGGTTGCAGCAGGATGATTATGTTAGTTTAAATGAATCAACACCCCGAGTCATTCTAACTACCAGAAACCTCGAGCACAGGCCGAGGGGGCGGTGTGGCAGCAATTTTTCACACCAGCCTATTAATCAACCAAAGACCAAGACAGACTTTTAATTCATTTGAAAGCCTGATGCTTAGCCTCTCCTGTCTGATCATTTCCTGATAACATTTACATTTACAATAATTGATTACACAGCAGTGGAGAGTAGACTTTATCACAGTAGATGTCTTTCTGAAAGTGCTGTAACTAAGTTTAAGAATATAATCCACCCACTGTTATCATCTTCAATGCCCTGTACCAACACAGAGCAGAGCAGCTATCTGAACGCTACTCCAACAGAGGTTGATTATCTTGTTAATAATTTTACCTCCTCACTACGTACGACTCTGGATACTGTAGCTCCTGTGAAAACTAAGGCCTCAAACCAGAAGTACCTGACTCCGTGGTATAATTCTCAAACACGTAGCCTAAAGCAGATAACTCGTAAGCTGGAGAGGAAATGGCGTCGCAAATTTAGAGGATCATCATTTAGCCTGGAGAAATAGTTTGCTGCTTTATAAGAAAGCCCTCCGCAAAGCCAGAACATCTTACTATTCGTCACTGATTGAAGAAAATAAGAACAACCCCAGGTTTCTCTTCAGCACTGTAGCCAGGCTGACAAACAGTCAGAGCTCTACTGAGCCAACAATCCCTTTAACGTTAACTAGTAATGACTTCATGAACTTCTTCACAAATAAAATTTTAATCATTAGAGAAAAAATTACCAATAATTCAATTCAATTTCAATTCAATTTTATTTATATAGCGCCAAATCACAACAAAAGTCGCCTCAAGGCGCTTTATATTGTACAATAGATCGCACAATAATAAATACAGAGAAAACCCCAACAATCATATCATATGACCCCTATGAGCAAGCACTTTGGCGACAGTGGGAAGGAAAACTCCCTTTAACAGGAAGAAACCTCCGGCAGAACCAGGCTCAGGGAGGGCGGGGCCATCTGCTGCGACCGGTTGGGGTGAAGAAGGAAAACAGGATGAAAGACATGCTGTGGAAGAGAGACAGAAATTAATAACAGATATGATTCGATGCAGAGAGGTCTATTAACACATAGTGAGTGGCTGGAAAGGAAAAACTCAATGCATCATGGGAATCCCCAGCAGCCTACGTCTATTGCAGCATAACTAAGGGAGGATTCAGGGTCACCTGGTCCAGCCCTAACTATATGCTTTAGCAAAAGGAAAGTTTGAAGCCTAATCTTGAAAGTAGAGATAGTGTCTGTCTCCCGAATCCAAACTGGAAGTTGGTTCCACAGAAGAGGGGCCTGAAAACTGAAGGCTCTGCCTCCCATTCTACTTTTAAATACTCTAGGAACAACAAGTAGGCCTGCAGAGCGAGAGCGAAGTGCTCTAATAGGGTGATATGGTACTACAAGGTCATTAAGATAAGATGGGGCCTGATTATTTAAGACCTTGTATGTGAGGAGCAGGATTTTGAATTCAATTCTGGATTTAACAGGAAGCCAATGAAGGGAAGCCAAAACAGGAGAAATATGTTCTCTCTTCCTAGTCTCTGTCAGGACTCTTGCTGCAGCATTTTGGATTAGCTGAAGACTTTTCAGCGACTTTTTAGGAAATCCTGATAATAAAGAATTACAGTAGTCCAGCCTGGAAGTAATAAATGCATGAACTAGTTTTTCAGCATCACTCTGAGACAGGATATTTCTAATTTTAGAGATGTTGCGCAAATGGAAGAAAGCAGTCTTACATATTTGTTTAATATGTGCATTAAAGGACATGTCCTGGTCAAAAATGACTCCAAGGTTCCTCACAGTGTTACTGGAGGCCAAGGTAATGCCATCCAGAGTAAGAATCTGCTTAGATACCATATTTCTAAGATTTTCAGGGCCGAGTACAATAACCTCAGTTTGATCTGAATTAAGAAGCAGAAAGTTAGCGGCCATCCAGGTCTTTATGTCTTTAAGACATTCCTGCAGTTTAACTAATTGGTCTGTGATACCTGGCTTCATGGATAGATAGAGCTGCGTATCATCTGCATAGCAGTGAAAATTTATGCTATGTCTTCTAATGATGCTGCCTAGGGGAAGCATGTATAGTGTAAATAGAATTGGTCCTAGCACTGAACCCTGTGGAACACCATAATTGACCTTAGTGGGTGAAGAGGACTCTCCATTTACATGTACAAATTGGAGTCTATTAGATAGATATGATACAAACCACTGCAGTGCAGTACCTGTAATACCTACAGCATGTTCTAATCGCTCTAATAGGATATTATGGTCGACAGTATCGAACGCAGCACTGAGGTCTAGCAGGACAAACACAGAGATGAGTCCACTGTCAGAGGCCATAAGAAGATCATTTGTAACCTTCACTAAAGCTGTTTCTGTGCTGTGATGAGCTCTGAAACCTGACTGAAACTCTTCAAATAAGCCATTCCTCTGCAGATGATCTGTTAGCTGTTTGACAACTACTCTTTCAAGGATTTTTGATATAAAAGGAAGGTTGGAAATTGGCCTGTAATTAGCTAAGACAGCTGGGTCTAGAGATGGCTTTTTGAGTAAAGGTTTAACTACAGCCAGCTTGAAGGCCTGTGGTACATAGCCGATTATTAGAGATAGGTTGATCATACTTAAGATCGAAGAATTAATTAATGGCAGGACTTCTTTGAGCAGTTTTGTAGGAATGGGGTCTAAAAGACACGTTGATGGTTTGGAGGAATTAATTAAGTTAACTCAGAAAGATCAATTGGAGAAAAAGAGTCTAACTTAACATCGATGGTACTAAAAGTAGCTGTAGATAATATTACATCTGTGGGATGATTATTGGTAATTTTTTCTCTAATGGTTAAAATTTTATTTGTGAAGAAGTTCATGAAGTCATTACTAGTTAACGTTAAAGGGATTGTTGGCTCAGTAGAGCTCTGACTGTTTGTCAGCCTGGCTACAGTGCTGAAGAGAAACCTGGGGTTGTTCTTATTTTCTTCAATCAGTGATGAATAGTAAGATGTTCTGGCTTTATGGAGGGCTTTCTTATAAAGCAGCAAACTATTTCTCCAGGCTAAATGATGATCCTCTAAATTTGTGACACGCCATTTCCTCTCCAGCTTACGAGTTATCTGCTTTAGGCTACGTGTTTGAGAATTATACCACGGAGTCAGGGACTTTGGATTTGAGGCCTTAGTTTTCACAGGAGCTACAGTATCCAGAGTCGCACGTGAGTGAGGAGGTAAAATTATTAACAAGATAATCGACCTCTGTTGGAGTAGCGTTCAGATAGCTGCTCTGCTCTGTGTTGGTACAGGGCATTGAAGATGATAACAGTGGGTGGATTATATTCTTAAACTTAGTTACAGCACTTTCAGAAAGACATCTACTGTGATAAAGTCTACTCTCCACTGCTGTGTAATCAATTATTGTAAATGTAAATGTTATCAGGAAATGATCAGACAGCAGAGGGTTTTCAGGAAACACTGTTAAATGTTCAGTTTCTATGCCATATGTTAAAACAAGATCTAGAGTGTGATTAAAGTGGTGGGTGGGTTCTTTTACATTTTGAGAGAAGCCAATTGAGTCTAATAACAGATTAAATGCCATGTTGAGGCTGTCATTTTTAGCATCTACATGGATGTTAAAATCACCCACAATAATTATTTTATCTGAGCTGAGCACTAAATCAGATAAAAAGTCTGAGAAATCAGAGAGAAACTCTGTGTAAGGCCCAGGTGGACGATAGATGATAAGAAGTAAGACTGGTTTCTGAGTTTTACAGCTGGGGTGGACGAGGCTAAGCATCAGGCTTTCAAATGAATTAAAAGTCTGTCTTGGTCTTTGGTTGATTAATAGGCTGGTGTGAAAAATTGCTGCCACACCCCCCCGGCCTGTGCTTCGAGGTTTCTAGTAGTTAGAATGACTCGGGGTGTTGATTCATTTAAACTAACATAATCATCCTGCTGCAACCAGGTTTCTGTAAGGCAGAGTAAATCGATTTGTTGATCAATTATTAAGTCATGTACTAACAGAGACTTGGAGGAGAGAGACCTAATATTTAATAATCCACATTTCACTGTTTTACTCTTTGGTTCAGATGTGGATACTGTATTGTTCTTTCTTTGGGATTTTTTATGTTTAAGTTGTTTATTGCTGGTTTTAGTTTGTTTTTGTCTGTTTGGGAGCTGACACAGTCTCAATGGAGATGGGTTTTTGGGGGGTAGCAGGAGGAGAGAAGCTGCAGAGAGGCGTGTAAGACTGCAACTCTGCTTCCTGGTCCCAACTCTGGATAGTCATATTTTGGGGGGTTTAATAAATTGGTCCATATTTCTAGAAATGAGAGCTGCTCCATCCAAAGTGGGATGGATGCCGTCTCTCTAACAAGACCAGGTTTCCTCCAGAAGGTTTGCCAATTATCTATGAAGCCCACATCGTTTCTGGGACACCACTCAGACAGCCAGCAATTTAAGGAGAACATGCGGCTAAACATGTCACTCCTGGTCTGATTGGGGAGGGACCAGAGAAAACTACAGAGTCCGACATTGTTTTGGCAAAGTTACACACCGATTCAATATTGATTTTAGTGACCTCCGATTGGCGTAACCGGGTGTCATTACTGCCGACGTGAATTATGATCTTACTGTATTTACGCCACCCCATAGCCAGCAGTTTTAAATTTCCTTCAATGTCGCCTGCTCTGGCCCCTGGAAGACAATTGACTATGGTTGCCGGTGTCTCTAGCTTCACATGTCTGAGAACAGAATCGCCAATTACCAGAGTTTGACCCCGGCGGTGTGTCGCCGAGTGGGGAAAAACAGTTAGACACATGAACAGGTTGGTGGTGTACCTGGGGCTTCAGTTTAAGACTATGCTTCCTCCTCACCGTCACCCAGCCGCCCTCTTTCCCCAGCTGCTTGGGGTCTGCCGGGAACAGCTAGCGGGCCTCACGCTATCTTCGGCTGCACCAGCTACAGGGGCCTGGCTAGCTACGGGTGAATGAAGGGTGCGGCCGAGTCTCCAATTCAGTAATCCTGGCCTCCAGAGCTGCAAATATACTACATTTGTTACAGGTATCATTACTGCTAAAGGAGGCCAAGGAGTAACTAAACATCTGACACAATGAGCAGGAAAGTGCAGGAGGGACAGGTGAAGTAGCCATGGTGCTAACGAGTCGGCTACGAGCTAAGCTAAGCTAGCGAAACAGTACAGAGACAGTGAGTGAATACTTTGGCTATAAATTAGGTAGTGAGTACACAGAAAGGGTGATTCAGATGAAGCACGTTAAGATTATACTATGAAAAAGGGATGTATCAAAAGATTTAAATTAAATTGCTAAGCAGAAAAGCTACTGAGAAACACCACTGTGTTTGAGCAGGAACAGGAAGTGATACTCTACCACAGAGCGAGCGAACACCAAGTGACAGTAATATAATCATCCCACAGATGTAATATTACTGCAAAAGCTCAGTTACATGTATGAGACATATTCATCTTCTGATTTCACCTCTGCTCTGGGATTTTACAGCACACTGTTAGCTTAATATCTAACACCCAACTTGTCTTGCAGTGGCTGTGTAACTTCAGGTGGACTCAGAGAGCAGAACACATGGTGGCACAGGGGTTTGCAATGAAGGAAATTTATTGACAGTAAAACGCTATTTACAGGGACAGTGTCTTTACAAAGCAGTACATGTATAGAAACAGGAAAAACACACACTGGTGGCGCACTCGATCAAAGGGCAGAGGGATATTGGAGTTAGGAGTGTTTTGCCGGAAACTGAAAAGGAACATAAATGGGAATTTAACGAGAGTTGGAGCGCTTACTTGGTACAGTCTGACAATACAACCTTCCAGAAAGTTGTCAGAAGCCAGACAAGGTGGCACGGAGAGAGACTGAGAGGCGGAATGAGGACTAAAACTCCGTACAGCCTTGAAAGATGATTTCCACAGACTCTAGTAGGCAGGCGGGGAGGTACACAGGCACTCTTGAAAGAACAATATTCTGACACTAGGCATGTGTCGTGCCGTTCCTTAAGAACGCTTCTGACGAAAGCGTCTGATGAATAACAGGTGTACCAGAGGCTCAGTGAATCGCTGCCCCGCCTACCTGTGCCGAAAAAGGAGACACAAGAAACACAAACAAAAAACTCCGCACAACCATAATCCTGCTCCTAATAGTGGCTTGTTGTTTCCTGGAAATGTTGTGAGTTCATCCGATGGTCTAAGCACTGACAGTGAATATTGTTTTCTTCCTTTGTCCAGCTGTGATCAGGGTTTGCACATCTGTCCTGTTCACTCTCTGCTTTGAATCTGTGATAAAGTTAAAGGCAGAGCTGCAGCAGGACTCACTGATAGCTTCATGATTCTCCTTTTCTCATTACTGTCAGCAGGAGGTCAACTTTTCTCTCTCTCTTAATGCTCTGACTTTAATTTTGTCTGTTCCTATTAGAGCTGCTTACCTCCCTGTGACCATCATCATCACCATCATCATGGATGCTGCTGACGCTCTGGTTGATAGATTCTTCTCTTGGGTGGAGCTACAGAAAGAATGTGCTGACAAACTGGACAAACTGGCTGATGAGTTGGAGGAAACACAGAAGAATGTTAACACTGCTAAAGTTGTGGGCAGTTCTCTATCTGTGGGTGGAGCCGCTGCCATGACTGCAGCAGGTGTAGCAACCATGATCACAGGTGGAGCAGCACTACCTGTTATAGCTATGGCAGGTGGAGCAGCATCCTGGGCTGGTTTAGCTACTGACGCATCGTGTGATGTTGTAAATCTCACCAGAGCAGAAAAAACCTCGGAAGAGGCTGAAGAAGTTGTAGAGAAGATTGAGAATCTTCATGAGGAGATTGACAAACTTTTGGAGTCACTGAAAAAGGAATTTCAGAAGAAAGAAGATCACGATGACTCCTGTAGTGATGATCACCTGATGGAGAGCATCCTGAGAGAAATGGCCAAACGTAACGGACTGATAGTAGATGACACTGTCAGTTTAAAGAAGATCCTGGAAGATCACGTTCAGTGTCTGAAGCCAGTGATCTTGTCTTTCTTTTCATTAGAAATCTCGGTCACTGCAACAGTCATAGCCAAGTCTGTGAGAAAGTTACTGACAAAAGGAGGAACAAAAGCAGCAAAGGGAGTAGCGAAGAGTGTAGCTGGAAAAACAGCAGGAAAAGCTGTGGGACGTGTAAGTATCACAGACAGTAACAGACACAGTAGGGGGCGCTGTTTCCTGCCTTAGTCACTCAGAAGGTAAATGTAAAGACTGACGTAGTCGTGTGGTCTGCAGCTGTTCCTGCACACAGATGTTCACACGTCTCTCAGGCTGAATACGAAACACTCTGCAGCTGAAACTGTTGTTTTATGATCAAAGTGCAGGTGGACACACAGCTTTAAGTTCAGCTTTCAACAACTTTATGTGAATTAACGGTTTTAGACCACAGACATGTAGACTCAAACTCAGAATGCTGAAAGCAGAATCGGGATTAACAGGTTTGTTTTTCCAGTACAGAGGATAAAGATGAGAAGGTGAGCTGATGACCTCTTCATCTGTTTTCACTTTAGCCTGAAATGTTCATGTTCATGGGTCAGGGGTTCTTTACAGTCAGGTGGGAAGGAAATGGTGGACATCTCTTTCAGGGCTTGTTTATTGTGTATGACACATTGATAAATGAGAGTCCAACTTTTGTTATTTATGTAATTTTCTTTTCATGATCAGATGGCAGGAGGAATACTTGGACTTCTGTTCTCAGTTCCAGAGCTGATTGAGAACTGGAACAACATGGACATCTGTGAGACAGAAGCCAGTAAGAGCCTGAAAGAGAACGCTAAGGCCATACGGACCGAGTCTGAGAACATGAAGAAAGGCCTTCAGGAAATCCTGTAAGTCTGAAAATAAACTTATTCACAGTTGTGTCTATTTCCTGAGATAAAGTATCAGCACTGTACACTAACACAGGAGCACTTCATTACAGCATGCATCACTGGAAGAAAACATGTCTAAATTCTCGAACTTTATCATTTTTCTTTCAGAAATGTCTTTCGGAGGTTAGCCAAAGTTAAAGACTGCATAGACAACAGGACGAGGAGCAGCGATGACAAGAAAGAATTAATAGAGTTTGCAGTGGAACATTGCAAAGATGAAGATGCTCTGCAGTGGCTGAGAGAAAACTCAGAGTTTGAAACTTTCTTCAAACTCATTGATTTGTTTCGATTCTTGACAAAAAAAAAGGAAGAAAAGAAGCTCCACTCCAACAACATTGACATCACCTTTGTAGCACATGGATCGATCACAGACTCCATGATATCAGCCAACTGTTTGCTGCCTCTGTCCAAAATCACTGATGTGGTCCTGTACTCTCCCTGGAACTGTGCCATCGATGCTAAAGTAGCCTACGGTGTTGCTACAGGACTCATAGAGCCTCAGCACAGAGTTTTCAGCTGTGAAACTCCTGATCAGGAACGTTGTTGCTGCTGTCATTGTCGCTCCTGTAGAAATAAAAAAGTCTGTGAAGTTCCTGATGCAGATCATCAACCCACAAAACGTCCAGATGAGTGGAACTCCATGAAGAAGGCTGGAGATCGAAAGATTCCTAACATCATGCTGCGTCCACTACGACAACGCAAGGACGGTGCTTGGAAAAATTTTGAGATTCTCAAGGATAAGTATTGTGAACCTGAGGGAAACCGCATCATTGTCCCATTTATCTTCCCAGGGAGGAGAAAAGAAGAAGTCCCATTCTTTGTTGTCTCCTTGGCTCTGTCTCAGGTGCTCCTGTTCTCCAGGTTTCAAGCCACACTCCATCTCACTGCCTGTTTGGGAAAAATATCCAGAGAAATAAAAATTGATGAAGACACCCTGAAGGAGCAGTATGCCTGCACCATCGACAGCACAAGAATGACATCTTCACAAGGCAAGCCACGACAAAAGAACAAAAGATTGTTCAAAGCTTTTAAAGTTCTGTTTGGTTAGACATCCTGCATTTCTCAAAGATGAAAGAAATTGTAGAGTCATAAGGTGTTGAAAGTTATTTTTTGTCACATACCCACCTTGGTCAGTCAGACCATCTTTTTTCTTCTCCATTTCCCCGCACACAAAAACCTTAAGACCAACGGGCAGAACTGCTAAAGTTTGGCTGGAGGGAGCTGTCTCTTATCTACAGGACTCTTCCATTCTGTCACTTGAAAACACTGAATTCAAAATCTGTCCCCTCATCTGGAGGAAAACACATCATCCGTGCTGTCCTACATTAACTTCACTGTAGGTGTATCCAAATGAGAAACCGTGGATAAACAGTGAAATCAAGTGACACCAGGTTTCAAATGTGCAAACTATGAATAGAGGAGGACCTTAGTGCTAATACCTGTAATACCTGTACATCACAGATGTTTACACAAATCAACGACTCTGTCAGCATGGTAGAGGAACTCAACTGCTTTTTTGCACGATTTCATAGCTGCAGTCACAACCCAGTCATAAACCAACAGGTGACAACCCAAGGTCCCCTCCTCTACTCACTCATCAACTCATCAGGTACAGCTGCCTCTCTGTACCATCAACACAAGGAAAGCAGCCGGTCCTGATGGAGCGCATGGATGCTTGCTACAGGCCTGTGCTAACCAAATAACAGAGGTATTCACTCACATCAACATCTCTCTGTCCTCATGCACATTAGCTGCTTGTCTCAAATCCATGACCATTACACCTCTGCTCAAACAATCCACAGTAAACTGTCTCAATGATTATACCCCGATAATTTCAAAATGCTGAAATGACAGATACTCAAACTAAGGAACCCACCCCAGATGATCCAGATCAACATCAGTTAGTCTACTGAGCAAACAAATCAACTGAAGATGCTATCTGTGTGGCTCTCAACACTGCCCTCACTCACCTATTTAGATATATGTATATATATATATATATATACATATCTGTCTATATCTATATCTATATGTGTGTGTGTATTTATGTTACGACTTGAAAGGTGGGACGTTCTTTAAATTTGAACAAAATCACATAAGCCAATATTTAATTCACAACTGAAGATAAATAAGATAACAAATGTTTAAACTGAGAAATGTTACTATTTTAAGCACAAAACAAGCTCATTTTAAATTTGATGCCTGCTACAGTTCCCAAAATAGTCAAATGGCTGAAAAAGCAAGAAAGTTCCAAACGATTCAGCTGGGAGAAGATGTAACAAGTAATTAACCCTAACATGCATGAATTATGACAACCTCAATCAGGATTTTTTCTTAAGTATTTTTATTCATCTTTAGGCATGAAAAGATGAATAAAAATACAACCAGTGGGTAGCAGGTATGGAGTGACACTTCAGTGTCCAATGTAGTGGTTTATGTGCAAATATACCATCAAAACTGACACAAATACAAGAAAACAGCCTTTGAATAGCTGCCCACTGTGACTACTATGCGTGAAAGGGTTAACTGATGTCAGGTTTGTGACACAACTGCCTGTAAAAGGGATGTCTCAGTAAGGCAGCGTCTCTCAAAAGTAAAGATAGACAGAGGCTCTCCAAAGTGTGAAAGAGTGTGTAAAAAGATTGTGGACTACTTCAAAAACAATGTTCTTCAATGTCAAATTATAAAAGGCTTTCCAACTCTCATTATCTACAATGCATCAGATCATCAAAAGATTTAGAGAAACCGGAGATGTCTCTGCGCACAAGGCCCGAAGACCTTCATTGGAAACCCGAGGTCTTCGGGCCCTCTGACGACATTCCATTACTCATCGGCGTGATTGCGTCCCTGACATTACTAAATGGGCCCAGGAATACTTCCAGAAACCACTGCTGGTAAACACAATCCACCGTGCCATCTACAGATGCCAACTAAATCTCTGTCATTTACAAAGGAAGTCATATTTGAACATGCTCAGTTCAAAAGCCAGCGTCTCTGATGGTATGGAGTGCATAAGTGCATATTGTTTGGGTAGCTGACATGTTTTGAAAGCAACTATGAATGCTGAAAGGTGTATAAAGGTTTCACAGCAACATGTGCTCTCCTCCAGATGACGTGTATTTCAGCAGGACAAACCACATGCAGCTGTTACATCAGCATGGCTTTGTCAGAGACAAGTCCAGGTGCTGAATTGGCCTGCCCCATCAGTCCCAGATAGAGAAGATTTGGCACATCAATTAAAAAAAAAAAAATATGTCAAAGACTACCATGAGCTCTTCGGCAGGTGGAAACCTATATCAGGAAAGAATGGGACTCAATTCCACCCCAAACCTCCAGAAACAATAACGCTGATCCCCAGGTGTCTTCAGACTGTTTGAAAAGAAGAGGGGATGTTACACCGTGGTAAACATGCCCCACCCTGACTATTCTGAGACCTGTAGCAAATATCCAATCTGAAATGAGCCCATTTTGTGTATAAAATAGTAAAATGTCTCCATTTAAATGTTGGTTGTGTTATTTATGTACTGTTGTGAATGAAATATTGGCTTGGATGATTTGAAAGTCTTGTTTTTCATTTCTCTCAAATTTAAAGAACGTCGCAACTTCTCTGGAGTTCGGATTGTATCTAACTGTTATGCAGCATGTGAGGGAGTACATCTATAATTTTAGCATGCTTGCATAATAACAAAACATTTTGATGACCTACAACAAAGAGCTGAAGCAAATAGACACATAAATATCTTTTCCCAGGTTTCTTTATCCAGTTTCAGCCAACATTGCAAACAAGACTTGCAGCTAATAGTGGTGGAAGGGGACAAGCTAAAGAAGGTGAACAAAAATCGTTGGTAAAAACAGACAAAACTGAGAAAACAACAGTGGACGGGATGGTGGCTGAGGAGCACACTGTCTGTAATGATGCCCATGACCTAAACTTGGCAGTGGACGTGGAAGATAGAATTGTCGCCATCTGCACAGACATTAGGTTGATGGCTGCAGAGGTGATGTCTGAAGCTAGGCAACATAATAACCAATCTGAAGACAACAGCTGACAGCGTGGGGGAAACTTTGTATACTTTCACATGAATACCCTGCAGAAATGTTGGGAAAGAGTCGCATCAGATGGAGAACTGCATAACATTTTACATTTTATTAGCCCTAAATTAAAGTATGTCCAGATGGGTGAAAGTTACCTTCTACTGAGAGAAGGTAACAACGCTAACACAGACTGTACTTGGAAGTGAGATTGACTTTTCTTTTGTATGAAATATTCTGAGCAGCTTACCTGTCAAAGATAAATACCTTAAGGATTTTGGTTCAGCCAGTAACAAAAGAACAGTTTTGACCACGAATGGTTGAAATGTGACCCAACTAAGAATGACTAGACTGCCATGTTGAGTAATATTGAGACAAATACTTTTTTTTTTCCAATTTACAGGCGGATCCATTCCCTAAAAAAAATCATTGAAATGGATGCATTATACATACCAATCATATATCTCTAGTGCTACTCTGAATACATGTGTGACCAACAGGTGCTGTGCCTCAGTTTGTTCTATTTGTGAAAAATAAAACTTTTTCTTTTTTAGTGCATGCTGAATCTTGAATACTGAGTGATACTGAAAAGCAGAAAATTGTTCTGAGTTCAGAAAAATCCAAATGTGAACTTCTCTTTGAAAAATATGGACACTGTGTCCTCGGGGCTGAAGAGAGGAGGGACCACCCAGCGTGAGGGGAAAATAGCAGAAAGAATGGAGTTAGTGAGCTGCTCTCTGTAAAGGCCAGAGCCCCAGAGGGCCCAGTGCCTCTGTCTTCAGTTATGTTCGGTTTCTGTTAGCACGTGACCCTGGAGATCTTTTGGTCTTAAAATAAATTACTAATTTTTTTTATTGATTAAACAGAAGTGTGAGTGACATTTGCACATAAATAAGTGACATAATATTCAGTACTTAGTTTTAAGAGTTTCCTCTTTGGCCACCCCACTTCAGCCATCTGCTGTTTTTTTTGTTTTTTTCGAAAAAATTGTCCACACCCACCGCCGCGCTATGAATTCTGGGATAGGTTTGGGCCACAAGGGATACACCCGACCCATCCTTCAAATTCGGGGAAATGAAGGACGGATTTGTCGGCAGCATTTGGAGCAGTCTTCGATTTGGGACAGCCTTCGTCGCATGGTGACATAATCGGACTTCAAATGTGGCCTCCGAAGGATGCAGCCCCTGAATTGGGATTCAGCGGGGGTGTCTAAATTCATAGGATGCATCCTCCTAAGGACCTGGCCTTCGCAGTCTACGTGGGCCGGGTCCTCTGAAGACCGGGTAGGCCGGAAGTGAGCGGCTGTGAAATGGGACGGTCTAGCCTTCAGATTTGCGTCACCGCTGTCTTGTTGGAGTTTAATAACCTTAGCGGTCTGCTCCTTGGTATCTAAAATATAAGAGGACACTGGTGTAAACTCTCAACCATCTCACTGTCTGATAACAAAGAACATTAAAACATTACTGTTGGCCACATGTCGGCAAAGTTATGTGACATTAGTGATGTTCAGCGTCGGCGTATATTTTAAAGGCTTTAAAATATACGCCGTTCAATAGTCGACCTTAATCTTACAGAGAATGTGATGATTTTATGGATAATTAAAGTTAGTAATATATTCACAAACACAACAAGAAGTTTTGGTTGGGTTATGGGGAAAAAATAAATGAAATAGCAATTAGTAACAAAAATATTAGTCCAGCTTTACCATTTTCAGTTTTACCCCCAGGGCTATATGAACAAACTCCTCATTTTCATTTACTACACAAGGGAAGAGTGCAGAATAAAAGCCAGGTATATGATCGTATGAGGGGAAAGTATTCAGAACATGTGAAAATTCATACTGATGCATCCAAATTGTTAGATTAAAAAAAGTGTGCATTGCATTTGTTGTTCCAGAAAGAAGTTTTGCGATGAGTAAAAGAAATACTGATAATTTGGGGAACTTGTAGCAACTTCAGTCGTTTTAAACTGGGTGGAGAAGGGACCAGTAGGGAAGTATTTGATCCGCCCTCTAGTAGCGCACGATTGAGTATATCGTTATGACCCGGCCTAGGGGTAACCAGGACCCAACATGCAGGTGCAAAAAAAAAAAAAAGTGTTTTCTAGGACTGAACTGCAGCCACTAGAAGACAGCTCTGCTGCCCTAACCTACAAGCACTAGCACTCTCCTGCTAGTGCTTGTAAGAAAGGCCAGGAACAAAGCAATTAAAGAGGCTAATCAGCAGTTTATTCTCTTCGGATGGGAGCAATGCCAAAACAACAAACAAAAAGGTTTCCCTATCAGGAAGTCAAAGAAAACAAAGACAATTCTAACCTAAGCTCCTATCCAAAAAACAAAAAGGGCTTCTCACTCCTACTGAACTGCTGCAGTGTAAGAAATTACAAGGAACACTATTTACATTCAGCAAAGAAGGATCATCCAGGCTGGAGAAGCTAATCAGGAAGGCTGGCTCTGTGGTCGGCATGAAGCTGGACACTCTGGTGACAGTGGCAGAGAAAAGGACATTAAAGAAACTGATGGACATCCTCTGCACACAGTCGTAAACAATCAGATGAGCCTATTCAGCGACAGGTTGCTTCTCCCAAAGTCAAAAACCAACAGACTTAAAAACTCCTTTGTCCCACACGAAATCAGACTGTTTAACTCCTCACTAGAGGGGAGAGGGAGGGGAAACAGGGGGACAAAGGAGGGGGGAACAACTGAGCTGTAATGCTTCTTTACACTGTGCAATATTTGCAATTTGTTTTTTTCTTATATTCGACTGTGCAATATACTCACTCAAATGTGCAATCCTGTTTATCCATATTATATAGTCTGTATTTATATATGTGTATATGTGGTATATTTATGCTTATATCCTTACTCTCATTCCCCTTATTGTATCTGTAACATGCAACTTCTGTCGGTGCTGTGCTGCTGGAAACTGAATTTCCCGGAGGAACCCACCCGAGGGATTAATAAAGTTTTATCTAATCTAATCTAACATAAGTGCTCTTAGCTCAAACCACATATCTTAATCACAAATGGCTCACACGTTACAAAAAAAAAGAAAAAAGAGTACAGCTCAGGATTTTCACACATGCTCAGAAGTACAAACAGCTAGCTCTTTGTTGGATGTAGAGGAGACAAGGAGAGGTAGGTGGCTGTGAACTGGAGGTTAAGAGTAGGGATGGGTATCGTTTAGGTTTTATCCAATACCAGTACCAAATCGGTACTTTTTAAACGGTGCCGGTGCTTAAACGGTGCTCGAACCGGTGCTTAAAGAATGGAGAACACAAACTTTGTCCAAAAACCTCTCATGTTCAGCTGTTTTTTTGTAAAAAGATAACAATGTTAGCCTTTTCTGCAGCTATAGGACATATGTGGTCTCACTCTTGGCTGGAAGCAGTGCTTAAACAATGGAAGAAACACAAACTTTGTCCAAAAACCTCTCATGTTTAGCTGTTTTCCACTTTTTCTTTGGTCATTTTAGCCTTTTTGGCCAGGGTGAAGGGAGTATCTGCCATCAAACAAGAAGACAGCCGCATGTAACTACGATGGTGTTTGCTAGTTCACCTTACATTAATTAACATTAATTAATTAATACAATAATGTAATAACGTGGTTAGCATACTCAACGTTAATTACACACGAACAACATGAAGCTACTCACGCAGAGAAGAACGGCTGCTGCTGCCATCATCATCCTCATCATTTCTGCTACGCTGACAGGGCTAGGGGCCAGGACTCTCCTCTTCGGGTTTTTGGGGGATGTTGCTAACTCCGGGTCCGATAACAGGCACCACACCCGCAGTAGATGTGCTCGGTGTGAGGTCTCGCAGCAAGCTATCAAATACGCTGCATTTCTCGGCTTTTAAAAAAACGCTATGTGTCGCCAGGTGTTTCATCAGATTTGAGGTGTTACCTCCTTTGACAGTATCACAGTATCAGCTTAAAGCACTTGTTGCAGGCTGCTGAGTTTGCATCTTTTGCTGTGAAGTACAGCCAGACTTTTGACCGCTTCGCCTTGGGCATTTTTAATCTGTAGCTCTGCTCTGAAAGAACGTACGTACCTGGGCCCGCCTACTACGCTTGCAAAGGTAAAATGATTGGCTAGAATCCAAAGTGTATGACATCTCAGGAAAAAAAAGCACCGAAATGTGCGCTGCTTTTCGGTGCTTTTCACTCCGGAATACGCATTTTGTATGCGAATACGCAACAATCACCCCACTTTGCAGTTATTTATTTGTAAAAAATGTTTGGAATCATGTATGATTTTCGTTCCACTTCTCACGTGTACACCACTTTGTATTGGTCTTTCACCTGGAATTCCAATAAAACTGATTTATGTTTGTGGCTGTAATGTGACAAAATGTGGAAAAGTTCAAGGGGCCGAATACTTTTGCAAGCCACTGTACTACAGAGGACCATTCAAATGTACAGACAGGATTGACACGTCTACACTCAAACAGTTTTTGTCCAACTTGTTTGGCTCACTCACATATTGAACTTTCTTGGTAAAAATGAATTACTGCTCCCCTCATTCTCAAAAAAAAGAAAGTATTATTGTTCATCAGAATTCATCTCAGTGGCCACATTAACCTTCCAAAACCCATCTGTCACTTTAGCTCAAGTCCCATCAATCCATTAACAATTATTTAAACTGCACGAGTGCAGATCATCCTATCAGCTTTCCATTACCAAAGCCTGAAGGTGTCACAGGCAGCGGGCGCTGACTGCATGTAGAGTGAATACTGAACATAAATGTAGACCAAAAAGTGGAGCGTGAAACGTAACTCGAATAGACAAAAAGCGAGCCCTTTATTGTGGCTGATAAAATGAGTACAAAAAACAAGGGGAAGTGAATAAAAGGGATGAAAACTAACCTATGACAACTGTGATGAAAGACATGAACATGATTCTAGGCAGGAGCATGCAAAAAGCTAAGAGGAAAAAACATGAACATGGGACGTGAGCATGACCTGAGCTGAATCATGAAACACCCGGGCTTGACATAACAGCGTGAAAGTAACAGAGACAACCTGACAAAGACTGAATGAAAACTGAATACACACAGGAGGATAATGAGGGAAGTGGAAACACATGGGGAAACAGCTGACACAAATGAACATAACGACACCACAGGGAAAGTAAAACAAAACACACTGAACATGGGCTGTGTCCAAATTCAGGGGAAGGATGCTTTGAATGCCATATTTGGAGGCAATGATGTCACAGTGACGCAACAAAGGCTGTCCAAATTCGAAGAGTCCTCCAAATGTTGCGACAAATGTGTCCTTCATTTCCCCAAATTTCAAGGATGGGACGGTGTATCCTTCGTGTCCTACCATATCCCAGGATTCATTGGGGGCCATACAGGAGATTTTTTGCTGATAACGATGGCGGTCGAAGCGGAGCTAATGTGGGAGAGGACCTGTGAAAACTTCTGGATTTAGGGATTAACATAGTTGCCATGATTTCCTGTCTTATCTTATTTGTTGTGTGTGATCAGGACAATTCTGGAGAAGATGGGCCTGCAGGGGAAAGTCACCCTCTTGCAGGCCAGAAGACATGAGATAACTTTAAAGAATACAAAGTACGTATGTGTGTTATCAAGAAGATAATTCTCAAGAACACAAGTTAATAAATGTGCAATTACTAAGAGTTGTTGTGGTGTTTTTATTTGTCTACTGTCATTTTTGATTTCCTCTGCCTTTAGGATTGCAAGTATCCAGGCTCAGGAGAGGGGGTCAAGAAACAGAAACCTGAGTTTTCCCTGCCACAGTCATCTGAGTGTTTTTCTCTTTATTATTATTTTAGGATCCAAATTGCTGTTGTTGTGATTTCACACTAAACAAATGAATCTGAATTTAACTGAACTGAATTTTAACATTCATGGAGATGTTAAAAACAACAGCTTCAACTCTGCATTTAATTCATTATTAGACTCAGTTGGCTTCTCATAAAATGTAAATGAGCTGATGATCATGTTAGTCAGTGGTGCTACTTTCAGTCATTGTGCAAATAGAATAGAACAGAATAATCCTTTAATTGTCCCACAGGGCAAAATTTGGTTGTAACAGCAGCAAGAAAAACACATATACAAACAAACAGGACACAGAACAGAAACATACACAGGTTTTTTTTTACATATTTACATCAAGGACAATAGTTACCAAAAACAGAGTACTGTAGAGTTATTAAAATTAAATAAAATTAAATACAGATAAGAGGTGTAGAGATTAGAAAATTATTTTGCTGTTACTATTCATGTTGCATTAGTTATCATTTCATCGACACAGTTTTTGAAGCTGTTGAGGTTACATTAAAGTCTGTATTTCAAGTCTGTATTTCAGGTGGTAGCTTAATCACATGATAATCTTTCATTGCAGGTGCAACTGTATTCATGTTATACACATTGCATTTTTGTGCTAATTAAAGAGTTGAAGATCGGTCAATTAATTGATGGTCGGAAGCTTCAGCGGCGCGAGGTCCGACTGATCTATTGAGTAAAGTGACCTTGAGTTATGACAGAATTGCATACATGCTTACAATACATCACACATAACTTAGAAACTAAATAGAGGCCTGTGTGTTCAGCAACCGGCTGCATTGGAGTTCTGCCTGGTAACAGATGACTCAGAGTAAGGTCATGCACTGAAGCTAAGACACATGGGCTGCCTGAACACACATACACAGTGTCTAGACTTGTTTTGCTCGAAACTGCGAAGTTGTTTTACCTGCATACGTGACAGTTCAGTTCCACAAATAAGTGTAATAGGTAAAATAACAGGAAACATCTAGTGGAGGAACAGAGGAAGGAACTGTTCTTTTTTTAGAAGATGTTCAAGGTTGGAATGACTGGAACATGTATGTTTTTATCTGCTGTGACGCATATTACTTGTCGTCATATGTTATATATATCACACCCCATTTATTGTTCTGGGAAGACCGATGCTTTTTGGGGTGATCGTGCTCGGCTTCCCACATGTATGTGTTTTAATAAAATCATTGTTTTGACACACTGGGACTTTGCAGTCGTCTGTCTCTTCCTCAAATACGAACCATGACAGAGGCAAACCAGGTTGTAGTGTGAATCGGTTGATAATGTCCTGTTTATAAAGTTGGAAACCTGCACAGGTACACAAACACACATACAATGTTACTGTGTGTGAGAGAGTGACAGGATGTGTGTGTGTGTGTGTGAGAGAGTAAAATTCAGAGGCAGACAGCAGTGAGGAGGCGATTGGGACCACCCACCCCGGGGTAACACCTCCTGTGTATTATATCAGATTTGACAGGTTTCTTCAGTCTTGTACGGGTGCTGGGGTTGGCTGCTCGCTGCCTCTGGTCCCCGGCCTATCCTGCGCTTGCTGCCATCAAATTCAAAACAAGCTCTTATTTCTCTTAACACGGTTAAAAACGTTCAACTTAAATCCTGCTAAATGCAACAACTGCACCACCTGCTGTCTCAAATGTCACCCTGCACTGACTCAAGTAACAGCAAAGGATGCTGGGTAATATTCAGTGTGGTAAAAAAACGACCTTCCTACTTTATCCATGACCATAAATGCTGGAGCCGTGACTGTAAACCTGACAGCACTGATTTAAAGAGCCAGCAGACGTCACCCAGAGGTTACAGCTGCTGCGCCCCAGTCTGTGAGCCACAGCCAACCAGCTTAGCCCGCACTAACCCACCAGACCGCCAAGCAGCTGTTTTCATGCAGTGTTTGAAGAACACGAAGTCTGTATACTCTGATCTTAGTTCAGTAACACATCATGTGTGAAGTTAAATAAAATGTCCCTTACTTTTAATCTCTCCTCTTCCTCTTCTTTGCATCTTTCTCCATCTCTGAGTGTCACAGACTGTTTCTCTCCCTCTGAACTACAGCACACGTTTAGTGTCAAACGTCACAATAAGCACTTTGTGTGTTTGCTGATGTTTGCTGAGCTGTTAGAAAAGTTGCTGTATAAAAGTTACTCCTTTTATGTTCATGTTTGCTCCTCTTCTGCAGCGCTAACTGGATGCTGAACAATGCAGTGCGACTTTACATCTGCACCATGAACGCATCAACAGTGAGGGTGTGAGTGGAGTGTCGCTATTTTCTTATTGCTGAGTAAACATCTGTAGAAGAAACGCCAGGCTGCAGTTCACAAAACCTCCTGGACAGCTCCGTGTTTCCTCTCTAACATCAGTCTGTGATGGTCTGATGGAGGATTCCAACTGTTCAGCAGTCCTGGCTCTGCTTCGTCCTGTTGTTGCTTACATGATGCTCCAGATGTTGTCTGCTGGTCAGAGGTCTGGACTAGAGCAGGGCGATATGACCAAAAATATTTATCACGATATACATTTGAAAATTTGCGATAACGATATAACTGACGATATAATTGACACTAGACAAAATACTTTACAACTCCACAACTTTATTAGTGCAAAAAACACCATCAATGTATTTTCACTTAAACAAGCAGCTGTTTTTTATGTGCATTAAAGTTATATAAAAATGTAACAGTGCAAATTCCTCGCTGACAGTTTAACCAAAAGGCATTTCCAGTGGAAACTGGCCGACATATCCTCAGCATAACCATGTATAATATCCACAAAACTTAAAAAGAGCTTATCCACACAATACGGTGATATTATGTTGAAGCACAGTACGTATCACTCCGCGAGGCTCCTGCCTACGATAGCCGTAATGCTCCGACAATCCATCAAGCGGTGCAGCTTCGTAGCTTAGCAAAGTCGTACTAAAACATTTGACAGATTTTCGAGCGCCGTGTACATAAAATCGTTTCGAGGTCAGTAAACACAACCAGAATTCATACATAAGGCACACGGGATTATAAGGGACACTGTCGATTTTCAGAAAAATCAAAGGATTGATTTTAAGTGTGCCGTATTTTCCAAAAAAACACGGTAATAACGACGGCCCACTAGCATGCTCTACCAAAAATAGTGCTTTGTTGTGTATTTGACGTATTTGACCAGTTCCACACCACTGAAGTTGCAGCATTTTTACCAACCAGTTCTGGTTCATCCGTTTCATTTAACGATCCACTTTCGCTCTTCTCATTCTGTGTCGCCGCCATGTGCGTATGTAAACATAGGCACTGCGCATGCGCGTTTTACCCATATTCTATCGCGATATTTCATTTTCCTATCATTGCCCAAAATTACACCGGTATTACCGTGAACGGTATGATATGGCCCAGCCCTAGTCTGGACTGCAGGTGGGCCGGTTCAGCGGCCGTGCAGCTGGAATAGATGCAGTCTGCGGTTTAGCATCGCCCTGCTCAAACATGAAGGCCTCCCAGAGACACACGTCAGCACAGAGCAGGTGTCGGAGCAGATGTTACTCTAAAACCTGTTTATACCTTTGAGCAGTGATGGAGCCTTTCCAGATGTGCCAGCTGTCAGCTCCGATGCCCCCCATGAGAGCTGCAGGCTTTGACCTGAGCTCTGATATTGTTAGTCTGGAGGATGTGGAGTCCATTTTTGGCTCATAAGTAGAATAAGTAATCATAAATATAAGTAGTAATAAATAACGTTAAATGATTGGTCAAAGCATTAAAATTATGTTTTAGAAACTACAAAAAAAATCTCCGCCTACAAATCCCGGAATGCCGCTGTGCGAGGAGCAGCCGCCTCCACGTGCTCGGAGGTTTAAACGAGCGGCTGCAGCGCAGAGAAGGGGCGGGAAAGTGTGTCACTGGGGCACGAGGCTCTCCCCGCGGTCACATGGTCCCGTTTTCTGCCGCGTGCGGGCACGGCGGCCCCCGCACATTCATCATCATCATCATCATCAGCGTCCTGCTGCGCGCGCGCACGGTTTCAAAACACAGAGGCAGGCAGACAGAGGCGCGCGTGCAGCAGGACGGATCGTTTGGCTCCGCGTGCAGCAGGAACAGTAGTTTGAATTCACAGAACAAGACCCCGCTTCTTCTTCTGTGGTGGTTTCTTCTCCCACGTCTCCGAGCCTGGGATGCGTGCGCAGCGGTAGCTTTCTGGGACTTTTAAACGAGGGTCGCGTGCGTGGCTTTTCCTTGGATGTCACAGTGACCACCGCTGCCATGGACACGAACAACAACAACAACTCAGGTAAACACGTCCCCTACTCTGCACCTCACGCTTACATTAGAGCTCATAAGAGTGACGCTGTGCGCGTTCGGCGCGTTTATTTTGACTTTTAACAGCGCCGATTGGTTCGCGTGCGTGTGAGGGTCTCCGTGGAGTCCAGCGGGAGCGTGTCCCGCTGTTTAAAAGTTGAACTTTTTAAAAGTTGTCAAATTTCACATGGAGTTTGGCAGCAGCGCGGAGTGAAGGCTGAGAACAGCAGGTTACTGTTCGATTAGTAGACTGTTGGTATCGTTAGTATTGGACCACAGGTCGAAGCTTTGAGCTCCTGTGTGGCGCGCGAGCCTCTGTTCCGGAGTTTATGTCCGCGGTTCAGGTTCTCTCTGTGAGGGGGGCGCGGGCACCGGGTTCAGGTCCAGACCAGGTTCTGGACCCCGCATTGCCCTCACTGCAGTCGACGTGAGCAGGTGTCCGCGGCCGGGTTTCTGGAACAGCGGGTCCCGCTCGGCTCATGTCCGGCGGTGGTCACGGGGACCGTGTACGTGACTGCGCGTGTGTGTTCGGGTAAGTGGGTCAGGGTGACAGCGGTAAGGTCGGAGGGTGGACAGGTGTCAGGTGGACCCGCAGGAATGTGTGTGTACGTGCTCGCTCGCTTGCGCCAGCAGAGCGCCCGTTGCCGGTTCACATGGACCGGCAAACCGAGCCATGTGCGCTTTGTTTTCACGGAGCTCCGCGCGCTCTGATTGGCTGCCACTGAGCCTGAGCTCATTGCATAATTACGCGGCTCCTCCCCCGGCTCCTCCCCCTCTGTGCTCGAAACACGATCACATTTAAAGATTTGTGCACAGTCACGTGGTTTGACGTTTGCTCATTTTCGCTGACGTCAGGAGCCTTTGCTCTCTTCTTCTGCACTTTTATAGTTTGTATTTGGATGTGATCAGATTATTGATCATGGCTGATTCTGATCGATGACCGGAATGAGGATCTTTAGCACACACTGATGGTTCATCGATGACAGTAGTTACAGTCCAGCTCTCACCTGTCCTCACCTGTTAAAGCTGGATTTTGGGTGCTTTTGTCTCCCCTTGCTGGCGCAGACAGGAAGCACACAAATACAGCTGAGCGCTGGTTTCTGTGTGTGGCTTTAATCCGCAGCAGCACAGACTGCACTCAGCTTGTTTCAGGCAGGAGTCACAGCGTTTTATTCAAATGCCACACTACGCACGTTTGAGCCGTACACAGAGACTCCTGCAGCTGACCGCGGTGACGTGGAGCTGCTGGGAGACGTAAAAACACAAAAACATGTATCTGTGTTAAAAAATCACTCAGGAGATTTTTCAGACTGCAGGATTACTGATGTAAATAACGATGATATATTTATCACAGGATATATTTATCCTGCCGTATCCCCGGGATGGAGCGTCGCTCTGCTCGTTGTCACAGATCGCCGCATTTGTGGTTTAAAGCTCATCACAGCAGACACTTACTAACACTACACTACCCATGAGCCTCAGCTGCTGGTGCTGAGCTCGATGATAACAGACATTCGTCGCACTGACGTTCAAAGAGCGTTTGACTCGTGTTCGTTTGAGCTTCCTGTCACCTCAGAGTTCAGCTAACACGTTCCCCTGCAGCGCTGCGCGCACGCCCACAAACCTCAGACCAACTTTAAAAAACGCTTAAACACCTACTTAAAAGCTGATAAAGAGTCTTCTTAGAGAACATTTAGTAAAAGATCACTGCAGCACTGTCAGAGAGACTCTGAGGACACATCAGAGTTCAGCCTCGAGTTGTTAGCCAGTGACGTCCAACTTTGGTACTTTGAAATTCCCACGGTGAGCAGAGACCCTGATGAAACACATTTACACTCAGTCAAAGAGGGCGAACATGTGTCAGCAGCTGGATCCTCTCCTCTGAGGTCAGCACAGTGACTGAAGGAAGCACGCCATCCTATTCCAAGCGTGGATCGTTTAAAACCTTCACGAGGACCTGAAGATCATGTGATCTGTCCAGAGACCTCGTGAGCAGCAGAGACATGCCACGTCACCGCCGCGAGCATCAGCGCTAACGGGAAACTTTATTAGAAAATGATTCCCAGCTGGAGCATGATGCTGGTGTCAGGTGGAGGTGAAATGAAGCTTTCTTATCTCACAGGCTGATAGAAGCCTTCGCAGATTACCCAGAATGCACTTTGTGGAGCTTCCTGCAGGGTACGCTGGTTACTGCTCCTCTGAGGATGTGACTGATGAAGTCACATGAAGGTTATTGTTCTTCTGCGGTTTCAGCTTTCATGATTTCTGAGTGGCTATCGCTCACGAGGCGAAGCAGCTCATCTGCCAATTAGAAGGTTGGTGGTTCAATCCCTGGCTCCTCCAGGCTGGGGCAAGACGCCAGCCCCAAAATGTTCTCTGACACATCCAACGGAGTGTGTGTGTCAGTGTGTGTGTGTCAGTGTGTGTGTGTGTGTGTGTGTGTGTGTGTGTGCTCTGGGAGTAGAAGAGCACTGTACAAGAATCAGTCCAAAAACAAGCTTCTCCTCCTCCTCCCTGACTCTTCTTATTCTTGGACTGTGAGCAGCTTTGCATGACTGACAGTTCATAATAATCCTTCTGTATCTGACTCTGGACTGACTCTGCAGGCCCTCATTCATCCTCTGGGATCAGCAGGTTTACTCTCTGTGATGTCATAGAGGTAAAAAATGTGAATACCTGTTCAGAGCAGTCTGCAGTCTTGGCTCACACTCAGCTCGTTACGAGAAACTCTAGATTGTTAAATATGAACATCGCCATAGCAACAGCAGATATATGACAGGAAGTGAGGAAGAGGTCACGTTTAAGCTGAAGAATTGGATTTTACTGCATTAGAAAACGCTGCAGATCTGAGAGTGTGTGAGAGAGAGATGAATGGCGGGAACGTGAGAGCATGTGCAGAGGGAGAGTAGGCGTGGGTGTGGGCGGGCCTCTGGCGCTCCAGTCCCGTTGCAGAGCCGTCTGAGTGGAGCAGGCACGTGGCTCAGGGGCGTGACCACGGAGTACACACGAGCCTCCCTCCGAGGCTGCATGAGGGAGAGGAGGGGAGGAGGAGGGAGGCAGCAGGTTCAGCACAGACATGAGCACAGCTCGGATGTTTCTGTGGTCAGACGCTCAGAGTCCATGTGCAGCTTTATAAACATGTCACGTGACCTTCAGCAGCAGTCGTTTGTATCTGCATTTCCACGCTGACTCCTCTGTCTGTGTGTCTGTGCTGGTCTGTGAGCTCGCTGTGGTTCCTCGTGTAGCGTGAAGGTGATGGCGGCTGCTCTCCTTGTTCCTGTCTTGGTGACCCAGTTTGTGAACTGGCAGCAGCCTTGCTGTGTGCAAGCACAGACTCACAAACTACACATTCAGCCTGAGTCTGAGCAGCAGAACATGACGGTGATCACAGCTCGCACTGGTCGTGTGTGTGTGTGTCACGTGCAGCTCTGACATGTGCAGACAAACATCATCCTCTTATAACAAACAAAGAATCAGGGGTTTCCTCCTGTTTGTGTTTCTGATTCCTCGCTGTGTCCATGAACACATCGTTAGTCAACACTAATGCTCTGTGAAGGTCGCTGCGTGTCACGAGGTGAAAGGTCACCGTGTTTGTCCCAACCTCAGTGGGGTGGGGTCAGGTAGTTGGTGATATTGTATCATACAGGGACACCAGAGGCTGATACTTAATCAGATAAATTCACATATTTTGGGAACACTACAAAACAGAGGGCCCGTCTCTGCAGCGTGTTCCTGACATAACGTCCAACGCCATCAAACACTGCGGTAAAAACAGGGCTGTAGCCTCCCACAGAGATCAAACCTGCCGCTGTGCTGATCGTGTTCAGCGATCACAGTCTGCATGTGCTGCTCATGAAATCGTTGCTCAGAGCTTCACGTGATTTACAGGATGCTGATGGGAGGCAACGGATCTGCAAACAGTCAGACGCTGTGCACATGTGGCAGCCGATCTGTCCTTTGTAATCATTGATCACTTCATTTTGAGCATGCTCGTAGGTAAACTGGTAGCAGACCAACATTCACAGCAGCTTTCACTGATGCTTTGATGGAAACCTGAGAAGGTGTGAGTCTGAGGAGTAGTAAGAGCAGTAACATCTAAATCCCGCCTCTGCTGAGCGGCGGTACAAAGTCACGCTGCGCTGCACAACGAGCAGAACAAAGAGCAGAAATAAGCACTTACAGGCTTTTATTTTGTAAGAGGAGGCTATGATGTGTACAAGCAGTAAACCGGGTCGCTCCGAGCGTTCGGGGAGTAGAGGTGGAACGCTTCCTCCTCACCACTGTCAATAACCTCTGACCTCCCCTTGCTCTCCTGCAGGAGGCGTGATCTCCTACGTGGGCTCCTCCGGAGGCTCTCCCACTCGGACCAGTCCGGTCTCCATGTACAGCGAGAACTCCAACTCCCAGTCCTTCTTCACCTCCTCCTCCTCCCTCACCCCGCCCTTCCTCAGCTCCGGCTCCAGCTCAGGGTCAGCCGGAGACGACGGCTCCTCCTCGGCCTCCTCCTCGGCGGGAGGCTCGCCTCGAGGCCGCGACGACGGCGGCTCTCTGAGGACGTCGCCCAGCAAGTCTGTGGCCAGTCTGACCAGTAAGTACGCAGTTTGTTTGCATGTTTGTGTGTTGAGCTGAACGGAACCTCTGATGTCACTTCCTGTGTGTAACTGTGTTTCAGAGCTGAACGGCATGGTGCTGCTCTGTAAGGTCTGCGGCGACGTCGCCTCAGGTTTCCACTACGGCGTGCACGCCTGCGAAGGCTGCAAGGTGAGATCTCACACACACACACACAATGAAACTACTGACTTAATAATAGTATATGTGTTAATTAATTAAAATCTAACACTATTATTCTTATTTTATTTTGTAATATTTCAGAGTTATTTACTTCCTGTTTATTTTCAAATGCGTTATTTCTTTATTCACACACATCACATACACACAGTCTTTAAGTGATGATGTGATGAACCCTGCTTCAGTCCAAACTACTCTGCATTTATTAAGGCTGTTGTGTTTTTAACATGTTTTAATACTTTGTATCTTGTTCTGTTTAATCTCAATAAGCCCCTAAAACAGTCAGTGATCACTGTCGGCCTCTCTCGGTTTTTATCACCACTGTTCATTTTAAAGCTCAGTTTTTAAACCCCTTCGATGTAACTACAGCCCAGCCCATGCAGCAGTATATTAATGACTAACCTGGTATTGTGGATGGATTATCGCAGTTGTTCTCCTGGCTGAAGTTTGGTCCGTTTACAGCATCCTGCCATGCGATTGCATTTGTCCCTAACCATCGGGAACCCTCACGTTAACTTTTATCGAGTGGAAAAAAGTTAGCGTTCATCCTCCAGCTTCACTGTGTTTATGTTATGCTAACATAGATCATTAGCACATCATTATATACCAGCTAGCCCAACTTCAGTAACCCTACAAACGTCACTGCTGTTTAGTTTTCTGTCAAGTAAGTTTCAATTTTTCAGAAATCTCTCAGTCAGAACATGTAATATTATGTTTAGGTGGAGGCTAGCGAGCTAACTTCCTGCTAACTTCATAAATCCTGTTTTCATGGATGCCTGGATGTTAAACTTAATAGTTACACCTGGTAAAGCAGCAACATGATCATTTTATTACAGATGAAAGAATTTAGACAGTTTGTAACTCTCAGTGATGCCGCAGTGTTCGTTTGACTTTGGGACCTGAAACGGCTAATGACGTCAGACTTAAAGACCGCATATACAGTCTGCGGGTTTTGGCAGTTTTGGGGCTTGGTGGTGACGATGATGATGATGATGATGATGAGGTGACGGTGTGGGCGTGTCTGGTCTTACAGGGCTTCTTCCGCCGCAGCATCCAGCAGAACATCCAGTACAAGAAGTGCGTGAAGAACGAGAGCTGCACCATCGTGAGGATCAACAGGAACCGCTGCCAGCAGTGCCGCTTCAAGAAGTGTCTGTCTGTGGGCATGAGCCGCGACGGTGAGCGCCCGCCTCACCTGCACGCCCACCTGCATGCCCGCGCACTCTGAGTCCGGCCTAACTCCTCCTCTTCCTCTTCTGTCCACAGCGGTGCGTTTCGGGCGGATCCCGAAGCGCGAGAAGCAGAGGATGTTGGCCGAGATGCAGAGCGCCATGAACAACATGGTGAACGACCAGCTGCAGAGCGACTTCCAGCTCGCCAGCCTGTCGTCGTCCTCCTCTTCCTCATCCTCTTCCTCCTCGCCGTGCCCGGGGGTGACCATCGCCCCCCAGCCTCAGCCCTCAGCCCTGCCTCCAGCCCCCTCCTCACCCTCCCCCCCTGCTTCGGCTTCCTCTTCCTCCCCACCGCCACCACCTCTTCCTGCCCATCAGAGCTCCTCCCCCTCCTGCTCCCCACCCCCCAGCCCCGGGATGGACTCCACCATCAGCGCCATTGCTCGCGCTCACCGGGAGACGTTCCTATATGCTCACGACAAGCTGGCCAATAACCACATCTACCACAATGGAGAGGCGGAGCTCTGGCAGCCCAACCGCTGCCCAAACGGTTACCATGCCAACGGCCTCAACACCATCTACCACCACAATAACAACCTGGCCGCAGAGTGCTACCTGCCGGAAAACAGCCGCACACATCATCACCGTAGCAACGGGAGGCAAAGCCAGCAGAGCGGTCCCGCTGGTCATGTGACCCAGGAGCAGCGCTGTCCAGTGAAGAAGCAGACGGGGATCGTGCTGGTAAGAGCTCATCCACTGGGGGGAGGGTTTACAAGCTGTCACCTAATTGGCTGACGGTGCTGTCCTCTCTCCGCAGGCTTGTCCAATGAACATGCAGCCTCACGCCGACCCCTCGAAGACCCCACAGCAGATATGGGAGGACTTCTCGCTGTCTTTCACGCCCGCCGTCAGGGAGGTGGTAGAGTTCGCCAAACATATCCCCGGATTCAGCGATCTGTCCCAGAACGACCAGGTGACCCTGCTGAAGGCAGGCACCTTTGAGGTGAGCCTGTGATGTCACTCGGTTTATTGGGCAAGGTTTGTGCTGATTGGTTGATTGAGATTCTTTAGATGCTGTACCCGACCTGACCACTAGGAAAACTGGGGGCGCTGCACCCACCCTCTAGATCACGGGTGGGCAATTCCAGGCCCCGAGGGCCGGTGTCCCTGCAGGTTTTAGATCTCACCTTGGGTCAACACACCTGAATCACATGATTAGTTCGTTACCAGGCCTCTGGAGAACATCAGGACATGTTGAGGAGATAATTTAGCCATTTAAATCAGCTGTGTTGGTTCAAGGACACATGTAAAACCTGCAGGGACACCGGCCCTCGGTGCCCACCCCTGCTCTAGATATTTACCATGTCTTCTCCCTCAGCCAGTTACATCACTGTCATCCAATCAGAGCACATTTTAGGGAAATGACCTTTGACCTTTGAAAAAACCAATGAGTTCACTCTCGAGTCCACGAGAGTGCGAGTTTAAAAACTCCCACCAGTGTTCCCGAGATCAAAGATCTGAAGCTCAGGTTGCTGCGTTTAGTTGCATTTGTTCATGGAGACGTAGCGGTCGCAGTAGTTGTTTGGTTGCAGCATTATGTTTCATTGTGAGACTCAGTCTTTTAGTTGCTGCATTGTCTGTAGTTACAGAAAATGTTGCAGATGTAGTCCTGGAGCTACAGCATGATGTTTACTTGTTGCTGTAGATGTAGTTTGTGTTGCAGTTGCTTGTTTTCTGTGTAGATTTGCAGTCATCCATATCATGAAAGCTTTCTTTCCCAGCTCCTTAGACTTGCTTGTTGTTTAGTTGCAAGTGTTGCTGTAAATGTAGTGGTTGTTATAGTTGCTGTTGTTGCAGGATTTGGCTTAGCTGTAGGAGTTAACGTGTTGCTGCAGTTGTAATATGCGGTGTATTGGCTGAAGTTGCTGTGTTTAGTTGCAGGAGTTTGGATGTGGTGATTCCTCTAGGCAGAGGATGTTGATTTATTAGCAGGAGCTGCAGATGTAATGTTGCTGTAGTTGCACGTCTCCTCGCTGGCTGATCAAACTCGTGTCAGGCTCAGATTGGATGAAACCTAAATGTGTCGGTGACATCATCGCGCTTTCACTGATTGCCCGTCCTTGTTTCCTGTCTCAGGTGCTGATGGTGCGTTTTGCGTCGCTGTTTAACATGAAGGAGCAGACGGTGACGTTCGTCTCCGGCGCCACCTACAGCCTGGAGGAGCTGCGAGCAATGGGCATGAGGGACCTGCTGGGAGCCATGTTTGACTTCAGCCACAAGCTGGCGGCGCTGGAGCTGGACAGCGAGGAGCTCGGACTCTTCACCGCCGTGGTGCTCGTGTCAGCAGGTGAGCAAAGATCGCCGCTGCCGTAGATTAGCTGAAACGTATCACAGTTATTTAAGCAACGTGTTGACAATTTAAGAAGGAAGTATAGAAAATCAACTTCCTGTTTGTAGCACGTAACTACGGTGAGTTCAGGTGTAGCGTGGCAAGCTACACGGTGAGTTCAGGTGTAGCGTGGCAAGCTACACGGTGAGTTCAGGTGTAGCCCGAGTTTGTGTCGTTTAGCTGTTGTTGTTGTTTTTGATGCACGCTCAATCATCCAGGTAGGAAATCCCCAAAAGTTGATTCTTTCATCTGGATGTTTTCAGTGGAGAAACGTTTCGTCACCATCAGGTAACGTTTCTCCCACTGAAAACTTCCAGATGAACAGAATCAACTTTTGGGGATGTTGTTGCTGTTGCTGCTGTAGTTGCACCAGCTTGTTGAGTTGCAGGTTGTGCCATGTTTGGTGTAGTTGCAAAAGGTACTGTTTGTTCAAGCTGTTGCTGTAAGTGTCGTGGTTGCAGTGATTTAGGTGGCAGCGGGATATGTAGATGTTGTTGCCGTAGTTGATGTATTGTGTTTAGTTGCTTATTTAATTATATTTGGTTGTTGTTGTGTGTCAAAGTTGTACATGTGTTTGTTTTTAAACTGTTTAGTTGCAGCTGTTGCTGTAGATGTAGTGGGTGGGGTAGTTACCGGGTTTGGTTCAGTTGCAGTAATTGTAGACGTAACAGCTGTTGCAGTTGCTGCAGATGTAGTGGTTGCCCGGTGCTCGCTGACCTGCCCTCTCCGTGTGGTTTCAGACCGCTCCGGCATCGAAGACGTGGTGTCGGTGGAGCAGCTGCAGGAGAATCTGATACGCGCTCTTCGCTCGTTGGTCAACAAGTCACCCGTTGCCCCAGAGAGCGAGCACCTCGACGTGGACTCGCCGCGCTTCACCAAACTGCTGTTGAAGTTGCCCGACCTGCGGACACTCAACAACATGCACTCTGAGAAGCTGCTGTCTTTCCGCATCGACGTTTGATGACATCACTGCGATGTCACCACATCGCCACGCTCTCCACCCCTTAACATCGCAGCGTCATCCAGACCGCATCGTACAGACTGGCAGGATGATGATGTCATCAGCAGAACTTTTCAAGACATGCGTCTCCCCGCCAAAATAAAAGTGTGCTTTAAAACAGTTGGTTGATGTTTTAAAAGAGCAGGCCGCCATTTTTAAACCACACTATTTTAACCTGTGTAAGCCCAAACCGTTAGCTTAGCCTAGCCAGCCCAGTTCTTTGACTTTACTGGAGCGTCGCCAGCAGGAAGTGTGAAAGACAAAAGAAAGAAGCGTGAAGGACGTGGACGACGACAGTCAGACACATTTCAGCCGAGTACGCTAACTGACGAGCTCACACAGAAGAAACCTGTTCGTTCAGCTTCACTTCCACTTCCTGTTGATGTCATCATTCTATCTGATTTTAGCTTCGTTAACGTTCATGATGAGTTCAGACGCTTTTAATTTGAAAGTTTTCCCAGCTGGAGACAGATGCACACTAAAAGTAGCTCTTTCAAATGTCTTCACCATAAACACACGAGTAATGTGGACACATCGAGCAGCTTTTAATGATTTTAAGGACTTTGGGATCAGCTCCTTTGATTTTCAGCGGCCGGCGATCTCTGACTGCGGCAGCCTCCGCTTCCACTCTGCAGGAAACAGAAACTCTTCTGGTATGAACTGATTCATCCTGAACTTCCAAACTGTGGAGCGCCCGGAATGATAACTCCATCCACTAAAGAGATGGAGGAGGCGGGGCGTGACCTGGTGACGCCTCAGACAAACCTTATGCAGCTGATGTTCTGTAAAGAAACTGTACATAGCCATAAACACAAAGATCCAGCTATACTTGAACTATTTGCCCTGAGATCTGTTGTACACAACTATTTTTTGTTAATATGAATATATGCCTGTGCAGATATCGTGAATATTAAAGTATGTACGAGCGAGGAAGTGCACCTGATAAAAGAAGATCTCTGATGTATTTTAATCTGTGGTTTATGTTGTAAAGACGTTATATAAAAATATGTAAAATTATATATAAGTTTATGCACACATGAATCTGAGTCGTCTTGAATCTATAATAGTCACATTGATCATAAAGATGTTACTGTGATGGACTTGATGATTGGATAACGAGTCAGAGCTGAAGTAAAACGACTCTTCGACCTTCAGTTTTCTCTCAGCTAAGCTCATTTTACCCACCAGCAGCTGCTGACACGTTCTGATTGGTCGGTTCAGGACAGGACGCCCGCTTCGATCTTTCCAACCGTGCAGACGCTAGCAGCAACATAAGAGCTCCATGAGTGTGGTTGGAGGAGAAGCTGGAGTCCGTCAGTTACAGCGGCTGGTGGAGATGCTGTAGTGGCAGGGTTTGATGTCACAGACTCAAGCTGCTGCTGGTTGTAGTTGCAGCAGCTGTAGAGCGGGTGGTGTGGCTGCAGAAGAGCCTGATCCGAGCTCTCTGTTATTATACTGGAGCAGCTGGCTGTGCTGAAGGGGATGCTATCAATTAGCGGCTGCTCGCTTCATGCCCCAAATCAAAATGGAGGAGGCTGTAAAGCAGCTCATGATGTTGGGACTAACAGTCATAAAAAGTCATTTTACTACAATAAAAACTTTTATTTAAATAGCGCCAAATCCCCATTCACCTGTCAATCAAAGAGACCACGCCCCTAATAATGAAAACCTTAAACAATCCCCTGTGCGGTTGTTATGAAGAAATGATCAAAGCGGTTTGTGTGTCAGGCTGCAAACGTTTTAATTTTAACACGGAAGTCTATGGGACTGACTCACTGCTGCCTCCGCTGGGCACCACAGGAACTGCAGCTCTCAGTGCTTCCATGTTGGGTTTATTCTAGTTTATTTAGTCCACAAACCTTCGTCTATGTCACCTAGCTCACCTTTATTAGTGGAATATAAAGGTGTTTAGGGTTATATTCCAGTGGGTCTGAGCTCAGTGGCACAGTCTGCCCTCTGGTGGCGTTTTTGTGCCTTGCACTACTGTCACTGAAATACAACATCTAACATCTTCTCTTCACTATCACACATATTTATCTCTCTGTGAACAGGAAAGTATGAGAGGAAAAGAAAAAATATTTAATCTGTAATTTTAGGTTAAATGTATAATGTTTCATACAAGAAGGAGACACGTTGATAACGTATTAATTAAAACAAATGAAAAACATATTTCATATGAACTATAGGCTGTAAATACAGCAGCGCCAGCTTTCTCCATCACCAGACTCCATTGACTTTTTCACTGATTTTAGAACCTCAGACTGACAAACAGACATCCAGGTGTGTCTGAGCAGCATCAGGTGAAGCTGATCGTGATTGGTGGGTTTTTGGAGGTTAGTGTCCTGTTGGCTCTGAGCTTTCAGCAGTCAGTGGGACAGCAGGAGAAGAAGGAGAAAGTGAGTCACTCTGAGGAGAAAGTAGGTCGAACTGCAGCCTCATAATCAAAGTTCCACTTTCTGGATTCTGATTGGCCAGCTGCCTCTCGATCTCAGCATCCCCACTGCCCAATGAGCATCCAGCGGGCGGAGACGAGCGCTGTGTCCCAGTTTCAGATGGACTCGCACATCACTTCCTTTTAGTGCTCTGCTTCCTTATATAACACGTTTACAGCTGTGTCGTGCGTCACCGTGACAACGGGTCACTATGAACACTGATTTACAGCAGCAGGAGGAGGAGGTCGAGGTCGTCAGGCAATAAACAATAACACAAACTGAGATGTTGCACACTTGTCTGTATGTGTAACACTGAGCTGCAGGCACATGCTTCATATCCACACCTGCATGCTGATGATGTTTTCGTGTGGGAGCAGTCTCCACCAGACTCCAGTCAAAAATGTTTCGTTTTTCACACGTTCACTTTTACAGTTACGTGTTTTTCAAACTTCAGTCAGATGTTTATCCGGGTTAAAGCTCCTTCACTGACGCACCAGACTCCACTCATATACGTGTGTATTTACAGTTAATAATAGCTGCTTTTATTACACCTGGCAGCCGTCTCAAAGCGCTCTGCTTATCTGAGGAGATGCTGACAATCAGTAAATGCTTGTCGGCTTTTCTGCCTTCAGCCGCGGATTTCGTACGTTCCTCAAACCAAACTCCATTCACATCTGTGCTCATTTCAAACACGAACAGAATCCTTCACTCAGTCCACTCAGATATTTTCCTACTGGTGACTCAGCAGCAGTCACACACGTCCATGCTAAGAGTGGGTGAGATGTGTGTGGAGGGGAAACTCCACAGTGATCTGCAGTTATCTCATTCTTCAGCCGGACTCCTGTGCATACACACTAACCAGCAGCTGCTTACAGTCAGCTGTTTTTACTCCACTGTCCTCTCACCAGACTCCAGGTGGACCTTTCCACACCTTGCTGTGACCAAAGATCAGTGAAAATCTAACTATGTGCCAAAGAGCGTCCGTTTTACAGGCTGTAATTTAGAATTACTTGTTACACCAAACTCCGTTTAATTTTTGGCTGATTTTACACTTCCGTGCATTTGAACCAAGCCCCGGTGAGAAACGTGCTGTTAAACCTGCATGTTCTGCAGACACACGTGAGCTTCGTGGCTGTTTCCGTGTTTCTATGAGAACACGTGACCCGGTGTGTCAGAAGCAGGAAGTCTTCCCGCGGGCTGCGCTCGGTTTTCCCTCAGGAGCCGCTCTGTCTGGTTTCTGATGGCGTGACGTGTTCCTGACATGTTATCTAATCACGCGGACATGCGTGTGTGTTACGTCACGTTGTACAGTATCGGTGCAGCAGTGCATGCTGGGAAGCAGCAGACAACAACACGAGAGGAAACAGCGACTCCCGGTGGCAGCTTTACAAAATAAAAGCTTCAGCTAAAGAATTGAATGAACATTTTTTTCTGCTGGATTATAAATGAAAGTAGTTCATGAAACGTTTTCAAACATCGGTTTTTTTGGTTTACATTCAAAAACAGACCCAGCTCAAGCAGTCGCCATCTTTAACTGGATTAGAGGCAGAAATGGGTCTTTAAAAACAGCCTTTTTATTAAAAATGAAAAGTTTTACTCTGCAAACATTCTTTTATTGATTTAAATCCTTCAATAATTTGTTTATTTTTTTCTCGTAAAAATTCCTTTAATTTGATATATTTACTGACAGTTTCATTATTCCCTAAATATTTTCTTTATACTTTTTTTTATTTTCAGTACAATTTTTCTTATTCTTTTATAACTGACTGCATTAAATTACGAAGCTTTGTTAGAGTGCATAAATGAGTCCCTTTGTTACCTGAACACTTGGGTCAGCTGTGACTGATGGACGCTTTTATTAGTTTAAAGATGAAGTTTCTGCTTCCTCTGTGTGAAACTGATGCTTCTGTAAATTCTATAAACTTCTTTATTTATCAGAGACAAGCTTCATGTTTCACAGACACAGTTTGTCCTTCAGGCAGAGGTTTATTTTCATGTCATGTGATCACAGACAAAAACACTTCAGGGCAGGTAACACATGTGCAGGTGAGAGAGCGACCCCTGGTGTACGTGTGAGAGAAGACAGGAAACGGTACAGGAGGAAGACATCGGTCAGAGGAGAGGACTGCTGTGGAGAAACACCAACCACTCGGTCAGACGCAGCTCACCACTGGGAGGCTGACAGACACAGACACACACGCACGCACACACACACACACACACACACGTTCGTGTGAGACACTGCAGCTGGAGCAAGAACACACGAGGTAATATCAGAACGACTGAGAAGAATCGTTGAGGCGGTCTTTGGGAGGTGGAGTAAAGTGGGACGCCTGTCACACCCCACCTGTGCAGGGTAACCATGGCGACACAAGCATTCTTTGCTTTCCCTGACTCCAAGCCTCGCGTACTAACACACCTGAAACTCAATAATTTCACCTAAAAACAAGAATAAAGCACAGACTGTGAAAACAGCAGCTTCCTGTTACCTTCAGCCCAGATGTGTCCACATGTTGCCCGTCCCGCCGAACGGACAGCAGGCGCGCTCGCCCCGCGCGTGGGTATCCCTCCTCCACCTCCAGGTGACACACCAGCGATGCCGTCTTCAGGTAGACGAGGAGGCGCTGGGCAGGGCGCCAGTCGATAGCGAAGCTGAAACACAGTTGGTGATTAAAAGACGGCGTGTGAAAGAGGCCCCGCCCATGTCAATTCAATAATTGGTCAGCGCTTCACCTGGACCGCAGGCTCTGGATCTCAGACAACAGCTCGGCCTGCCCAACATAACACCGCATCACTTCCAGCAGGGCGGCGCTCAGCTCCACCCGTCGGCCCATCAGGCTGTCCTCCGCGAGGCCCGCCGTCCCCTCGCTCACCTGAGGATCAGACACCTTCATCTTGGCTACACATACTCACTGATCGATTGATCTACAGTTTGAAAGACACGCCCCCTCGCATCTGTGATATCCAATCAGTTTTAACGAGTACTGATTATTGATTAACAGTTCTGAGTGTCGGAGGAAACCTGACATCACGCACACCTGTGTCCTTACCTGCAGTCTGAAGCGGTTGTCATGGCTCCAGGTGACTGACAGCCTCAGCGGCTCCAGTTCATTGGACAACAAGTCAGAAGAGGGGTGTGGCCTGAGCTCCACACACAGCTCTGATTGGTTGAAGGCGAGCAGGTTGATCTGCATGACATCCTGCGTGGTGCTGACGTGCACCTGCAGCCTGCCAGGTGACAGGAAGTCAGGTTAGTGCAAGGGCTTCAATAGAGTCATGTGACTTTGTGGCACTCACTCGTCTCTAAGTCGCTGCCACTCAATCAGGTGACCGAGTGTCACCTCTAATTCCGCCCTCAACTGGGCCAGCTGAAGGTCACATGACTGCAAAGCATTCTGGGCCTTCAGCAGAGACGACTCCAGCTGCTCACTCTGCTGCCTCTGCAGGGAACAAGGAGACAAGGGCAGGAGGAGACAAGGAGAGGAGAGGATGAGGCAACAAAGAAAAGCAAGATTACCTGACGTTTCACCTCCTCGACTCTTAGTGTTCAGACTGACTTTAACCTCTGTGTGTGTGTGTGTGTGTTCCTGTCTAGCTATCTTTGTGAGGACCGAAATCTGCATTCTACTATACTTGTGAGAACCAGCAGACACTTGTGAGGACACACAACCCGGTCCTCACATTTTTGAAGGCATTTAAAAGCATTTTTGAGGCTCAAAATGTGGTTTTAGTGTCAGGTTTACAATTAGGTTATGGTTAGGTTTAGGGTAAGGGGCTAGGGAAACCATTATGTCAATGAGGGTCCTCACTAAGATAGCTGAACGGGGTTGTGTGTGTGTGTGTGTGTGTGTGTGGATACCATGTTTACATGTCTTTGTGTGGACCAAACTTGGAACGTGACTATACTTGTGGGGACCAGATGACCGTCCCCACAAGATTGAAGACATTTTGAGGCTCAAAATATGGTTTTAGTGTCAGAGTTACAGTTAGGTTATGGTAAAAAGGAAAAGCATTATGTCAATTAGATGTCCCCACTAAGATATGAAATCAAGTGTGTGTGTGTGTGTGTGTGTGTGTGTGTGTGTGTGTGTGTGTGTGAGCGTGACCTTGCTATGCAGATGTTGAGCCAGCTGTGTGAGTGTGTGTCGTCTGTCGTGGATCTGTTGGATTCTGTCCTGCAGAGATCTGAGCAGCGCCTCCGTCTCCTCCACCCCTGATCTGCTCTCCACCTTCAGGGCCTTCCACCTGCCCCGAGCCCCGCCCTCTGACACACACACACAGTAAGGACAATTTTTTTGTGCTCTTTCCAGGTGAGACAGCACCACAGTGTGTGTGTATTTAGGTGTGTGTGTGTGTGTGTACCTGGCTGTGGGGGGCAGGACTGTGTCATCAGTTGCTGGGCAGACTCCAGACCTTCCAGCAGTGACATCATGGAGTCGAGGACAAACAGCTGACGCCACAGAACCTTCTGCATGCGACGGCGGTCCTGAACACACGTGACAGGACGACTTCAGGGAACTGTTTTGATCTGTCAGCTGATTGCAGTAAATACAACATAAAAGAGATGATGTCACACAGAAATTAGAGCCAACTTAAAATAAACAATAAAACAACATCATAGAAACATGAGGGTGACACACTGACGGGGCTCAGTGTTCAGGTCTGAGGAGGATTCATGCCCACTCACAGGAGCACAGGTATACGAAACATATTCCATAAACAAACACTCAGAGTGTGTGTGTGTGTGTTCTGTTAGCACTGGACTTTATTAAACACACCAAAACATCTGGATCCTGAGCATGAGGAAGAAGACTGACTGAAGCTCAGCTCACTGAACCACTGACACACTCCAGACTGCTGCCTGTGAGTAGTGATGGGTCCAGCAACACTGACGCACCGACGCATGTATCAAGCTCACAGAGTGAAGCCTGTATCGGTGCGTGCGTCGCTTTAAGAAAAAGTCACGTGATCGATTCAGCTGCTGTATCGCTCATTGCCAACGCGCCAAACTGTGTTTAAAAGGTACCGCGTCCGCAACTGTCAACGGAATGAGTCGCCACCAAAAAAAACCCACAAAATTACTCTCGCAAAGATAAATAAAAATACACATCTCTCCATAACAAAATGGAGCCCGAAAGAAAAAGAAATGTTTCTGCTGTGTGGGATCATTTTGATCTTTTAACTGCAAATAGTTTGTCTGTCTTTGTTTCAGTGTAATCTATCAGAATAGGAAAAACAGCAATGTGACCTGCAGTGTAAATTATTTCATTTTATGCAATGTCGCATCTGTTCTGCATTTCTTACACAAACAAAAGCTCCTCCTCAGTGTTTAGGCATTACAGAGCCAAACATGAAAATGAGGAGACAAACACACCGAGAATGAACACAGGTCGGCCTATATTGACACTGAACAGCTTTTTTATTAATATGTGTTTTATTATTTTGAAATCAAGCATCTAGGAAGACTGTTCTGGACCAGGCAGTCCTGAATTTCATTATAAAGGACTGCCAACCCCTTAGTATTGTGGAGAGTGTCGTAGAGAAACATCCCGAGATCAGAGGATCCTTTAACGTACTGGGGGAATAGGAAGACATCTTATCAGAACCTTTTCCACCTGGCTTTACAGTTTTTGTGTACCCCATCTTCATCTGTGCCGGTGAGTTTTCCAAAGCTGGAGAAATGGTGTCCAAAAAACCCAAAAAAAAAAAAAAAAAAAAAAAAAAAACAATAGACTGAATGCAAAAACATTGGATAAACTTATTTTTCTGAATAGAAATTTATAATAAACTCTGAGTCAATTACATTTAAATGGGTAATATTATATTCACAATACTTTAATTTTCCCCTTAATGTCATTCACAATATATTTTAAAGATGTCTACAATATTTGCAATGTAAAAGATATAAAATGATGCCATGGAAAGTACCTTACAGTGTACAAGTATGATGAGGTCATTGAATCAGTGTCTGTTGTGAGTCTCAAGTAAGTTGCCTGCAATGATATTTAAGGTCCAGCAGGTGTCAGTATGGAGCAAAACAGCAACACTGTGTCGACACAGTATCGATACAGTTTGGGGAATGTGCTGAAACGCTTCACGAGGCCTCATCTACCCATCACTACCTGTGAATCATGTGACATGGCAGCCATTTTTAATGAGGATAGACAAAGCAAAGCCTTTGGCCAGCGTCCCTCCGTTACTAACGTTTCTCAGCCTCGTAGCTGGACTTCATGTATTTTCATCAGACCCTACAAAAGTCTGTTTCTGCTGTCAGCCTAAGTTTGCTGAACAGAGCTTCACTGTTTCTGAACAGTGATAATAAACACCTCCTCTACTTTATTCTAACGTTGCAGGGATGACTGTAGCACGGTGACGTGTTATACACACACACACACACACACACACACACACACACACACACACACACACACACACACAGGAAACTGCTCAGTAACTGTGTGTGTGAGTATCAGCTGCGTGGTGTCTCTGGTATGAACACTGATTGAAGTCCGCTCTGACAGGCTGGCCTCACTCAGGTGAGAAACTTTAAAACTTGTGAGTGAACAAACTGAGGGCCTGCTCTCCATTTCATCTGACTTGTTTACGGTTTAACTATTCCCTCAGGGGGGGGATCAGAGGTCAGGGTTTTGTGCGTTTCGCGAGGACTCTGATGTGTTGTGAGGTGTAGGCGGACAATTTTCTGCCACAGACCGTAAGGAAGAGCACCATCCGCGCCGCCTGGTCGCAGTCCGGCTCCGGGTCTCCGCAGGGCTCCAGCAGGGCCGGATCACAACGTTGCAGCACGCTGACAGCAAACAAATAAACGAACAAAAGTCAATACTGAACCCTCGGTGACGCAGACCGTTAGCTTCAGCTGCTAACAGCCGATAAACTTCAGATTTTCAATGTTTTATTTCATCACACGAGGCAGAAAACCACCGCGTGACCCACGGTTCACGTGTGAAAGGGTTTCTGGGGTGGAAACAAACATTTATTGATGAGAAAATATGAAATATTTTCAGACTTACGCTCGCACTGCCGCCATCTCTGTTTTCAAATATCCGCGCTCCCACCCGGGAGCTGATTGGCTCTCTGACAGGGACGCTGCAGGCAGTTAAGCCAATCATCGTGTTGAAGACAGCGACACTCAGCGGTGAAATCTGAAACGCACCCATGAAATAAAAAGGTTTAAACATTAAAAACTTATTTTTTCTGACATCAGGTTTAAATAATCCTGATTCAAAGGAGGAGGAGCCATGTCAGGTCATCCAGGTAAAACATGGAGTCGAGTGAGGACAGAGTTTACAAACTGGTGGATTACATTTAAACCTTTACATTTTTACAAAAGGGTCAAGACTCTTTAACTGAAAGAATTTCAAAAGAAGTTTAAATGTGTTTTATGAATAAAGAAAATGATTGCTGTTTTTGAGATTCTTTTAAAAATTACTTGATATACATTTTTATTTGATATTATAAACTCATAATATTCTGATTAAACGCTCGTGATCATGACAACAAGTCGAGAACTTCATGTTAAAAGAGATCAGAAATAAATCTCTGCCTTCTCCTTCTTCTTCTCTAACCCTCTGCATGTCCTCCTACATCCATGTCCTCTGAGGTCCTGCCAGGTAGGTCTTCTCCTGCCTGGCAGCTGCATCTTCATCCTTCACCCTCCCTCCGCTGCACATGCTCAGACCATCTCAGCCCCTCTGACTGAGCTGTACCCCCTCCATTTCCATCCTGCTCACGCCCAGTGAACATCTGAACATCAGATAATTTACGGAAATAAAATAACAATAATCTTATAAATGCGCTCATTTGTCTTTATTAAAGGGAAATGGGTTTAAACTTGTAATTGTGTAACAAGAATGACAGCATGCCGTTATTTTGCGCAGTGAGCATGCGCAGATGCAGCAGCAGGTCACGTGTTCTTGTGGAGAAAAATAAAGAAATCTCTGCAGAGCTGAGGCTAACGGCTAACGGCGGAGTAACGGTCCTCACGGCGGAGACTCCGGGAGTGAGAAAGCAGCCAGCGGACAGAGAGAAGCATGAGCTAGGCCACAGAGAGGCGGTGACGCTCACAGGTAACGTTTATTCACCTCAGCTGTCCGAATGTGCGCAAAGCTAACGCGCATGCTAACGCTGAGCTAGCAGACTGGGCTCGCGATGGAGCTAACTCCGCATACTGATCAGCCTCTGCGGGGGGAGGAGGGGAGGGTAATATATGATTGCACGGACAGATGTTGATCACTGTGCACACAGCTGGAGGGTAGCGCGGTGAGGAGGATGAACCGTTAGCCCAGCATCCTGCAGAGACCCGGTGTTCTGACAAACCGTCCTACTTTGGCAAAATGTCCTACTGTACGTAATTTATGCACATTTCTGCTGCCACACAATAATTCCAGCATAAATTTAAATGGGTAGGACGGTGTTCTGAAAAAACATCCTACTTTGTCAAAATTTCCTCCCTAAGTAGTTTATACACATTTCTGATGTCACAGAGTAATTCCAGCACAAATTTAAGTAGGAATGACGGTTTGCCACTTAACTTTGCCCATCAGAGTATGCTTGTAGCTCATATTCATAAAGCCAGGACGGTTTGCCACTTCATTTTACCCGTTAAAGTATGCTTGTAGGTCGCATTCACAAAGGTAGCATGGTTTGGCACTTGTTTGTAGAAGCAGTCTGCATGCCAAGGTGCTTAAGTTATACACCTGTCACCATTGAAGTGACTGGAACACCTGACTATATAAACTTTGACAATGAACTCACTCCATTAGAGTTACAGTATATAGTTACTGAATATATTTACAGATAGATATATTTGACATTTACATATATATGTGATATATATGACATATATATATGACAACGGATTAGCGTGGAGTAGCGTTAAATCACAGCCGGATGCGCTTAGCTTCCCTTTTTGTGTTGTGCGCATGCGCACACATTAGGGCTGCAGGATTTTGCATAAAATGAGAATCACGATTTTTTTGCTTAGAATTGAGATCACGATTCTCTCACGATTTTCTTTTCCAGTATAAATATTTATTGCACTTATTAACTGCACATCAACTTCGTAACAGTTGAGACTGAACATAAAAACAATAAATAAACATAAAAACAATAAATGTCTCACATTTTGTGGTTGCCGCAAAATGTTGTACTGCTTGTAATTCCGTCTCCACCGTTGCTCGACACTGCGTGTATAGAGCAGGTAGTGCAACATTTGAAAAATAGTTGCAGGATGTCACTGTGTAGCGTTTGTCTAGGGTGTTGATCATTTTCCTAAATCCCTCGTTTTGCACAGTGTTGATGGGAGCCATATCTTTAGCCAGGTGATAAGTGATAGCCTCCGTAATTTCTTTGTGCCTGCAGGAGTTCGATGTGTATAGGGAAGCGCTGTATAAGGTTCCCGTGATGTTTGGGTGGTTGACCGGGACGAATTTTCTCCTGTCACTTTCTCGTCATCCCTGACGTGCTCTCCGTTGTTTTTTCCCTGCTGGCACAGCTTCTGTATCACTTGGTATAAGGCTCCGCCCTTGTCATTTGTTGAGCAGGAAGAGTGAGCGCTTGTTTTCATGCAGATTACGTCCTGGATCAAAATGCGGTACAATCGTCGTCATCTTTTTTTTCTTTTTTTAAAAAATCGTTGTCATTTGGAAATGAGATCGCACATAAGTATGAATTGAGATCGCGATTTTCTAACGATTAATCGTGCAGCCCTAGCGCACATGCTCAGAAACAACGAGTAGGACGGTTTACGGGGTAGGCTAAATACCCAGAACACCGGGCCGGTTAGTCTGGAGCCCCCCCCCCCCGGACCTGGGCTGGTGAGGTCCAGTGGAGGCAGAGTTGAGAAGCTGTTCAGTTGTTCAGGTTTGACCAACAGAAAACTGGTTTAAGCCACCGGGTGAATCCAGACAGCACCATCAGGGTTCAGACCTCCATCACAGGAGCAGCCGCTCACCTCTGACACAAAGAAGAACAGCATCATCAGGAAGGTAATGATCGGATTGTGTCTGTGTTTCAGGTGATCAGGTGTGTGTTGTATCAGCTGCAGGATGCCCATCCCTCCTCCACCTCCTCCTCCACCTGGGGGACCCCCGCCTCCCCCCACCTTCAGCCAGGTGAGCTTTCTCTCATTCATAACTTGTGAGCCTGAGAAGACACGCAGCATGTCACAGTCTGGTTATTTAACACGTCTGACTCCACCTCCATCTCTCAAAAGGCCAACACCAGCCCCCCGAAGCTGAGCAAGGAGGAGGCCAAAGGTCGTGGCGCTCTGCTGTCGGACATCTGCAAAGGCGCCAAGCTGAAGAAGGTGGCGGTGGTAAACGACCGCAGCGCCCCGCTGCTCGACAGTAAGACTCAGACACCAAAGAGCCAAACACCCCCAACAGAGCACCCATACATTCGCTTATACCAGTACCTACACCAGCAGCAGAGCCTGCCCAAACAGCAGGGGGCGCCGTCTGAGGAGCAGAAGAAGACGGTCGGAGATAAGAGCCCCACGCTGTCGCTGGAGAGTAAGAACGCCATCTTCTCTGGTACTGGAGTCAGCGTGCAGGAGGCCGAGCGCAGCTTGAAACAGCCGCCGTGTTTCCTGTCCACCGAGGGAGGGGGGGCAGACGGGGCCAGACCCGCTGAGGTCAGCTGACCTTATGGTCAGCAGATCAGCTGAAGGTTTACCCCGTGACGGGGTCCTTGGGGTACTAAGCTCAGCTACGGAGCGCTTCCTTTAGATTCCTGCATCTGAAATTTGCTGATCGCTCATAACCATGTGACCAGCAGACGCACTGAGATCAGAGCTGAGCTAAAGTTGCCTGCACAGCGGAGCACGCCTCACACTCATCCTGATGAATAACTAATCCTGATACGGCCCCAGTCACGAGCTCATGCTTCAGCCTCTGACGTATGTAAACATGGCGTGGGCCATGCATGTGTGACTTGTTAGTGTTAACACTTTAGTTCAGAACCTGCGCATTAAAACCACAGATTCCTGTTCTGGGATCTGTTTTCCAAAGTTACCAAAATAAAGTTTAAACATGTTTCAGAACAAACGCTCAGCAGAGTTTAAACAGGAAGTGAGCGTAGGCAGGTAACACGCAGGTAATTCATCGAACCTGCTTGTGTTTCTGCTGCTGGCCAGCAGGAGCAGCCGCGTTCGACCGTGCGGCCGCTTAGCCACACAGACGGCGTTTAAATGTGACCCAGGTCCTTCGGGCTTATATGCGGTCACCCCTGAAGATCCAGCCTGTGCAGGAAACCCCGTTCCTCCTGGAGCTGTCACACACTGGTCCACACACTCCCGTCGTCAGTGTGATGTCACAGTGAGGACACAGGTGATTAATCTGACCTGGTATCAGTGTTGGGAGTGGAGAGAGCGTCAGAGCGTTGACTCTTCCTCTGCGTACCCTCGGTGGCGGCGAGGTGTGAACAGCTTCAGCTGTACAGGCAGAGACGGCCGTCAGCAGCCTCTGATGCACGCCCGGTCAGTTTGTAGAAGCAGGCTGAAACAGACGTTACTGCATGAGCTGAAAGACTGGAGGAGCGATCGCTCTGCTGCCGCTCCTCCGTCTGTAGACGGCTCGTCGTCTGTTTGACGGGCGGCTCTGAAAGTGGCCGTGACTCCTCTGCCCGTCATCAGGCTCACAGGTGACCTCCACTCACACACGCCGTGTCCCCTCCGGCTCTGACTTCCTGTTTGTTTCTGTTCCACCTTTTCCTGTTTCTCCTCATCTGATCCGTTCTGTCTGTGTCGGCTTCACCCTGAACCTCCGTCATGTCTCTGCTCTAACTTCTCTTCCTTTCTCCGCCGAGTTCAGACTCACTTCAGGTTAAAGTTGCACCATGGCGGCGGCGTGCGGGCTCGGTGGGCAGGTGACGGAGCGGCTGTTGAAACAGATGCTGCAGCTTCCTGCACAGCTGCTGATGACCTGATGATGCTTTCTGCTTTGCTGTGTGTGTTCCTGCTCTGTAAATGTCTGCCGTCCACGCCGCCAGTTTCATCCCAAACCATTGACGCACTCGCGACCGCACGTACGCGACACGGCTGAGCGCTCACCTGTCGGTGGAGCTGATGTCCTGGCCTGATGCTGGTTTGCAGTACAGAATGTTTACAAGCAGGTTGCTAAAACTCTGTAACATGTCATTGAAAGCCGCGCTCGCCGTTTCCTCCGTAGACTCTGTCGGGCGACTGAAAGCCGCCCTATCACACACCGATCAGCAGGATCATTGTCGTTGTTATTTATGTAGCACATTTAACTCCAACAGCAACGTTGAACAAAGTGCTGAACAGAAGTACCAAATAACTCATATAGTGTATTAAAAGGCAGTGAATAACATAGATTGACAGTCGGAGCCTGTCTGATGTGTGGAGGGAGATTATTCCACAGTTAAGGCACCACGACCACAAACGCTTGATCGTTTCTGTGAACCAGCCTCGAACTGGGTACGGCTGAAAGCAAAAGATCCTTTGATCTAAGAGATCCAGACGGCGCATAAGGCTGCAAGAGGTCCAACAAACACCCGGGAGCCTGTCCGTTCAGGGCTTTGTAAGTCTACAGTACAATGTTAAAATCAATTCTGATGTGAACAGGGAGCCAGTGAAGACAGCGAACATCGGGGAAATATGTTCACGTCTTTTAGTTTGTGTCAGAAGACGAGTTGCAGCATTCTGAACCGACTGCAGTCTTACAAGGCAGGTCCGACCAACTGCAACATATGAGGAGTTACAATCGTCCAGGTGGGATGTAATAAAAGCGTGAATCGCCTGTTCAAAGTTTTAAAAGATAAAAATGATCTCACCTTGGATAAAATAGAGAGTAAAATTGGCCCCAATAAGGAACCCTGAGGAACACCACAAGTAAGGGGAACTGAAGAAGACATGAAATCTCCAAAGCTCACAGAGAAAGTCCTGAACCACTATGAGGGAAAGCCCTTGGACAGAGCTTTAAAACCAGACTGAAACCTCTCCAGAACATTTTTATAACAACAGAAACATTAAACACGAAAGAAATTTTGTCTCGACTGTAAAGTAGAAAGCCAGAACATGTCCACAGCGGGTGGATGTTTCAGGAGTGAAACTGAGAGCGTGCAGCGGGATCAGTTAGCTTTTAGCTCGTACGCAGACACGCCTTGCTAACCTGCAACGGGACGAGTGGGCGGCAGACACCTCTGACCTTCCTCTACAGCATGAAGCCTGCCGAGGGCTGCACAGCTCGGTCATCCTGCTGCTTTCACTGCTGAAGGGTCGCTCTGCTTCCTGTACCCGTGTGCTCAGACCAGCTACAACTCGAGTTAGCATTTCCACTTCCTGTTTCCTCGCTTTGAAGTCAGTGGGCTTTCCTTTCAGTGTCTGAGAGGTTAACGCTAAGGCCCCGCCCCTAACAATTCAAACTCTGACTCACTGCTGCCTCTACTGGACGATAAGGAACTGCAGGATTGGAGGTGAATTAATTGTTCTAACCTCGCCTCGTTAACCCACTGGCTTCATGAGCATGGAAAAGGGGCGGAGCTAACTTTAGAAGCAGAATGAGCCTTCAGGTAATGGTGAAATAAACAGACATTTTATCTCACGGGTGGGCGTGGCCACACTTCAGATCAACTTTACATCTACTTCCTGTACCAATCCCAGACTGATTATGGCATGTTTTCAGTCATCATGACGTCTGGTCTGATGGTGGTGATGTGACTCCTTCCTCTTTCGCCCTACCTGATGGATAAAATGTCTCCAGTTTGTTCCTGACTGATGCAGCCCTGATGATGTCACTGTGATGTAATAGGTTATAATCGATGTGTTTTCGACTGTTTGTTGTGCTGGCGATGATGTCATCGGAGCTGCGTGGGAGCGTAAAACACTTAAACTTAAAGTCTCACTTCATCTCACCTGTGGCAGTCTCCTGACCTCACCTGCATCCAACCTTGCGCACTAATCCATCCCATCGTCACGTCAGTGACGTCATCGTAGTGTCGTAGCTGTGGTGTCGGTGTAAAGCAGTGATGTCACACCCTCAGGAGGCGGAGCCCTCACTCATCTGTCCGATGGTTGTGGTTCTCAGAGCCGAAAGGAGGTGGAGCAGCAGCTGCAGGAGCCAATGGGAGCGGAGCAGGCAGTCCATCTGGTTCTGCTGCACCAATCGGAGGCCTGTTCACAGGCGGAGTTCCCAAACTGAGGCCAGTCGGAGGTGAGAGGTCATTTGCTACTTTGTCACTTTGTATTTTTTCAATTTCAGATCGTTTTTATTTTCAGAATTTTTTTTGTGTTTGTTTTTATAAAAAATCTTCTCTTAAATTTTTTAAATTTTAATGATATGTTTTATTTTTGTTGTTTATTTTTATTTATATTTACAAATAAAAACAAATGGGTGTTAATAAAGTTTTAGATGTTTGTAAACTTACCTTGCCATATTGTCCATAGATGGCGCCGCCGGTCGTTCTCCCTCCACTCGGGCTGCTGCGCCTCGCCCTCCAACCCATCGCCATGATGATGCAGAGAGCCCCTCCCCTCAGGCATCATCACCCATGGAGATATCTCGCACGCCACGTCCTTCCCTCCCTAACCTGTCTTCATCCCCTTCCCCCACCTCCCCCTCCTCTGCAGCCTCATCCCCCTCCACCGGCATGAAGCACTCTTCCTCTGCCCCTCCTCCACCCCCTCCCTTATGTCGCAGAGGTAACGCCCCCTCCCCTCCCACCTCTGCTTACAACAGAGAGAAGCCCCTTCCCCCCACCCCCAACAACACCCCTCCACTGCCCTCCAAACCCCCACCATCTCCTAGCAACAGCAGGCGCCCTCCGACCTCGGGAGGAAACCCCATGTCCTCCTCCTCTCTGGCCCCGCCCCCTCCACCATACCGCATCACTAATGGCCCAACTGGTGGCGGTGGAGAGGCAGCACCCGAGCTGCCACAGCGCCACAACTCACTCAGCAACAAGAGGCCCGCCCCCTCACCAGGGGGCCACACCCCTTCCAGAGGCCCCGCCCCTCCACCTCCTCCAGCTTCACCTACACCTTCCCAGCAAGGTGCCAACAGGCCACCGCCCCCTGTTAGAGAGCCGCCAGGTAGAGGAGCAGGTGAGAGGTGATGTCATTAAGTTACACAGGCAGTAAGACATAGTGCTGCGGGTGCATTATGGGAAATTTAAGAGCAAATGTTCATTTTATTTTCATGAACACATTTTAATTAATTTTTTTTATTTTGTTATGTAGACATTCCTGCAGTTTAACTAATTGGTGTGTGTTACCTGGCTTCATGGACAGATAGAGCTGCGTGTCATCTGCATAGCAGTGAAAATGTATGCTATGTCTTCTAATGATGCTGCCTAAGGGAAGCATGTATAATGTAAATAGAATTGGTCCTAGCACTGAACCCTGTGGAACTCCATAATTAACCTCAGTGTGTGAAGAGGACTCTCCATTTACATGTACAAACTGGAGTCTATTAGATAGATATGATACAAACCACTGCAGTGCAGTACCTGTAATACCTACAGCATGTTCTAATCGCTCTAATAGGATATTATGATCAACAGTATCGAACGCTGCACTGAGGTCTAGCAGGACAAGCACAGAGATGAGTCCACTGTCAGAGGCCATAAGAAGATCATTTGTAACTAGAGCTGGGCGATATAAGATTTTTTCATATCACGATATGTTTTTTTCATTTCAGGCGATAACGATATATATCACGATATAAGCCAAATAACTATATTTGTAAGATTTAAATGTGCCGTTGCTCACAAGTAAAATGTGAAATAATTAGCAGCTTGTTTTAATTAAAATATTTATTTCCCATAATAAGTTCAACAGGGTAGATGTACTTAAGGAACATGAGACTTCAGTTTCAGGTAAAGGCAAATATTATAAACTACACAAAAGGCAGCCGCTAAAGCGTTTAAGTTTCAAAATAGAACAAACAAAACAGACCACTAAATTGTCAATTCCACTTAGAAACAAAATATTAATTCTAAAAATAAATCTTAGTTTGTTTTACAGAAGAACAGACAAAATTGACTAACTTTTGTCAATATCAAATAAACTGAGAACTAAAGGGAAATTCTCAGGCTACGTCCACACGTACACGGGTATTTTTTTGAAAACGGAGATTTTCCATTTTCGCTTTAAAAAATAATCCCGTCCCACACGTAAACGCAGAAATGAAGGAAAACGCTGCTAGGAACATGCCAAAGCAACAGGTGGCGATATATTCCTAACCGTGTAGAAATGTTGGCCAATCAGAAGTCTAGAAGCCTTGGTAGGAAATAGTAAACAAAGATGGGGCATAGAAGCAGAACCGAGTCGTATGTGTGGAGGGACAGTAACTGTGTGTATATGTAAGCATTTAAACACTGCAGAGAGTAAAATTAACAGTAACAGTACTGTAGAAATTCATTTCACCGAAACAATAACGTGGCGCACAGTGTGACGTCAAAAAAGGCGCACACCTTTGACGCTGCGTTTTCTCCGTTTTTCTTGTCCACACGTAAATGCAAAAACGGAGTTTTCGAAAATATCCACCCTGGCAGGCGTTTATAGAAATCTCTGTTTTCAGTGACTGAAAACGCCGTTTACGTGTGGATTTAAAGGTGCAAACGCATAGAAAAATCTGCGTTTTCAAAAATACCGGTACGTGTGGACGTAGCATCAATCTCTCCTTGTTGTATAGCTTAGCTTTTCAAACAGTTTTAACAGTTACTTTAGTCTGACAAAAGCCGAATGACGAATTAGCGCTTTCAGTCAGAGATTGAGCATGCTCCGCTTTATTGTATTTCCAGACTTGCTTTCGCACAATTTACAGTGCGCGCTACTCTGTTTTTGTCAGACTTGAAATAGCGAAATACCTTCACACTACGGAACTTCTGTGGCCCTTCCGTTTGACAATCTCTCCGGCATTGGAACCATCATCTGTTTTTTCTTCGGTAACCTTCGCTCACGCTCTCGGTTGATTTTTCTCTAGTCGGCAAACTCATTTCCTTCATTACCCAGGCGGCCCGGCTGCAAAAACAAATACACATGTGCGCCTTGGCGCTTGTGCTGTACGTAACAAGTCACGTGACGTGACGCTGCGGCTGTGATTGGTTCGGCGCTACTTAATTTGGATTGGCTGTTCTTTTCTTCTTTTTTTTTTTTTAAGAGGACAAGAGAGATGAGGTCTATCGCAATAGTTTAATTTTTCTATCGAGAAAAAGTTATTTCGCAACACATATCGTTATCGTTTTATCGCCCAGCTCTAGTTTAACTACAGCCAGCTTGAAGGCCTGTGGTACATAGCCGATTATTAGAGATAGGTTGATCATATTTAAGATTGAAGCATTAATTAATGGCAGGACTTCTTTGAGCAGTTTTGTAGGAATGGGGTCTAAAAGACACGTTGATGGTTTGGAGGAATTAATTATTGAAGTTAACTCAGAAAGATCAATTGGAGAAAAAGAGTCTAACTTAACATCGATGGTACTAAAAGTAGCTGTAGATAATATTACATCTGTGGGATGATTATTGGTAATTTTTCTCTAATGATAAAAATTTTATTTGTGAAGAAGTTCATGAAGTCATTACTAGTTAACGTTAAAGGGATTGTTGGCTCAGTAGAGCTCTGACTGTTTGTCAGCCTGGCTACAGTGCTGAAGAGAAACCTGGGGTTGTTCTTATTTTCTTCAATCAGTGACGAATAGTAAGATGTTCTGGCTTTGCGGAGGGCTTTCTTATAAAGCAGCAAACTATTTCTCCAGGCTAAATGATGATCCTCTAAATTTGTGACACGCCATTTCCTCTCCAGCTTACGAGTTATCTGCTTTAGGCTACGTGTTTGAGAATTATACCACGGAGTCAGGGACTTCTGATTTGAGGCCTTAGTTTTCACAGGAGCTACAGTATCCAGAGTCGTCGTGGTGAGGAGGTAAAATTATTAACAAGATGATCGACCTCTGTTGGAGTAGCGTTCAGATAGCTGCTCTGCTCTATGTTGGTACAGGGCATTGAAGATGATAACAGTGGGTGGATTATATTCTTAAACTTAGTTACAGCACTTTCAGAAAGACATCTACTTTGATAAAGTCTACTCTCCGCTGCTGTGTAATCAATTATTGTAAATGTAAATGTTATCAGGAAATGATCAGACAGCAGAGGGTTTTCAGGAAACACTGTTAAATGTTCAGTTTCTATGCCATATGTTAAAACAAGATCTAGAGTGTGATTAAAGTGGTGGGTGGGTTCTTTTACATTTTGAGAGAAGCCAATTGAGTCTAATAACAGATTAAATGCCATGTTGAGGCTGTCATTTTTAGCATCTACATGGATGTTAAAATCACCCACAATAATTATTTTATCTGAGCTGAGCACTAAATCAGATAAAAAGTCTGAGAAATCAGACAGAAACTCTGTGTAAGGCCCAGGTGGACGATAGATGATAACAAGTAAGACTGGTTTCTGAGTTTTACAGCTGGGGTGGACGAGGCTAAGCATCAGGCTTTCAAATAATAACAATAATAATAATGCATTGGATTTATATAGCGCTTTTCAAGGCACCCAAAGCGCTTTACAATGACATTATTCATTCACTCTCACACACTGGTGGAGGCAAGCTACGGTTGTAGCCACAGCTGCCCTGGGGCAGACTGACAGAAGCGAGGCTGCCATATCGTGCCATCGGCCCCTCTGGCCAACACCAGTAGGCGGTAGGTGAAGTGTCTTGCCCAAGGACACAACGACCAGGACAGAGAGGCCGGGGATCGAACCGGCAACCTTCCGGTTACAGGTGCCCTTCCCAACCCCCTGAGCCACGGTCTGTGAATTAAAAGTCTGTCTGGGTTAGGACTGTGCGATATGACCAAAATCTCATATCCCGATATTAAGACATCTATCGTCCGATAACGATATAAATCACAAAAATGTAACATTTTCTGTAAATTCTGTGAATGTCGGGCAGCTCGACTTGTGTGAAGTGTTTCCAGCTGGGCGTCGCGTACCTGGAGTCAAGTGTTTTAACTGATGCATGAAACTATACATTTTTAGACATAGGTTGTAACAGCCGCCGTTTTCTTTGTGAGTATTTATCACACGGCGTGCTGCGGGGAAAAGCCTGTTCTAACGTTTGAGTCTAAGGTTTATTTTTTAGCACCTGACGGCTCTTTTTTGCTTCTCATCCGTAAATACTCTGCATCTTTCACGTGATTCAGTTTATTTTGAAAAGTCTCAACAGGATTTTGAGCTTTATTGTGAAAGGTTTATGTGGAAAATAAACAAGCGGACACGAGGTTGTTGCTAACGACAACGCATAAAAACAAGCGCTTGTCCGTCTGTAGTGTGGTTATATTAAATATAAGAGAAACAGAGAACTTTAGGAAATTCATATAGCCACTACAGTGACCATCAAAATAATGAAAAAATATTGCCGTAAACAGTTTATTTTGCGACACCACGAAACAAACGATAGCGTAAAATGAAACGATAGACGTTTTTATATCGTCATCCGATATATATCGTTATATCGAACAGCCCTAATCTGGGTCTTTCGTTAATAGGCTGGTGTGAAAAATTGCTGCCACACCGCCCCCTCGGCCTGTGCTTCGAGGTTTCTGGTAGTTAGAATGACTCGGGGGTGTTGATTCATTTAAACTAACATAATCATCCGGCTGCAACCAGGTTTCTGTAAGGCAGAGTAAATCGATTTGTTGATCAATTATTAGCAAACAAGCAGTTTATTTATATAGCACTTTCAGATCAGCCCCCAGCTGAACACAAAGTGCTGTACACTTGACATGCCAGAAATGATACGTTGAACATGTTAAAAAATAAGAAATAAAAAAAATAATTAAAATAATATAAAATAAATGATAAATATTCAAAAAATAAAAAATAAGATGATTATTAAAATGACATTTAAAATAATAAAATTAGCACAAATAGCAAAAACAATAATAAAATAGTATAAAAATGATGATGAGAATTACATTTAAAACAATAAAATCAGGGTCAGACTGTGTCATAAGCCAAAGAGTAAAAATGGGTTTTAAGACGTGTTTTAGAAGTGGACAGTGAAGGGGCCTCTCTAACGTCCTGGGAAAGATTGTTCCACAGATTAGGAGCAGCAACAGAGAAGGCCCCGCCCCCTCTGAGCTTCCTCTTGGACCTGGGTACCTCCAGGAGCAGCTTGTCAGCTGACCTGAGAAACCTGGGGGGTGAGTAAGGATGCAGAAGCTCAGAGAGGTAAGGTGGGGCAAGACTGTTTAAACATTTAAAAACAAACATTAGAATTTTAAAATGAACTCTAAGACATACAGGCAGCCAATGGAGTGAAGCCAGGATGAGAGTTATCTGCTCTCTTTTATGAGTTCTGGTTAAAAGTCGTGCAGCAGCATTTTGGACCAGCTGCAGACGAGAGAGAAGATGCTGACTAACTCCAAAATACAGAGCATTACAGTAATCCAAACGAGATGAAATAAAAGCATGGATTACTGTTTCAAGATGCGGCCTGGATAAAATAGGTCTTACCTTTGCCGAGCGCCTTAAATGATAAAAACTGGACTTGACAACTGCCCTAATTTGAGTGTCCAATTTAAAATCACTGTCCATCTTAAAACCCAGGTTTGTAACAACAGATTTAAAATACTCTGCCAGGGGTCCCAAGTCAATAGTGGATCGGTCACAAGGTCCACTAGGACCAAACACAATCAACTCTGTTTTGCTTGAATTACATCTTAGAAGGTTTAGGGACATCCGAGATTTAATGTCTTCTAGACATGCAAGAAGTGATTTAATAGAGAAATTATTAAGTCATGTACTACAGCAATCAGCTGCTTTACTTAGTAAAAGTCTGTTTGCTCGCTCCGGCTGTGAGCTCCTCGCTGATGTGTAATTACAACAGTGAGTGCGTGATGACGTGGGTGTGTCTGCTCTTCAGTCATGGAGCAGGTAGACCGGCTCTGACCGAAGAGCCTCTGGTTGAAGGCGACGCTGTGATCTGAGCACACGAGCTGTGGACACTCAGGGTTTAAATTAGATGCAGAGACGGGTTTAAGGTGGAAATACTGGAATAAAAGAAGTGATTGTGAGGTTTTCACCCTCAGGGAAGTTCAAATCATGTTCAACGTCAACTCTGGACGTCACGTCATGGAATTTATTTAATCGTACTCGTTCTGAAAATATTCAGATTACTTTCCTTTGGTTTCGTTTTTTTCTTTAAAAATTATTATGAAATTGTCGTAACTTCATAAAAAAAATTTTAACAAATTATTTTTGATTGTTAGACAGTTTTCAGAAGTACAGCCACCTGTATTGATCACCTGTATTGATCGCCTGTGTCGATCTCTCCTCAGCTCCTCCGGTTCCGGTCCAGACGTCCTCGAGGGCTGGTGGCAGAGAAGCCCCGCCTCCCCCTCCTTACAGGACACATGGTAGCCCCTCCCTCTCTTCCGACCCCCCGACCCGAGGAAAACCTCCTCCCCCGCCCACCCGCATCCCGGCCGCTCCTCCCCCGCCTCCCCCTCCTCTCCGAAACGGGCACTCCTCCTCCGTCCCTCGCTCATTCGTGGGTGAGTCTGTCTCCAGCAGGCGGTCGATGAAGCTGCTGCTGATTTCCTCTGTGATGATCTGATTCTGATTGGATCTGAATTTGTCTCCTCGCTGCTGTGTCCTCCTCCTGTCTCTCCCCTCTTCTCCTTTTACTTGTACAGCTTGTCGTGTAAACGCACGCGCAGCTGTTTGTATCACACTGTTTCCGTGTCCTGACTCTGTGTCGTCCTCCTGCAGATGATTTTGAGTCCAAGTACTCGTTCCATCCTCTGGACGACTTCCCTCCTCCGGACGAGTACAGACACTTCACCAAGATCTACCCGAGCAAGGCCAACAGAGGTACGACCTCATGCATGTCTTTGTTTTCATCCGCCGTTTTTTCACGAAAATAACACAGAACAGGAAGTGACGTTAGGATGACGAGTTCTGCTGAAACAGAAAGCGGTTCCGTGGATTCCTCACGTTTTATTATTTATTTATTTATTATTATTACAAAAAAGAATCGGAGCAAACACAGAGACACAGAGGGAGCTCAGAAGTTTAACAAACATGTTTTTGTTTGTTTCAGTGATGCGAGGAGCTCCTCCCCTTCCTCCGGTCGGGAGGTGAACCAGGACGATCACACACCTAGACCACACACACACACACACACACACACACACACACACACACACACACACACACACACACAGACACACACACAGAGACACACACACACACACACACACACACACAGAGACACAGACACACAGAGAGACACACACACACATATACACACAGACACACACACACACACACACACACCTTACATCCATCATCCTGTCTGAAGTCTGCGGCGTCTGGCTTCATCATCCTCACCTTCTCCATCGCTGCCTCATCTCACAGCTGATTGGCTGAGAGAGGTCTGACAGAGGGACAGACTGACGAGTCGCAGAGAGATGGCGGAGGAAGCACTGAGGAGCCTGATTTAAAGTTCCAGTACGTCCGTGCACGAGTCCTCCGAGATAAATGTGAAGCTCGGGAGGCGCTGAGCCTCCTCTCTGCACCATTTTCATGTTTTTAGTTTTGCACCGGCACTTTTTGTTTTCACAGACGTCTGCACAGACGCAGGACACAAGAACAAAGTCATTCAGTGACCGAGCTTAAAGGAGCCGCTCGGCATTTTAGGAAACCTTCTATGAGGAGCTGATTGACAGGAGACTCGTGGTGTCCCTGAGACTCGGACGATGACGAAACATTGAGTCGCTCCTTTAACGAGCCAGACTTCAACTCATGTTTCCTGTAGGAAGCTGGATCGGGACCTGAACTGAACTCACTTTCTGTGTGAGGAGACACGAAGGCAGGATAACTGATCACCTGCACCGTCATCGTCACCTGCCGTGGTGATGTCATTGACCTTTTACCGGGACTGGAGCCGGTCTGTGAGCGGGCGGGTCTTTAAGTACCAAGAGGGAGTAACTCATCTGGGATCAGCTGACTCCTGCTGCAGGTCATCAGGGGGTTATACCATGTTGGTGGACTGTGGGGGGGGGCGGGGTGGAGCAAACCATCACAGACAGACTGGAAGTCTCCCACCTGCAGTGAGGACTTCCTAACTTTTTTCTTCCCTCTAACTACAGACTAAACCTGGTGCATGTTGTCTTTATCTGAGCTGTGTGTGCGTGCGTGCGTGCGTGCGTGCGTGAGAGAGAGAGCATATCATTTCTTTTTTTTAACATGCAGTGTTAAATAATTACCCATGATGCAGAGCGGGCAGGTGTGAGCAGCAGGTCGACGCTCTGATTTCAGGAGCTGAATCTTGAGTTTTGTTTGAGGTTCAAATCAGGAAGCTGACGATGTAAAATAATCTGAAAGCGACGAAGTCCAGACGAAGATTCACACAAGTAATAATGATACTAATGGAAGTTCTTGGAATAATTTGTCAGTAGAAATGCTTCAATGTTTGATGTGATAAAACACTTAATTTAAAAAAAGCTCTGAAAATAATTTTGATTTAATGCTCGATTAAAATAATAAAATGACGTTCAGACAAAATGAGGAAGTTTCTGGAAATAAAGTCAGATTGATTACATTTCTTTGATAAAGCTGAAAAAGAGAAACTGTAACGTGTAAAATCAGGATGTTTTTATTTACCTCGTTTTCTCTAACGTGTCCGTGTCACTCTCATGTTTCCAGTTTCTTGTGACTGTATCGATATTTTTAAACGTATGTTCATGTTTGATGACTCATTTTGTTTTTCACATGAAGCCTTCTTCCTGTCGCGTCCTGAATCCTGGTCACGTGACCCATGAGCGGTTTGAGACTGAATCTGATGTGGTGCTCAGGTTTGAGGTGTTTGCGGTCAGAGCGGATTTCGGCTCCTCTTCTCTGGATCTTCGCTTGCGGTCCTGCAGCAGCAGAGTGCAGCTCAGTCTGCATGCTTCATTCCATTTTATAGCAAACTCTGTCTGATTTTGTGTTCTTTGATGATGCATTTTGAACTGCAGCAGAGCCTCCTGCCCCATACCTGGTCTGTTCTGCCTTACACACAGTTAGACTGTAAAAAAAAAAAAAAATACTAAAAGCTGTAACAAAGCGACCCGTGTGCTGCAGGGTGGCGGTAGTGACGGTAACAATAGTGATGATAGTGTCGGGCTGTCCTGCAGCTTCACTGAGGCTGAAGCTTCAGTCCCAGTTTAACAGCATGCTCCTCTGCTCTCAATAAACTCCTCAGCGACTCTGTGTGTCCCGTCTCATCTCCTCACACACTCCTCACACAATAATTTTTCTATGGCTTTGTTATAAAATATGATGCTGTGTAGAAATTACATGAAACAAGAAGCTTTGTAAATAAAATCAAATGTTAAGTAGCTCAAAAATCACATTTTTTAGCAGCAGTCAAAAACAGAGTTTGAGATATTCTTCATTTAATCACACAAACACAATGTGAGGAGTTCAGCAATTTGAAGAGGAAAAAATAAATAACATTTAGAAAAAACGGAGAACATTAATTCAGTAATTATATTATTTGATATTTATGTGGAGGCTGAGTTTAAATTTAGAGTTGAAAAAATAAAAATACATTTTCTTTTTGGCATTTCTGCTTTCAATCGCTAGGGGGCGGACTTTATTTTAACGGGTTCGGAGGTCATCTTACCGGAAGCACGTGATTGCACAGCGCGTGAGGGAAAAAAAAGAAACAGTGGTCTCCACATGTGCAACACAGTCTGCTCCATGCTAAGAAAAGGATTACAAGTGTTGTGAGGCTGGCTTAAATTCGCAGTTTTCTGATTGGAGTTTGGTCTAGCGGACGGAACAAACATGGAGGACATGAGCTTCATTAAGCTGCCGGCCACTGAGGGCAAACAGCCGGCCAAGAAGAGGGCGAAACCCCCGCAGTCTAGCATGGAGGAAGAGGAGGAGGAGGAGCGGCGGAGGAACGTAAAGAACCTGGCGGTGCTGGGGGAGAAGAACAGCTCGGTGAAGCTGCTGGAGGAGCTGGTGTTCGGGGCCGAGGAGGAGCTGCTGGAGAGACTCGTGGAGGTGACGTTCTCACCAGAGACCGTTTAAAAAACAGCTCATTTAAACTTTTTTGGACACTAACTCGAAACCCCTGCGTCTGAGACCGAGCTGCCGTAACTCTCATGAAACGCAGTTATATGTGGTAAATTCGGTTTAACTGACCTGAAAGAAAAGTCACGAAAATCTTTGCTAACTGAAAAACACTCCGTTTCCTGCGGTCGGCTTCAAATGTTCTCGCACAGACACAAAACTGTTTACGTGAAGACAAAGTTTGACATTTACAAAAGTTTGCGGGGTGTTTCTGGTAAATTCGGCTCACTTATTAACAACCATGATGTCTGTAATCTTTTCAAGCTTAGCTTGTATGAACCAAACTCCATTCAAAAGATCCCTAACTTTTGTTCTCGTGCGCATGAGCAGATATTACTCTGAAAACTAAGGTTTTCAGAGTAATATGAAGCAACCAGTAAACCTTCGGGTTTACCGCCAGACTCCATTTAAAAGTCTTCTAATTTTAGCTTCCCTCTGTTTGTGTGTGAACCAGGCTGACAATTATCTACTACCAGACTCCATTTTTAAAAAAGTCTTGTTTTTCTTTCCCTGCTCAGAAGCTGAAACTTTTGTATTTATAAGACGAAGACGACAGTGTAGGACTTTGGTTTAGACACGCTGAATATCTGAGCACCAGGTGAAGAAGAGTTTTTGTGGTGAAACACTTTAATGTCAGGTCACCTCCCGTTTGAATGATGCTGTAACACTGGGTGAATTTTTGAATGGAGTGTGGTTTGTGGAGCTTGGTGATGAATCGTGCTGGGTTCAGGTCAGGTTTTGGTTTTTCACTGATGCTTCCTGTTCCCTGAGCAGGAGGACGAGGACCAAACCGGACTCCTGCTGCTGGAGGACAAAGCTGAAGAGGAGGCAAAGGAGTCTGAGGATGAGGGCGGAATGCGGCAGGAGCTGCAGCCCGAGAAGAAAGCGGCGTGGGTGGACGAGGATGACGAGTTGGAGGAAGAGTAAGTTTTTCACAATAAGACGTGTTTTAGGCTGAAAGCGGGAAATCAAAGATGATTGTGGTGAGTGAAGACTCGCGTGATGATGCTGAGGTGTTGGTGTGTTTCAGGGTGGACATGAAGCATCGTTTCCGTAGAAACCTGATGAAAGGCGAGGCAGAGTCCACCATGACCAAACAGAAACTGCAGCAGAGGATGAGGGAGCAGTGAGTACGCACGCGCACACACACACCTATAAACACACCTATAAACACACCTGGACGTGTGCTGCGTGTGTTTCAGGTTCCAGAAGGCGATGGGAGGAACTCCATCATGGGCGGAGAGCAGCGCCCAGAAGAGGAGGAGGAGGAGAGGTAGAATCTAAAATGTTTTTATTATTTTAAGAGTGTTTTCAGTTGACAGAAACTCAGACTCTGCGTCTCTGTGTTCCTGAAGCTGAGGAGGAGGAGGATGAAGATGATGAGGAGGAGGATGACCTGCTGAGGAGGACGGGGAACTTTGTGGCGTCCTCGGACAGCCTGCCCAGCGGCATCCTGAGGGTCAGTGAGTCCACCAGGCTTCTGTTTGTCTTTCAGGCTGTTCCGCCAGACTCCATTCAAAATATTGCTCATTTTACATGTTTGCTGTAGGTAATGTTACAGAGCAGTGAGTGTTAAACCGGTGCTGGGATATTTTAAAGTTTGTGTCTGAGAACAGGATGTGAGGCTTTGTAAAAGTTTTTTTCTGCTGAATTTGGTGTGACGTGGTTCAGAATATGGATCATTTTAGCAGCAGCACCAGTGACCGTATGAACATGGGCTTTGTTAAAAACATATTTGATGCCTCACAGTGCTTCGAGTGAATTCTGAGCTCTTCACTTGAATTTTGTTTGTTTTTACAGATTAATAAAGTGAGGTCGGACGGCTGTTTACTGACATTTTTGCCACCAAACTTCATTTAAAATCCTCTGAATTTTAGATTCTCTTGCACAGCAGTTTCAGGCTCAGCTTGAAAACTTGGTTCAGGTCATTTTCTACCAGACTCCATTCAAAATCTGCTAATTGTGAGAGTTCATGTTGCTTTCCAGTTGTCTGGAACCCTGTCCTCAAACTGAAGCCGAAGGGTCCATATAAAAACCTGTGGCGTGCTTCCTCCCAGAGTCCATTACAAAAACAGCTGATTTATGTTCTGTAGCTCACAGGTGAATTAGTTTGATGCTGTCATTTGTTATAAACACACACAGACGAGCGCTTGTTAAAACATCAGGTCTGACTTCCTGTCGTCTCTGCGTTCGTAATCAGGTGAAGAAGTGTCTCCATGCCAACAGCGCCCGGCCGTCTGAGGACAGGCTGACCACCGTCCAGTTCCACCCCAGCGCTCAGGTCGTCATGACGGCCGGCCTCGACCAGTCCATCTCCCTGTTCCAGGTACGGTCGAGCCTCTCTGCTCAGGTGTTAGGCTCAGGTGGGAGGGATCATGTGACTTTGACCTTCCTCCTCTTCAGGTGGATGGGAAGACGAATCCGAAGATCCAGAGCATCCACCTGGAGCGCTTCCCCGTCCACAAGGCGCAGTTCAGCGTGGACGGGGAGACAGTGATCGCCACCAGCCTCAAGAACAAGATGTTCTACCTGTACGACATGATGGAGGGCCGTGTCTTACCTGTGCACACCGTCAGAGGTGAAGCGGGGTCAGAGGTCGGGGGAGGAGGAGGTTCCTGGGATTTCAAATTAAAAGTGTGTTTGTTTGTCATCAGGTCTGAATGAAGCTCGAGTGAAGGAGTTTTCCGTGTGTCCTGAAGGAGGCGCTCTGCTGCTCACAGGCACCAACGGATACCTGCACCTCCTCACCCTCAAGGTAACTCCTCCCCCTCGCCCCACCCCTCTCCTCCTGAGTCCTCCTGATAACTCAAGCTGTGTCCCAATTAGGGTTGGGCCACAGGGCTCGCAAAATCGCTAGCCCGACATCCCGGGGCTAGCGAACTTTCCAGTCGGGCTACCAAAATCTATCTCAGCCCTGCCCGTCGGGCTATCAGAGGAAGGAAAAAATATACGTCCATGCTTTTGCATTCTTTCGAAAATGTAGCTGGGTATTTGTGTCATTGGCATCGGGGAACCACTGTCACTATGTGACATATTGAAATCGCATTTGAATTTGTGCTTGTTTTTTGCTTTCACTTTGCGATCACGCGAACGGTGTGTAGAGAGCGGCAGCACTGATTGGTGAGTGACGATTAATTGCGCACCAATTCCTCTGACATCGTCTTATCACTCATTAGCTACTATTCAAACGTGACAAGTGAAATCTCCCACAGCAAGCTTAAACATGTGAGAGGTTGATTGCGCAGAGAATCGCTGACCGTTATGTAAGTACGTGTGTAAAAGCAGCGGGATTTACGCCGGTATTTTAGTTCTGCTGAGCCAAATAAGACAAGTCAGGGTGAAGAAGGGGCAGCCAATGAAAAGCCAACCACAAAACGGAAAAGTTATGACAAATCAGACTATGAGGCAAAAAGAAAGCTCAGCTTTTTTGGTTTCATGGACAAAAGAATTTATGTGGCTGGAATATGATGAGCTAAATAACCAGGGGTGCACATAAGTGGTCCGCAGGTGTCAAAATAAAAAACGCGCACCAGATAAGAAGTTGCAACGCGCGTTTGCGTACATAAGATTTTCTAGAGGAGGACAGACATTTGTTTAGAACTCCTAAAGATGTCGAAGAAGCTCCTTTAAGCAATTACTTTGGTGTTCCTCCACCTCCAAAGAAATGTCAGGAGGAGTCCGAACCGCAAAAGAAGCGCGTACTCTCGGAAAAGTGGTTGCAGGAGGTGAGCTGGCTTCAAACAAATGATGAACGCACAGAGATGTGGTGCAGAATGTGCCGTGAAAATCCCACTCTAGCGGACAAAAACAGAGCCTGTTATATGTACCTCGATCTTGGTTTCACTTGCCTCTTACCCGTGACTTCAGTGGAAATTTCAAATTCAGGATCTGACACAGACTGATTCACAGTTCTTACAAGTTCATAGAAATTTCTGTTCAATTAGAACCAAGTATTTGAGTTGATGATTGTAATTTTTATACAATGTTGTAATTTGTGTTTCAACAATTTTTGATTAATGTTTTGTTTCCGAAACAAAACATTAATCAAAAAATTGCTCTCTTTTTTTTTTCGGGCTACTTAAATTTATTTTGGGCTACCACAAACTGAAGAGTGCCTGCCCGAAGGGCTACCAGAGATTTTGAAATTTTGCGAGCCCTGGGCCATATTATGCCGTTCACGGTAATACCGGTACAATGCTAGGCAATGATAAGAAAATGAAATATCGCGATAGAATATGGGTAAAACGCGCATGTGCAGTGCCGAAAAAGCACGGCGGTAACAGAGAATGAGAATGGGGAAAGCAGATTGTTGAGTGAAACGGATGAACCAGAATTGGTTTGTAAAAGTGGTGCAACTTAACTGGTTTGTTGTTTGTCCGTCAGATACACAACAAAGCACCTTTCTTTTTTTTTTTTTTTTTTTTTTTGTAGAACATGCAAGCGGGCCGTCGTTATTGCCGTATTTCTCGGACTAAGGTGCTCGTAAATACAGTGGCTTGCAAAAGTATTCGGCCCCCTTGAACTTTTCCACATTTTGTCACATTACAGCCACAAACATGAATCAATGTTATTGGAATTCCAGGTGAAAGACCAATACAAAGTGGTGTACACGTGAGAAGTGGAACGAAAATCATACATGATTCCAAACATTTTTTACAAATAAATAACTGCAAAGTGGGGTGTGCGTAATTATTCAGCCCCCTGAGTCAATACTTTGTAGAACCACCTTTTGCTGCAGTTACAGCTGCCAGTCTTTTAGGGTATGTCTCTACCAGCTTTGCACATCTACAGACTGAAATCTTTGCCCATTCTTCTTTGCCAAACAGCTCCAGCTCAGTCAGATTAGATGGACAGCATTTGTGAACAGCAGTTTTCACATCTTGCCACAGATTCTGGATTGGATTTAGATCTGGACTTTGACTGGGCCATTCTAACACATGGATATGTTTTGTTTTAAACCGTTCCATTGTTGCCCTGGCTTTATGTTTAGGGTCGTTGTCCTGCTGGAAGGTGAACCTCCGCCCCAGTCTCAAGTCTTTTGCAGACTCCAAGAGGTTTTCTTCCAAGATTGCCCTGTATTTGGCTCCATCCATCTTCCCATCAACTCTGACCAGCTTCCCTGTCCCTGCTGAAGAGAAGCACCCCCAGAGCATGATGCTGCCACCACCATATGTGACAGTGGGGATGGTGTGTTCAGAGTGATGTGCAGTGTTAGTTTTCCGCCACACATAGCGTTTTGCATTTTGGCCAAAAGTTCCATTTTGGTCTCATCTGACCAGAGCACCTTCTTCCACATGTTTGCTGTGTCCCCACATGGCTTGTGGCAAACTGCAAACGGGACTTCTTATGGTTTTCTGTTAACAATGGCTTTCTTCTTGCCACTCTTCCATAAAGGCCAACTTTGTGCAGTGCACGACTAATAGTTGTCCTATGGACAGATTCCCCCACCTGAGCTGTAGATCTCTGCAGCTCGTCCAGAGTCACCATGGGCCTCTTGGCTGCATTTCTGATCAGCGCTCTCCTTGTTCGGCCTGTGAGTTTAGGTGGACGGCCTTGTCTTGGTAGGTTTACAGTTGTGCCATACTCCTTCCATTTCTGAATGATGGCTTGAACAGTGCTCCGTGGGATGTTCAAGGCTTGGGAAATCTTTTTGTAGCCTAAGCCTGCTTTAAATTTCTCAATAACTTTATCCCTGACCTGTCTGGTGTGTTCTTTGGACTTCATGGTGTTGTTGCTCCCAATATTCTCTTAGACATTGTTCCCTCAGTGGGCTGGGAGGTCAGTTCCTTAAT